>NC_136641.1:8145033-8745033 GCF_949748355.1 Melanostigma gelatinosum | reverse complement strand
GTAGCTCATTTAATGATGAGTCACCACAGCCTGAGGGTAGTTCTGTTTGGCTCATCTCTTTTCGTGGCCCAGAACTTTGTTGCATAGGGTTGGAGTTGTTTCTCACATTTTTGGGTGAATAAAACCTTGATTTTGGAAAATCCACCTGTCACTCCTTCCGCCCTGCCGGATCGGTCCTCTCACGAGCAGCATGCGGTAAAAGGGACGGGGACATTAGCAATTTAGGCTTTATACCTCAAAAGCAATGGAGCAGCAATCTCATATTCGTTGATGCAAAGTATCTGCTGACAGAACTGGTGATCTGATCTAAGCTCCATAAGCATTTTTCATTCAGCTAACGGCGGTAGTGATCTGTCCTGAAGAGCTTTTGTGGTGCCATGCCAATATTGTGCTACTTCTGCCTTTCTGATAGACAGCAGTCGATATTTGCACAGTTACAAGAAGGGAAATGTAAACATAGGTTGTTTTAAGTGCTTGAACAAATGACTAATGCTGTCATTTGTCTAGTAAAGACAGTCTGTGCCAAAATTAAACTCTCGGATTACCATCACAGCAAAGTCAGGTCTGATATAAACTGTGTAACACCAGCAGAAAAGTCCAGGACGTCTCCACTTTTGGGGAGGCTGACGCTAAAGCATCTTGAACTGATTGCCGCAGGGCTCACTGTAGCTCAGCCGATGGCAGCGAGGGACGGAGTAATCCTCTCAGCGTTGAATGACTCAGTACATACTTCTAAATGTGTTTTGAGTCATAAAAAATAATGGATACAATGCACTGTTCGTCTGTGGTGTTCAGCTTCTCTTGCTCCAGGGCACAATATGCTGGAGAAATGCTGACTTTTCTCCCAGCAACATTTTGTTTTGTTCATCCTTAGAGCAATCACAGTAGTTCCGTAATTCCTCCACAGCTGTTCCCCGTGCTGCAAAACAATATGAAGGAGATTGGGACCACTAGGGTGTGGAGTTTCAAAGGTCATGAGAAGTCGTAGACGCTCGATGACACGACACAGACACGTAACATGGAAGAAAAAGTGCTCATGAAAATGGGGTTAAGTCAACCCTCCTTTACATCATGCACGTCCAGAAAAAAAGTGTTTTTTATCGTTCGGAATATGTTTTCGACCAATGGTCATATACTGTACATTGAGAGTTGTATGGCATCGGTATACGTGGTGGCACAAGGGGTAAGCTCTATGGGATGTGCAGGGGTCAACTGAGCCAGTCCTCCAAATATTAAAGGGGAACTTCACATCAACGTATCCTCGTACAACAGTTCGTATGATATCCTACGAAAAATTGCTCCTTGGTTTTTTGTGCGTTTTCCTGCTAAAGCCAGCAACACGTGTCAATTTCAGCTCGCTACATGCATACGACCTTTTCAACATAAACCTCCGACTTTGCTCTCCAGTAAGGTTTAGGCAACAAAACTACTTAGTTGGGTGTAGGAATAGATTGTAAAATACTTGCTTAGGTTTTGGGCATTCACCATTTATTGGCCACTAGGGGGAAGAAAAAAGCTATAAACATACCGACAGCTGGCAGTAAGCCCACAACCGTATCCCAAGGCTTATTAGCTTGTCTGCCGTCACTGTACATAGCAACAGTAGCAAGGTCCTGCCTCAGCAGTTTGGGCAATTGAGTCTTGCCCCCGCACTCGGCTGCAGTTTCTTCATTGACAGTAACTTGAGCTACTTGAACTGAGAGTTATAACAATGGCTCGGCCCTAAAGAGACAAATAACAGATTAAAGAACACAATATACTGTGAAAAGGGAATGCAAAGCTGTTGAGTAAATAAGAAACCTTGTCAGTTTTGCTTGTGTTAATTAATCTCTTCTCTGTAAGACCACCAAATACCTCTTGTCCAACCCTGGCCCCTAAAACATATCCATACAATGAAACTGCATTGTGAATTAGGTTTCAAAAGAATATTTTGTCGTGGACTACTTGTTGCTGTTGACCCATCACACATGAAGTTCAAAGTAGTCTGGGTAAATTCACATAGTGAAGAGGTCGAGGTGGTGGATGGGTGAAAAAGCAGAGGGCCTTTACCCAGAAGACTGCTGTTTGTATCCCGTGTGATACAAGTACTTTTGTTTAACAACACGTGTATGGAATTAGATGGGCTCAAACCCCCGTCTTGTTGGACTTTTGTTACGGCATTGTAATTATGGCAGAGTGTTTTTTAGTAGTGTGTCCTATGTGATTACAACTGTGGTTGAAATAGCAGATAAATTATTAAATCTTGAATTTATGAATTTACAGTATGACCATATATACTGCAGCAAATAAAATCTGTCCAACCTCATGTCACAACACCATATCATATTTCATGCAAGAGTTTGTGGATTATGTGTCGAATACTTCTAATGATATGATTTATAATCTTCCACGATAAGATGGAATAGCATTGATTTGAGCGACTCCTCAAATGAGATAATTAATGCCGTCGCCAGACATTGGATATGGCGCTAAGCTGCCATAAGAACACGTTAATGAGTTAAACAGATATCAATGGCGTATTGTACAAGAGATGAAAGGAATAACATAGTATGCATGTTTAACTAATAAGGACTCTCGTCGTAATTTAATAATGATGGCATTAGAGCGATTAAGCCTCATTGCCGTTAAAAGCAATCACTGAGGGTCTGGTGATTAATTGTCCGTGATGTAGCCACCTCTCCCAGTGACAGATGCAGTGTAAACAGAGCAGCAGCTCACAGATGAGCTGCTAGGAGACCCAGACATGAAGGGTGCACGCTGAAGGTTGAACAGCACACAGAGAGCTGCACTGCACTCCGTGTTAATAGCACAGAGACAAAGAAAAACAGATCGCTGTTATATATCTGTGGAAGGAGGCTACACACACACACAAAACCGAGCATCACCCTGTGGTTTTGTTTCGCTGTTGCCAGGCGACTGCAGAATAGCTGACGATCTGCTTGTCAGTCACATGGCCAGCTGTTGTTTATTGTGCTGGGTCGCTGTGATTTTGGCTACACAGGTATTATATAAAATCCGAGGACGGGAAAAACAAAAAACGATGAGCGGAGAAGGTTTCAACTCGGGGCGCTCAAGGCACTCTTCCAAAGATTCAAGGGGCCTAAAGCAGAGAAATGCGAGATGCAGCACAGCCGGGGGTAACCGCAGCGTTTATGGGGCTGTGAAGGTTCCACAGTCGTCAGTAAGAAAAGACATTTATTCTGCAGATTGCATGATCAAGGCATCTTACACTGTCATTGACTGCAATAGATGCACACTGTTATCTTCTTTGCCTTTAGCATTGCCGGTTTGAAACGCTGACTGGATCAGTAAGTGCATTTTGTCACCATCACACACAACGATGATCATCATTCAACAACGATGATGTTACTGAACCAATAACACATCTTGTTCCAGCACCAGGTTGCTGTTTAACTAACTCAAACAGGAATTGTCTTTTTTTTGTATTTAATGGGCACATTCATGCTCTCCAGAGGACAAACCTTTAGCCTGTTGGACACTACATGAGCTGTCTGTAGGCCAACATGTCTACTCTGAACACAAAATCTTTCATTATCTTGTAGGCGAGTAATTGAAAGATTTTAAAGCTGCACTAATAAATACTTTTATAGCAACGACTGATGAAACAACTGTTAATATTAAAGGTGTCACTCATAATGACAAACCCACAGAGAACTTTACAGTTCCCTTCAAATCTAAGGGTCAAGTCTACCACTTTTATCTCATTACTTTAGGTTTTAGGGCCCCGTATTTTTAATGTTTTGGTTCACTTTCAACAGCAGCAGGTGGATAAAGTGATTATACACCACCTGCCCAATGGCCAAAGATTATCCTCTCAGGAGTAGGTGGAGAACAAAACACAGCTAAAAGTAGAGGAAGACTTCATCAGATGGTTAGACACATAGTCTCGCATCGCCGGACCAATCTCCACAGTGCTGCGTCAGCACTAAAGAACGGTCTAGCTCAACATATTGTCATTCTGGTTTAGGAAGAAGAAGAAGAACCACTCTGGCGTGTTTGTGTTTCCTTAAATTCAATCCTAATCGTCTTGGGTGGCACTAAGCATAGAATGCACACACCCAGAGCTTACATTCAGTGAGTCAGCCACCTGACACATTAATGCTAACGTTCCTCTGTGTCTGCTGGGTGGGTTAATGTTAAAGTGTTTGTTAACAAGTTCATCATGTCAATTATAAGGTGAACATTTGTCAATGTTCACAAAACAAAACAGCACAAACAACTTCAGCAGCTTTAACACGCCCATTCTTTGTTATTCCAGCGCTACTCTTCAAATATTACATTCTTTGCTCCACCATACCATTAGGCTCTGAGGACAACTAAAACTATGAATATGTTATATGTTCTGTCCACATACCCTCATATTGTAAGGTGTTAATGAACATTGCCGGGGGCTAAGGCATAAGAAGTTCAGTCTTGTCCTTCTCTCTAACCGAGGTGTGTAATTGTTACAAGAAGGACATTCAAATAAAACATATTTCCCTAAATTGAGCCTTACAAACCGAACTGGGTGTCTGGTCATTGTTAAAAATATTAAAATCAAATTTAAATTTTTTTCACAGAGCCACCTTTTGTGAGCTCCAAGCAGCTGTCCTATACATTTGCCTGTGTGTCACTCACGTAATATGCCTGTGTGTCACTCTCTCTGTTCAGCCTTTAGCAGCTCTGTTGTTGAAATCGTGTCTTGTATTATTAGTCCGTGCTGAAGAACTGCAGGCAAATACAAAGCAATGGCTGTGAACTAAAAGGCTCCAGGCCATTAGTGACCAAAGGGGCATATACAACACAAGAGCCTACATGAATACATTACTCAGCCTGGAGAGTCTTTGACCTCGGTTCCTTAATGCATCGGTAACACTTTATAATAACTACACACCATGAAGCATTAGTTAAGGATGAGTAAACACTTAATTCATCATTTATAAAGCATTGTTCCTTGTACATCTAAATAACTTCTTAATCATTTACTTACACTTAATAAATTATGTTTTTAATCACCTACAACTCCTTAATAATTGATTTGTAATATCTTTAATACTTAATTTACGAACGGGGAATCCATCATTTATAAAGTATGAAAACACAATCACGAAACACATAATAGACGAGCTTATTAATCAAGAATAAAACATTTATAACTCTTATAAATTGTATACGAATGAGTGTTAATGTAGGAACGATGGTTTATAAATGATGAATTAAGTATTTACTCATACTTAACTAATGCTTCATAGTGTAGTTATTATGAAGTGTTACCGATGCGTCGACAATGCAGCATGCCTGCCGTCCACTTGCACATTAAGCCCTGAAAGCGGTTATCGAAATGCACGGCTGAGGAGGCGTATCTTCGCCGTGTCCTGTGTGGAACAAACATATCACCCACAAACATCGTGAGAAGATTGCTGTGTTTGGGATCTTCTGTCTTAGTCAAAGTGAGTTTATCTTGTAGCAAAGTGATTCATTCCACCATGTCAAAGACAGCTCAGAATCATGATGATGAGTGAAGAGACCGAGCTGCTGGGATGATATTACTACCCTGTAGGAGTTGTTTGCTCACTCAAATTGTCCTCCGCTTTGCTCTGTTTTTAAGCCCGGGTTGTCAGCAGAAAAGTGTTGGAATATATGCTTTAGATATTGCAGAATAAATAATTAAAAACCCGAGCTTCACACGTCAAGACAGGGTGATGTGTATGTCGCTTTGAACAAGCTGTGGAGGAAATGAATAAATACATAAATTGTGTGCATTTGTGTTTGTGTATGCAAGCGTTTGTGCCGCACGCAAGCAAGCAAGGAAGCCACAGAATTGGAATTGCACAGGGGGATGAAAGTGAGAGGTAATTGTAACATAAAGCATGAACTGTCAGAAAAAGCTTTTTAACTCTTCAACAGCGCGGCCTGTTTAGGCAGAGAGTTTGTGAAATGACAGATCCCATCCTATTGTAACAGAGAGAACCACAAACAAACTTTATGGTTCGGTGGTCTCCTTTGACAGCTTCACAAATTACATGTGATAGCGCGTTAACCCTCATATTAAGAGTAGAGCGTTCGAGGCGATTCATTTCAGTTGTAGCGCGCAAACGTGATCGATTCAGTGACAACAAGGCAATGTGAGCTTTTGAAGTACAACACCAGTTCTAGAGTTCAGAGTGTAATGAGATGTACAACCAGAGATGGGCAAAGATCCATCAAAATGTATTTTGATACAAAATACAAAATACCCCTCAAATAAATGTATCAAAATAAAATACAAAACACTGGTGCCAGAAAATGTAACAAAATACAATACATGTATTTTGTATTTAAAATATAGGAAATGCTTTTTTTCTGGATTTTCCGTTTTCTCACAATTTGGTAGCAGAGCATTCAGGTTTGGGCGATATAATATAATATAATTATATATAATGTACACAAAGCTCTGGTGAACCACACAAAGGAAGAACAGTAACAGAACGTCAGTGTAACTAAGCACGTCTGTGCTTGTTGATGGTCCTTCTTGAACATCATCTTGCTGAGACATGTTGTCCACCTGGCCAACTGTAGAATGTATGAAATAATAAAACTAAGAATACTTTCATAATATGCCTTTTGAATAAAATAAATTGGATATTTAATGTTTTTTTGAACAAATGGACATCTACTGTCATAGCCTGGCTAACTGTGAACTATACTATCTGCCAGTAATTGATATGACATCCACATTGAGAAGATACAGCATAACTTGTAATACAGTGAGATTAGATGGTCAGACGTCTCTTGATAAGGTTATCGTGAACATACAAGCTCCCAATCTCCCTCTTCCTATGGCTATCTACTAGACTGATAAGTTAACTTGCTAAACACTGGCTATGCACTCGCCTAGACAGCATGCTAGCGTCATTAGCATGTTAGCATCGATCGCTAGCTTGATAATATAACCATCACCATGTATAGACAATAGGCTATGTAGCCAGACCCAGACATCAATTATACATCAAGCTAGTTGACATCTGTCACACTCAGATAAAATATTTAACTTGACAGACAATCCGTAGAACTTGAAGATCTGGAGAATGAACTCGTGAACTGTTTTTTGATTTGTGGAGAAAGTATTTTGAGTATTTTGTTACAAATTACGTTCGATTTTTATCGGCCCTATCAAATACAAATTACAAAATACTCAAAAGTAATTGAAATACGTATTTCAAATACAAGTAATAGAAATACTGCCCATCTCTGTGTACAACTGAATGTATGAAATGTCGGTGGTGTAAAGGAAAGGTATATTTGCACCCCAGACTGACATGTTTGCACTGCAGTCATTCAGAGGCGGCGGTAGTTTGAAGAGATGAGGAGCCGAACCTGATCACACTCTGACACACCAACAAAGATCAAGGGCAACAGGAGCTTCTGTTCCACTCTTCCAACTGGCACACGGCTTTGTCTATGCGTCTAAATACGCAGCCACGTCTGCCTCGGTGTGTACGTTGATGCGTTCTGTTGCAGTCATTTAGCTCAGCAGCAGATAGCTCAGTGTTTGCTTTTCCGTGGGAACTTTCCCGCTCTAATTGGTCGCAGTTCGGCTTTGTTGTAGAAAGGCAGTCTGTCCTCTCTGTCTACAGGTCAAAGCTTCCTGTGTAGTAACAAACTCAAAAGGGAAGACTTTTTCTTCTTTCCGAAAAAAGATACAAATTGCACTGTGACGACTTTCCCTTTGAGTTTCCGTGCACTCGGAAATCAAACGTGGGAAAGTTTGAAGACGACTCAAATAGTTTCACATTCCATGGCTTTAGTTTGTGTTGAATTAGCTTTAGCAACCGTAACAATGTTTGAATATAAACTCCAACTCCATCAGCGGAAAATTACCAGTGAAAGACTTCACAGAGATGGTGGATGAGGCTTGAGTTCTAGGTGTAGAAGCATCACAGGAGTGATCAATTACTGCACTCCTGCTCTATATCACAATGATTTATAGAGCACTGCAAGTTATGGTAATTATGGGGACAATTTAATCCATAATCAATAAACACTGCATTATCTCAAATCCAGAGTCCAGAGCCGTGCGGCTTCTGTGAAGTTGTACTTCGCCAAAGAGGTGCTTTAAGCTAAATGCTTACATCAGCATGCTAAAAACATGCTGACAATGACAGTTGTAACAAGCACATGTAGCAGGTCTTATCATGTGCATTAGCTTAGTTTACATGCTAACGTTTGCTAATTAGCACTCAACACAAAGTACAGCTGAGACTGATGGGAATGTCATCACTTTGGGCGGTATTTAGTCACAACTTACTGTATTGAACAAATAGAAATGTTGATCTCATGATGGTGCTAGGGGGGAATGACTGTCTGTACCAAATTCCGCAGCAATCCATCGAATAGTTGTTGAGATATTTCAGTCTGGACCAAAGTGGACCAATTCCTTGAGACTGGATACAAATGATTTTCCCTTTTCATTACCGAGGGAATTCTGTGTTGAAGACTGCGCTTGGCAAAATGAATACAAAACGATATACAACATTATTCAGGTTGTTTATTATGCATGGTGGTGTTACTGCTTGGCTTGAGGCCATTGCTTGTTCATTACTATGGAATAAGATCAGACCATTATCTATATGGATTATGATTATGTACTTAACAAGTTACTGGTGAAACATCGCTGAAGAGAAGAAACTGACTAAGCACACTACTGCATGAAATGGGTGGGCCATGAAAGTGTTTAATGTCAAGTTATATTAAATTAAAGTTGGTGTTGTCACAGCTCTGCCACCATTGTCCTGTTTTTTCCATCTCTCACCTAATCAGTTTATTCAGCTCACCTGCCAGTCACTCCCACCTCGTCAGTTAATTTCTCTCACCTGCTCGCTCTACTGCAGCCACTATTTAAACCCCAGTCACACACACACACACTCACTGCCAGATAATTTTCATGATCCCCCCCGAAAGTTGTTCCAGCTGTTTGTTGTTCTTGTCTAATTCTCAATTCAATTTGTTTTTAAGATTGTGTGTATATATGTTTTTAAAAGCAATTATTTAATCATGAAGAAGAACATAGTATTGCTAAGAGTAGCTCCTTGTAGTGATAAAATCCTAAAGATACCTTTCCCTACCTCAAGGCCACTGTAGTTCTCTGACACGCTTGGAAAGACAAAGGTGAGTGGATGGGTATGTTGTTGCTTGCAATCTGCAACCTCACCACTAGATGGCACTAAATCTCACACACTGTTTCTTTAAATCTGATCAGCCAAACAATGGGCTGAAAATCAGATTTGCTTGCTGATTCTTTGTATGTTCATCACTACGAGCAACATGGTCATTTCATGCTTTGTTATTAAAAAAAATATTGATTATAGCCACTTTAAAGTATTACAGGTTTGTTCACAGTGTCCTCTACTCCAAACTGATGCTGGATGCATCACTTTCTTTTTACCATTTTTGCTCACATGTTTAACAACTCCCAGTAGATTTGCTTCATTTAACCTCGTCTTTGACCCACTTTCAAAGAGCTTACCGCCGACAATAAAAGGGCAACATGACACCTCTAATAAATCACCTCCACCCAACTAAGAAGCTTTTACTTCTACTTCTATCAAAGATTATTTTAGATTCTGCCTTGTTTGAGCGTCTGGTGTACAACAAAGTCAAGGCCAGGGGACTGTCTCCAACAATGTAGCAGGCCTGTTACTCACTCAATGCAACTGCGTGGTTCCCTTCCCCCAAGGGCCCACCTCCTTCCATTAGGCTGAGTAAATGAGGTGCCATCAGGCGGTGGAGGTTTTGACTCCACACAGAAGCACAATAAGTGCCCCTGTCTGCTTTTCTGGTGATGGTGAAATGTTGTTTGAGGCAGGCAGGGGGATTCACTTCACACGTAACGCATTGTGGGAGCAACAAACTGAAGCACTCACAGTTGTTGCAGGCTGGGATTTGGGCATCTGATTAATTTTCAGGCTGAAAATTAATCAGATACAAAACTGAGAGAGGCAGATACAGCTTGAAAAAAAGGGGTAGAGACCGGTAGAAATGGACGACTCCATGTCCCACACATAGGACTGGATGCCCCTCTGGGCCCATACTTGTACTTTGACAATGCTTGAGATGTGTCATTCATCCATTCAAATGTGTTATTCCAATCAACTCTATGGTTGAGGTTTGGTTGAGTTGAGGTTAAACTTTAATAAATGAAGTTGAGGAGAGATTGTGGTCATGGTTAAAAGGAAAATCAAAGGTTTTGTACATTTTTCATTTTAAATACCCATCGCTGTATTGTTTTTCTGGTCAGGACAGCGGTCAAGTTTTCATCTAAACATTGTGAAAATATTCACCAAATTTCCAGTAAATTGTCTAAATAAAGTGTTAATGTGTGCTTCCATCCACCACTGTTAAAAATATATATAGTATTGTTGTTCTGGTTGGGCTCCGTTGGTGCTAGTTCTCCAGTCAGGTGCCATTAAACCATTGCAGAAGAAAAAGGCGCAACAAGATGATGTGACCAAAAGAGCGTCATTCAAATCTCAATGAGATATGATGGGAACATGTCATTTTTAGTTTTGTTTCATGTGTTCCTTTCTCAGTCTAGCCATTAGGCCAAGCACGCATATGTGATGTTTTCGACTGCCAACGTTTTCTGTCTCTTGTACTTTGTTGCATTTAGTTTTTATTGATACGTCAATTGTTTCACCTCAGCAAGTTGTTTTTTACATGTAAATTGAAAATGTACAAAAAAACAGGATTAGATGGATTGATAGATACACTTTATTGTCCCAGCGGGGATATTCATATTGGGGACAATGTTACAGTCCGTAAATAAAAAAAGATCGCAAAAACAACAGGAAACCATCTTTACACATACAGCAAAGAGACATTGACAACACGGCAGATTAAAGTGCTAAAGTTCTTGGCAAAAACAAACGATAGCTTCAAGTACACCGTGTTTTCTGCCTGATGGCAGAAGATGTTATTCAGGGAAGAGATGATGTTGTGAGTCTGCAATGACGTGTGTTGCTTGTTTCATGACTTCCCCGCTCGTACATGCTCTGTATGAGCTCATAGTCTTTTCTTTCCTACAGCTGTGACGTGTATACTGGCAAGGCTGCCTTTCATACTGCTCCGGTAGTTTGCCAGACCATGTTGTAATTCCATATTTTATGATGCTCTCGGTTTGAATGGGAGCATATCAGCATGCTCGCTCCATACAACCTCAATGGCCTTAGGGAGTAAAGTCTCTTCTGCAGTCTATTGCACAGGTTATCAATGTGTTTTCCAGCAAAGCAGGTTGTCTATGAAGGCTGAAAATCAGTCAGTTATCATTTCATTTTGTAATTAAGTTGTTAGGGTTATAAGGTTGTTAAAAGCGCACTTAGTGTCAAATACCATGCATAGAATGTTGAAAATAGAAAGGAAAAACGCAGAAGAGTATAAACTATCGGACAGTTCTTCTGGAAAAGACGGAGCAGAAACCCAAGCATGGGGCACTGTTCCAGACTGACTGTCAGTCATGTGGAGACGCTGATATCTCTCCTGAGTTTCCTCTCTCCTCCTTCCTCAGGAAACATGGCAGACATGGGAGAGGCGTATGAACTAGCAAAGAAATCCCTCCATGATGATGATGAATAATAAGTGCGCAATGATTGCATCTGCCTGTGTGCCTTTGTTCTGTCGTATGGCACTAATTCCAGCCAAATTAGAGAAGTACAATCATAACATAAATCCCCTTAAGACGAGGGACGGTAAAATAATCTCAAGACAACTTGACAGCAAGGCGACGGGGGGAAATCATGCAGGGTATAGTGGGACATGCTATTGACTGGCCTCTGGCCCGCTTGGGTCTTAATTCATGGAAAGCCCTTCCACAAGTGTCTGACGGGGCTCGCCGAGCATCCAAGAGCAACAATGATTAATGCGGTTATAAAACCAGTCGGCCGACTTTTAAGTGTTGCACTAGATCATCCAGTGAGGGAGCTCCACCAAAACTGGGTGCTGTGAGGAAGTGCATCGCAAACAAATCCCTCATCAAACTTTTATGTTCCTCCCGCCTTAACAAAAAGAAGAAAAAAACCTCCTGTCCTCCAACTCGGCTATGAAAATCCTAAAATCCCGAACGTGTTATGTTACTGAGGTAATATTTGCTTCATGCCATACACTGAAACTGTACTGCTGCTGGTTTCACATCAGAGGTTTAATTGGTATTTCTGTTTTAAAAGGGGCATTAAGTAACAATTTGACACAAAATGGCCATAATATAGTTGTCGTGGGTTGGCTGGACTGTGGATCGCTCACTCCCAATGGCAGGGACTGCTCCACTAGGAGCCGCGATCTGTTGCTTTAGAACCCAACCCTCCCATTTCCAACAGCTGTAACCGTTACGGTATGGAGGCTAACATGGCAAACAAATAACGCAACAAAGCAACGACATAAGCTGTAAAAGCAGACGGTTGATAGTACGCCGAAACCACAGTAGAACTCCATTTTTCCTCTTCTGGCTCCTGAGTCCAGCGCTCGTACTTCACATCCTGATGGGCTGTCAATCATCAACTCCCACTGGCCGGGTGAGACCAATGCTAACATAGCGTCAGACTGCTTATATGGTTTATTTTTACGCCTTACTTTTGCACACATGGTGTGACGTTCCTCTCCTGTGACTCCTTGGCATCTCACTGAAGGAGGCTGGTGTCAGGTGGTCGGGGAGATTCAGCTCACCTGGACGGACTGTCTGGTTACATTCTTTAAGCTTGTGGCAGTCAGCCAATCTTTCTCGTTCCCCTTGCTTTCCTGCCCTTTTGGTTTTGTAGTATTTCATTCAACTTTTCTTTATAGGGCCGGTGTTTAGCATTTAGGGGGATCTATTGGCTGAAATGGAATATGTTATTGATGATTATGTTTTCATTGTTTCATAATCACCAAAATAATGTTTTAATTGTCTTCGAAAAAGACGCTTATACCTACACACGGAGCGGGTCCTCTTCACAAAGTCTGCTTTGTTTCTACAGTAGCCCAGAGCGGACAAACCAAACACTGGCTCCAGATGGGGCCTTTTGCATTTTTGCGGTCGGCCACTTTGGTTCTTGCAATCTGCAAATCATACTGGCCCTTTAAGTGAAATGAACCTGTTTCGCTCTTGTGTGACCTCCCAAACTGGCAATGTGACAATGGCTGTGTTGTTTGAAGCACTGGTTGTGCATGTCCTCAAAAAAATAATGCTACATCTCCGCTTATGAGCTTATCAGTGGAATGGGCAGTGAAATCCAGCAGCCGACTCTGAAGAAACAGCAACAACTACGAGAGTTTGTCTGCTTTTACCCACATCTATATGATGCTATATCTGCTCTGCTTAATCACCAAGAATCGATATGGGGGGGGGGGGGCCTTAGTAAGAGCAGGCCCTCTCACAATGTCTTAGGTGGTGGACAGGCACTTGTGACTGATTCAGAGAGTTATTTCAGAAAATACACCGATGTCCAAATAATGACTCATTCCGATACAAATAGTGTTTCATTTACCTTTTTAAAAAAGGACACCCATCTTCGTCATGGTTTTTAATTTGTGAGGTAAACTCGTCAGCAAAAGCTATAAAGATCTACAGTAAGTCTGATTTATCCAGTTGTATGCTCGCTGCTTCTCCAACGCATGCATCTTAGCTAACACCGTACTATTTAAAATAGGATAAACACTCTCGTGAAAGAAACGCTCCACGTCTGGATGAGTCTGAAGAGTTTTAAATAGGGGTTGGCGAAGATAATAATAACTTTATTCATATTTATGCATGTGTTTGGGAAGTAGTGAGCATATGAGTGGATAAATGACACTTATTATACTGCGGGAGTCATGTGAGAGTTTGTAAACGTATGTTTTGATATGGTTTTGCTGCTTTACTTCAATTCATCAAGGATTTACTCTGGTTTTTGATTCTCCGCTCACCGTGGAGGCATGTAAGGGAAAAACAAAGTCCTTAAACCTCAATGTGCTGAGCCGATACAAGGAAAAACACACTGCATCACTGGCCTAATGCCTACAGACTGCACTGGAGAGTTGCTGTAGAGTTGACGCTCATATTACTTGAGGTTCAGTGGGGTTTTTGATTAGACTGAGATCCAATTAATGGAAATGTGAATGCTAATCCCTGATCTCTTCGTTTGTCCGTCCATACTAATGTGTCTGCTTTCGATTGAAAGTCTGACCGGGATCAAACTAGAGCCACTGATGATTTTGCTATATACTTTTATATTCTTATTTATATTGATGCTGCCCCCCTCCATCCCTGAGGCATTATGTAGGCTAATACAATTATTTGTTCAAAAACAAAGGATCAGCAAAAACGGTTGTGTTCTGGATTTAGCAATCTTTTCTTTAGCTGTGGGGCGAATATCACAGAATGTCCTTTTCGGAAACAATTCACTTCGGCAAGGGAAGCTTGGTTGTTGTGTGCCCCGCTTCTTGTTCATGCAGGTTGTGTCCTGGTGCAGGTTTTACTGGCTGTATAGAGGAGCAGCGACATGCCGATGCACACAGGAACCACTTTGCTTGTTATCCAATGCCAAGTAATCTGTTCAAACAAAGTCTCTCGTCGCTGTACATATTGGATTGCTGTGGGCCGGTATTGACAGTGACATATGAGGCCTGGTTGTCTCTTGTTTTGTTTTTTGTGGGGAGCCAGAGCCGGAGTGTACTGTAGCCACCACTCCCTTCACTCTGTGATTGTGCCCTCCGATGTTTGAGGAGCTGCCTTCAAAGGATTATTTTTTTTTTAAGCATGTACGTAGTCTCCGGTACATCAAAGCGAATCAATCAATTGTGGTTTAAGGAATACATATTAATAGGCGTTAACCGGTGCAGAACACTTCACCACCGCACAAATGGCGGACGGTGGGATTAGTGTACAGCAGCATGTGATGTCATGTTTGAGGAATCTGGGCGTAGAACACGAGCCCCTCGAATCCATTAGCTTGTCAAATTGTTTTTGATCGGCTTTGATTTTTGCTTTTATCCTAGTCTGTCGCTCGGTAAGAGTGAGGCGAGGCCGTTATCGTGCACTGTAAATGGAAATCTAGTCTCAAGCCCGTAGTACAATTGCACGGGAGGCTCTGTGAGTGGGGCGTAACAAAGAATACGCTTTATCAATTTACAGTAAGTGAGTTTCAAGGACAAGTCCAATAGCATTACGAATGTTATGACTGAATTAATGCCGACAGATTATTTGGGCTTTACTTCAATCTCAGCATGATTCTAGTTCAATTTGATGGTTGCTTGGCTTGATTAAATTGCACAGTAAGCTTTTGGGGATTTTGAATATAAGGAGTTGTGAGTGTGGTGAGAAAGCTCAACATTTTGGGTGATACATTTTTCGAAAAAATGGTATCTATTATTAGCAGGTCAGATAAAAAGGTCTATCAATCCCATTTCTGTGCATTAAGTCGCTGGGGTCTGGAGGGGTTTAGCCTTAGCCTAGCACAAAGCCTTAAGTCTTTATGCTACTTTATAGTGGCTCAGGGGTTACAATCCCCAATTCCCACTGTCTGCATGTGAAAGTGTCCTTGAGCCAGACACATTAGAGCCCCAAGTTGCTCCGTAGGCACTTTGAAGTAGCGCACTGCTCCTAAATGCTTAGGCTGAGTTAAATGCAGAGTTCGAATTTCACGTATGTACCTATGACGATAAAAATAAAGTTTTTTTCTACTCCTACAGTTCAGAGGTAAAATTGTATCTTCACATTCTCCAGTTACGACATTAAAATGCTATTTATACAGTGACACATCAGTATTAACAGTCTAGTAATGTAATATATGATGATATGTCAGTCATATTTAGCTGACAATACATCTACTAAAGTGGGATTTTAAATGCTTCACGTATCTGTTCATTTTGGGTTTGAACAGACAAGACAACATATTAATTAGTGAGTCTTTTTTCACGTTGGACTGAGACAGGATGGCAGTCTTAAAGCTTAGCGAGGCCAATAATGTCCAGCCTCCAGATATCTCCCCAAGTTTGTTGTTGTTGACTCGAAAAGATGGAGCTAGTATCAGGGGAAGTCGTTAACCTGATAATTGCATCCCTGCATGCTGCTACATTATCCTCCACATGAGCCTGAATGTAATGCATGAAATACATATTCCAGAAGTAAACTTACTGAATGTAATGGGATCCATGAGATGTGCCTGATATGCATTCTATCTCACTATCTGATGCGGGGACACCAGGGGCTGCATGGTGCAATAACAAATATCCTAATGTGTAAAATATGTGTTTATTCTCTGAATCCAGCCTCTTCCCCTCACCACTAACCCACTTCCTGAAATAGATCTGCTCCATTCACTCTCTGAAGTCTTCCAAAGAGGAAAAAGTGCTTCTGGCTGCCCATGTCCTACATAATGTAATTATGTAAACCAAACCAAGAGAAAGAACCCGCCCACAACACAATCTACCACGCAATCAATGGCAGAATGTCATTGAGAGAGCTAAAAATGCACAGAGATGCTTCTGGTTCAGCGTGGTGCTGCTGTCGCGGATACAATGCTGTTTCCTGGGATACAGTCAGCCCGAGTCGTTTGTTGATATTGATTTTTTTTAAATGTGCCCGTACGGACGACAGGATTCAAGAAGTTCTTAAAGTACCGAGAGGAGCATGTGTGAGAGCGCGGCACTGCGTCTTGTCTGACAGCAGATTGCTTTCTCGAGACCAAAATGACGAGGGCTATTTTCTGTCCTCTTAACCAAACCACTTGGTGCTTCAATCTTCATGAAATGCACCTTGAAAGCCCTGCTCGTCATTCAGCGGTGGGCAATGGGCCGCCCCCATAATATTCTCCCTCACACACACACACTCATGCACTCACTGATGCACTCACTGATGTTCGGTAAATTGCAGTTTCATAGAATACTTTTATCATGACGGTCTAAAGAGGACAGAGCTTAGGGAGGGAGAAGACGTAATAGGAACAGCTTTGCGTGCCTTCTCTATGTGACCGCATGTCTGTAACACAGCTCATTGGTCCAGCCATTGCCCGTCCTCTTTCAGATGCCTCCATTAATTATATTGGCTCACTTGGGGACCGCTTATGCCATTCCAGCGTGGTTCAATCTGCAAGAGTCTACATCACTCATTTGCTTTCTCCCTCTTTTTTTATTTCTATTTTCTTAAGGAGTCCTGGGTTACACACATGAGCACACACACTTAGAACCCCCACATCGTAGCCCATTGGTGCCATTAAAGCCAGAGGCATTCTCCTCAGCCTGTCAGGTCAATGAAGACGCACGTAAAGTGACGTGATTTGCATTTTCTCACCATCGAGCCTTCTCTTTGACACATTACATGTTCACGTAACGGATCATTTCAGAGGTGGTTTTTTTTTTTTGGTCATTTTGTTATGAGATGTTTACTCTTGAACATGTGTGTCTGAGTGAGGAAGGGAGCCAAATGATATGGGTTTTGTACGCACTGTGTGTTTCATGCCAAACTCTTCCGAGCCCAGGTGTTTAGAACCACCATTAAGGCCGCACGGCCATTTCACAAAGTTCAGCTTCTCCCAGGAGCATTCATCACAGTTCCCCTAATGTTTCCAAGACAGCTGACTGAATTGAAGTGATGAAGAAAACACTCTACTTTCTCTTCGGTTGGGTTCTCAAACGCGAAATGTCACATCTAATGTGTGTCTCGTTGGCGATTATTTCACAGGGTACTGAAGCCCTAATGTGACGCAACTGACATTTTCTGACTTTGATGACTCCAAAGGGTAGTATCATCAACACGACACTGCAATAGGATTCCTACATTCTACAACCTGCATTTGACAGAACAATTGTAACAAGTGTGGATGATGTCCAGGCAGCATAACTTGTGGCATATTGTTTTGCTTCAGTGTCTAAAGGGAAGTTAGCAGAACGGATAATAACTTCCCAACCAGGCTAACATAAACACGATGGCATGGCATTTCCATCTGATTATCTGCCTAGAGAGACGCTATGACCCTCAGCGTGCGATTCTGATTGTTGGAGTTGATTCTCGATTCAAAATCGGTTCAGTAAGCAGTGAAGGGAGCACTTTTTTCCAGTGCCAAACTATTCACTCGTGTTTTAGTCCACTGTAGAAAATCAAAAAAATAACTCAGTTCAATCCTCACAGTGAATTCCACTTATCCTGAGCAGATCTGACCTCCTGTCAGGTGGTAGCACAGACTGTTTGATTTAGGTACTTCTGTTTGCACCTGCTAGGGTGGGACAAATTGAACCTTTATCATTCTTATGATCCAACATCAACCTGATACAGAGGTCTAATCAGCCAGTAACCGAAAACACCTGTGGGGTGTGCAGGGCCTTACTTCCAGTCATCCCATATGGAGAGATTGTCGTGTTGTTGTTTTAACCGTACATGTTTACTTAAAGGCTAGAGTAATATACCGGTAGTGCCAGTGAACTCGAATACATTCTCCATTTCTATTATTTAAATTCAAGTTCAACTTTGAGCCACTGCTTTGTAGTATGCCCTTTGCAGTGAATATTAGATGAAGGTACCAGTCTTTCCCCAACAGAAATCTCGTGGCTGCATTGCGAGGCATATGGCTCAGCAACACTTGCGCTCATTAGAACTGGTGTCCCGACGTGGCCTCGGCATATATGACCGGAGGCCATGTTGTAGATTGGAAGTGGGTAAAGTGGCAGCTCTCCCAGCTCAGAGGAACTGGGGGATGGCAAACGAGGCGGCCAATTACTATTTCAACAATACATCCTCTGTGGCCTGAGATTGACTGACTAAACTATTAACTGTCACAACAGTTATCTTCAAAAACTGCCATGCGGGTAGGAATCCAAAATGCTCTGTTTAGAAAGGGATTTCGTATTCATCGCTCACTTTTGCATTCGGCATAGAATTGGTTACAGAGGCAGTGGAGGGAAATGAAAATAAATAAGGCTGAGGGACAACATGGCGACATAATCGGGCACCTTCTCTTCGCCAACTTTGTTTGGTCTTTGGATTAGGAAGTTAAACTGAGCAAACCTATTCGGAATATGAGAGGATGGATCGGCAACACCGTTCCTCCCAGAGAAGTGTTTTCCCACAGATCTACGGTTAATAAATGGCTTTTGTATTCCGGCTGTACACTACATGTCATCTTTCACCCATTCACACACATCCATACACTGATGGCAGAGGCCACCATGCAGATGCCACCTGCACTAAACTACTTCACACTCATTCATACACCGATGACACAGCCTTCGGGAGCAGTTTGAGTTCAGCGTCTTGCCCAAGGACAGTTTGACGTGCAGTCTGGAGGAGCCGATTGGAAGACAACTCACTCTACCTCTGACCCACAGCTGCCCTGATCTTTACCCAACAGGTGTTGACTTCACCCCTACGTTGGCAGCCAAGACTCTAAAGGTATGTGTTGGACTCTAGGGTCGTAGTATATCGAGTTGCCAGATGGTTCTTGTTCCTGTCCAATCTCTGATTGGAACACTTTGCATCGGAGTGTGATGAGATTGGGTTTAAAGAAAATACTTCGGCCACAAAATGACTATTTGTGTAACAATTACTCACCCCGTGTTAACTTGAATTTTCCACGGTGAATGGACTATCATTATGGATGTTATCAGCCAGATGTTTGGCTTCCAGCTTCCTTAAACCTAATACTACAACTCTGCAAGACATCCAAACTCTTGAGGATTGAATCATGTGCCGGTCTGCACTGGTCCAGGGAGGAGTGTTAATATTATGCCCAGAAAAGTTTAAATATTTGAAAGTTAGGTGATTATTTGCCATAGATTTGTCCTTGATGGCACCTCTGTATCACACTGTTGACTTCATGTCTAAAGCCCAAAGCCCATTCTATGTGAAAACAAGACAGCCATGTAACATCCCTGATCCACAACCAGTGAAGTAAAGCTCATTATTTTGCCATCCGTGGTGATACATTCGGTCTGGAGCCGCAGCTACCTGCCAGAAAGTTGTGGAGTTCATTTGAAGTTTGCCTTTGTTTTCACTCCTCTCTTGCTGTAACATTTCAGTGGCATGTTGACAGGTTTATCTTGGAAGCTGATGAGGCGCACCTTGGTGTGTTTGGACTTCCTGATTAGTTGACACAAAATAGGGAAATTGTGGCATGTGGTGAAAACGCTGCATGCTGTTGTGGGAAATGCACCTGCTCAGGTTGAGTGAATTGGTTTCTCTGTCTCACTCGTTTACATTAACATTAGAGAGTGGTAATTATGGCAAGAATTATTTTCTATGACTCTTTTTTTTAGACACCTAATTTGAGTATTGTAGTATAAGTGGATATTTACCATCATATAAATAAATAGCTTTATCGAGAGCTTTTAACCACATCTCACGCTATAGACAAACAAATCCCTGCAGTATTTCAACTCTAATACTGCATCCATACAATCTACCAACTAACAGCAGGGCAAGGATATGCAAAATGTGACAAAACTGCTAAAACACTGAGCCAGTCAAAAGAAAACGCATCCGTCTTATAATCCTCATTTGAGGCGTTGGCCTATGTTTACGTTTGCCATCTTCATGTTTGCTGTGACACGAAATGGTGGCTGTCGGCCGGAAGAGCGTGCGGTAGCTCCGGGAAACGAACCCTCAGGGCTGTTGCGGCTTTAAAGTCCGCTAGCACAAACCCCTGCACCGGGGGTCTGATCCCCTGGTGACTGTCCGGACTCCCCACCGCATCAGCACACTTACTGTTGCTGCCGTTACACAGCTTAGACCCGACGCTCCGCCATCGCTGTGCTGAGGTTTGTGCTGGCTAAATGTGAGCTAACCGCTAACCGACGGTCTGTCTCCCGGACTTGCCGCCCACCTTCTTCTCAGCGAAGTAGTCTGCTAGTGACGAGGAAGACAAATTATTAGTCTGAGTCATTTATGCCAATTTGGATTTAATCCAATGAACAAACTTCAAGAAAAAAGCGTGGTTATCTAATTCTTGGTTTGTTTAAAAAAACATCCAAAAATCCACTTCTTCAAGTTGGCTTTTCTATAATTATATAGAAGTTCAAGGGTTGATCTGTGTGGTTGCTCTATGCTTTCTGTGTTCTAAAGTGTGTTTTAATGTTTTTGATATTTTTTTTTTTTTTTCTTGCATGCATTTTGTGCTTGGTATTAATGTTTTCTGTGCTGTATCCTGTGTGAAAAAGGTGCTATATAATTAAAATCTTACATAATCACTAGCTGGTTAGCATATTCCTTTTTGTAGATATCTACGCAACACAATACATACACGTCTTTGACATAACATCAACACTGTCACCTCCTCACGTTCCGTTGACAACAAACATTCCAGCATGACACATTGCATCTTTAAAGGTAACAAGATACACAGCAAACAGCTCCGCTTTGCCCTGTGGGTTTAACCCATACCTGCCACTACAAAGCAATAAAAGTGGGTGCATTTTGTATTTGAATGTATTTCCAAAGAAAACACTTGCGCGTGCAACAAGCATGCATCTGTGATTTTCACTATGGCAGGGTGTGACACATGGGTGTAAACGTTGGTCTCCGCTCGGGAGAGCAGCAATCGAGAAAACTCAGTTGTAGCGCCATACTGTAACTAAATCAGCATGACTTATACTCTCATCACTCCAACCAAATGATGTGTTGACAGTGATCAGTCATTCCAGTTTGTCCTCAGAAACGTGACCGGAGAGCCAGGTTTGAAAGATTTAGTGGGAAATGATATCACATGTGAGGACTTTGCTTTGCAAAATGAATTGATCTCATCAGAGATATACATGTAGGAGCTTTTAAGCAGCACCTGGAGGCAGCATCACTCTTTCCCATGTGAGCAGATATTGTTTCAGTCGAGGGCTTGTGAGGGTTGATATATATATTTGTTTTCATATCCATGTGCAATGGAGTTGCAGGCTTTGAGTTTCCACGCTCTCTTCCTCTCTCTCTCTCTATGTAGGGCAGCCCGTGGATCTGCTGACATCCCCATCCTCCCACTTGCCCACACAATCTTGTTAAAGCATGCAGTTAATCTGAAGAGGAAAAGGACTCTCTTCACAAGCAAGGGACTCTTTCATCACCCTTTTGTATTGCCCACATCACGTTGTCACGCGAATATCGGATTCTCCCAAACCTCGGGTGCTTAGGAGAAGCGGCGCCCTCGTCTTGGCTCTGCCTGGGAGTGACTTTGTGAATTGGGCATTAAACCACACTCTAGGAGCCCAGATAGCATTATGTCGCGGGAAGAATCAACATCTCAATGGGGCACTCTCCATTAATTTTTCTCTTCTCTCTTTCAGAAGTTGGCTCCACCATCAATAATTTAGACCAAAGTGCCGCCACAAAGATGAAACGGAGGAAATAAAGCAGTGCTTTCCGGAAAGTGTTCTGGAAGAAGCCTACAGTTGCCGATTTAGAAACTCTTGATCATATCATATGTATTTTCATAATCAAGCAAGCACAACAGAAGGGAGGAAACGCACACAAATACTCTTTTTCTCCTCTATTTCTCTTCATGCTTCTGCCTTTTTTTTCATTGAGAGCCGAGTGAAAACAAAGAGCCTCGGCTGCTGCCTGGCAGGCCAGTTGAAGTGCAGCAATTTGATGGACACAGATACAGGGCAGCGCGGGAAAGGCCTCTGTTTCAATTGCCACTCGCTGCCCGCCACCGCCGCCGCCGCTCTTCATTCCCCGGCCTGGTCAAGTAAGAGTACACAAAGAGGTCGTGGAAAAAACGTCAAAGAGACACAGAGAGGGTCATCCATGAATGCTGGAGGGGCTGCATCTAAGCCCTCGTTTGACAGGAGAGGTATTGTCTGGATCGAGGTGAGAGTGGATGGGGGGGGGGATTGTGCTGCGGCTGCTTGTCCCCACTCTGAAGTAGCTGGAAACCTCAAGACCCTGAGCTTCAGGGCTTCACCATTTCTCGGCCCTTGTGGGCTCTCAAAAGAGCCACTCGCTTCTATGGGCTGTGGAGGTACATCTCGAAAGCACCTTTCATCCTCTCGGAAGAGAGAAAGTGAGAGCGAATCATGTTAAACTCGAACAACTCCCACATAATCACGAGTGTGCTTTTTCAGACACAATAAAAATGCACCAAGCTCTCAAACAGGGATGATTGTGCTCAAGAGGAAAATGAACCTTGGAAAAATTAAGCAAACCTCTTCACTCTCCTCCTACTTGTTATGCTGTTTGAGGTGTGTCTAGATTGCCTTCATCTGACTATTCATTACATAGCCGCAGCCGGAAGCTGACTAAATCTTTTAAATTCATTTATCAACTGGCTTACTTCCTCATTGAATCAGAGGAGACGTATCACAGAGAGGATTTCCATCCCTGAAACCAACAAATGAGAAAATTCAATACTGCTACTGTGTTGCTGTCTCACAGGTTTTTTTTTTTTCCTTCTTCTTCTATGTACCAAGCATCCATGTTCCAGTCAAGTAAACACTGTACATGTGTGTGGTGCTATGGTTGACTTGACAACACTGCCATCTCATGGTGATCAGAGTAAAACAGAACACTTTGCTTTTTCTGAAACATCTTTATTAGAAAAGGTGTATTAATCAAGCAAGGCATGTTATCATCATCTTCCTCTGCCATATTTACACAATCCATATGCTGTCTCGCATCAAAGCCTTCATCATTACAATAATTGTATTAAATATGCACTACATAATGAGATCAACATAAGCTATTAATGTTGTTCAACATCGAGCATAAAGCAACGTGATTTGGTTCCAACTCTCTTGCTAATGCTCTCGTATATCAAAGAGATTGACAGTTTGTGTTGAACTTGTTGCACTATAGTTTTCTTCAGCGTAGAAAACTCCTCTGACTGAAACACCACTTCTTGGAGAGCTTTTTATCAAAGGGGGTTGCATAAATTCCTCTCTGATCTTTTCAGTGGGGACCTCTTCTCTTGTCTATTTCTAGTCACTGAACCTCCAGAGAGCCGAGACGGTCTCCGAGCGAGGCTGAGATGCAGAAGAGATGGCCGATGGGTTCGACTTTTCTCTTGGTGTGTGCATCCTCGCTCCCCAAGGGCGAAAGTCGTGCCTCGCGGCATTTTGAGCCTTTCTATATCTGGGCACCTTTCTGATCTTCCTCCCTCTCAGTGCCCGTCTCTGTGTCTGTATGACAGCTCGGCTCCTCTCCACCTGCCTTCTCCTCCTCCTCCTCCTCCTCCTCCCCACCCCACTGGGTTTGACACCGGAGCACCAGAGCGGAACACCTCCCCAACCCCGATTCCCCAACCCGCTGCTCGCACTGCACCACAAAGATCCTGTAAAGCTCCAAGAGGACGACGAGGATGTTCTTGCAGGTGAAGAAGATCATGAGCTGGTTGAGCACCCGCTCTTGGACCATGAGGTAGAGCCGGTAGAGCAGAAACGGGCCATCTTGGACTCCCACTGTGAGCAGCAAGCTCCACACTTCGCTAGAGCAGCAGGAGGCAGACGACGAGGGAGCAGCAGGGCGGCGGGCGAGACCACCAGCACTCTTCTGCGGAGGCTCACCCTCTGGGAGTTGCGTCTGGGTCAGCACCAGAGGGAACTGCATGAGCGCCCAAGAGAAGAGGCCCAGGCCCATGTAGACAACCGTTTGGTTGGTTTTAACCTCGGGCTCCTTGAAGGCGTCCAAGATGTCCAGGATGTCGGCGCCCAGTCCCACATAGACCATGAGGAGCTGGGAGAGCTGGTCGCGGGACATGTCCCCCTTGGGCATCAGCCAGCGACCCAGAACCAACACTATGAGCATGGTCTGCTCCAGGCCAGCGACCCAGTTCTTCGGGTCCAGCTCCACGATGGCCTGGGTGAAGGAAACAGCAATGTCTGGTTACGACAGAGGCGTTCGTCAACAATTCATTTTTCACAGTTTGTGTTACAGAGCAGGGACATTTCCTTTGGATTCTCATTGGCTTTCCCTGATATCGCAATTACTTTTTGATCAATCATCCATAGAGATATTATTATTTTAAATCTTGGTATGTGGTATTGTCAATCATCCATTCAACAAGACCTCTCCTCTCTATTCTTGCTGTAACTTGTGAGTCAGCTCCTGGTTGTGGCAGGGATCATTGAGTTTATCCCGATAGCTCCCCTTGACATTTCACAACGTATTCCACTTTCAAAAGCTGCCACCCAGCCCCGAGCACAGCCAAGGGGCAAAAAAGTTCCCAAATCCTACATGAAAGAGACTGCACTAAAATCCCCCCAGAAGCGGAGAGATCTGAGAGTTTTTCCGAGCGGGAGCCTATCTGGACCTCATCTCACTGTGTCAATTACACATTTCCTGGAACTAATAGTTTATCCACCCCCTTGATAGATTTAAATCTTATCTGATATCAGGTGTCGCTTTAATGTGGCTGCGTGGAGGGTGAGGCGGGGAGGGCAGTTTTGTGGTGGGGTGCCTACCGCTGTGATCGGGATGCGAGCCAGCAAATGAAGCTCCAGGCCCGAGGAATTGTTAACGGGCATCTTGGACTGCAGCAGGCTCAGCTCCAGGAACCAAATGGATGGGATGACAGTACTGAGGTAAAGAAAAACCATTGGGGAGAACCTAAAAGAGGGCCGCCAAAGGAGAGGGAGAGTGGTCGGGGAGGAAAGGTGGGGGTAGGTTATTTTTAGGGACATCCTTTTTTTTTTTTTGCCACCCGCTAAGAAGAAAGAGTCCCTTTTTTTCCTCCAAAAGAAGCATCGAATTTCAGACAGGCAATTATTCTCATCATACATGCAAATCCCTCTTGACAGTGCAAAGCCTTCTCCACCAGGAGAGAACTTCAAAGTAAGACTCAGTGAGAAAGAGAGAGGCCTGAAGAAAGCTTGTGTCTGTGGATGTTCACTGTATGTGTCAGAGCTACAGCTTTTGAATTAG
Source organism: Melanostigma gelatinosum (assembly GCF_949748355.1). Taxonomy (NCBI): domain Eukaryota; kingdom Metazoa; phylum Chordata; class Actinopteri; order Perciformes; family Zoarcidae; genus Melanostigma; species Melanostigma gelatinosum. The sequence goes on along the minus strand of NC_136641.1, from coordinate 8,719,217 downwards.
ACTAAGCTTGATGTTGAATGAAGTGACACTAAATGCTCATATCCTTTGGAGACTCGCGTAATAGAGGTTGGTGTCCGTTTATGTTTACTCAAGCCAAATGTTTTATTTTTTTCAATCCAGCTGGACAGAAACTGCTTGAGCCGGCAGCAGCAGACATTTTCTCCGCCACTGGACAGGAGAAGAGTGTGACAGAGACGTGATGGCAGGCTCAGAACATAAGCTCAGAGGAAGACAGAGCAATAGCACCGTGGAGGAATAGATTTGTTTTTGATAGACAGTGAAAGAGAGAACGAGCTGCAGAGGACAACAGAGAATTTAGTGGCAGAGAATATTTTCGGCCGTACAGATGGGTTGTAAAGTGTTCAGAAGTTATTTACTCTCCCTCACAAAACAAGTTTACAAATTCCTGCTCACAGCACCTCAATCCTCATGTCACTGCTTTAGAAATAGAAAAAAAAGATGGTTTGTACATGCTTATTTCGTATTTATTTGTCTCTTGTGAGTCTGTGATGGAACATTTCTATGTTAATCAGGAGAAGAGAGTTGTTCACAAATCAATAACAAAGTCTTCAAAAGATTAAAAGTCCATTTATTTGCTTGCAATGGAAGAGTGCACCACAGATACTCATTCAGCAGTCTGTGGTGTGAGCTTCAACGAGATACAACATCCAGCATCCTTTTATACCTACAGAGGCCTCCGCCCCACATGACTCCCATGCAGGAAGAGTCTTATCTGGTTCATGCAGGTAGCTCAACTGTGAGTCGGTTGTGGTTTCTATGTTCTTGTTTTAAACTACCCTTCTGAGAAACAGAGTATGTGAACATGTCTTCAGTTAAGAAAACAGGTATTTAGGTGCTGACATCTGTGTCTTGCAGGGCCTGTTTTTACTTCCCCATTATACTGAGATGTCACACTATGTTCTTTAAAAACTTTCCATGATGCGAATACATATTTTACCATTAAAAGTCCCACAACTTTCTCGAAGTGCAATACTAAACTGCTGAAGTACGCCTCCATTGAAATTGCTCTGCAGGTTGGTTATGTAGAATGGATCAGAGTATTATGCTGTTGACGTTGTGGTGGCAATGTCTGCAATCAATGCAAGCTGATTTTTAGCCACTCTAGCAGCGTGGCTCTATAGGGACGATAATGGTTTGTTGGTCCCAACCAATATTTCAACAAAAGTCAATGGATTGCTGTGACATTTTGTAGAGTCATTCATAGGCATTTAATAAACCTAATGACTTTGCTGATCCTCAGTTTTTTCCTTTAGCAGGTACATTTTATAATTTGTCCAATAGCTTCAAAACTATCGTCATCTCGTCAGCCCAAGCTGTACTTTGTGTTTATTGCCAAAAAGCAAATTGTAACATCCTAACAATCAGAATGATGGTTAAATGGACCTGCTAAATTGGCATCGTAAGACTGTCATTTAGCTCAAAGCACCTCTGTGCCATAATGCAGCCTCGGAGATCCGTTAGCATTGGCTGCAGACGATGCAATATTTGAATGAATGTCCAATCTTAGCCCAAAATGTCAGCCTAATCCTGATATTAACACTGTTGTGACCCAAATGTTACCATTTCCACTCTGCGTTTTGGGTGCACTTCAGAGTGACGGCCATTTCGAAGCCCAGCAGAGCTACGCCCGTCAGCAGCAGCCAATAGAGTGGCTCCTCTTTGACGGCCACCACACGCCACACCGTCACCACCCCGTGGACCGCAAACAGGAAGCGACTCAGCAAAGCCAGCAGGATGTTCAGGAGACGACACATCGTGCACCACAGAGAACCTGTAGAGAAGATAGTTTTATCATGTCACTTACTTTATATGATGGATAGATGCTTTTTAAATCAGAATGTGTTGTAAAGTGAGCCAGTGCGTCCCTGCATTTTCCTCTTCCCTTAATTTACTGTATGAAAGCCATTACTAGATTGTTTGGTGGTGTTTGTTTGATACTGACTGAACCACTGATGTCCATTAACTTACAGTATTTCAGATACAAGGACATATTAAGTCTATTGAATGACTAAGGGAAAATTCAATTTATGTGCCTTAATTCTTGCGAGATTAATGAAAGCTGAACTTTTCCAGTATTTTTGCACAATTTCAGCAAAACTTTTGTTTACAAGGTCTCAAAAGGTCTTTATGTTCTTTTGAATCTCATATAGTTTAACTGCAACACACTTAATGTCTAACAGTAAAGGCTTTTGCAGAGTATAGAATTGCCAAAGGCCACCACAATTTGATTGCATTTCTTTTGCAATAAATTCAAGCAATAAACTCACACAGAATTGTCAGTGTCAGGCAGCTAAAAGCCAAACCAACCGCGAACAATTTGTAAACAGTTATGTAACCGCCTCCATCATTACACGTTATACACCCCAATTGAGCTTTAATTATCAATAACTATTGCATAATATGTGTGGGCAAACAGTCCTCGCTGTCAATTAGTCAGTTTAGGATAAAAGCTTCTGATCGTTGTGGGAATTCAAAGCAAGCAGTGATTAGTATGCAAGTTCGAGAAACTGATCTGGAGTCAAAATTAAATAAGTCCAGGAGGCTTTGCATGGGTTTTCTTAGATCTGGTCTCTGGATCTCTGGATTATTGTGATGATTTAAGGACTTGAAAGCGGTTGAAATGCATATTTAATCTAGCTCAATTCCAGCCAGGGACTTCAGTTGCAAATTATATCCTTCTCTTGCTCCCTATGTGTTCTGTTTGTTTCTGAACTGTCACCATGTAATTCAGACGAAATGCTAAAAAATAAAAATAAAAAAAAGGTTTGTAATGCCACTTTCTAATAAAGCACCTTTTGTAACAGGATTTATGTTTGGAGACTTTTTTAGTGGTTAAAAAATGTTTTTCCTAACACTGTACAGATGACGTACAGACTAATAATTTGACAATTTAATAATAACGTTTGTGTTGCCTCTTTGTCTGCCATTACAAACGTTAGCAAGTCATTAATAAAGCTTTTTTTCCGTCAACACAGCAGTTGCCAGATACTTTCAACAACAACATTTACTCATCGTGTCACAACAAAACATCGTCCAGTCAGCATTGTGGTCCCTTCAAAACATTGTTTCTGTTACTGTATACAAACGTAGTTTTTAAAGGACAGGGTTGCCACCCACAGTAGAGCATATGGAGCCACACATGTTTTTCACTGGACAGCAATGAAACGTCAGTAAGTCCTTCATAAAGGGTCACATCTTTCTCACTTTCTAACAAGCCAAAATCAAAAGTTAGTGAAAAGAAATGCATGTGGCTGGTGTCAGTACTTACTATATAAAACAAATAAAATAGGTACATATTATATATTTAGTTTGTCTTCATTGGAATAACAAATCATTTTTTTGTGACGTCTGTTTTGACAGGTATAGTACATGTCTTGAAGAGAATTCATGCAATATGTGTGGTGCAGCTGCATGCAGTACAGACCTACAGTATAAGCTGGACTCCTCGCCGAAATAGTTTGAGATCAGTTTCTTCGGTGTATTTCCAAAAAGTTCTCGGATGCTTGCAGCAGTAGAAAATCTCAACACCAGAACAGTCACACACTCTGACCCGGTCTGTGTCTGTCCTGTTTTGACTTTTAAATGACACCTCCAAGACCCACTGGATGTGTCGACATTTCTGTGTGTGTGTGTGTGTGTGTGTGTGTGTGTTCCTATGCGTGACTGCTGTTCAAATCCACTTGAGCAGAGTATCAGTGAGCAGTAGTTGTGTCCCACCAGTGCATGTGTGTGTGTGTCTCCGTCCCCCTCAGTGCCATTGTAGGAGATAGCGTTTCCTGCCCCCTGCGCCCACGTCTTTATCGCCATCCGTCATGATGTCATCTCTCCTGGCCCAGAACAAAGTTATCTCCCTGGGAGAAGCCGGCCTGTCGCGCTCCCTGTTCAGAGAGCACCCAGCCCTGCCCAGATCCCACCCATGCCTGCAGTGCCTCTGCGCTGTTTGCCCTGATAACAGCCTCGCTCCCTGGCCACTGCACTCATGGAGCACAAAAACATGGAGCAACAAGAGGTATTGGAGATGCCGATGCCCCCCCTGGAGCAGTCACTATAGGAGTTTGTCGTTATGGCTACTGCGTCAGAATGAGGACGCTGCATGGGCCGATGCTGTCCAGGAACTTCAATCCATTAAACTCCTAAAGTGGAACAATAAATATGTTTACAGGCTCCAGTGTTCAAACATATGGAGACGAGAAAAAAAGGGGGAGATGTGGAGAGAGAACAAATGATAGAGAGAAGTTTTAAGATCAGTCAGGGTCTGACTCTGAGCTGTCCCATCATCACAACACACTCCACACACATTGGTTGTGTACAGTTCCAGCTAACACCTATACGTTTAGTACATTGGCTGCAAATAGACATTGACCACTAAAATACTGTCAAATTTGATGCAGTCTGAACCCATTTTAAGAAGATAAGATAAGATAATCCTTTATTAGTCCCTCAGTGGGGAAATTACAGGATTACAGCAGCATTGCTCACAAGTAAAAAAAATAAAAGATAAAAATCAAGTAACATAATAAACTAAACAGTAAACAGTAAAACAGTAAAGAAGAATATTAAATATACCAGTATATACAGAATATACAGACTGAATAAAAATATAAGATAAATACTTAAACGTATTGGATATTGCACGGGATTGCACGGATTAGATATTGCACCAGGTGAATGAATTAAAGTGTTCAGAAGTGTTCAAAGTGTTCGTGTTCAAAGTGTGAGTGGTCTACCGAGAGAGCAGTTTGTTGTGCAATGTGCAATCGGTGAATGAGACATACTGGCCAGATTTCTATTCATTTATGTGCAGTGGCAGAAAATAAGGGGGTGCGGGTATTTGGGTGGTAGATGAAGGCTGCATGTGGCACGTCCGAAGCATACTGGAGTTCATGCCTCATCAACTAGTTATGTCAACCACAACCGTAACCTTACCATACTGTACCTTCCAATGCACAGATATTGGAGAATTCAATTAACGAGTTGTGACCAAAGTAGGAGCGGTACATTTTACAGTTGAAAAACAAAACACGTGAACACACTGTGTAGTGTGTTTCTAAATGTCCCCAGACACATCTTTGTATTTCTGTATTGCAGTTTCTTGTTTTTCAGCCATCAGACTCTTGTTGGGATATTTCTGTGCAGCGCCCCTGACCTTTTCTACAGTCCCATTGTTAGGTCAGGATTTTCCTTTGTCTATGGAAAACTACAGTGAGAACTAACCATGACATTGATGGTGAATATGAATGTTCCCCAGCGAATGAATCCGAATGCTTTAGGTGACCCCTGAGACCTTTCCTCTAGAGACACCATCAGGTAAATAAAATGTTCCCTTGCAGACAGGAAATATCACAATCTAACGGTCGGTTTGCTGTGACATTTATCTTCATGGCTGTCAGAGAAACTCTACATGTTGGCTGCTTTATGGTTCACCGCTCATACTAAACTTTAGCTCTATATAGGTAAGCTTCTCAAAATAGCATAACACCCACATATATTTTGGTTGCTGTAGCGTTAGACTTTCAAACTTTTTTAAGATGTATGATACAATATCTTCTAATTGGATCAAAATTTGAATGCGGTAAGACAAGACACCTGAGAGCGCAGCGATTATGATAAAGGCAATACTGTGATGTTGAATGTAATCGGAAAACTAGGTCATTCTTTCACTGTGAAGCTGCAATGCTTTCTCATCCATAACTTTCCCCAAAATCAATTCCCAAGTTCATACAAAGGACAGACAATAGTCTAAAATTGCTCATAAGAGCACAAATCTTGACCTCTGTTACAGTCATTTATTCATTATCCCTCAAATTAGAGTCTACTTGTTGAAATAATATTCCCTGTGGCAACTTTTTTGCATTGACAAATTTTTCATTTCCCACAAGGGATTTGCATCATTTCTTTTCTTTTAATCACACCCAACAACCGTTTGTATTTTAGATTCAAGTGACCATTCGAAGCAGGACAAAGAGAGAGACACACACAGGTGCTGTCGTGGAGGAAGTCCTTTAATGGTGAGGAAAAAGGCAGAACTGGCAGAAGGAGATAAGACACCCCAGACGGTGTCCTGAACGAAAAACGAATTGAAAAGAAAATAGGTGGAGGACCAAAGGCGGGAGAGGAAGAAAGGGAGGGTGGCGATGGTGCGGGAGGAGGGCGAGTGAGTTATCAGCCATGCAGAACAGTAGGACACCTCATCTTGTTATCCTTCTGGTTTGGGCGGCGCTTTTTGCTTTTCGAGATAACGGGCGGTTCGCTCCAGATTGTTGCTCTTTGAGTTAATTAAGCCGACTATGCTTTTTTGTGTTTGCAAGAAGTGCGCTTGTGGTCAGTGCTGCAGGTGTTCGAGCACAATATGTGGTGTTTGTGTTGAGTTTGTTTAACAGCATGACATGTGTAGATCTGGTGGATTGTTGGCTAAACTGTGCTCACTGTTTATGTGATCCTCCTCAACAGGCAACACAGTCCTTTGTGTTGATACAGCACTTTTCTGTCTTTCTATTTAAATATATGAAGTCCTGTTAACACTTTTTAATCTCATAACTACCTCCGTTACTACCATATTTCCATATTCACAGGCCATAGCACTTCATTTTGTCTGAAGTATTCATTTATTTATTGATTTATTTTTAACTGAGGCCTGCAGTATATTTCCGCTGCACCAGTCTGCCAGCATCGAAGTGGCACAACTCCAGCAGTTTCTTATCTGCAGCCCTGGATGGCAGCCATTCGCACAGACCTGCTGCCTCCTCTTCACATGGTGTACGCCACCCAGTAGATCACGTTCACCACGGCGAAGGTGAAAGGGAACACGGCCCTGGCATAGATGTCGATGGTGTCGGCATCGATGGGCTTGCACACGCACTTGGAACAGCAGTTCTTCTCCTCCGTGCTCTCCTCCGGCTGCCTGGACCTTCTCCTCCTCGGCTCGGCCTCCTCGCTGCCGCCCTCCCCGGGGATTTCGCTGCTGGAGCGCTGGGGCCGCCCGTGGCGGTTGGAAATCATCACGCCCTGGTTCATGCCGGTGACCGACAGGGAAAACAGAACCATGGCCTGTTTGCCGTTCTTCACAATGGACTGTGGGGAGACAGAGAGAGAGAGGCTTGTAAGCACTTTCTGAGGCTTTACATGCTAGAGTTCAGTTTTGAGCCGCTCAGCATCAAATATCTGAAGAATCAGGCAAAAGTGTTCGTTAGCCAATCTGCCTCCTGATGGACTGGACAAATCAGTAAACCCTGCTAAATATCAAAAGAAAATTTTGTTTTACAATTTCAGAATTACATCATGCATGTAGTAACCTTTTGTTAAATCACATCTTACATTTTTTTTGCACTGTGCTGCCACTTCAAAGCACTTCACACTCATTTTACTTTATCATAGTAGTACTTGGTTTTTTTTATTCGCAAATTTCTTAAATCTAAAGAAATGTAATTTGTAACTTTCTGCATTTTTTGAAAACATTGACTCAAACTTTGTTCAAATAAGTTGACCTTAAGGCAAATTCTTTATATTTTCTGTGCACATTGTTTTTAAACTAACTAGCCATTAAAGCTCACAAATAGATGTAGTGGAGTAAAAAATACAATATTTCCCTCTGAAATGTCGTGGAGTAGAAGCATGAATTGGTGTGAAAAGAAAGGACTCAAGTAAAGTAAGTACCTAAATATTGTACTTAAGTTCCACCTCTGTTTTTATATCATTGGTAGGTTTCTATAATCTCTGTAGTTTTACCCTCATCAACAATGCATGCTGGGTCTCCACACATTTTCAATCACCCCACTGTACGTCTCAATGTCACTCGCTCCAATCATCTTGTCGCGTCTTTGTCCTCGTTTTTCTTGTGTTCAGAATATAAGCAGATTTTGCTTACGCTTTCTATTATTTCATTTGATTTGATCCATGTCCTATTCTCAAGGTGTACCTCAGTAAGATGTACACCAACAGCAAAGCAAACAGACAGTATGATGAGAGTCACTATTACTCCCTGAAGGGAGATTTCCCCATTATGCTCCATAGAGATGCATTGTCTTGCAGAAGGTCAGTGGGATGGCTGCTTGTCAGCAGCGGAGTTTGAAGCGCCGGCACAGGTCTATGTTTGAAAGGTGTGCTCATTACTCCCAACTCCCCCCTCCCTGTAGTTCCACATTGTGATCTGCTGATGGGAGTACATGACAGGAGTGATTTCCTCACCTCGGAGCTGAGCTTGTTGGCCTTCACCTTGGCCTTCTCTTTGAGTCTGTAGTCAGCGTTGTAGTGAGCGAAGGCGTACTCGATGAGTGCCGCGAACACAAACACATAGCAGATCCAGAAGTAAACGTCTAACGCCTTGATGGCTGACGCCCGAGGCAGGGAGGAGCGGGCGCTTACCATCAGCGTGGTCATGGTGAGCACGGTTGTGATCCCTGTGGAAACAAAGTACAGCTGCACAGAGCCGCTAGAATGGCCTCTTTTTGTTGCTATCAGCCTTAGTGACACTTCAGCAATAAATCCCAATAACTCCCCAATTTCCACTTTCTACACATTAAATATCTAAGAGGCATAATGCCATGAAATGTACAGAGGATAATATGCTCCTCGGAGGAGACGTGTGGACATTTAATGAGCTTTCCTCTAGCGCTACTGTTTCCTCTAGGCAACACAGTACACAACATTTCTCACTAGCTGAGAGATTGCCATGAAAACTGAAAGTATATTTCGACTTGGTCTTTTCTCTGGTGCCAACACCAGCTTGCACTTGACATTTGTACCACTGGTGACGCTCTAACAACAGCAAAACGGTCAGTGTTGGTCAGTATGTTGTGACTGAAAGTTCAATGTCTTGCCTGAGCAAGCTGCTCCATCTTAGCACAGTAAAACATTGCATGGTTCCACACCTTTTAAAACAGACATCATCAAACTGTTACCGACCTAAGGATACACGAGCAGGGACTGCTGTTTGGCTGATCCAGAAGGACACCCAGGACATGGCGACCAGTAAAATGGAAGGCATGTACGACTGGATGATGTAGACGCCTCGATTACGTCTCAGCTCGAAGCGGAGGCTGAGCCTCGGAAATCGTCCCGCTGGGAAGCAGAAAACAGACACTGTGTTTAATTGCTTCTCTGTGTTTAGGAAATTAACACAATGTTTAATTGCTTTACTGTTGTTATAGCATGGCTCACTTGTGCCTGACATAAAAGAAGTGCTGCATACATTTTCCCAGCAGTAACTCCTATCATCTCTTAAAGCTCCTGCCTGGCTCAGCAGCAAGCCTGACTTGATTCATTCCTTCTGTGCATAGAATATGACCAGAGAAGTGCTTCAAGTTAAAATAGAAATCTTGCTTCAAAAGAGTCTTCCAACGCAAGAGGCAAGCCCAATTGACAACCCAAAATAGAACATAATGCATAAAACACTCGCTCAAATGCGAGGGGCTATCAGACTGACTCTGCTGACAACAAGAAAAAACAAAGGAAAGCAAGATGGATGCTCACCAGATTTGAAGTTCATCATCTCAGTGACAAAGCGATAGTCTGTGATGGTGAACTGGGAGAGCTCCAGTTTGTCCAGGCCGTGGATGTGTTTCTGACTCTCTGACCAGTGGTACACAATGTCCTCTGAGGAGTAGCCATCTAGAAAGAGAAGATAGTATCAGTCCAACCTACAACGATGCAGTAATGTGAGGGTAGAAGTAGTTACGGGTGAAGCTTGTAACCAGGCGGCAACCTCTGGGTATGAACAGTGAAGCCAATGCGGACGTGCCTTAAACTTGCATTCTTTCCAATGGCTAGCAAGGAGTGAACTTCTCTGGTTGCAAAAATAATTCAGATTGTATAGCAGTCTATGAGAAAATGGCCGTACTTCTCACCTTGTAAACATGCGTTTATGGTCTCAATAGTTAGTTTCAAGTCTTCAACAATACAGTATGATGTTCATTTCGTAAATTATGTTCCCATTGGGAGTTAAAAACTCAAGGTTTCAAAACGGCAGTCCGCAAACCAATGGGTAATGTCACGGTGACCACATCCTCTTCCGATATACAGTCTTGAGTTTTGTCATTGTAACCTTTCCTTGGTGTCCCTTTACATTGGCATGAAGGTAGAAACAAAGAATCGTGACTTACAGCTCTCCAGGTCCAGCATACACTCCTGTTCATCCATGGGATACTTGGTCAGGTCCATATCACACGCCACCGTTGACGTGATTCTAGGAACAAAGCACCCCAGTTAGTCATGACTCAATGTACATCGTCTGTTGTTTCTTAGCAACTCAACTGGCTAAAATCTTCTATGAAAATATAGTTCACGTTCACATCGTTCCACACATCTTTCCAGCGTCTACACATTTTCTATTAGCTGTGATGAAAATGAGCTCAATACTTTATAGCAATAATAACAATTTTTACAAAAAACCTTTGACCCAATTACTTTTTGTTGTTTTTTGCTCATCCAGAAGACACAGAGCAACATTGGTATTCATTCGGAGTCGTGTTTTTGTCCTCCTGATGAATGCAACTCAAATATTCACTTTGCTTTCATCTCTGATTTTCACCAACTCCAGAGAAAACTATCTGGCACTGTAGCTGCTAGATGCTCCCTCATACCTCATAGGGCACAATGCTAACAAGAAAATGCATTTCCTGCTGAAAGCTGAAATGAATCTCAAAAACATTGCTGAAAATAGATATCCAATTTTTAAAAAATGCAAAAAGCTTAATAATTCAAAAAGTTGAAAGATTACAAATATGAAGTCATATCACCCCTCTCCTGAAAGAGCTGAACATTTTGACATTTGAACAGTTTCTGTAGCTTAAAAGAATTCCAGCGGTAGTGATATTTGTTGTAGAAGTTGTAGTAGAAGTATTATTAGCAGTATAAGTATTAGTAGCGTTTGAATAAGTACTAGCTGTAGCAGCAGTGATATTTGTAGTAGCAGTAGTAGTAGAAGTTGTAGTCGAAGTATTAGTAATTAGAAGAAGTAGTAGAAGTAGTAGTATCAGTAGTCGTAGTAATAGCTGTAGTAGTGGTCGTAGTATTTTATATAACAGTAGTAGTAGTAGTATAATAATAAGTAGTAGTAGTAGTAGTAATAGTAAAGTCAGTTTTTGAAGTAGCAGTAGTAGCAGCAGTCTTACTAATAGCTGTAGTAGTATTAGTACTGGTTATTAGTACTGGTAGTAGCAGGAATAGCAGTATTAGCAGTTGTGGTATAAGTAATAATAGTAGTGGTAGTGGTAGTAATAGCAGTAGTGGTAGTAATAATATTTATGGTAGCAGTAATAGCAGTAGCAGTAGTAGTAATAGTAGCAATAGCAAAAGTTGAAGTGGTAGTAGTAGTAGTAATACTAGAAATAATAGCAGTAGTAGTAGTTGTCGTAGTATTAGTAAGAGCATTCATTATTTCAACAAAAAAGCCTAATTTGGAGCGAAATGTTTAAATACAGTTAATCCATGAGGCTTTTATTTTGAAAGGGTGGGACTGGGTGGGTGGGGGAGGGAGGGGGAGAGGAGACATAATCATCATGTTTGACACATAAACAGAGGTTATTAAATGACAGGCTTCATCACAAGCATTTCAGTTAGGATTCATTCTGTGGGGCTTTTATTTTAAAATGGCGTGTGTGTGTGGGGGGGGGGGGGTGGAGGAGGGGGGAAAGACCTCTAAAGATCCCTAAGACCTGAATGACTGTATGAGAGACACACAGAGAGATAGAGGGAGAGGAGTGTATGTGCGCGTGAGTCTGTGTTTATCAACATCACTAATTGGCTCAATCGCGAACACCTGTGTGCCTGAAGCCATTTCATGGAGATAAAACAGGGAAACACCTCTCAAACAAATCATCAAAACTCCCATAACCGTAGCTCCTATTGCTCCGATATTAATAATTGAGAGGAAGGATGACTTGAGAAACAGATCTTGTAAAAATTGTGCCTGTAGTATAAAAAATGTGGCTTAACTGGCGATCTAGAAATGGGGTACCGTGTTCTGTGGAAGATGTTTTTGAAGCAAAATTTAACATTGGTCTCTATGGAGCAGAAAGTTGGTTTTCCTCTCAATTAACGGCTTCTGTGTCAAATGTGGAATCTGTGGGATTCTACAGTAATTTTTCTACGACAAGGACAAGATTAGCTACTTTTAAATCCAGAAATTATGCATGAAGAGTGAAGATTGTGGACACAGTGGCAAAATACAAATATTTTTTTGACAAGAATCTCAAGCTGCTCTTCACTCTAGCGGTGACATCACACACTCTAAGCTGCCCAATACACACCCATTATAAATATAGCAGAGATGAGCTGAAGGAGCTGAACATTTTGATAGTTGAACGGTTTCTGTAGCTTAAAAAATGCTCCGGGCCCGGAGATAATGTGTAGTTTTTGATTTTGTTCATTTGTTCAGCCACATAAAACAACATATGGGCGACCTCTTACAAAGAGGGTTTGGGGTTGAACTGTCAATGTTGTTGTTTTTTTCATCAGGGCTACAATCTTTTCCACACTTTAAGAATATTCAGTAGTCTAATCCTAACCAAAGCTTAACCATAGAGGTGATGGATCAGAAAAGCATCACATTCATCTTTTTTTTTCTCATTTGTAGCTTTTTGGGAGGCTCTGACAAACGATGTCATCCTGCCAACAGAGGCAGCGGAAGAGAAAATGCAGACGGGGTGTTTGGAAAAGCAACGACAAATCATATAGTTTGTCATTTAGGTTGGAGGATTTTTATCATCGCAGTAAAACGGTTTTATTTAAAAGTTGGATTCTACTGACATACTCACAGTAACAGCCAATTGTTTTCCTTTGATGATTCACCTGGACCTACTTTACCTTTTTTAAGCTTATGAAGTTACGACCAAAACAATGACTCATGTGATTGATCATGAGGGATTTTCATGCCCAAAGACAGCAAATAAGAGATGTCTGTGTTCTAAATTGTCTGAAAAAATCTGAAACAAGCGAGAGCGTTCTCATATAAAGAAACATTTTAGCACCCAGATACACACTGTCTCCCTGGTTGTGTTGTCTGACTGTCAGTGGAGACAATAATCTGCTTGCTCATACCGGCTGCTGTATAGAATGACCCCGTTGGGCTGAAGGCGGATCAGCTTGTTCTCCACGGTGACATCGTGGAACCAAGCAGATTTGGCGTTGACGATGAAGGTGTCGGGCACCCACAGCTTGTCCACGAATCGACTGTCCAACCCCAGCGTCTTGTTGGTGTGATTGAAGGACAGGCGGTCATCGTGCCAGCTCTGCCGCAGGTACACGGTCATGGTGTAATCCTGCCGAGAACAGCACACAAACAAACACGCATGTGAACATGTAGGCTGAGTCACGGACACGGGGAAACAAACTTTACAAAAAAAAAACACCTAACGCTACAGTATTAGGGAAAAAAAGGAATGATTGAGTTTTTCGAAAATTCCCTTTGTGGCAAGAATATTTTGATGAATGAAACAAAACCAATATGTGTGTCGTCTGTATTTATTGAATTAAATACAAATAAACATCTGAATGTCTTTTGTGGCTCTCGCTCAGACTGAATGAAGTGGACGGAGTCACCGTGACGTCACCCATTGGTTTTTGGACTTTGTAGCCTCGAGTTTGGCATTTTGGCCGTCGCCATCTTGCATTTTTGCAACCAGAAGTGACAAGAGGGTGGAGGTAAGTATGTTGTAAGTTGGAGCTATGTAGTAGTCAGTTTTGCCTTCATTGGAATGCTTGTGGATTTTCATCTGCCAAAGCAGGGAAAATATTTATTTGTGTGTAAAAGAATCAGAGTTAAATCCATAAAGTGCATCTACTAGATTTGGTTCTCACCATACAAAATCCCTGAAAGTATCGAATTATCTAACAACTCAGCCAATGTGTCACACATGTTCACTCTGAGTACTTTGAAACCCTCAAGTGGGATAAATCAGGATTATGCAAATAGCTAAATCTTTGATCCGTGCCGCAATAGTGAAGTTGAGGGACGACAGGGAATCTCTGTGTAGAAGGAAGGAGAAAGCGACTGTATACTCTACCATGTTGGCTTCGGAGATGTGGTCAATGCTGGCCACCTCAATGGCCATGGACACGTTCACTGGTGGACCTGCGGGGAGGGGGGGGAGGGGGGGGGGGAGAAGTGAGGAAAAAAAGAAAAACCTCCCCTCCACACACGCACCGTCTCTGCTCATTCTGAGCCCATCAATCCCTCCCGTCCGCTCTCCATCTCCCATCGGTTTCCCTCCCACCTACCATCATCCCACGTCTCAAACACTCCTACAGTGCACAGAGATTAAGCATCATCCAGTTGAACCATGCTAAATGGCACATCACACTGTGGGCATTCATAAACGGCACTGGGCTTTCATGGACTCGCACGGAGTGAGCTTCTGCCAACATTCACGTGCACACACACAACACGCACGCTAGCATTTCCACTCAACAGTTTGCCATATCATTAGCATGGAGTGTGCCTCTGTGATCGGATGCTAGAGGGCAGAAACTACAGGGGAGCTCACTGATGCAGAGCAGAAAATGCTATTTATACTGAGCATTAAGGAATCATATATTACCATTCCCCACCATTCAACACCTTCCCATAACCATTTCAAATCATATTCAGTTGGCCATACACTGGATGTATAGTGTGAGGTGATTTACAATGGCATACTCCTTGCACGCCAAGGTCAGCAGGACACGTTTAGAGGATGTCACCTGATGCAAGAGCAGGCATGTTTTACATATTACCCTCCAGTGGTTGTGCAAGGGTTAATAATACATTTGAAATACATATACTGCATGAGTTGGCTGACCATATACTGAAAGGTTAAAGTTGATATGGCATTTTTTGCATCATAAAACCTAAAATAAATAACTTTACACAAATATTACACAAATACAATAAGATTCACAGAGGTGTTAACTGCTTGCAAATGCAATAAACTTGCATTCGCAAATGTCCACAAATGAGCTCTATAAATGCTGGCATTATATATATATATATATATATATATATATATATATATATATATATATATATATATATATATAGTGGCAAAGAGAACTCAAAAGTAAAGATTTTGACCATTTTAAACTGTAAGCACTGAACACTGTATTTGTTTGTTTGAGAGGCATTCAATTGAACAAGTAAGTCTCTTTGGACAAAACATCTGCAAAATTAATATAATGTAATGTAAACGATCGTGATGCAAACATGTTTTCCGCAATACAATGGGATTCAGAAATCCTTTTTGTAAAGTACAAGCAAATGGTTTGTTTCACAAATATGGTTTTCCATTGACACAAATCGTGTGATTAACAAATAGTGTTTGTACTTTTAGAACCAAAATAATTGGTTTTGAATTATATTTTGCCATTTGTGCACATACTCATGTCGATTCTCTTAAAGTCATACTTGTGAATGTTACCTCATTTTCAAGCTGCAAAACACATCTATGAACCCTTTTTTTTATTTGTGCAAATATCAAAGTTATCTTATTGTTAAATGATACAAACATAACTCCAAAGGTAAAAGGCTATGGGATGTGAGTTGAATGAAGGGACTTACTCCCAATAACACACACATGATTCCTCAGCGGTCAGCCCTTCCTTGTAGCTGTCATTTGTCAGCATACTGTAATGTTACATCAACAGGAGTGCAGTCACCACGTGATGCTGTGTTATGGCGCTCTGCGTATAGGCGTGTGGTGATAGCGGTGCTCCTGCTCCACATTTTCACCTCTGCTCGGCTGAGTTAAGCTGTGAGATTGAGAAATCTATCGCTGTAGTCATTGGATGTTTCACATATTGCAGCCATTCTTAGCAACGCCTCTGCAGCGGTGCTCGTTGTTTGCACCACCCGTCTCCCTCTCGTCCTTGAAGGGCATCGTCCCTCTAAGCAAAGCCTGTTTCTTTTTTCTTTTTTCTTAACAAATGACTCACCTAACTGAAGAGTCAAAGCAGGTATTTACATAAGGTAAATGCGGCTTTGTTCAAATGTTGTACATTCATTGGAGAATAAAATGTGAACGCTCGTGTTGCTGTAACGCGAGGTGGGTGATGCTAAGGATGGCTGTAAATGTGAGGGGGTGAAATGCAACCCAACGCCACGAGCAGTAGATCTCGTACTCACCTCCTATCCCAGGGCGAAAATTTCTGGCATAGCCCTTCATTAACTCATCCAGGTTAGGTAACCAGGATATTTGAATGTCTTTACCTACATAGTCCCCAATGTCACTCAGCATGGCCCTAAAGGAGACAAACAGCAAACACAGCAGCCTTCAGAGGTCGTCCCGCCACACCATGTGTCCACGCGCAGCGTCAGATGCAGTCAGGAACGTACACGGGAAAAAACACACCTCCATATGCCAGACAATGTTAACTCATGACAGGAAAGAGGATTAGAATTCGCTGTAGTAAAAAGACAATCTCAAACCGTTTCTTTAGGTTAAGAAAATGAACCCAGAATCATTCATTTGTCAGTTAAAGATGAATAATTGTTTTTGTTTTTGGGGGTTTTTTTGCCACTTGGGAGGAGCAGAAGGAAATCTGCAAACACAACAATGACATATCACAAACGTGTTTGTGTAGATAGGCAACTAGTTACTGAGTATGAGGACATATATATATATATATATATATATATATATATATATATATATATATATATATATATATATATATATCTGCCATATCCTATAAATCTGTGTTCTCTAAATCATTTGTATTATTCATGACTGAATTGGGATATTAAAGTCTCTTAAACTTACAACAGCAATAAGAAGACATATGTTCAAATAAATATTTTTAAGAGATTTAAGTTGGAAAAAGCCGGCTCTTTGTTCTGTTATATTTGTGTCCTCTGTTTTTATTGATAAATATATAAATAAATCAATGAATTGATGCTTTGATTTATTCAATAATATGATGTGAAGCACTGTATTTCTATGCATCTTTGAGTCATAGTAAGTACAATGGATGTGCGCTCAAATGAGTCTAATGAAAAAAGTAATCGTGAATGATTCTGTGTTATCATCAGCATTAATAAACAACATGTCATATTAGTTGGGGATTCTTGCATGCAAATGACCACATTCTGCTGATGCTGAATGTCGGAACAAAACGCTAGCCGTCAGTTGTATCCTCTCAAACACCTGCGCTTGTAACAAGCGCAGGAAAGCCACATTGGTTGACGCCTGGTTGGCACATTTTCCTTCATTTGTGTCTCCAGAGTGTGTCCACAAGGAGGCTGATCCAAATCTGGCTGTGCAGCTGCAGATTTCACACAGCTCAGACCGGACATCATGCTGAGCCTCAGTCCATGAACCGCGGGACCATTTCATTAAAAAGAAGCAAGTCCTCATTAGACCACATATCCCCATTTAATAAGGCTTTTAAGTTAGCACCTTATTACATCGCTGTCTCTGGTTTGGGGGCAGTGACACCTCGATTCAAGCAGTGCTTTTTTATTTTTTTCCATTCCTCTAACCTCTCAAGAGGGGAATAATAGGATATACTGGGAGTCAATGTTCCCTCTAAGCTGCGCGCTTGAGCAATCGCGCACTGCTCGCACATTCTCAGCGCACAAGAAAATCTATGCAGCGCATAAAATAAAATTCAACATAAACGTATTAATTAATATCTAATATTAGTCCTAATCTTATCTAATCAATTAAACCAATAATAATAATAATAATAATAATTTTGTTTTCTGTACTATTTTGCAACGTAACTCAGTGAGTGACAGGTGTCCAGCCAATGATACGATTCGGTTCACTTACGCTACGCAGCCAATCATAGCATTGACACTATTGCCCTGCCCATTCGCGCCGTGCAGGTTAGCTAGCTATCAACAGTGCGGCGGAGTTACGAGACGCAAATGCTAACCCCTTATCATGGCGAAACGAACGGGCAGCGACACATCCACTCACCAAGCCATTGGAAAAAAGAAATGTGGTTATTTTAAGATGGAATGGCTGTCGGAGTATGTTCAAATAGAAGAACAAGCGGTGAAACTGGGTGAGATTTTTTCTTTTTCGAGGGGGAAGGGTCTACTCTGCAAAACATGCAGCGAAGCTAAAGTAGCAAATGAGTTTTCCGAGGGAAAAATGTGGACTGAATGGAAGTTGGACTACCTCAAGCGTCACATTCAGCAGAAAAAACATAAAAATAAAATCAAAACAGCATCCAGAAATCGTCTTGAAGTGGCACATTTGGACCAGCTGATGCGCATAAAGTCAAAGCAAGAAGCAGACGAATCCATCAACCTGGACAAAGTGTACAACCATTGGAGAAGTGAGAAGGACAGACGTGAAAAATAAGGTAAAATTTAAGTCAGATTTGTGCATATTCTCGTGACATTTATTAAGATTTTTTACTTATGGATATTAATCATTCAATTATGTTACTACTAGATCATTTATGGGTAGTAGAAATGATAATAAAAAACTGAGTAATTACATATTTTACAGACAGAGTTACAGGAATTTACACTGTATCACAAGCTACAGCACACGTCATTGTGCAAAATGTGAATGTTTTAATGTGAACAAAATGTTATGTCTGAAAGGTGTATATGTATCATTTCTTCCAGAACAGGACCCTCACACAGGCCAAAGCAAGACTCTTCCCATGGCCAAGCAGGACTCTCACATAAAACATACTACACATCTCATGAACAACAAGATTTTTGTCTTTTTCCTTTAAAGTTTGTCAAATCACTTATATTAAAAGTAAACTAGTGAAAATTGCTGCTGTAATTTGATTCTTTTAATAAGCCATGTAACTTGCTATGATCCAAGGTTTTGAACAGGTGTGATACTGGTGTGTGGCCACAGCGTGCACATTTGATGTTGCTCACAGTGGTCCTCAGTGTGCTCAGGGAGCTTGTGTGTATGCCCAGACACATGAAAAATTAGAGGGAACATTGCTGGGAGTCCTTTTTTATATATAGAAGGCCCAGAGCCCCTGCTGACGGACACTGCCTCCGTGTAGGATCTAACAAGAGCAGCACAGCTCAGATACCACCAGGTGGCAGTTTTGCATTCTAAAACAAAGCCTGTAAACAGATGACATGCAGATAAATATTGCAGTATGGACCTTAATGTATTTGAGTTTTTACATCATGGTCAGTTACATCGCCATGGGAGACACTATGCTGTCATTCAATGTGAGCAGAGAATTATGCATTCATGTGTTTATGTACAATCTGTGGCAAAGAATCTGATTTTAGAAGCTAAACTGCCATCCAGAGTTGACAGAGCTGACTGACGTGCGATGAATGAACTGAATGAAATGTTCCGCTGACATTCAAAGTCACAAAGGCTGGTGGTGGCATTGACAGGGAAATGGACCATAATATGGGGGCTTGATCGAAAGCGTAATTATTGACCCAACAATGAAAAGCCATTCAGTGACCTTTGCGATAAGGCTGACATTTGGAGAAAGTCGACTTCCGAGAGAGCAAAGCATTGCACCCGCGGCTACGTGGAAAACTGACCTCCTCAGCAAAAAAACCAAACATGTAATAATTATCTGCATGAAATAGTATTTCTGCCATGTCATTAACATTCCCCATGTTGTAGTGGCAGATGTATTTTTAGTCTGGCAATCACTGTCATGTCTGAAATAAATGGGAGCACCGAGTGAATTAATGAATCACCGTGTGACTCCTGGACTTCTTCACTAATTGGTACTTTCTAAATATGGAAATAAGGAGCTTTTCCTTCAAGACATCCATTAGCACACCATTTCAAACGGGGCCTCCTCACATGGAGGCGACGAGACGGTGTGTCCGCTATAGGAACAAATTCTACTGTGTCGTATTAGTCTGTCTTTTGGAACTTCATGTTCATTTTCAGGAACTTTTCAGGATTCTTGGTATTGCAATCCCTGACTTTACGAGGTGTATTTATAGTTACAGATTACAGAAATGTAACTTTTTATCCCCTTTATGTCACAGACCAGTGGAAGCGCTACATCATCTCTTTTTGTTAATGGATTTTGACATTTTGTAGAGGCCATCTTCTGTTTATCTGTTAAATATCAGATTATTGATTTAATTAAACGCTGCTCTCTAAAGAGCCGATCAGACCTCACCTGACTCTCTAAATTGATGTTGTTTGAGAAAAAGGTGATTTACTTTGTGATTTCCCGACCTAAATATATGCATTTTACGACCACAAATACTCAAAACTGCAACATACGCAGCTCTCCAACGAGGGAACGAGGGAACTGTATGCTGTTGAAAGACATGTAAGGGGTTGAGTGTGTCATTGCTCTCTATGGAGACTTAACCTCTCTATATGTTCTCACCCCTCCATCCATGACAAACAGTGGAGAGTGTGTGTGTTTCCAGGCGCTCCTCTCCCTTCTGTATTTCCCTTGCATCAAACGTCTCTGCCGAGGCCTGGATCTGTACCCTGTCTGTTTAAGAGCTAACATTAAACAGATGGGGAGAGGAGACGCAAGAGAGGAAAGACAACGAGCAGCAGCCCCTCTCAGTTTGATGGCGTCTTTTTTTTTAATGTAAAGTGCAGCATGCACTAACAAGCCCAATTACTTTTATACACTTACCTGAGCACGAGCAGAGTGCCGGTGCCCCGATCCTCACTCTGACGCTCACTGTGTCATTTGTTTTAGTGGCGGCGACGTGAGATGGAGCAGCGTTGCACAATCCAATGGATAAAACATGAATAAGTCTACAGGCAGCTGCCCCGTGTGTGTGTGTGTGTGTGTGTGTGTGTGTGTGTGTGTGTGTGTGTGTGTGTGTGTGTGTGTGTGTGTGTGTGTGTGTGTGTGTGTGTGTGTGTGTGTGTTCCATTAACTGACAGAGTAACACTGAATAATAGATCCCTTTTCATTTAGCAAACAGATCATTTTATGGACTACATTAACACTCTGTTACTGTTCAGCATATGGAGTCCAAGGAGCAGCATACTTTTTATGTGACGTGGTAAAGTTTTAATGGTTGAATTCTGCATTTTTACCTTTTTATTCAGTCACTTGACAAAATGAAGTCAAACATTATTTTGACTTGACTCTCATATTGATCTTTTACTGGCTTATTGATTTTGTTTTTTATTCTTTATTCTCGATTTCCTTGATCCGAGCATTTAATGTGCTGTAAGCAGCGAGGAAAATGGGGATTGTTGTTGAAAAAAGATATGGGGAAATAGGAAATGGATAAACGATAAAAAGTGTGCTATATAAACAAGGGAATAAGAGGAAAAAAAGAAAAACAGGTTTAAAAAATTGGAACTTTAAACTTCTTTTAATTAACAGTGGATGTTCAATAAAATAAACATGCCATTTGATCAAGGACAGGTGTTGTGCCTGTCAGTGTGAGGGGCCTTTAAGCAAGTGTGTCCCAGCAAACATGTCTCCAAATTACATTTATAAACAACTAAGTTGTTTTTTCAGTCAAGGAAGTGCTACTCCTTGTATCACACACAGATCAGAGGGACGGCATTGTGACTTTCAGTGTGTGTGCACAATGCATCAGGGTGAGCATCCAAAGCTACAATAGTTAGTGTCGACTTTTTTAATATACTGTATGATCAACCAAGGCGCTGATGTGTCCCTGACTTTTACCGAAGTGCGATGAGTCCATACTTTTGTTCGTATCACATATATTCAGTATGAATAGAGGTATAACGTCTTCTGTGGCTCCAGGTGGTTTGTGAAAAGTCTGAGAATACAACCCAGATGATGTCATCTGGGTTGTACTGGCTTTGGTTTGGAGGCTACAGGTTTATAATGGAAAGACTGCTTTACAAACTAGAAGCGTTTAGAGGACATTTACCGAGCAGGGAGGGTCTAAAGAAAAGATTCAATTGGTTGCATTATGGTAAGTGTAGGATCCAGCATATTTAGAGCTTGGCCCATACTAGGAAGAAGAAGTCAGGATATCTTGATAGGCTTACACCATTTATGTTTGGGTTATTCTATCAAAGCGAAATTGTATCTCCAATATTCCAGTCCCAGATTTTTGATACATTTCAATAATCCAAACGTGAATGCTTCTGAGCCTATCGAACAAATTAGAAAACAGAATATTTGTGTTTAAAATCGAGTCGGAGGCTTTTAGTGGTAGCACTGAAGTGTCCCTGCACCAGCTCAGTCTGAACTCTAGTCACAGGCTGCTCTCTCTCTAAGCACGAGGCCTCCACTCCTTCCTGACAAACACGGTGAAATCTAGAGGGGATCTGCAGGATGGACACACAGTGCTGAACAGGACAGAGAAGATTTACAGCAGTGTCTCCTTATCAGAGTGGAGAATGCTGCAGAGCTAACATTCAGTTCAGTGAGTTCCCTCAAAGATTATTTCAGAGAGGCTGAAAAAAAGAAGCAGAGCTTGAATTCTCACTTTCAGTATTGTGATCGTGGGATGAACTGCAAATCAGACGGAAAATATTTTCACATACTTTGTGTTCAACCTGAAAAACTTTGAGTTGATGCATAGATTACTGAATGACTTTCTTCTTCTTCAGTAAGAGAGGACATTAAAGGTCCTGTAGCTGCAAATTGAGGAGCTCTACTTTAACTGGTCATATGAAAACAATATGTTATTGACTTATCTAAGGCATGCCCTTGTGAAAACTATGATTAAAGACAAATTATTAATTTTTTTCAGTGGTAAATTTGAAAATAAATATATTGTGTTTGAGTAATTTATCAGGTTCGAAAATAGCAAACATTTTGTAAAGCCAAATTCGCAAATGTGTGCTTTTCTTATATCATATTGCAAAAGTAAACAGGTTTTTTTTTTACTGTTGGTCAGACTAAATAAATGACTCTGTGTGATGAGTTCTCGTTATTTTTTTATATTTTATTTGCCAATAATTGCAATGAATTGCAATAACAAACACGACGGTCTCGATGCGGTTTTAGAGCTCTCTCCACACTTGCAGGATTTCTGATGGGGAAACACTGAATGTTTGACTTATTCATTGTACTTAGTCAAATTCTGATACGTCTAATACATATTTAACGATGGAATCATATAAAATATCTATCACGTTTTCATTCATACACCCCAAGTTGCTATAAGACCCCTCAAATTTATCCCAAAAAATACAGAAGACCTCAGTATCCTCAATTTTAGCTACAGCTTCCATTATTTATGTTTATCTCCAATATGACATTTGCAGATGACTGTAAAGACATTTTTGAAAAAGCATTTAAAAAAACAAATAAATTGATATGTATTTGATAATCCAAATGCGAATGCTTGTGAGCATATTGAACTGACTGGACAACAGAATAATTAGAATAAAGGTGTTTCTTATTGCCGTTTACTGAGTGGGAGGCTTTTAGTGGGAGCACTGAAGTGTCCCTTGCACCACCTCAGCCTGCTGCATGAGCAGAGTCCGGTTTACGGAGCCAGTTCATGCAGCCAGAGGAACGTGATCCAATCACTGTGCTATTGACAGAAGGAGAGATTTATCCGCTGACTCAGCCTCTTACACAGATTGGTTCGGAGCACTGTGTCACTTGCCGTTTAAGGACAAGTGTGACAGATCAGAGAGCTCATGACATGTTGGGATTAAATCCTGCGGCAACGCATCTTGCGCAATATGACCATATTTGGACATACCTCACGTGTACACATACAAGCAAAATGTTTACAGTCCCAACTCCTCTGAATGTATTTCTGCAAAGCTGAAACATACGACTGAGCTTTTCTGTCCATATTGCAAGATGAATTCGATGAAATATGTTGAAGTAGTCAACATTCAACAGCTTCAGCTCTCATGCAGAACTCCTATTGACCCTCAATCCTCCTCCTCTCTGTGCACTGTGTATGCATCCTGTATCTTGTCCACAGCAGACTACGCATGATAGATTTGTGCTTTGATTTGTATTTCGTTATATTGTAGAGATAGCCCCGGAAACCAATCACCTGTTGTGCAATACTCCGCCGCCTCACCTGTTTTTGTGTCAGCTAGTTTGTGGTCATTTGATTGAATGCTAAATGTATTTAGAAATGTGCCCCAAAGTATAAAATAACTTCTAAAGTTTCCAGCTGCAGGAAGTGTTCATGTAGCAAGACCAAACCACGGTTAGCTCATCTGATAAAAATGTCATTTGGTTATAATCTGGAGTTTTGCTGTCAGCAAATATGTTATAGATATTGCAAGGGAGAAAAATGGTAAAAACAGTTAGCTGGTTCGACAAAAATCTCACCATATTTACTATCAACTACACTCTATTATTGCTGTCAGTATTGAAACTATATTGAGTTTCAGTAAATTGATGCACTATTTAGTGCCCTCAAAAATGTCTGCGATGAAACAAAAACAGTGCTGACATTTCTGCTCACAATCCCACAATTTTATGGATCCCAAAATTATACCTGTCAGTTTGGTGGTTTGGTCAGGACCCTAGATTGCTGTCAAACTATGACGCCCCATCAGGGTCCAACATCATGGTTGTGCTTGAAATAAGTTTACAAAACATCTTTTACATGCTCTTCTATCCACCAGCACCTATAGTATTCATCCACTGGATGTGCGTGCTTTTCTGAGTCCCTCTCTGTGACGTAAAGGGCGACACTTCAGCTGGAAAGAAAAGCTGTGAAAACTCTACGCCACAGCAAAGGCGGTGAGGCATAACTCAGCAAAGCAACTTTGGTGAAATGGATAAATGAGGAGCTAAAAAGAGAACTGGAGTAACTCTGTAGAGACAGAGAGAGAGAGAGAGAGAGAGAGAGAGAGAGAGAGAGAGCACATAATGAGGTGCAATAAAAAGCCTACACTCTGCATTGTACTGAGAACAAAATAATAATAACAGCAGTGACTTGAGGCAGGAAAATCTCAAGGACAGCCAAGAGGGACAATAGTAGTGATTTGTCCAAATTTCACCCAAAGCTTATAAGTAGCTTCACCCTCTGCCCTTTTCCAGTGCAGGCACTTGCCAGAATATGGGCTTTGGGGGAAAACATGGGGCTCGGCAGTGGATGCTGATGATCCCAAGAATTGGATGCTTGTGAAAGCTCGTGGATGAGACAGCACGAGGGCATTTCGACTGCACACAGATGAATGCGCAGTCGGCCTCCACTGAAGACATATATAAAGTTCAAAGCACTAAAACTCCTTTGCAGCTTTTACCAGCTGACAAAAGCAACCTGTTTTGTAGTCATGACAGCTGTGTGAGAAGGTCATTTCCAATACTGACAATCTGAGGTCACATTTGGAATAAATTTCAATGTACGCTTTAAGTTTAAGGTTGTCTTGGCTCGTAGGATCTTCATTTTACCTGCAAATCTCACCTCACTTTAAATCCACAGTTGAATGCGCTAAACTTGATTCTAAAAGACTAATTTCAGCTCCATGTGCAGTGAACAGGAGGCGTCGTGAGCACAATTCTGTGGCATATTTGAGACGGCAGCTGTCCATCTGTTAATTCCCTGCCTTTCCTTAAACTCTTCCAAACTGGGCTTCCCGCCTGTGTTGGTTTTAGCGGAGGGGACTGTGCATGCTGTTGTAACCCATGTGCATCATGGCTCCATCTGACCCTGATGGAACAGGCCTGGAGGTGGGTGACATAACACTAAAAACGCACCCACTCACCTCACATCGAATTCATCTGCATAAAGACTTTTTTCTTTTTTTTTAAATTAAAAAACATCACCTCTCTCTATGCATATGCATTTGGCAAATAGTGTCATCAGGTCCTCTATGTGCCCGGAGGTGAAGCAGAGGAGAAAGCAGACTTCAGGTTGTGGGTGTGGAGAAGCATATGCGTTATAACTGCACATTAATATTAATAGGGTGACGTCGTGGGAGGCTACCGCGAGGGAGATCAAACTGACTGGCGATATTTTAGCTTTAAATGATGTAGATGTTTCTAAAGTGTGATATTGTTGATTGTCTCGTGATGCACCGTCCATGGAGAGGTATTGATATTGTAATGATCTCCTCATAATGTGATTCTCATTTTCAGTGGTCGTTTGCCTGTTCCGGTCAGACTTTAAGTTTATGGTTTATCCAACTTTCTATTCACCTATTTTTTATTTTATTTTAATCTTTGTGTGGTGGGAAGTATAAATAAGACACCTGCTAAGTAAAAAAGCAAAGCTGATCTCACCAGGTGAAAATATCCCCTCCAATCAAGAGCAGCCCAAGACTCGGCAGAAGGAAAGTTGGGATCTCCATTCCGCACGCTTTGTGGTAAATAATTGAGGGTAAAAAAAAAAAAAAAAAAAGTTTCCCGGAATGGAAATCGACGACAGAAGCCAACCGCCAAGAGTTTTATTTCAGCGCGCTCTCCTCGTGATCCGACGCTGTCGAGAACAAAGTAGAGTGTGGTGGTGCTGATGCAGTAGAGGGTGGTGGTGGTGGTGATGATGACCCCATGGTCATGCTCCCAATTCCTCCGCGTCCAGGAGCGCACAAGAGCAGAGCGCACCGAGGAAAAGAAACTCCCGATCCGACCGCAACAACGAGCCGATCCAACGCTCCCGACGCCGTCTGTCCGCCGGCAACAGAGCAGAGAGAGGGGGGAGAGGGGGGAGAGAGGGAGGGATGGCGGAATGGAGAGAGTCACTAATCTGTCAATTTCCTCCGTTGCTTGGCTTCTAAGCGTCAGATTCAATCTGGCCAGGGAAGGGAGGGGCCACGAACACTATATTATATAATGTTAAACACATTCGAATCAACACATTAGGTAGTTACTGTCTCCAATAAAGTCGCATTTCACTCTGGTGGAGAAGAAAAGCATTGTGAGGATATACTTTAATTTTTTTAACGAATGTTAATCTTTTTTCACTTCCATTCACTTAGCCTGCCCCCCAAAAATACTAAAAACATTTATATAAACACCACAAACCATTATATTCAAAACCATTATTCTTAAACGTGCTAATACTTCTCCTGTACAGTGTTGTCATCTGTTTTGAAAAAGTAAAAACATCTCAGTGACGCACCTGCAGCTTGACCTCAGACTATTTCTGTGCGCTGTCTCATTTTGCTTTGACAATTCAAAGTGTTGATTGACTGTCTGTACTGTGACTGTGTTCGCTTTATCATGACCCACCTTCGCCACAGCGTCTGTACTCGGTTGAAATGTGTCCGGGTCCTTTTCCATGAGGTGCTCACATTATTTCGTCTCCCCAGTTTGAGGTCACCAAATCCAAGAGGCCTCAACAAATAATATAACAGATTATGAAGCAAAGGAAAAACAAGGTAAAGTCATAAACCCATCTCACATCTCCGCACGTTCATTTTTCTATGAATTTCAAAGTGAATTATTTCACTACAGAGATATAATGAGTCCCAGAGGTAAGCCTTTAAATCTCCTTTCACATTGATTAAAAAAACATATGTATAGGATTGATAGGAAATGTATCCTCCATTCTATCAAAATGTGCAGGCTTTTATTATCTCCTTATTAAAAGTAACCTCTTTTATGTGCTGTGCGGAGAGTGTGTGTTGCAGGAGTGCACCTGCCCTGATTTCTGCTGCCTCTCCCTGGGGAGCAGAGGCAGGCCTGGAGTCGGTGGTGGTGGATTCAAACCACAGTCTCTCTCTCTCCCACCGGACCTTCCAGTTGGATTTGCACTACAAGCTCTTTTGATATGAAGATACCAGAATACGGTGCACACTACAATGCACTGCATGGGACTTTATTCTGTGTCTCTCCAACACTATTTCTCATTCCTTTTATTCCTCTCACCCTCATGTATTCTCTTTCTCCACCTCTATCTGCTCTCCTCCTGCTGATCCATCCTTCATGTTAGCTGGAGTCTTTGTTTCCCTCGCAGTGCCTTGCCTTTGTCTTTCCAACAAATCATGCCCTCTATTATACATCACACTCTCACACACACATACACTCGTACTTTTTATTTATTCAGTCTCCCTTGGTGATCCAAAATATTCATGTATCACAAGTTTTTAATATGTTACGAGGCACTTCTGTTCTTCTTCTTCTTCTCAATTCCTCTTCAACATTATGATGAATTGAGCATTGGTGTCAAATAAAACGGAATCTTTCCAGTGAAAAGACAATTGTGCCGGTGCACTACTGATCACCTACAAATCAACGTCTTTTCCCTTTTCCCGTGTAAATCAGATAGCAGCCTTGCATGCTCGACAAAAGATTTTGCATAACTCACAGATTTATCATTGTTCTTTCTGAACCAGCTGAGCCATTTTCTGCTGACTCTGGCATGACTGATATTAATCAGATGAAATAAACTAGTGTTGGTGAAGGAAATTATATTAATAAGGGAACAGCAGACAGGAAGTCACAAAATGCAATTTTAAAGAATAATTTTAGAAGAACAGCAGCATTGTAGGCTTACTCAACCACTTATTCCTACTCAAACATGTGTAGGAATGGCCCACATTGTGATTTTACAATTATAATTTGAACATCCTTTTGGGTCATTTCAGTGGATTTGTGGATCAGAATGACGAGATATGTTGTCACTACAGGAGTCTTTCATGTTCATTTTTCTACCAGTAGGTTCCAGTTGGAAGTTGATTTGACAGACGTCCTTAAGAGTCGTCTCGAGGGACCCCAAGGCCTCGCCCCTTGCGTCCCGTCTCCATGGAAACACTAACAAACATGGCGGAGTAACTTTTGTAGTGAGAAAATGTAATATCTGTCTTACCAAGAGGTGGAAACCCTAGACAAGCGAGGTAACTGCTTAATGTTCGTTAAATGAAGTTGTTAACTCTAAATGTTTTACAGCCTAAATGTAGCATTAATTGTGCATTAACGTAGCTGACGGCTGAACTGTTTAGCTTCCCAAGCTATAGCTAGCCACTGTAGGAAAACAACACGCCAAATTCCATTCATAAATCTGGTCATTGAATGTTGTCTTACTCAGTGACAATGTCGCACACCTCAAACATACGACTTAACATCTGCTGCAAATCACTAAGAGTCCATCTTTGAATCGGCAGACATAGCTAATCCACTAAACAACATTTCAAAATGACATTTCAATGAGCCACGCCACGTTAAATTGCCGGATAACCGAAGAGGTTTGTTAGCCTTCAGCCTATTCTCGTGGGACATATTGATGTTCGAGGTTTGTCTGCTAATATGCACCTGTGTCATTCATGAATCAGGTGAAATGGACGTCGAAGAGAGGGACAGTCCATTTGATGTAGCGCCAGAAAGGTGTGGACTGCTGAGTGTCTACCTCAGCACTGATGAGGACAGTGATGGTGAGTGACAACCCCTGTTGCTGCCTTGTTGTTGCTCAAATGCAGCGTGTGGTCTGAACTTGTAAGATGTGTACATATAACTGTCTATTTTACCAGAGTCTTAAGAGACTGGGATCCCTCACTATAATAAATATATGAAAATGTTTATTTCAGAAGATGGTCCGGACCAGGAGACCTTTAACGATGAAGAGCCAGCCCTTCCTCCTCCTGATTTGAAGTGGTTAGAAGAGTTGTATGAGTGAGTATTTCTTGCTTTTCTGCAGATCATAGCATAAAAATATATTATATATCAATCCTGTTGACTTAATGTGATTCTCAATATGATTTTAACAGAAAATAGCAAAGCTCATTATGATTATGATAGTTTTTACATTGTAAAACCTCAGTACAAACACATCCAGCCATAATAGTGGTCTAATTTTATGCATGTACATAACGCATGACCAGATGTTGCATTAAACATACAACCTTTCCTAAATGTCGTTTTCCATCTGCCCGTAGAGATGACTATGGTGATGGTAACCGTGATGGTGACCTTGCGGTTGCGGCCGTGACTGGTAAGAAGAGGCGTTGTGCCGAGACAGCACGGATGTTCAAGCTGAGACGAAACCTGGACCAGCTGGACCGCTTTCACCGACAGAAGGAGGATGACGTGCTGAAGGCCAGGTCTGGACCTGGCAATCAACAGACCTCTCGAGCCACAGTAGCACTAAGAAAAAGCAAACAACTTACCACAATCTTTTCCGTGTCTGAAAAAGATCTTATTTTCCGGTTTTATTCCACTTTCCCAGGTCATTCCCCTCTTCACGCAGAGCCAATCATTTCTATACCAATTGATTCAGCTATTTGCAGGAAATCATTTCAGCTGCGGAGAGAACAATTTCCCATAATGTCCTCTCTTCCCTCTTTTATTTGTCTGCACTGCGAGCCATTAAGCACCCGATGAAGTGTGATGCGGTCCCCGGCAAAAAAAAATGTCATTTTTCTTTAGCAGAAAACATCAAAGGTCAGAGTCGAGCTGTACTGCGCTGTGATCAAACACAAGTTTAATGGAACCTAAGCACACCTGGCTTTTAACCAATCTGCCGCTCTTGCCGTACCATGTGCCGTGATTTTCCTTTTTCCCCGCTCACAGATCACAGTTCTTTTGCACACCATTAAACTGCAAAAATAAACATTGGGCAATTCAAAGCTGTTGAGGTGTGTGTGTGTGTGTGTGTGTGTGTGTGTGTGTGTCCAGTCTCAGCTTTTAAATATCTTCATTGGATTACTTTGTTAACCCACAGAATTGCCTTCCTTTTATTGCAATGGCCATGAGGAAATCCATTAGCTTGATGCTTTGTGTACGTTGCACTTTCACAGCCTTGAAAATGTTTTCTGATTGGCTTTGATCTGGGAAGTTTTCTATGACTCTTGAACTGGTCTGTGTAATTTCATGTTTCCTTTTTTTCCCCCCAGAGAAGAGCTTCAACTCTGTCGTCAGCACATTGAAAGTTTGGTGGAGGACAGGGAGAACTTGGAGGACGAGATAGAGCGACAGAGAGCAGCAGACAACAGGTGAGTTGGTGACTGGTCTGTTCTTTATATTCATACATGTTTGTCCAACCCCCTGTGTGTTCCGCTCGTTGTTTGTTTTAATCTGCAGTGTGGCAGTGTTTCGTTTGCGAGCCCAACACAAGCATCTGTGTCAGAAGCTGCAGAGTGAGGAGGAGCTGGAGGGCCACATCAACACTGGGCTGAAGCAACAAGAGTGAGTCCGAGAGAGAAACAGTTTGACACTAAGGTCTTGTTCTGCCAGGAACGAGCACATTTATCTCAATGGGACCACTGCATTAACACTGGGGGAGCGAACACAGGGGGCTAAAAATGAAACCTGCATGGTAATACAGCCCAATGTGACGTCACCTGGCAACAAAGCAAACCACCAGGCAGCGTTTAGGCGTCTGATAAACCTTCAAAGACATGGATCTATTTCTCAAAACCGACTTCCTGGATTGTATTTCAGCATCTCGACGGTACCTAAAACAACAGTGCAGCCCCCTTGTGTTTTTTTTCTAAACCAGTGCTCTTTTTAGTCAGGAAGCCTGTTAGTTTGACATTTTGTGCAGCTGCATCACAGTGATTATAAACGCTGCAAACCATCATCTTCTAGCTTGATGTGCAAGAAAAGCGGCCTCACTCTTTTTTAAGGAACTGCTTGTTTTTCTAAAGGAAAATGATATCCTCTAATCGTCGGAATGCTGTTTTGTAGGCTTTTCCAATTATCACCCGCTAAGTGTTTGCCTCCTCGACCATTTGATTCAGTTGATTTGATCTCATTAAACTAAAAACTACAAAATAAAAGCCGCATTGCGCATCAATACCCAAATATAGTTCTAGTTTCCTACGTCTGCTACAGTAAGTGACTTCTGCAAGATAATATACACCACCAGTCAGCGTTTTTAACTGCATGTTCTATCTACATCCACCTCATTCTACATCTTCTGCTTCTCAGACTGTTGCTGCGTGAGGTGGAGGTGGAGCTTGGCAAGTTCTCCTCGCTCCGGCAGGAGGTGCAGGAGGAGGAGCGGGTCTTCCAGGTCCTTCAGGGCCAGAAGGCAGCGACAAGGCTGCAGCAGCAGA
This sequence comes from Melanostigma gelatinosum, assembly GCF_949748355.1. Taxonomy (NCBI): domain Eukaryota; kingdom Metazoa; phylum Chordata; class Actinopteri; order Perciformes; family Zoarcidae; genus Melanostigma; species Melanostigma gelatinosum. The sequence goes on along the minus strand of NC_136641.1, from coordinate 8,687,436 downwards.
GCAAAGCCAACCAGCACCTGCAGTTCAAGATGCAGCATCACAGGGAGTAGGGAAAACCACCGTCTTTTACGTACACACTGTATTTCTACATATGTGTGTGTGTGTGTGTGTGTGATAGCTACTGCTCTGCTGAGCATACAGAAGTATTCTCTCAGTACATTAACAAGTGAATAGAAGATGTAACATCTGATTTCAGCAAATTATCACTGATATGCACATGGTAAATGATTATAATTGGAAAAAAGTGCCTTAAAGTATCACGGCCCTATGGAGGTCATGTTTGTCCTGTGACATTGTGCTGTAGCATTTTGTTATTGATTCTTTTATGAGAAGCCTGTGTGGAGAATCAGTTATACCAACCTTGAAAAGCCTTGTGATGACTTGTTACATAAGTGTTTGGGATTGTGTTCTGATAGTAAACAGGCAGCCATGCTGAAGAAAGCGGAGGCTGAATGTCAGAGGAAAGTTGAAGAGGGCCAGGCGAACCGCAAGATAGCTGCCAAGTACCTGAAAGAGACCATTAAAAGGTAATCGGCCTTAAAGCCAATGAGCAGGGCTTGGACTAGAACAAGAATATGGTGTTACTCAGAGGACTCTTTGGAGAGTTGACACATCCTATTGATCATTTGCTCACACTGGCAAAATATATTACAAGTGGGCCAGACAGGAAACTTAAAAGCGCTAAAATTCGTACAGAAAAGTCCTTGTCGCCAAATGCAAGAGTTTTTTAAATCGGACACAGTGACCATAGTCCACCGCCAAGCCTAAAAGGATGAGGTCTTGCAATATTGTGTATTTTATTGTTAAAAATACCCATTAATAGACCAAAACCAACAACAAACTGATCACTGCTAGTGTTCCCTGAGTAGCCCAGTCCTGATGTACTCTAGTTTATTGAGCGCCATTATTGAGCGCCATTAAACTATTAAAAACACATCGATGAGCCAAACCGCAGCAACGGGTCACATGTTCCTTCATTACCAAGACCATACGCACTAGTTTATTATGAGCCTGCATCGCACCATGCAGACAAATGCAAACACCAAATGTGTATTAATCAGCGGCTGAAAATAGTCCGCGACACAATCACTATACACTCCTGTTTGAATAATGTTCACGATATGCTGTTTTGGGAAATTACTTGACCTTTTAAACGAATGAATGAAGCTGTATATTTTTAGGATTTATATTTTCATGAGGAACAATGGGCTTTGGGCTGAGTGCCACGAGTCAAATGATCAAGCCTACACTGGTAACTAAAACCCTGCGTATATAACATGCCATTAAATATAACGTGTGTCTATTTATAGAACGTTAGATACTCTAACTTTGATCAACATTCATTTCCTGCTTCGAACAGTGAAAGAAGCTATCAGCCAATCAGATGCCTTTCCTTCTGTCTCATTACTTCATCTGCTTGCCATACATAGATGTATATTTGTATGTATTTCTTTTTATAAATGCTTTTACGCATCTGGAACCTGAGCTGAACAGTGTTTTCTGACAGTATGCCACATAGAAAGCTTTAAGTGAACGTTATTTTTTTGTATAATACTCATTTCTTCATGATAATTAACCGCAATGTCGCTCGTCAATCCCAAGCAGTGACGGCCGATTCGTTTTTCTGTCTGTCCTGTATTTGAGCGTTCACATGCTTTGGGTTTGTCCCCGTTTCATTCAGGATGCATCGGCAAGAGGCTGAGAAGGAGCAGCAGAGCAGGGAGCTACTGGAAAAGAGGATACAGGCTGTCGAGTCACTGAAATCTAACATAGCAGCCACCCAGGTGAGCAATACTGAAACTGCAGCATTCTTCTTCTTGTTGTCGTAGTGATGAGAAACACAATAATATAATGTTACTTTTTTCTATAGCTACCATGTCTATAGTGTTATATAAGAAAGATTAAATCCAAAGGGAATGAGTAAACAACCTTTCAGTACAAAGTATATTTAGTGATGCATTATGAGCTCATGACGCTTTAACGACATAGTAGACAGATATACAACTCCGCTTTATTTTACTTGTGCTGACATGTCGACGTAAGCACACATGTAACACGACGCGTCTATGAACCTGATGTTTGTCTGTTATTATGACAGCCAAGGGTCATAATTCATTTTAAGCAAAGCACCGCCATTAGTCCTGTGTTTACAAAATCTATTTGTTCTTCCCATGACACCCACTGGGCTGTGTATTTGTTCAGTATGAACAGCACTGTTTAAAAGGGAGACGTGGCCGTGTTGTATGCATGATAATGCATTCATGTCATTCAAACAAGACTATCATTTGGTCAACTACATTAAGAAGCCAAAGGAAATCATCGTACATTTTTAGCACCTGGATCTATTTATTCCATCCACTCTGACCACGTTGTCCTCTTAGCAGGGAGAGATGTGAGAGACATTTTCATTTTATTTTCATTGCTACACCCCCTCATGGATCCCAGAATGCAGTAAATTCAGCTCTGGGCTGCGTACGCTGTTTTCGCCAGTACTCACATGCTCATCATCATGATCTACCAATGCTGTCATCATCGTGCTGAGTGCTGTATTTTACAATTTCACCATTCAACAGGTGCATTTCATAGTTTAGGAGAAAGTAGCTCTGAGAGATTCATACGACACGATGTGGTCAAATGTAGCGTCATTAATCTGATTTCTTTAGGAGAGCTTACGGGTCCAACAAAGCAGAGCCAAAGCGAGTGCCCAGAAGAAAGAGCAGCGACAGAGACAACTGAAAGAATCTCTGGAGGCCCAAGGAATCAACAGTATCAAGCATATGTACCACCAGAAACAACTAGAGGAGATAAAACGAAAACAAGCGTACGTCCTCTCTCCTCTCCTCTCCTCTCCCACATGCATGTCCTCCACTCCCACTCCATGCAGCAGTGTGTGGGTGTTTTCTCTCGCTGCGTGCCGAGGAATACAACACCGTATTTCAGTATAATGCGGTGTTGTTGATTTGCCTTTTTTCAGGGAATTCGAGGAGAGGCAGAAGTCAAAGAGAGTGGAGATTGTGGAAAAAATGCTTCAGGAGGGACAGCAGGAAAAGAGCAGAAAGAGGCAACAGGCACTGCCGCTTAAGCCCTCGGCCACTGACAAGTTCCTGTCTCTGGGGAGAGCAAGAGAGAAGCTCCTGCGCTACCTGGATCCCGGGCCCCCATCGGCCACCAAAGAGAGGGCCGCAATCGTGAGTGGTTCGAAACATCCCGGATGACATCTGTGGAATGACTGTTAAAGTCAAGTGTCAAGTGAATTTAAACAATTACGACCCACTGTGTATGTGCATTTGTTTTCAGCAGTTGAGACAGCTCAGTGACATCAGCAGCTCATCGTCAGCCTCCTCGGATGATGAGGACCTGGAGGAAACCTTGCACCAGGAAGTGGACCACCAGAGCCTTGCTGACAGCCTGGCTGAGCCTGAGTTCTCTGGGCTGTGGGACCAGAATTACAAGGTGCACTAAAACCAAAAGCAAAATCTTGCAAGCTGCTAAGTTTAAACACTCATAAATCATATCCCATATCCATTCACAGCAGCCACATCCTTCTTTTTTTTCATATTTTTCAACACTGAATTCCCCACCAACAAACTGAAGCACGTTGTATGGATAATTCCACTAAAAGCCATATTTTCGACGATTTCAAAATAGGTGCTGATTCGTCTGAGTTCTTGTTCACTGATTTAATCAGGCTGGCTGGAAATTGGGGTTGAGGTTGCATGCTTTGTTAGTGTGTCCCAATAAACACAGCTGTCCGTGTTTACGCCTGGGAAACCAGTGAGGATAACGATGATGCTTCTACTGATGAAGACAATACAATAACAATGGTGATCATCACCATCGTTGTCATCATCATATTAGAATCTGGTTAATGGGTACCAAACAGTTACTGGTCAATTAGTTTCACAAACAAAGTATCACACTGCTATCTGTGTCCAGAGTAATACTAATGCATTAGCATACAGTAGACTGAGTGCCTGTGGGCTGCTGGAGCTGACTTTCTAACACAGTTTGAGAACACTGCACATTTAGAAATCCAAAGCTGGTATTGTTTTATTATTTCTCTCAACACATATAGGCTTAGTTGACCAATAGCCATATTTCCTAAAAATGTGGTGTAATTAAGAGCTTCCTCTATAGACTTAGTGTGGAATTGATAAGTTACAATCGTTACAATAAATATATAATCAATTTAACTCCATCACAAGATAGTTTTACTGCCGCGACAGCATCAAATTCTGACCTTTCTTGAATCTGGAGATGAAGTGCCTTGCTCAAGGGTTGCTCCGTAGCCGTTGTCGATAGGCCGTTGTTGATAGAGCTCGCTGCCGTGGAGGTGAGTCAGTCTTAGTATGTGATTGTGTGTAAATACTCAACCAGCTGTGCTTCCCTTTGTGGTTACAGACGCTCCTGAAAGAGAAAACAACATCGGTGCAGACAAACGTAAAGCAGGAAGAACCGGCAATGGCCAGTGGAAAGCTGAACATTCCTGCTAAAAGGGTTCATGGGAAAGAGTTGAAAGGGCCTCCATTCATCAGCAAACCAGAGGTCATCCTCTTCAAGGTACCTCACCACTGGTCTAAAAAGAATATCAATGAACTTGCGTTTTTCCTGTTTAAAACTATGTATGTCTAATTAACAGCTGATTTTTGATCTTTTGATGATGACATACTGACATTAGTGAATGTTCTTTGTTAGGACTTTGAAGTTGGCACAATGTATAAGAAGAAAGTCATCCTGACTAACATCAGCTACGTGACCAACCACTGCAAGCTCCTTGGGGTCTCCGCCCAACTGAAGGATTTCCTCTCTGTCAAGTAAGATTTTACATTGTCAACACATTACAGTAGTGGCCGCGGTACAGAGGTCTGGAACACTCTTTGTAACCCTGGAATCTGGCAACAGTAGTACTCTCCAAGACCTGTAAACAGACTCTGATGCATTGAATTGATGTCCCCCTTTAATAGGCTATAATATAAAAGGGACTTTCAATTCTTCTATTGCTACCTAAACCTAAACTTCTCCATCCAAATTCCATGAAAGTCTGGATGGAGGTATGAAGTTCCCCCCTGCCTCCAGACTTTGCGATCACGTGACTTGGATCTAACTCTCTACTGGACGCACAGGGATTAAATTGATCTTTATTCTCTGGGTAAATACCACAGAGAGGGGCCAAAATGATTGAACTGTCCCTTTTTAAAGTGTCAATGTACCATCCTTACAGAGCTATTCATCGCTCCAAATGCCATCAGGAAGTTGCTTCTACATCGGAATTAACAGACTAGACTTTGAAAGAAGCCAGCAACTCCAGGTTGGCTCTGTGTATCACTGTGGGGCAAAACAACACACACACCATTGCACCAAGCAGCCCACCAGAACCTAAAATGAATCCCATCTGAGGAAAATATTGAAATACTGATCTTACAGAGATAAAATAGACACCCGAATAAACACAATTAAGCACAGTTGTTCAGTGTATTGCAACAACACTAGAAATGGAGGTGTGTGCAACAACGAATGTTAAAGCTCACTGTGAAGCCACTATATGTTTGGTCGCTTTAATTATCACATGGAAACATCTGTCGATGTATCACCGCGCAGGACGCTTCTTGTCATTTTAAAAGACGATGGAGTGGGCGTGAAAGCAGAGCCTGTCCTCCCACATATTGACGCCAGCTTGTATCGCCACGATCGCAGCTCCTCTTATGCGACTCAGTGCAGTGAGTCAGTCTACGTCTCTGCTATCTCCTCTCTCTCTCTCTCAGGCTGCCACCGGCCCACAGGCCAAACAGAGATGCACTGTTCTCCAGGTCACTCACTGTGTATCACTTTCCCATCAGCTCCCCCGTGACTTGATGTGGTTTCTTCGTCTCTGTTCTTTCTGCCTGACTGAGTGAAGCGTCTCCCAGGCTACAGCAGGGTCAGCTGGAAACTACCGATGCCGCTCTTGAGCCTTCGTGCTGGACCACTTGTCTGAACACATCAACTCCCTATTTCTTCCGTTGTTGTTAGGCGGGTGTGAAATAATAACAAAGACAAATAACGAAGCCAAAACATGTTTTCTTCCTTTAAGGCATGCATCAATACAAACCATGTACAGTCGAAGATGGTGCAGTGTTTATTCCTCACCCACGACTTGAGTGCTGTTCGAGACAGCACATTGTTCATTTGAATAGAAAGTAACTTTTTTTTAGTTTCTGTATTTCCACCTGAGTGGTAGTCTAATCCTAAAAGTCTGTTGGAGTAAATGCTAACCAACTAATTTTATGAGCCGCTGAGTGACTCGCATCTAAATTCGGATGATCCAGCACCATGACAGTATGTAGAACTTCTGGGTCCGATTTGCTGTCACTGGTTCACCTGACTTCTGCCAACACATTGGGTCCATCATACAGTCTATCTTTATATTCAATTATGTTGTGTTTACATACATCTGACTGATTATTCACACAATATTAGAAGGAGTCGTGACCAATGGATGACTCATTCAGCTGAAGAACAATAAAAAAAAACAAAGCATTTATTTTCTTGAATAAAAACTCTCGCCACAAAAATCCCTGGGTTCAAAATAAGACCACTGCAGTACTGGTACTACTTAAATCCAGTACCCAGTGTGGTATTCTTGTATTACTGTTACTGAATTGAAACAACCCCTTGTATGGTAAGGTTTTCCACCAATGGGCAGTGGGTAAAGTTAACCCATTATTCCATTGGTCCTATATTGACTCACACTATAAATACATGATACAACAATAAATGTTGTATCATGTTTACAGAATACTACTGTAAACCGTACATATTTAACTGTAACCACCACCATATCTGCAACAGGATAACAGACATAATAGTGGAGGAATCATATAGTTTGGTTTATATTGTAGTCAGGAAGAGTAATTAAAAAGCTGAATTATGCTCACACAAATTCACCTTTCTGCCACTGTTACCCTCCTTCTACTGTTCATTGTCTGTTGCGTTTACCTACAATATTGAGATCAGTCATGACCACTGCAAACCCCTCGTGGCTCACGCAGCCAAAAACCATTCACACATCAGGAGAGAGAGAGAGAAATGTGAACTAGGAACACACTGGGCTTTTTCACACCATCCCATGGTTCCCTGTACGCCCCCAGAGTTTCTATAAATGGCTTCCCATCCCCCCACACCCCCTCGCCCAGCGTGCACGCATTGTGCATTTGTGCCAGAATGGGCAGTGTTCATGAAAGTAGTTATAATAACTAGAAAATGCATTTCCTGCTGAAAATGCGTTGGAATGCTGAAATTTGAAATGAATTGCAAAAACATTGCTGAAAATAGATATCCAATTTAAAAAAAAAGAGCTGAAAGAGTCCTGAAAGAGCTGTTTCTGTGGCTTAAAACATTTCATCAGTGGTGATATTTGTAGTCGTAGAAGTTGTAGTAGAAGTATTATTAGTAGCATTAGAATAAGTACTAGTAGTAGCAGTAGTGATATTTGTAGTTGTAGTAGAAGTATTATTAGTAGTAGAAGTATTAGTAATTAGAAGAAGTAGTAGAAGACGTAGTATCAGTAGTCATAGTAATAGCTGTAGTATTGGTCGTAGTATTTAATATAACAGTAGTAGAAGTAGTAGTAATAGTAATGGCAGTAGAAGAAGTAGTAGTACTAGTAGCAGTCGTACTAATAGCTGTAGTAGTATTACTACTTTTAGCAGCATGAATAGCAGTAGTAGTAGCAGTTGTCATATAAGTAATAGTAGTTGTGGTAGTAATAGCAGTAGTGGTAGTAATAATAGAGGAGAGGAGACATAATCATAAAGTTTGACACACATAAACTTCCTCTAAAAGTCTCAGAGAGAGAGAGAGAGAGAGAGAGAGAGAGAGAGAGAGAGAGAGAGAGAGAGAGAGAGAGAGAGAGAGAGAGAGAGAGAGAGAGAGAGAGAGAGAGAGAGAGAGAGAGAGAGAGAGAGAGAGAGAGAGAGAGAGAGAGAGAGAGAGAGAGAGAGAGAGAGAGAGGTGGCGCGCGCATGTGTGTCTGTGAGAGAGGAGACAGAATCATGACAGGCTCATCACAAGCATTTCCGTTAGGATTCATTCTGTGGGGCTTTTATTTAAAAATGGCGTGTGTGGGGGGGAAAGACCTCTAAAGATCCCTAAGACCTGAATGACTGTATGAGAGAGAGACACACAGAGGGAGAGGAGTGTGTGCGCATGAGTCTGTGTGTTTATCAACATCACTAATTGGCTCAATCGCTAACACCTGTGTGCCTGAAGCCATTTCATGGAGATAAAACAAGGAAACACCTCAAACAAATCATCAAAACTCCCCATAACCGACAAAATCATAAAAGTTAAATTGCTTAAACAAAAAAGTTTAAAAGATATCAAAAAGCTGAATCATATGGCAATAGTTAAGGGTTTTCTCAACATTGTAAAGTTGAAATGGTGTCTAGCTGAAAGTATGAGGAAGTTGAAGGATTTGAAAGTTGAAGAAGTTTAAGAGGATTTAACATTGCGTAACAGCATTCCAACAATAAAGAAACAGGATAACAATAGTTGGAATGGAACTGAGTTGTTCAGTTAATGGCCTTTCTTGCACGCTTGGGCTGCTGAATAAAAGTTTTGAATTCGATATGACCCCCTTAATTAACAAATTTAATTAACATATATACAGCCTGTCGTCTCAATATTGGCCGACATTGTAGGCTAGTTAACTTTCTCTTTTAACCCCGGAGGGATATCTATTGTGAAATAAGAATTGTGAGCTCGCAGACAGAGATTTGTAAACACAGTGAGCAATGACAGAATTTCTATCAAAATAACTGTTTCAATCTCACAAAAGGAAACAAATCTCTAGAATTGAGTGGCAGTAGAGCTTTCTTTAGCTAGCTATGCAAAACTAGTTGATCTCCGATTTGGAAGTCTGAATGCCTTGCATGCAAACTCCAACTGAGATCAGAGCAAACCCCCACTTAACTTTGCCTCGAGTAAAGTTCCAGCCTTCTAGAACCATCTTCAAAGTGGCCTGTCAGCCTTTTGATTCGTCTAAAAGACTTTGTGACTGTCAAATAGATACAAACCTGACAGCCACAGTATGCTATATCTGTGCCCCGTTGAAACATGTCAGCTAAAAAAAAGAAGTTTGTAAGGGCCTTTTCATTCATTCTCAAGTGCTTGTAATCTGTCAAAGGAAATTCCAATGACTGACATCAGAAAAGCCTGCTGCACTTAACTGTGCTTGTTGTTTTATTCATCTTCTCCAGTCGTCTGACTAAGAATCCACAAAGAAATAATTCAACAGGAGAATATGTCAAAACTGCAGTGGAGCTCAATATTCTTTTTAATCTGAAATAATGGTAACTCAATGATCCACCAGAAAGAAAAAAAGAAATCTCTGATTGGATGAATTGACCTAAAAAGCTGCTCTTTAAAAAACTTGTCGTTGTCAATACTTAATTGATTTCATATAATTGCTAAAACTACGGTGCAGAAATGTGCATAATGTTGTTGCCACTAGATGTAACGAGAGCAAGATCTCACTTCTGTGAAATAAGTACGACAGCAAGATTATTCGAGTAATGTTCTCACACGTCGTCGGGGTTTTGATGCTTCGCTGTAAAGAGCTTTCAGAGTGTGAAGGTGTTTAAGCTCTGTTGAGCTGAATAACAAACTGAGGGCTTATTGATTTACTGTACGAGAAGCCAATGGGCCTGAACTTAAAATAGAGCACGGCATAGTCAGTACCACTGTACAGCCGCGGTCTCAGCTTCATCACTTCAGTCTGCTGCGATAGATATACTGTACAGTATGGCCTCGTTTGCAGCACTCTAAATAGGGCTCTAGCAGGCGTTTTCAAACTCTGCCTCACTCAGCATTTAATCCCAAGTGAACTGTTCTATTTTCTTTTTTTTTTCTCTTCACACTCTTTTCATACCACCTGTCTTGAAGCTAGGAAAGAAGAGTTGAACCGATAAGGAAGGGAATTAACCAAATGAAAAAGGGAATTCTGATGAAAGTTCATAATTACCACCGGACTTACCCAACCAGCTGGAATGCCTTCATACACGTCCAGGTCACAGTGGTGAGCTGGATACCAGCTTCAGCCAGCCATCCTGACAGCTGCACCAGCAACTTCAAACAGTTAAATCAAGCCAAACGTAATGGTCCATTGCACACTGGTGTTTATGATAGTATGCACAGATTGCTAATTATGTCACCATTTTCAAGGTTACAAATATTGTTATTTATTACAGCAAATGCACCTATCAGGTTCAGCAAATGTATTATCTATCAGTATATCCATGATTGTGAATTAAAGCTTGTGAATGTAATATTGGAGGAACCAGGAAGAGTAAGCTAGATTTTAAAATGTGTCGAACCGAGAAAAAAAAACAGCCCAGTGCTACCAACTCTTTTCCGGTGAAAGTAGCTGGCAGCACTAGCTCCAAAGGCCTCCCTCCGAAGCCACTCCCCCAAGATTATCACTATGAACGTAAACGTATCATAATCAACGTAAACAACAACATGGCTATTGTTGGTACTCACAGCTGCCAAACTAGCTGCTTGTGGAAGACTGTGGTGTTGGGCGGAGTGCGCGCATGTAGAGATTATTGAAGTCCTGTAACAGATACCGCACTTTTCTTTTTGTCAGGGCATTTGATTTATTAATTGCTAGGGGGGGATGTAAAGCGAATTTCAACCCACTAGCTTCAACAGAAGCAAAAACATAGAAATGATGCTCTTTCACAGAGTTTGACGAGTTAACATAAGAAAGAAAAACCAGAAGGGCACTCGAAGAGCGCATGTAAATCCGCTCCAAAATGTAAAGGGGTTCTTGCTTGGCCCATGCTACACCCTCCCATGCTACACCCTCCCACCACACACCTCACTCCTTAGCGGAGGTAAATAGTATGAACCCTTCCCATTTCCGACGGTCGGCTTTCGTCTTCTTCCATCTGAAGGCCAAAATGTCAACTTTGGCACAAAAGATATCTCATAATCTACAAACGAGCTAACGCATGTTTGCCATCAGATTAAAATCTGTCCAACTTTGTAACAAGATGATACCATTACCAAGACCTTATAACATGCTCGTTTGGTGTACATGATGTTCTGTGACTGTAGCCGCTTCCTAATTATGCTCATAGTTGCATGTTTCCCACTTTTTTGTTTATCTATTGAATTTTTGACCATCCTCCCTGCTTCCCTGCCTGCCTGCTACATTCATATGGATCGGCTCTCTTCTTGTGTCTTTTTTGAAGGGCGAGCGAGTTGTGAAGCTCCTCGGGGCAGCATCAGGGTCGGTGTAAACATGTGCTGTGAGATACACATATTTTCTTTGAAATAGCTCCCAGTCCTCGTGTTTCTCTTCTTGTCTGGAAATAAACTTTTGCTTTCTGCTCTGGTTTACATTCCGAGATGATAATGAAATAAATCCACATGGAACCATAGCTTTTTCTTTCTTTTCTGCGCCGTGCAAACTGAGCAACATGTTGACTCTTGACCTTTGCTTCTTACTTCTGCTTATCTTCTCTCCGGTCTCAGGAGATTCATCACACTTCAGCATTTCATCTGAAGCTGCTGATTCCCTTGTTGAATGCAGCGTATCTCCTAATGCAAAGGCATGCGCATTCTGTGGTGCTTTACAACCAACGTGTTTCCACCGAGCCTTTATTTTATGTCATTAATCTACCCACGAGTGAGGCCGTGCAAAGACAAAAATACACACTGCTTTTACATTATAATAATGCTGATTTTGTTACTCATAACTCATTGTGATTTGTGTTTCAGCTTTGAGCCTCCTGCTTCTTTATCCACTGGGATGTCCTGTGACATGCAGGCTGTTTTTCAACCTCTGGTTAGTGACATCACCCCTCCTTTTAGACATATACAGTGCATACATCTTTGTCTCCAATTGGAGTAAAGCATTTATTCTAATTTAGAATTTATTAGCAATTTATTTTTGTATAGCCCAAAATCACAAATTACAAATTAGTATATATATGTGTCCTTGTGAAAAACTGCAAGAATCAACAGAAATGCAGGAACCATCGATTTTTTTCATACATCTTTCTACATATTCTCATCAGCCAAGTCAAAACTCATTCTCTGCCCGATGTCGTTTCACTCTTTTTTATAAAGCAACACATTGTCACATTGTTCAATCCCTCTCAGATCAACGAGGACGTGGAAGGTGAGCTCCAGTTTGCATCAGCAGTGGGTCGCTTCTCTGTGCCCGTCAGATGCACCATAAAGAAATGTGATGTGAGTAGTGTGCTGTAGTCAACCTAGAGAGAATTAGTGTTTCAAATGATTACCATTGTAATGTAAACATGCTATAGTTTGGGAGCGTATGAACATGAAGTTTGTTGGCCCATATAGCTGTAGCTGTAGATTACTGTAGTCATAATGACATATGAAGAATAGGAGCAATAATTATTGAATTGATGTGTGTTGAACAGCCGAGTAGCTCTTCTTTGCTGCTGCTTTTTGCTGTATGTCAATGTATCCTCTCTCTAGCTGGAGGTTGACAGACAGTTCATTGACTTCGGTTCGCACGTGGTGGGCCAGACTATTTCATGGACTATCACCTTGACCAACAAGGGTGCACTACCCACCCTCTTCAGCCTGGACACCTCCACGTGTCTCAGTCCAGAAACCAGCCAGGCCCAGACGGCTTCCCAGGTCTCTGCCGACGCCTGCCGCCAGGTCAGACTGTAGATCCGGACCTCAAAGAGTTGCCGTTCCTTTGGTTGCCTGATGGAGCAAATTTACAGCTACAAATGAGTTTCGAATGAGAGCATTTTACAGCGCACACGATGAATGTGTCGTCAATTGACATTACCAGGTCAAAATACATTTGAATAAAGTATCATATAAGAATCCGATGTGTGTGTTGTTGTTGGCTGACAGGAGAAAAGCAGTCAAAACACAACGTCTGACGACCAGAGCAGCCCTGTTTCCATGGGCACCGGAGAACTCCAGCCGAAGCAAAAGAGTCAGGAGCACCCAGGTAAAGCTGTGATACGTATGTACACATAATGCCAATTTTAACGACGCTACTGCCTAATTTTGGTACCATTTCTTTACTTTTTCCTGAACCCAAGTCCCCATCCTAAAAGAACCTTGCCCCCAGCAAAATATCTTTAAATGAAACTGTGTGGCAGTTTTCTTCTGCATTATGTTCTCTCGCAGTGCTTTGATAGAGGAGAATGTTTTTCAAACGTTTTTGTGAGCATTTAGCTCAGGTAGAGCCTCACAGAGCAGCTAGCATGGCTGTAGAGTCCTAGTCTTGTTTCATAATGCAGTAGGATGTAGTGACCTTTTCAATATCAACCAACACCCACAATCTTTCCCTAGTCTTAGCAAAGTGTTTTGAGTTGACTAAACAGAGCCATAATCATGCTTTAGTTACAAGAAGCGGTGTTGTAGGGGGAAATAATGTATATATAAATGAAAAGTCAGCATATACTTTTTGCTGCCATGCTGATGAAAATATAATCTGAGCAGCATTTCATTACCCGCTACACATATTAACCAATGCAGCTGTGAATGAACATCGTTTGTAGAGGACAGTGTTTCCTAAAACATCCTCTGAAATACAGGAAGTGAGGACTGACAAAATCTCCTCATTGTTGAGGATTTCTCTCATCTTTCTATTCCTGTCCCATTTGGTCCTGGTAAGAACGAAAGGAAAGCGCACACAGAAAGCGAAGGGTTCACCTTGCTCTCACAGCTGATTCCTCTCATCAAAGAGATGCATCTTCTCTTTAGTGGTCTCTCAGATCAGAAGTCTTCATCGCTGCACTCAGCACTTTTCCCCACTGATGCGTTGATAAGCTTGTTCAGTCTTTTGCCTCTGCTCTGCTGGTTTGGAAAAGACTGTCTGTTTCTTCTATTCACCAGTGTTGGGAGAGGCTGTCTGATTTAGGCCGAATGTTTAGGCTGCTGACAGGAGTTGATGTTATTTTATTTTTTTTAACCTTATTTGCTATTTATGTCACCGATATCTCCTGAACTACTGGCCAGATTGCAGATTGATTTGATGTGCCCATTCATATTTTCTCGGTCAAACTGTCAGGATTTTGATGATGAGATTTCCGTTTGTGCCACCATGAGGCCAAATTTTGGCTTATCAAACAATTATTTAATTCGACCACTCAACCACACAACAGTAGAAATGACCTAAGATCAGGTTTTGCCATGTGTGTGTGTGTGTGTGTGGCAGAGGCTTCAGCTACAGGTCCAGAAGTTATCCCTGAGACTTGTGTGTCCACCGATGTGCATGTCCAGATGGACCAGAGCCACTCAGACTCCGGTGACATAAGTCTAGGAAATGTAAGTATTTGGTCCTATTGTAAAATACTCAGTTACAGCAACACAATTGAATTTGGTGATCCCCCTGACCTTTCATCTACTAACATTATTATTGTCCAAGAATTTAGTTAATGACCAAATCCCTGCAAAACTAATGACAGCCTCAGCTGTACTTTGTGTTTCGTGCTAACATGCTAAAGTAAGCAGGTGATCGTGGTCAATTTAATACCTGCCAAATATTAGCGTGTTAGCATTCTCATTGTGAGCATGTTAGCATGCTGACGTTAGCATTCAGCTAACGGTACTTTGGCAAGTACAGTCTCACAGAGCTGTCAGCATGGCTGTAGACGAGGATTGCCAACTTTCTCACTGCCAAATAAGGGACAAAGGGGAGCGAGCCACGGTGACTCAAGCAGTCCTTTGTCCTTTTTTTCACGGCCAGAGAGAAGTCCCTCGATGACAAGTCAGGATTCACATATATTTAAAGTTCATTTTTCTCGAGTCTGACCATTTGAGAGAAATCTTCTCTAAAAATGCATTTCAGCCTGGCACGCTGAGGACGAAATCCTGGACATGATGATGAACTTGGTGTTCCCTATGCTTTGGAAAACGACCATCCACCCAACAAAGCACTGTTGAGCTTAACAAGACACTCATTGCTGTTGTAGCTGAGTCTGTGTTTAATCATATGGTATATAGGAGGCTTCGTTTTCCTTTGTAGATGTCACAAGGAACGCACCGATAGTTCTTGCTTTTTCAGCTAGTGTGGCCTCTTTGTACATTTCTGTGGAAGCACATTAGGTCATGCTCACCTTGATGGCTAATGAAGAATTCTCGTTCACATAAAGTACTGAAGGCTTTTCACTGCTGACGGGTTTAACCCACGTTTTTTATGATTCCTATTATTTGTTGTAGCTGCACAGTCTTTTCTTTTGTCAGTTTTTTTCCATATTGGCACATGCCAAATCGCCATTATCATTTTGCAGGAATACATATGTAAATACTGTATATACGACTGAATGATCTCTCACTTATGACGTGATTAACACATGATCTGCTACTGCTGTTGTACCAGATCTAGGATCTGTAAGAGTGCCGTCTGCTGATCAGAGTAGAGTAGCAGTGAGTACGGAACAAGGAAGGTCCAATATGGGACAAACCAATCCAGCCCAACATAGGGGATGCTGCTAGCTGTTGGTATGCCAATGATCCTATTTGGAGATATTGGTTAAATGAATGTCTTTTAACAGATCTAACACAACAATATCATTATCAACCTGGACTAGCAGAGAGACGCTCGGTCTGTTTCTGAAGAGACAGACTATTACTGTAGATGATTTTTTTGCCTCTCTGTCTCGTTTTCAGCATCGATGCTGTGTGTGCCTTGTGGCCCATGTGAAGTTCTGGAGTTGTTCAGGGTTCATTACGTGTCTCTGGTGGGGGGTTAATGGTGCAACGCCTCTCCCTCTGCGCCTGTTCTGGCTGTTTGTGTGCTGCATGTCTCCCTGGGTGCCTTCCGCTCGGTTGTTGTCAATTTGATTGATACTTTCAAATCGTGCAGTTGAAGGCTTGTGTTTTAAATGCCAGATTATCCATCAAGCTATCACGGTCCCACAGTGTTGAGGGAGTGGCTGCACAAATGGCTCCCTCCTCTCTTTAAAGGCTCCCACCACCTTGGTGCTTTTGCAGCTGAGCAGACAATCCACACTGCTTTTCGGTGTAGTTTGATTGCATGCCATTTAAAGTTGCACTTCTGAGAGATTTCCACTTCCCCTACATGGGTAGAAATGGTTTTGTGTCGTGGAGAAAAACGGTTAAACTAAAGTGTGTCCTGGTCTGACTTTGTGTTTATTGGGAATGTCCTGTAGATATACTGGTTATTTTACTTTGTTTTGTAGAAATTCTTTTAGAATGCACCAATTATTATTTACAAAATCCAATGTTTCCTGGTCCTGTTTGATGTGCCCTCCCTCAGGTTAGAGAAGGGGAGATTGGACCCTTTGAAAACCTCAAACTACAAGTTGTTTTCACTCCAACCATTCCAGGAGAGGCCAAACTGGACTTCCACGTCAAATTCTCCGACTTAACCTGCAAACCAGTAAGACACAATATCATATCAGGGTAGTGGTTTTAAAAGTTTACAGCGCAATAAATTTCATATTGGCATCATTTCATGCAAACCATTTGTGATTACAAACAAACAGATACCCATCCAGGCGAGGGGTGTCGCAGTCAGTGTCCCTGTATGTGTTGTTCAGCCGTGCATTGACCTGAAGATCTGCATGTTCGACCGCCTCTATCAAGACAGTATCATGGTCCAAAGCAGGTTGGTCCCAGAACCTGAGATGGCTGACGGATTTGTCATATATGTAGCTGCACAGCTGCACTGTGGTTCTTAGAAGTGTATTCATGTTTCGTGGTCGGCTCGAAAACAAAACCCAGAATGTAATGCGCGAGGCGTCTTAGAGAATCCCCTCAACAATTCACTGATTGTGTCACTTAATTAAGCCTGTAGAAGCAGCACTTACAAACCTAACATGTTGCACTACTGTTTGTGTTCTTCTATTTCTTGATGAAGCAAGAAATCCTTACAGCACAGTAAGAACACCTTTGTCAAATAAAACACAAGTTTTTTATTCTTTAAATCTTAAGTAAATTAGGATGCAAAAAACACAAGCAAAAAACAATTATCTGCATACCTCGTTAGCTCATTTTCTATGACGTACTAAACACCAACAATACGTGTAACTCAATAGAGAAATAGTCCCTCTGCCCCTATAATTGAACTAAACTCGTGTTCTACCCCTTGTCGATGTCCAATTGGTTTACACTTCAGAGTAGAGTGAGCCACTCGCACAAATGTCTTGTTTAACGACCTTGTTTGAACAGGCAACGCATCAAATTAAGAGACGCGAGACGTCATTTAATACCATATTAGTGTCACTTTAAGTAACCGTGTGGTACTGTTGGAGACATTGGATCAAGGACGAACATAGTGTGCCAAGAAACTGTACAAAGCCTTATTTCAATTCCATTAGTTCTCAAGGTGCACGTTGCAATTAAAAACGCATTGGCATCGGTAATATTAAAGGACTAGTCACAGATTATGAGACCTGGGGGTAACCCCTTTATTTTACAGGTCCCTTCTTTCCTAATCATTTCCTTTAAATTAATCAAAATCCCCTTTTTTATTTTAGGATCTTGGACAAGCGTACTAATTTGGTACTGATTTATAACAAAGTGGAATAGGTGCACTTGGGGAGTGCCACCTCATTTATTCGAATTTGTAAGAGTGAACCAGGGAGTTCTATAGTGGTTGCATAATGTTTAAACATTTTTATGTTCAACTGTTCATATGAGTTATGAATCAGTTACTTTCGTGGAAGTTATTAGGAAATCGTATTCGCTGCAAGGTGCCCATAAAAGAAAGTTGTATCTTTGTAATCAGTGTTTATGAGTTGTAGTCATGCTAAAGATGAGTTCATGTTCACCTGTCCTGCACGAACGTTTACCGCAAGGACACAAGAAAGAGTCACTGTCAGTTTGGGATGGGCTGTTTTTTCATGTACAATTGGAGCAGATGGTCCACAACCACAACGCACACACACACGCACACACGCGTACGATCGTTTCCCAAAGGAAACAGCACAGTATCCACCAATTGTTCATTTTTCCAGGACTAGTTTTATGTTTTACAGGCAATTTACTTAAATGAGACCGACACAGATTCAGTCCTCTCTATTGTAGTCAGCCTCCAGGTACAATTTAGTCTTTGTAGACAGACAGTTGGGGCATAGCCATGTATTGTAAACCATTGGGGGAAACAAATACAAAAGCAAAGTTTCCATACGATACCTACCACCACCACCCAACTATGAATTTGTTTTTATTTCTATGCCAGTGAACAATGTCATTATGACAATCATTACCAATGGTTTGTCAGAGCAACATGAGGCATTTTAAAGAGTTCTAATAGCTGCTGTATTATTTGTGGAAGCATCACAAATATAAACTGTAATGTAGCCTTGTGTAATGTGTGACTGCACATGCCAAACAAATGGATGGTATTGGCAAAGGGGGAAAGCGGTCACAAATCCAAGCTCATTAGAAGTGACCGAGAGGCCAAAAATAACTGCAGACTAGTTTCTGCTTAAACGTCTTGAACCAATACATCTCGTGAGAAAAGTAAAAAACGATATGAACTTTTCAAGATGTATTTACTCTATTATAAGATATTGTCAATGTCTGTAAACATCTTCTATCCACAACTTTCTGGATATATGACCGCAACAATACTGAGGTAGTTTAAAAGCAAAGGAATCAATTCTTAAAAATCACATATTTATGTTGTTCCGTCCCTTAGACTCTGGTCAGATGGCGGACTCAGTGAAGAGAACCCACTCCCCATGTAGAGAACGGCTCATTTTAAGCTAACGAAAACACAAAAATTTAAAGTTTCAGGTGATCATACGCTGATGAAAACATAATTATGAATATTATATTCCATTTCTGCTAACAGATATCCTCCAATGCAACACACCATCTTTAAGAGTAAATGCTTTACCATGAATTGGTGTTATGTAATGTTGTAACATTGAAAACTCTACAGCCCAATTTTCACAGATAAAGACGTGAATAACAAAAGGTGGGCAAACTAAAAGCATGTCAGAATAGGCCAAGTCAGTATGTCATTACCACAGAGTGCGTATTAAACAGTCATTGTGGGTATTGTCTAATGCACAACACCTGGTAGAAAGTAGAAGAGGATAGTGAACTTTGCAGTGTCAGCGCTTTTCACAAGTTTACTGAAAACGCAGTGTTTCAGTCACAGACCTCCATCAGGCATATTGACAACAAATTGATAGGTTATTATAATGAGCTACACATTAGGCTGTTAATATTTAAGAGGCCTCCTTGAACCCCTCAGCCCAATGAGATTACTGCAGAAGTGTGCGGTGCTTGTCATAATTCCATTTTATTTGCTTGGAAACATCCTTGGAATAGAGTTTGGATAGTGGCACGGACTGCTGATGTAGCACGCTGGCTTATCTGAATGCAATACTAAAACTCCCTCACGTACTCTGTCTCAGCCAAAACAGACATTTTCACAGAAAACCGGCTCATGGGAAATCCCTTAAAAGTGACAGGGCCAGCTTACTTTTCAGCTGGCCCAACATCAAAGTATCCTAACTGCGCTCGGAGCCAAGCATTGAGATATTCAACAAATGTGCGGACATAATAAAATAGAGATGCGTTGGCTGATGAATGTTCATAAACACCCAGATGATACAAGGGGCCAAAGCAGTAAGCCCACATCCCCACAATCCTCTTTGGTCCATACAATAACGCAGGACAAACGGTAAATCCCATGGTGATTATGGATGTGATACATTATGATGCACACACTCTGTAACATTTGCAGGCGTGCCGGGCCACCACATAGCCAGTCATTGTGTCCCATGTTGGGGGAGGGAGTACACGTGTGGGGGTGAGGGATTTGTGACAACTGCCATCTGGTGCACTGGCACACCAGCACATGTGACAAGATGACGATGACAGCGTCAGTGTTAACGGCAGCTTTTAAAGTAAAAAAATAAATAAAAAATGTCCATGCAACATGTCACTCTGCCTCCAAGACAGTAATTTGAACACAAAATAGCTTGGCAGGCTTCTTTTTTTTGGGGGGGGGGGGGGGGGGGCAATAAGGGAGTCGCTGCTTTCATCACGCAATTTGTCACTTTTCCCTTTGAGTAGATGAGTAGATATCCCACAAGTCCCACAGATTTTTCAAGAGATCAGCACAAAGCATAATTGAATGTCTCTCTTGTCTGTGAGCCAGTGATTTGCATATTACTGCTACTAATTGAAAGATTTTTTTAAGAGACTTTAAAATGCGCAGTGTTTGGGTTTTTTTGAAGCTTGTGAGCCAATGATTGGAATATTCCGCAGACGGTTGGCAGGGTTTTTCTTCTTTTTTTTTTTTGTTCATTTCAAACAGGGAGCCTGGACTTTTTAAACCCTCCTCCACTGGCTCCTGCTGGGGAGTTGAGCATTCCTGCCTAAAATTCTGGCCACAAAAACACATTCAACCAGCTTTTGTTCCTTCACAACGCCTTCTGTCCTTGGTTTCTCTCTGTTTACTGTATTTCTAAAATGCCTACCGTGCACAATGTGCCGTCCAACCTGTGTCCTGTGTTGTTTTGGCAAGAGGGAATGTGAGTTTATTGTCGTCGTTGTTCGGGGCCGTTTCTTCTTTTTTATTTTGGGGATAATGGAACCATAGTTGCGAATTAATAACCTTGGTCTTCCAGCTGGTTATTTTTATATATATATCTATATATATATATATATATATATATATATATATATATATATATATATATATATATATATATAGATAGAGATATATATATATATATAGATATATATATAGATAGAGATATATATATATATATATATATATATATATATATATATATATATATATATATGATATATATAGATATATATAGATATATATCGTATAAAGCAGACAGTGCTGCATTGTGGGGGACGGTTAGAAGGCTTGGTGTCCCATGAGGCTTTGCAATACAATATGTGGAGTAAGCAGGCACAGTCACCTGGCCCGTCTAGGAAAAGGGAAGAGGCGCTGCTGCAGCCGTGGGCACTCAGCGTGTAGACTCAACATGAGCAATTTCTCTGGAACATGTGCTGACACAATTGCCAAGAAACCTCAATGATGATTATGAGTGTCATTGTCAATGTTGCTCTGACAAAGGGTTATTTAGGAATATTACAGAGGCAGTGTCATAGAGAAAAAGGGGGATGAAATGCAGCAAATTCTCCAAAGTCTGTCACTGTGAACTGCCTCAAACGAACCCAGGAAGGGAATTACGTCAAGCTCAAGGCTTTGTGAATTGAGGGCATTGTCATGTTGTAATAGGAAAGAGGCCTTGCATTAAAATGGCACTAAAATGTCCCTTAATTGGAGCCAAAGGGCCGATCCCAAACTATGAAAAACAACCCTCGTTCAAAAGTAGACAAAAGGGTGTTAAGGGCTTAAAAATGCAACATATAAACTGTAAGAAAATCTTCTTTGAGATCCATTTCTTTAATCATCTAACACTTTGAGAAATTGTTTTCCTGAAACCGGTGTCTCTTTTAACATGTCTACGACCAAATGAAACACAAATATTAGTAAAATGTGATGGTTACATAGTCATGATTATTACCGTGAGGAAGCAAATTATGTGAATTGCTGTGAAGTGACCTTTAAACCATTAAACATTGCTTCAGTAATAAACTGGTTGCAGGCAAAAAAAAAAAAAGGATCAGTTAAATGCCCCTGTTAATTAAAATGCCTAATTGCCATAAATGATTATGTAGCCATGAATACTCCTCCGAGAGCGATTTGAAGGTTATCATTTGGCCGGAATAAAGATAGCGGCTTAATATCCCGAGTGTCCCTGAGAGTCCTTGCCTCGGGGAAACAACCATCTGGTTGACCTCGCTGTTCAAAGTGGGTCATTCCATTTGGGAGGGGAATCGAAAGGGTTCCCTCAATCTATTTGGCCGCAGCTCGCTCATCGCTCACCTTTGTATCTTCTGAGGATGAAAGCAGGCATGGCAAAATGTTATCGCTGTATGCGCATATCACCTCCAGCAAACAGAGGGGCTCTTCTTTTTTTCCCCAGTGTGTTTGTACTGTCTTCGTTTTACGAAGGTGTTCTGAGTGTGGGCTGTGGTTGGACGTGTTGGAGAATTCCCAAGGTGAAGAGCCATTTATATCACAAGCTTCGGCTGTAACTGAGGCTCGTGGCCACAGGCGCGACCATCTGTTGAAGCTCCTGGAAAATTGGGTCACCGGATTGATTTTGGACTTGGGGTACATCACTCCATACGAGGCAATTTCTGTGTCACTCAAACAAAAGTATTGTCTGTACCGCGTTTACCGTTTGAGATTGTCCTCGTGTCTTTAGCGCCACCTGATAGACTGCTAGTGTCGCCATCATTTCCTGTGCATTATTATTGTCTCAGTGATATACTGCTTCTGAATTATTTAACGGGGTGGATCGCCCTGGATTAGGCGCATTTTTAAAGGGAATGTACTGGGTGTGTTTAGTAATAAGCTAATACAAACATATCTTTTGCATGACAGAGCCAGCACAGCCCTGAAGCTGACCTTTGAGGTGTGCCCGGAAATGAGGAAACACATGGAGATCCTTCCAAAGACGGGCTTCGTCCAGGCCCAATCAAGCTTCAACGCCCAACTCAAGTTCCTGCCGAGGTAAGAAGGGACACACAGAGGATGCAATGGTAATGGAATCACTGGAGCGTTCCGAATCTTATTTCGGACCATAACCATGTCAAAGATTCGATCAACCTTCTGTGAAAGTGCAAACTGTTTCAGAGACTTGTCATATGTTTTGAGCTAGGCTTGTGGTTTTGTGACTTCCCAGCCTCCTCTTCTTCAGCAGAGGAGAAACATACATTTTTCCTCTTGAGCAAAAACTGCTCTAGATTCACAGAACAGTCTGGTTAAAGTGCTGATGGAGGTAAATAGAGATGTAGTAGTACACAATACACCATTATACCACATTCTTTGAAATATAGGTGTTAACTAGAACCATAAAGGGTTCTTTGGCTTGTTCCCATGGGAGAACCAAACCTAAAGGGTTATACCAAGATCCTTCTGGAAAAGGTTCCACCCAGAACCCCCAATGAGAAGTTC
Organism: Melanostigma gelatinosum; assembly: GCF_949748355.1. NCBI lineage: Eukaryota > Metazoa > Chordata > Actinopteri > Perciformes > Zoarcidae > Melanostigma > Melanostigma gelatinosum. The sequence continues at coordinate 8,664,416 of NC_136641.1, read as the reverse complement.
TACAGAAAAAACTTCTATGGTGAAATGGTTTTGCCCACAACCCTCTTTGGAAGTTCCACCTCCTCAGGGTACCAATAAGAACCCACCCAGGAACTCTCCCAGGAGCTCTCCCGAGAGCCCTTTAGTATTCAAAGGGTTTCATCTAGAACCCCCCCAGGGTTCCTCATGAGGCTCCTAAAGGGCTGGGACTGATGTGGTGCAGCTAGTCCCACAACAATCATGGTTCGAAATCACACTTTTTGGGGGTGTGTGTGTGGGCTGGAACACCCACGCTTTCAACAATCCTTGAAGAACTCTCTCTTCCAAAACGGGCTCTTTGGATGAAAAGTCTTACAAGGAACCCTTAAAGGAAAACCCTTTAAACTAACTATCCAATTTCTGATCAAAAGGATATTATCGGCTGGATATATCTTTCACCAGTTTACTACAACTGATAGCTTACGCTTTTTAATAGAGGTGAGCTGTGGAGTCCTACAGATGTCCAAATGGCAACGATCTATAGCCAGTCACCGGCCAGCGGGTATATAAGTGTCGCTTCCACATACCTGCACTCTGAGCGCGATGGTAATGGTTTCTAATGACTTTGAAGGACACGGTAATTCTTTCCACAACAACACAGGCTCTATAGTTAGACGGAGAGGCAGGAGTTGAACCGCAGTGTGAATGCCAGGAGAGCGGACGGGGGACCCCCAGGGCAGATATGAGAGGACGCAGTATGTAAAAACCCAGCGTGGGCACCAGTATTCTTCTGCCCACCCTCCTGTTATTTCCTCCCTTCACAGTTCAGCAGCTTTGCGTATTGATGGCTGAGAGGATATTGATGTAAATCAATAATAATAATAATAACAATGACAACAGGAGGATATTTTTATTCACACATGACAAAAGTTGGGGGCACGCAGCGGTCATCGTTCAGCAGGGGGGAAAGTGGGGAAATGTCAGTAATCTGCTTTAGTGGATCAGCAGAGGTTTTAATGCGAGGATTAGAGCACAGCATGACTCGCACTGCTGCTGAGATGGTGCAGCGTTCGCAAGCACTAAGGCAGCTACAGCTACCACCCCCTCCCTACTCTCCCGATCACACTTTTCCTCTCTCTCTCTCCCTCTCTCCTGCGCTGTCTTCTCCTACTCTCTCACACATACTTTCTCGTTTGCTTGGCCTCTCACCTCCATACTTCACTATGCTTCTCTCTCTTTGCCTTTCTCGAATTATCTCCACAGCGCTCTTATCTCCGGGCTCCTCCACTTCCCCTCTAACTCTGCATCCATTCTGCCTCTCTCCGTTACTCTCAAACTCCTCTCAGCCCTCTATATGCATCCACCAGCCACCGCTGCTTATATGCTGACCCCGATTCCGCTTACGTAACCCGAGACACCAGACCCAGTTCCCCGCGCTCTCATTAGTTGCTCTGGAGTTTATCTTATCTACCGGTAGATCTAATTGTGTCGATTAGATCTATCGATTACGATGACGTCGGACTCACCGAGTTGGCCGAAGAGTTGCTTTTTATTGTGCTGGTGATGGAATCTTTCAGGCTTTGAGGATTCTGTAAAAACCTTCTGAACAGACTGGTTGTTTATGTCCATTCTGTGCTATTAAAACATCATCGGGGATTATTTTTCAGCCAAAACTAATGCTTTGCTCAGCGACTCGAATGGAAGGATAATACTGAGAGACTCATGCTGGGGCTAGGTGAGCACAGTGCTGTCAAAACCAATAGAAATAGTGGCCAAAAGCTACGAATAAAAAGATCAGAATTATGCTTAAAGATGCCCTAAGTGTCCTCCACCTGTCCTCCACCTACACGGAAGAATTCACACCATGGCCATGTTTCCTGCACGTCAGCAAGCTTGGTTCCTGCATGTCTCGTCTCTGTTTGCTTTTGTTTTATGCAGTGACAGTGTGTCATTTAAATTGGCACTGCCAAGTCCTCCTAGCCAAAGCCTGTGATTGGATTTCCAAATCCTCATTAGCAGCACTGCCTTCACTCACTGTCTCATCCACACACGCGCACACACACACTGTTAAATCTTGGATTCAAAATGACTCACCGCTTTCATTCTTTACACAGGTGTTTCGCTTCCTGCCTTCCCTCCTCTGGCTTTTGGGAGAGGGTGAGCACACTCTTGCTTCGAGCTCTGAAGGATTGTGTGCAACCTGCCCACATCTTTCACCATCTTCCCTTTGCTTCATCCCTCTCTGCCCGTCTTCCTCCACTTTTATTTGTCACCGTGCAACCCACATGTTTCTCTCCCATATCCAGAGGAGTGTTCTATTCACTGCATAATCCCCCTCTCTGAACAACATCAAGGCCAGTGGTTCACACATGTCAGATCCTGTGCAGCCAAGAGGAATTATATGAATTAAAATGGACACCGACAGGCTAATAATTGCCGTTGCCTACATTTAGCCCAATACTGTGTTCGTGTCAGCCAGTTTCTGTTTGAGAAACGGGGTTATTCTGTTATTTTGCCCTTCTCAGTCGACACAGTTGAGTCGTTCTCAACCGCGCTTGTCCGTCACTTTTTCACGGCTGCTCGGTAGCTAGCTATGGAGAACGGTTACGTGCCTGTCCTTGATCCCGCCAACAGAGCTCTGATTGGTCAGCTGATTTATCCAATCAGAGGAAACAGCTCTCAAAACAGACTTCTTGAAATCGCTGAACAAATAAATGGAAGGTGTTTCACATCACCACATTTAAACCATTCCCTTTAACCTGGCTCATTTTGGCTTAGACTTTTGGCAGTCGGCATGTAGACAGTTTCAATCTGGCACACAAGACCAGACAAATCATTTTAACCTGATGACATGATTATTTGGATAGGATTGCTTGAATGAACGGTTTCAGGTGTAATCCCTGAAGAGCGAGGCAATGTGTTTTTTTATCCTTGCGCTCGTCCTTTCGTCTCGTATCTTTTCTTTGACTTTCCCGGTTTTTAAGGAATGCACACCGAGATAAAGTATCTCGGTGTGCATTCGAGACACAGAGAGCAAATTGTACTCTGTCCACACATCTCAGAAGTGTCATTAAAGTCGACCAGTGCAGTGTCCCTTTGGCCGATTGCTTGGCCTCTTGTGTTGCTTACAGCTTTCTCCAGAACCGCTCATATGAACAACTCAACAGTGCACTTCCTTTGGGCCCTCAGTAATACATCCTGCAAGTTTCAAGTCAATCAGATTGTCAGTTGTCGAGAGACTCAAAGGACAGACAGACAGATTGACAGAGGCTCTTTTCATTTTAGTTAGATGGAGGAGAATTGCTTTCGGTCGAGGCTGTGTGGATAATCTGGCTCCAGAGAAGAAAAGCACCCAAGTAAATCTGTCCAGGACACCGACAAATCTGAAACCCCATCCATCCGCAAAATTCATCCCGAGCATATGGTCCTGGCGACGTCCCACCATGCTTTTCCACTCTGCCCTCCCAAGCTCAATCAAGAGTGACTCTCCAGCAGCGACGTTATTTGAAGGCAGAACAAGAGTGCTTCCTTGAATACACCCCCCCCCCCCTATCATTTTTTTTGTTTTGTTAGTCCTCGTAGCAGAGGAGATTTAATGTTGACTTGATTTCTAGCTTTTGAGTCATGAAGGTTGTTTGAGTAGAACGGCGCGTGCTTTGGAAGAAGTTTGGAGAGCCTTAAAAACCGCTGACATTTACACCATTAGCTCTCAAGCCTTCATCCGGCATTAGGAGCGTCGAGGAGGATAGACAGAGAAGACATTTGATCCTGTAGGAGGGGAACGGGGGAAGGAAGAGCAACAGGATAGCAGGGGAACAAGAGAAAGGTGTTGGGAGAAGGAGAGAGAGAGAGAAAGGGAGGAGGCGGGGGCGGATCTGAGACATTTGCCCACTGTTTACATGATAATTACCTATACATGCGGTGCCTGTGCTATATTGAAGGACCTGGAGTTTTTACATAAGCCTATGCATGACTACCGGGCCTCTTTGAATCACACTTACGTCTCCCATCACCATGGCAACAACCTACAGTAGTGTGGAGGCGCGCGCTGCATCTCTTCCTCTGCTTTCCCTGGCGAGCCGATCCTACAGCAGTGGGTTAAAGTGAAGCAATGGTTCTTCAGGGTCTGAATCTCACTCTGTCTTTGAAGGGCTCGACAGTGGCTCGTGGCTTTTGACTGATGTATTGCGAAAGAAAAATAAGAAAAATCGCAATTGTGAAAATCACTGATGCGGTCGTGTGTTTGTCGTAAAACCCCCTAATTGCTGCCTCTGCTCTTCTCTGTTCGTGAGCATGATGCAAAGAAATCAAATGTTTTTTTACTTGTATTGCATAATATAGCGTGTGTACCGGCCTGTTCTGCTCTCTCACAGAAGCTCCTTATCCAAAGACACCAAGAAGCTGTTTGACAGCGACACGGGAGTCCTGGAGGTTCCTATGACGGTTCAAGTAGCGGGCCAGGTTTGTATCATAGTAACACGCTGCAGTGTGTTTCGCAGTAAACCTCCCTGTGATCTCGAAAACACACTCGTTATTGTGCATTACGGGGCTCGTGCCCTACTTTGTGTCTCTCACAGAAGCAGAGCCGCTGAAGGTTGTAACCTATTTTGCTGGCAACAAGCTAAAATGACCCCCCCCCCCCCCAAGGCCTAGTTTACTCCATGGGCGCTAATACGCCAAGCATAAAGGTCATCCCAACTTGTTTCACTGAGAATCTCTCTGGAAGACGCTCACATAGGGAAAGCAAAAATCTATGTGCTCCCTTCTTATTCCAAGGAGTACATATTATGTGCAAACATTCATTTTAATCATATATTTATTTATGGATGTAATTATTTTTAGTATATCCCATCCCTTTCAACATGGTGTTATGCTTACAATCGCTTACCAAACAAAGAAAGCAATTACTGGTTCATTTATGGCATATAACGTACCGCATAACATTTTTCATATTTGACATGTGCTTATCAGAATATAACACGTAAAACATGGCTACACTCACATACTTTAAGTTATTCATGGATTCAAGGGTCATTTTCAGCATGTACATGAGATGCCGTTGCCATAGATAATACGTAAACAAACAACAAAGTGGGAAGAGTTATCACATCCTGGGTTTCTCTGGTTCCCAGCATTACAGGTCTGGATCATTTGCAGCACAGATGATGTGAGATGTTGAATCATCAGTACAAAAGATGAGCAGCTGCGTTCTTTGATAAATGACAAAGGCCTGTGTGCGTGAAAATGTAAATGGGGAAGATAACTGCTGCTCTCGCGGTGCGTTTTATGGACCAATTTAGTTGCCTGCACTGCTAAGGACCAGCGGAAGCTGACGCTGACACATTTTTAGAAAACTGATAAATTCGATTTTAGATTCTGTGTTACTTTTGAACTTTTTGGAATCAGCTGATTCCACTTGATACAATCTTACAAATTGAATGTTGTCTTGATGTGATCGTCAAATCTCAATATCCTCTTCACAAGGTTCAATTTGCAAATTGAAAACTTTTGAAATCTGAAAATATGGAGCCCTTAAAGTGGAAACTAAATTCCTCACAGCAACTGAATCCACGTCAGCTTGTCAGCAGCAGCCTTCATTAAAAACCACAGAGCAGCTGCTTCGACGTTGGTGTTGCACTGATGCCAGTCCTCTTTCTAAATAAATCTAAATCTGGTCCGTCTACTTGCCAAATCGTCACCTTCCTCCCCCTCGTTATCCAGACTCTATACCCAGTCTCTATACCAGGACAAGGAGAGTGTGTGTGTGTGTGTGTGTGTGTGTGTGTGTGTGTGTGTGTGTGTGTGTGTGTGTGAACATGCCAGGAGCGCAGGGCCTCCGGCTGGGGGCAACAGCTTTGATGCACCACAGGAGCATCCTGGCCCAGTCTTTGGCCCAACACACACACACTGTCGTTTGGCCACCAGACGTCACACCAGCCAGGAAAGCGATGGTGCAGAGACCAATAAACAAGGTCATCTGCTGAGCACTGACATGATTCAAGACGACGTTATCTTGAGGAAGAAAAAAACACAGCTCACAAGTATACTTAGTTCTCTAATCTAGTGCACATTATAAAGGAGTGTGAAGGCTGATGATACTCTATATTTGAATGTTCCATAGAAAGAACAAAATCAACCAATGAATTGATTCTACCAATACGTGTTCTCTGTGCATCCAGAGATCGATTGAGCTTATTCCTCTGTGACATAGGCCTTTAATTTATTGCCCAAAAACAATTACAAACACTAAATGACCATTAGCACAGACACACAGTCAATCTCACCTCCATTATGCTGCAGTAAATACTCACCAGCACAACATATGTAGTAATTAACAGAGTCCCCAAGAAATTCACAACTGTATGAGTAATGTTTGCTAAAATCAATACAATACAACACCCTGCAGTTTCAAAGAATAATTTAGCCTTTTTTTGAATGAAATCCTATTTGTTTAGGTGTTTAAAGAGTTACTTCTTGGCTGAGGGAAGAACACATCGTTGGTCGAAGTAATTTCATTGGACTTGTTGACGATAAGTAAAATAAAGAATAACACCAGCCTTGCATTGCATGATTTATATAAAACTAATTCATTTATAAAAAAAAGAATAACTCAGGAGAATGGCAATGTCACCGATAATGAGTTTCTTGGGTTGGTGCTGAGATTTAAATTTGTAAATCTCACTTTGAACGTATACTTTGGAGTGCGTAGTCACACACACACACACACACACACACACACACACACACACACACACACACACACACACACACACACACTCGTCTTGCATCTCAACTGCTCAGTGATGATGACTGGTGACTTTATGCATAAAAGCATTGCCCAATTAGGGGACTCAAACATGAATTTGATTCATTAGATGAGCGCATATATTCTATTTTTGAAAACCACAGACGTACGATGTTTTTTTAAATATATATATATATATATGTGTGTGTGTGTATATATATATATCTATATATATATATATATATATATATATATATATACACTGTATAAAAGAAGCATCTTTCCATGCTAGTCCTGTGTTCATGTTGTCGCAGTCTTTTTTCTGCTCAATGGTTTCTTCTTTAATCTGCATATAAAAATGTTTAATTAAGTATAAAAGGTGACACCCATCCTGATCCTTCTTATTATTATTATTATTTATTATTATTATTATGATGAAGCTGATTTGTCTTCGTTGACGTTGATGCTTCGTGTCTGTGCGTTCAGGTGAAGCCGGCCCATTTTACAGTCCACGCAGTTGTGACCTCCTCAGACCTGCAGTTCGACCGGACTGAGGTGGACTTCGGCTTCTGTTCCATTCACCGGTCGGTCAAGAGCAGCGTTCGCCTCACCAACCTGTCCCTGCTGCCTCAGGACTTTGGCTTCCTGGGTGTTCCAGAGGTACTGCACGAGTAACAACAACTTCGAGGGCGTTAGTTTGCGGTGCTGTGAACGCTTTATCTTCTGTCATGTGTTACTGTGTTTGTAAAGTACAGTTGCTTGGATCCATATAAGCAGAAACTAACCCAGATACTATTCGTCGATGAGAACAATGTTTTTGTCAGTACTGCATCACTAGATGGTGTCAGATGTGTAGGAGACTCGTATTTAGTCATTGAAATAAACAGGACTTTCACTGTTCACCGTTTTTCAGCTTCTCCCCTCATTTCACAGGTTTCCCATTTTGTTGAGAGATGCTCTTTTCGTTCAACCCCTTTAATGTTGTAATCCTGAAGATTTCAGACCTGGTTGATTTGGCGTTCCCATGCAGTTACCGTGGCAACAGCAAATGCAGTTTTAGCACCACGGCAAACACTCGTTGAGGAGCTACTTTGGCTAAAATACAACAAAAACAATACCAGTTGGCTGTTTTAATGTGAAGCAGCTCTCATACGTGTCAAGAAAGTGAATCATAAACAGGGAGACTGTTTTCAATGAGACAAAGTTATGTTGGATTTCAGGCCAACACTGTTTGCTGTGAATCCCACATGTTCAAGTATGCAATCTGAATCCCACGTGGGAACGGCGTACTCCGCCACTAATGATAGAACAACTATTCTTATCCCTGCCAATTTTGGGGTTTGTTAATATTCCGGTTTTCACTCTTGACTTCCGGGTTAACAGCGCTGTTAATAGCGCTGACCTAATTAGCGCTGCCATACAAATAGAGCCCTTTGTTTGTCAGGCTGCTGCAGAAGAAAGTCTCTCATTTTCTTCCAGCTCTGGCAGTCCTTAAAGTTGTACGTTCTAGCCTCCCTCGTGTACAACTCTTCAGATATTTGCTGAAGTGTAGGCACCACAAGCAGCAGATGTAAATCCACAAAACACAACACATCCTCCCTTCCCATGCAAACAGGAAGTTAAAAGACAAAATGACAGAGTTCGAGCACTCTGTAATTGTTGCTAGAACGTATGTGGTCAGTCGAGAGATAATTGCTGAATGTAAGTACATTGAATGGTTATTGCATTAGAAATGTCAGGGTTATAACTGTAAATTGTAAATTTGTGTTGTTCTTGTTCTCACACTACAGTATATTGAGCTCCAGCCTGATGATGGCTTTGGCACTCTGCTCCCACAAGAGACCCTGGAGATAGATCTGATGTTCAGTGCCAACAAGGCCAAAGAGTACCATTTCCAGCTCAGCTGCAAATCAGGAATTAACAGGTTATCTTTTTGAAGCTTGCATTGTGTGTGAATGGAATGGATTTGATTTGTAACACCAGTATATCCATGATTGTTATCATGGTATTTGATTCAATACTTTGTCCATATTTATAATAACCAAACAATCTATTTGTATTTGTCCATAGAGATTTCCCTCTGTCGTGCCGAGCGGTGGGTGTCTGCCCTCCGCTGCAGCTCTCCCATTCTCTGGTTCAGTTTGGGGCCACGGCGGTAGGCGACCGCTCCACTGCCGTGCTTTACCTGACCAACCTTCAAACCAACCATAACCAGTCCAAGCAACCAGTCCCTCCAGTGGTCAAGGACGCCGTGGCTCCTGTAGCGCCCAGGCTGTTCTCCTTCAGCCTGCCCGAGGATTCAGACATCAGCATCACTCCTTCAGCGGGCGGCCTTCTGCCCGGAGAGGTGGAGTAGCACACCTCTTATGGTTACAGGCAATGTTCCCTCTAATTTTTCATGTGTCTGGGCATACACACAAGCTCCCTGAGCACACTGAGGACCACTGTGAGCAACATCAGATGTGCACGCTGTGGCCACACACCAGTATCACACCTGTTCAAAACCTTGGATCATAGCAAGTTACATGGCTTATTAAAATAATCAAATTACAGCAGCAATTTTCACTAGTTTACTTTTAATATAAGTGATTTGACAAACTTTAAAGGAAAAAGACAAAAATCTTGTTGTTCATGAGATGTGTAGTATGTTTTATGTGAGAGTCTTGCTTTGGGCATGGGAAGAGTCCTGCTTTGGCCTGTGTGAGGGTCCTGTTGTGGCCTGTGTGAGGGTCCTGTTCTGGAAGAAATGATACATATACACCTTTCAGACATAACATTTTGTTCACATTAAAACATTCACATTTTGCACAATGACGTGTGCTGTAGCTTGTGATACAGTGTAAATTCCTGTAACTCTGTCTGTAAAATATGTAATTACTCAGTTTTTTATTATCATTTCTACTACCCATAAATGATCTAGTAGTAACATAATTTAATGATTAATATCCATAAGTAAAAAATCTTAATAAATGTCACGAGAATATGCACAAATCTGACTTAAATTTTACCTTATTTTTCACGTCTGTCCTTCTCACTTCTCCAATGGTTGTACACTTTGTCCAGGTTGATGGCTTCGTCTGCTTCTTGCTTTGACTTTATGCGCATCAGCTGGTCCAAATGTGCCACTTCAAGACGATTTCTGGATGCTGTTTTGATTTTATTTTTAGTTTTTTCTGCTGAATGTGACGCTTGAGGTAGTCCAACTTCCATTCAGTCCACATTTTTCCCTCGGAAAACTCATTTGCTACTTTAGCTTCGCTGCATGTTTTGCAGAGTAGACCCTTCCCCCTCGAAAAAGAAGAAATCTCACCCAGTTTCACCGCTTGTTCTTCTATTTGAACATACTCCGACAGCCATTCCATCTTAAAAGAACCACATTTCTTTTTTCCAATGGCTTGGTGAGTGGATGTGTCGCTGCCCGTTCGTTTCGCCATGATAAGGGGTTAGCATTTGCGTCTCGTAACTCCGCCGCACTGTTGTTAGCTAGCTAACCTGCACGGCGCGAATGGGCAGGGCAATAGTGTCAATGCTATGATTGGCTGCGTAGCGTAAGTGAACCGAATCGTATCATTGGCTGGACACCTGTCACTCACTGAGTTACGTTGCAAAATAGTACAGAAAACAAAATTATTATTATTATTATTATTATTGGTTTAATTGATTAGATAAGATTAGGACTAATATTAGATATTAATTAATACGTTTATGTTGAATTTTATTTTATGCGCTGCATAGATTTTCTTGTGCGCTGAGAATGTGCGAGCAGTGCGCGATTGCTCAAGCGCGCAGCTTAGAGGGAACATTGGTTACAGGGGTATTAAATATTTGTGAACATAACCTTTTATTTAGCTGTGTAAAGAAACCAAACCTGGGACTAGCTAAATACATTTTCACTTTGACTGACAATTTGCAACGAAGACATAATGATACCAGAGCAAAGTGGTGTGAGAGGAAAATCTTTATTTCAACTCAGTTATATCGGTTATACACAACTACAGCGAGACAAACAGCCATCATAGCTGCCATCGGCTCACAACAGATCCCTTCACAGTGTAGTGATGCACTCTACTGGACATCTGAAGGATGTGAACAAGTGCTTTTTTAAATTGTACACAGTCAATGCTGCAATATCAGCACAAGTACAGAACATGTTACAAAAAAGAAACTGAATCTTAATGTTCATTTGGTAATTCATCTCAAAGTGTAGGTGTTTTAAGAAAACCATTGGAGTTTATTGTTTGGGTTGTGACAGTGGAATTAGAAATCCTCTTTTCTGTCGGTTGACAGTGGAAAACTTTCCTCAAGGCTCTGTTTATAGAAACATTCAAACTGCGTAACAGAGGCATGCTGGGAGAAATCCAGTGAATATTCTGCAATTGGAAAACGGGGATTATCGTCCGCGCTAGGAGACTGCCCAAAACTAATTCAGACCTCTGCTTCGTAATAGCAGAGGCTTAAATAGAAAAAACGCCGGTGAGGAAGCGCACTGGAATGTGTATAATACAAGGTGTAGTGATAACCGGTGTTACTGCTGGACCTTTTAAATCGGAGGAATTCCTGACACGACACCATTCTCGCCACTCACATAGAGATGTCTGGTCCAAGTGACGTTCAGACCCAGACTGTCAGACCAAGACATCAAAGAGGAGGCGCTGCGTCTCCTCCAGCGAGCCAAGTCGCTCCGTGAGAAGGAGCTGGAGAGGAACAGACACGCTGAACACGAGGTGCGACTATACACCCACACACACACACACACACACACACACATACATAAACCTACTCAGGGTCAGCCTGTGCTGCCGCAGGGGCTATAAAAGTGAACTCATCCTCACCAGCTTACTGACTTTTTTTTTTCTTCTTCACTTTCATGAACATGCTGGTGTTTGTACAGAATGTAGACGCTACATTTGTCTAACCTCTGAACCCATCAATCAACTGTGTGTGTGTGTGTGTGTGTGGGGGCTGTGAGGCTAAAAAGGAGGTCCCAGTGGAAACCGGTAAACAGAAGAAGACATCTCTGACTCCAAAGAGCAGCAAGGCGTCAGATGGGCCAAACTCAGACCGACGAACTGAATCACCAAGTCCTGCCGACATACAGCCACGGTGGGATGTTTTCATTTCAACAAAGACTTGATTTTGTCATTAATGTTGTTGTTCGCTTTGTACCACAAAATTACTTTGGAAAACATGTCCCGTTTGCTGGACTGAAATGCCAATGAAGCAAATATTCATTTGCAAATATTCTACAACCAAGTTGTACTGCAAACATTTTTTTTTTTAAGTTATTCTTTGGGAAACCTCTTTCATATTCTGCCTGAAGGCCTCTTTGTATTGGAAAGTAATTAATAACTTGAACAGAAGTCTGAGATCCAACAGCACTGAAATGGGGAAAATACAAAGCTTTCGCTGCTCAAGTGATTTCATTAGTTTTGACATTTCTTTGTCATTTGCCATGATCACACCATACTCTCAGTATTATCTCAACAGAGCTGAAAAAGTCTGAAGGAAACGGGTTTTTATTTAACATGGAGGAGATGCTGTTGATTGGTTTCATCGTGCCGAGTCTTTCTCTTTGAAGCTCAGAGCAGTACGAGGAGGCCAGGGCCTCTCTGCTGTACGCCTTCACTCAACGCTACAGGGAGTGCACCGTTCCCTGCTTCGTGTCAGACGGAGACCCCCCAGAGGACGACCGACGGGCCCAGCCGGCATGGAGGTAGCACTGAGTCAACATGTCACAATGCACAACTTGTGCTTTTGTGTTTTAAATACAAATAAGCTTATTTCCCAGAAATGTAAATTATTCCTGTGAGGCCCTTAGCATTTTTAGCTAATATTATGTTTTAGTGGTGCACTTTCCAAAATTTTGAATACACCTGAATCTCTCAGTGGCCTGAGGGTCTGGGTGCCCATCAAGTAATGCTGTCTCGATCTCAATTGGGAATTCTGGCGCTACATTGCATTTCGAGCTTCCTTCCCGTAGTGAAAAAGATGAGTGGGATTGTGCGTGAAATGATCTTGTTGTTTGCTACGTAGCTTATTTTCTTCCTTTTAACGAATAGCCAAGACATCCGCTATAGTGGAAACATCTAGGCTGCCTGGAACAAAACATAACACTTTAACACTGTGTGTATGGAACACAGTACTGATAACCCAGTAAATAGAGGACGGACCGGCCATTTAGCATTAGCCGTGACAGCCACCATGATTGAAGGGAACTGGAGGAACTCACAGATTACAACAGGATTTTACCCATCTAGAGAGGGCAAGAGTGTATCTGCACCCTTCCAAGTGACCAAGTGCAATCTGTACAAGGATGATCTGTATATAAAGTTTAGAGTGTAAGACTGGATGTATGGTTGGGGCCTAGTCTTATTTCCCAGTTGATGACTTATCCATCCTGTCTCCTTATAGTCTGCTCAAGTTATGATGTGCAGTACGACATTAAATTCAACTCTAAAAAGAGTGATTGCTAAAACCAAGGAGAGCCAGAAGCTAAATTTTCCTTTCGTTTCCTTTTTTTTTTGTGGCAAGCCAAGCGCTAAATGTGGTGAACAAAGTGAGATATTTGGGTCACATCATCAGGAAGGATCTACGTGACGACGACGATGTGCGACGTCAGTGTTGCTGACTTTATGCACAAGCCGATACGTGTACAGATGATGTCCAAGCGGCTCTCTTTCCAGGCCTGCTGTTCTCTCCGCTCCATTCAGCCCACGCAAAAAATGAAAAAGCTTCAGGTGGCGTTTAATGATGCCTTCAGAATCTTGCTGAAGCTCCCGATAGATGAACAAGTTGAAGTCGCATGTTTGTGCCCGCAGTAATGTTTCCACCTTTCTTACAGTATTAAATAAATAACAATTAACAGAGTGATTTTATTTCCTGCAATGACTATACCTCTGTGTTGGTGTCCTCATTTTGTATTTATTTATTTATATATATCTATATATATATATATATTTTTTTTTATATGGACCCATGTGTTGAATTGAATATTCTGGCAGGTGAAAAGAATCCCGTGTCTATGACCTTTCTATGATAAATCAGTATGTAGTAGGGAGGTGTCCCATCTTGTGAGCTGGTATAACCTTTAAAAAGCATCTTCAACTTCACATTGGGGGAAACTAAAGAGGTGATCTTTGGCTTCAAGAGAGGGGAAGTTGGAAAAAAAACGCTTGACTGGGAAACCTCTTCCTTCTTACCATAATCTCTGCTCAGCATAAACGATACATTTCATGTGACGCTATGGTGCCGTTTTACACGGCAGTTGTGGACAGCGTGCTAAGTGTCTCTGTTGCGTCCATCGCAGTTTGGTGCGGTGACCTGGCCTCTGTTGAAACGAATGCATCTGTAAAAAAAAACCCAGACTGCATCCAAACTTGTCGTTGGTCCCTTCAGTCTCTTTCTTCTATTCATAACATCTGGTTTTATCCAGTGACTCTAAGTGGTGTGGAAAATGCCTTCCGGAAAGAAGAAAGAAAACACCTTTGGTTTAAATCTAAGCAGTTCAAAAGAAGTAGTACATACCCTGAGGCTGTTCCCCCTGTGAATGGTAAACACTCTTGTTTGAACTGTGAGCTCACCAAAGTGTGTTCCTTACAGCGTTTGTTGAAGTGGCATTAAAATGAGCTCTGTGTTATCCTCAAGGATAAAGGATCTACATAATATTAAGAAAACAAAGAACGGGAGTTCCGCATGCTCTTTATTTCACAGCTTGTCGTGTTCAATATCTCCACAGTCCCGTCAACACGCTGTTCTTGAAGCTGCAGTGTCCTGCTGTACAGCCTCCTCTAGTGCTCACATCCAACAAGGGAAAGAACGTGGTCGACTTCCATCAGCTGGCAGTGGGTGAGTGATTCTGAAAGTTTATCTTGATTCTTCTTCCCATACTGTTATTAATGTTATTAATTGTGTGTCTTCTGTCTTTAGGAGAACAAGTGATCAAGAGGTTTACAGTTCAGAACATTTCGAGGGAAGCGTTGGATGTATCCTGTCAAAACACAAACTCTTACAGACAACTAGAAAACTAAGAGTCATGTTGTCAACTGCTAATGTAAATATGTTGATTCTTACAAAAACCCGCTTGATATCTGTAGAAATGTTAAACATACTTTATGAAAAACTGATGTGCACGTTCTATATCTTACAGGGACAGTTTACCTCAAAATCTGAAATACATATTTGTCCTCTTGCCTCTGGAAAGAGACATTGCTGTTAAGTTTTTCGAATGTTTTTTTTGTTTTTGGCGCTCTGAGCACCACATATAGTCCCATTATATCCAAGAGAAGACAGACATCTCTACAGCCAATATCTCCAAAACGAGGCAACTCACACCAGAACAAGCTAGATTGATATAAGATCATCCTTTCACGATGTCAGCAAAATAAAAGTTACAATATCTCAAAACTTACCATGTTAGATGCATACTTACCCATAGTCTATAAATGTACACCTATGAGATTAATCCGCGGAAAAAGTCATAATCCATTTATATATATATATATATATATATATATATATATATATATATAACACATGGCACTCTTGTACTCGTTATTTTCATGTCCACATATTTTTATTTCTAATTTAAGTGCGTCTTAATCCTAAATTGCCACTACTACGTTTATTATGGCAGATACTACTACAGATAATAATAACTGTTCACCACTGCTTTTCTTTGACCGTTTCCAAGCTGAGGTCGTCGGTGCTGGATGTGCACGGCCCTTTTTCCCTTCTGAATGCTCTCAGACGCATCAGACCCGGAGAAAAACACACTCTGGTTCTGGCCTTCTGTCCATGTCTGGAGAAAAAGGTGGGTAGCATTTTCCCATGACGCGCTGCTTTTCGCTCAAACTTAATAAACACGCGAGTGTGTCACACTTTTCCCCACTATGGAATAAATCCACTGATTTGTCCTCACCAGATTTTAGTCACAGTGCCTCTCCATTCTCAAAGATTATGGAGTAACATTACCAATACTGAGCGACACTTTACCCACTCTACTGTTCTCTAGTACTGTGAGATTCTGGAGGTGTGCAGCCAGAAGATGACCCTGGAGATGACTCTGTGTGGGGAGGGTGTGGTCCCTGCTGTCACCTCCTCCCACCCCGGAGGTCTCCTTGACGTTGGCTACGTGTTGGAGAAGGAGAGCACCTCGCACGTCCTGAAGGTCAGTCGACAGTGTGCTGATGGCAAAGAGAAGAAGCATGAGACCGACATTACATCTTGTTAGTTTTGAAGATGCTCTCAGATCCGTTCTTAAAACAGTCAGAATCAGACCTGGAGTGCTGTTTGTATGCACAGATTACCTTGAAGTTTGGAACTGACATTGTGTCCTGTTTTGCCTGCAGCTACAGAACAGCTCAGCGGTGGCCGTGGGTTTTCGGGTGCTGCTGGCCAGCCTCTCTCCCTCAAGGCCTCAGGGTGGAGCTGACAGTGTGGCCTTCCTGCTGCGGACTTACACAGACTCTCAGGTCCAGCCCGCTGTGGGTAAGAACAAACTAACACCGCAGGGATTCAGCAGGGAACCTGAAAACTTTAACTGCCAGAGATTT
Organism: Melanostigma gelatinosum; assembly: GCF_949748355.1. NCBI lineage: Eukaryota > Metazoa > Chordata > Actinopteri > Perciformes > Zoarcidae > Melanostigma > Melanostigma gelatinosum. Next base: position 8,648,162 of record NC_136641.1, on the reverse strand, counting down.
ACATTCAGGTGGGTGGGATAAACCTGAATAAATGAGAGGAGAAACAAGACATGCAAACAACTGCAGGACACGTCGTCTCACTGAGAGACACTTATAACATCATCAGATATATTTAACTCCCAATTAATTGATATCCACCACTAGTCAGGCTAGAGTACTTTTTTTTGTCATTCTAATCAATGTGGAAGTCTTAATACTGGTCAACCTGAGCATCACAGCTATCATGGAAAGACGAGTATCTTTTGTGTCCCGCATAGGAACCCAGAACCACAGTGGGCTGAGTGTGTTCAGTGTGGTGCCAGCAGAGGGCAGCATTGCTCCAGGACAGAGCTTGGACGTCACCGTCACCTTTCAGCCCGACCACCCGTCTGTCAACTATTCTGACAGACTGACCATAGAGCTCATGAATAAGGTCAGCACAACGCCACGCGCACAGAGTCGCGGAGAACAGAACACTCAACTTGAACCTTGATCTTAATCACTGGTTTTGAAAGCATCACATGGTCCAGGCAAAATGCTGCCCTCCAAATGTGCTCATCAGACCATCCATGTATGTCCTCCATTCACTCTGGTTTCCGTGACGAAACAACCTTAACACCGCGCCATTTCTGTCTCTCAGAGTAAAGTGTGTGTGGTGGATCTGAAGGGCGCAGCTTCTTCACACAACATGTATCTGTTTGGAGGAGACCTGCTGTCGGTGCCCATTGAATCCCTCCTCCCTCCACTGATAACCAGTCAACCTCACCTCACAGGTATTCTCTGCCTTCATCTCTTCCTTCAGGGTTATCCACTTCTGTTATAATGGACATGATGTAGTTTAATGGCATGTAGTCATTGCAGAAGGGATCAATAGTATCTATGGAAATGATCCAAGGAAAGTGATTCAAGTTCAAGCATATTCTCATAGATGCCCGAAGGCTCAAACCAGGCAGAGAAAATACAGACACTGACACTATGAATATGACTAATAACTCATTGCATAGTTTATGCCAGCAGGGTATGTGTTGTAGTAATCTACGCTAATCATAGGATGCTGACCAGCCCATGTGCTTGTCATCAGCATTCAGATCATATTTCAGCACAAGATCCAAAATAGGCACATCTCCTAGACAAGGTGAATGTTCACTCAATCAAAGTGTTAGTTTTGCATTGAAATAACATCAGCAGTCAGAATAGGAAAAAATAAAACTGAAAAGAATGCTCTGAAAGCCTCCCATTGACACCCAGCAAAATGTGCGTATTTGTCCTATCCTTCTAAGCCGCCATTGGTTTTCATTAGTTCCCATAAAGTGCGAATCAGCAGATTCTTTAAACTTGCTTGAACTGTGTAAGCCAACATACTGAACGTTTCTTTGGACTACCGTATATCTTCCCTTTTAAAGTAAAGATTAATTTGAAAAGGCTGCAGCACGAAAATATAAAAATGTGTAGCATGTTCTACAAGTTCTACAAATGATTTATCATTGGATTTGTTGGAACAAACAAATTAAATAAGTGAATGGAAGCCGAAGGACACTTCAACAGCTACGCTAGTAGCTCTGTGAGGCTGTACTTAGGCACAGCTAAATGCTAATGCTAGCATGCTAACAGTTGTTCATTAGCACTAAACACAAAGTACAGCTGGGGCTGATGGGAATGTCATTCGTTTTGCAAGTATTTAGCGCAAAGTATTGAACAAATGAATATGTTGACCTAATGATCGTGTTATATGGATTAAACCTTAGTTGTTTCCTGTGAAGATGGAAGTTTATTTTGAAAAGACAGTATGCATGTAACAAGCCAAATCAGACTCATGTTGCTGGACTTTTGCAGGAAAAACGCACGAAAAGTGAGGAGTAATTTTTCCTAAGATATCAATAAAACGGGGATGAATTTATATCATTGTATAAAGAGAGTGACATGAGAAGATCAATCTCATGTCTGTAAGTTAAATCAGCTATAATCACTCTTTTAAAGTGATTCGTGACTCGTCTAAAACATTTAAAAAAGGAATAACTTCAACAGAATCATTCTATACACTGTAGCTTCTTGACATTCTATTAGAATGTCAAGAAGCTACTTTAATACAATGTAACTTCTTTACATTGTATTCGAATGTAAAAAAGTTACAGTGTTGCCTTTTCCTTTCTTCCCACAAGAACATATCTTCTTTTTTCTTTTTTTTCTTTTTTTTTCTCTTAACTTGTTATGTAGTTGTTTGTAATGTTTAATGTTCTGTGTTCTGAATGCTCTCTTGCATTGTTAAAATAAAATATTTAAAAAAAAAGAACATAATTTTGTCAGGTTGATAAAAAAAATGTCACTTTACTTCCTGACATTATTGTTACTTAAGAGGACCATGAATGTCTGTCATTTCATACAATTTCCATCCAGTAGTTGTTGAGATGGTTCAGTCCAGACCAACGTGGTGGACCGATCGACTAACAGTACTATTCCTAGAGCCATGCCGCCAGCATTGTCAACACGCGTTCCGATGTCGAAATCACTGCTCTCGTTTTTTGCTAAATGAGCTGGGTTGAAAATGAACCGTACCAGCGAATTCCATTGACTCTGGTCTGGTGGGCATTAAAGTGAAGTGAGCGTACGTAGTAAAAGGGCTGAATCTTGCAAAACTGCTCATACGGTCCTCTCTGTCTAGCTGAGTCAGAGCTGATGGAGAAGCCCACCAACCCTGTGCTGGTGACCCTGCGGGCCGGCTACAGCGCAGGAGTCTTCACACCTGCAGTGAGGGAGCTGCAGGTGGGCTGCATCCGCTCCCCACAGTCCATTAAGAAGGTACTGTGATGTCATCGGACATGGGTACTGCCAAATGTCTCATCAAGCGCATAAGCTATTCGAGGCAGGGAGGGGGGGGGGGGGGATGGCATAAATATGCAGATGCAATATTTAATAGCTGTTTGTACTCCAAACCCACGTTTCAATGATAAGGATTGGTGTGTAGAGAAATTAAAAGGCAAATGTATCGATTTTGTCTTGAATGTCTTCTTTTCTCTGTGTTTCCCCAGAGTGGTGAGTTTCACTGGGATAACGTGGCGTCTCTGCAGCAGCTCGGCTTCAGTGTGGAGCCCAGCAAAGGCACCGTGGAGACGGGCCACAGACGCACCATCACTGTCACATGGACTCCCCACAGTGGATACAAGGTGAACACGATTGTTATCACTGTTACTGAATTGGGGGGGGGGGGAACAACCTTTACAGAGGAGGGTGCATAGAAATGTTTGCATGAATGTGTATCAATTTAAATTGATTTTTGTTGAACAGCTCATTTACTTCCCATTAGAATTGAATCACTGGTTATTTTAACATAGAAATTAAATTTTAAAGTCATACATATTGACTTATACCAGTACCTTTTATAGCAATACCACCATCTTAACTCCTGTGTGTGTGTGTGTGTGTGTGTGTGTGTGTGTGTGTGTGTGTGTGTGTGTGTGTGTGTGTGTGTGTGTGTGTGTGTGTGTGTTTTTCAGCCCTATGAGGTAGTGCAGACATGTTTACCTCTTACCTTGAAGGGGAATGAGACGAATGACTACAGAGTCACCCTGATGGCTTTGGTCTCCACCACAGCTGACTGACCTCTACAGTGTCTGGATGCTGGCCAGTGTGCAATCTGCTTACACACACTGAAAAAAAAGACATGTGACGTACTGTAGATTTATGTGGCCAACATTAACTGACAAATTGATTATTTATGAATTTAATCTAATTATTAAAGGTGGAATTGAAGTAAGAATTGTTCACAAGTCTGATTTGAACCATATTATTCTACGGTGACTGTACAGCTTCCATGTTCTCCGGGTTAAGTTATGTTACCGGCCCATTTATTTTCATGCACTTTGCTGTAGAACTTAATTCCACCACCAGGGGGTGTACATAATGCCAACTAAGCAGCTGTGTCATATCATGGTTAATTAGGGTGTGTCAGCTTATGTAAGCAAGCAGATGTATACAGTAGGCTACATACTGTAGCGCTGCTGGCACAAGTGGGGGGATTTGCAAAGATTGATATAGATAATTTATGGATAACCTTAGTTTGGGATAAAGGCCACTTGTGTACAATTAAAGCCGATTGATCAGGCATAGACTGACGTATTGGTTTAGCACATCTGTGTTAATAGCAGAAGTTGGTGCTGTACGCTTGATTGCTTCAACAGTAATAGTGGAAGTATCACTAATAGAGGTACTAAACTTAGTAGTAGGCCGATGAGTATTATCGTTGTATTCTTGTAAATGTATTTCTGTAAACTATAGATCAGCTTTTGGCTGCTTCAATCCAAAGATTTTAGGGCCAGTGTCAAAAACTCAGGTGATTGATTTCACAATGGTACTCTGGATCTCCACCAAATAAGTGTAAGTGCTACACTTTTATGTTTAGTTGTCAAATTTCCAGGTCACATGTCTATTCAAAGTTGGTCTTGGATGAATGTTGTTATTAGATGAGGAAACAGTTGTGAAAGCATTCGGGCCGTCACACTGGAGCAGGTTCCGTGGCAGCCTCGTTGAAGGGTTTTACAACTTGTGGATAAAACTTACTGGCAGATAACTGATTGTGAATGAAGATCGAAATAGATTTCACCTGATTTTGAACATTAGGGAGATTACTTCGGTCGGTTGTACTCCCATCCAGAAGACCCGTGGACTGGGCCCAGGCCAGTACTGAACCTGCCACTAGGAGCCCCCTAATGTCCCCACTGGTCCTCCACTAGTTATGGAATTCATGGTATGTCATGGAATTTAAAGAGCTGTGGTGTATTTGAAATCGTGAAAGTGAGGAAAGTTTACCTTCCACTCTGGGGAAAGTCCCGCATTATCAGCGTGTATTATCAAAGGGTCGCTTTAAGAACTATTTTTAGCAAAGTTTAGTCACAATATTCTGCACAAAATGTGAAAACATACCTGCACAGCTGTTTACAGTTCTTCTTTTATTCTAAATGGACTTTCAAAAATGTTCTTTCTATACAGCTCACTGGATAACATTTGTTCTAAAAAAAAACAGGAATTAAATCAACTTTAGCAAAGGAGGTATGTTTTGAGTATCTGATACGACTGAAAAGTAATATTTCTAGATTGTTTTTAAAAATATTTATTTCTTTATGTTAACATAATTTAAAGAAAACTTAATTTCCTTTGGGTGTTTTATATGCACTGTGTATTATATATATGTTCGTTTGTTTAAATCAAATTTAACTTTTTGGAGCAACGATGTGTAAAAAATGTGTAAAAAGATCAAAAGGTGACAAATAAATATTTTGTCAATGGTCATGAAATGCATAAACTACTCCTTCACATAGGCTTAGACCTTTGTAAAGCTAAAACAATAAAGGGGGGGGGCTGTGTTGATATTTATTTAAACATTCGACTCAGATCCTGTGACCGCTTTGCATGTTCATAACTGTATCGTGAAACAATTCCAATCACATTGGACATTTAGGTAAACATTTCCCTTCAGATTATTTGACATAGCGAATGATCCAGTCCTCACAACAGTACCAACGGACAATCTCTCTCATCTAGATATTTTTTACAACATTGCTCTGTCACATTTTAATTGCTCATTCCAAAGCTGGGCACTCACTTGCTAATCTCCTGACGGGTGTCCAACTCTATGTGAACCAGGCCCCTGTGCATGTGAACAGCAGATGTCAGTAATGCCTCCGAACGGACCAATAGGATCTGACCTCTCTCAGAGATACATGCTGTAAGCATTTATCAGAGATTGGAGGAGATTATGCTAAATCAGATTACTGTACCCCAACCTGCCTATAAAAAGCAAGGTCATTATGAGCTTAGCCTCGTGTAATGTCACTCGTTGTATGAAACGTATGAGATCATATTAGCTCATATTTGTGTTGCCATTTTGCCTCTTTTTTTTCCTAATCTGATTTTCTCCTCTGATCTCTCGCTAACACTGTGAGATAGTGCTACTTACGATCCCTGCTCTGTATGCGTGTCTTTGTGTGTCTCTGGCTGCCTGAATACAACCCACTGATTCAGTAACTGTGTCGTTATAAAATAATGCAGGAGATTAAAAAAAAGCTCATAAAAAGTAAACCTTCTTGGAGGCCTTGTCCGTGTGAAGTATTTCAATTACACACAATTACTATTAAAACATATCGGCTGGTAGGCCTATATTGATTATCATCATGCCATTGATGCTATAATTAAACCGTGTTTGTTACAGAATAAAATGGCCCAATTGTTGAAATCTTTTTTTTTTTAATGGTTTGCCTCCCGACGACCATCACTGTCTGACACAGTTTGACTACTTTATTTAGCGCAACTAAATCAGAGCATGTGTTGCCACCAAAAGCACACATCGAGGAGGTGGATTGTTGTCTTTTTCCGCTCTCCTCATCAACAGGCTCAAGGCAGACAGTACGCCTTCTCCCCTGGGTGGTCTGAAGGCTCCGCTGAAGCAGCTTCACAACACATGAATGCAGACGGGCCGGGGTGTATCCAGGGGCAACTGAGTCTCACCAGTATTAACCTGAGCAGATGAGTCCCGGTGGAAAGCCACACCCAGAACACACACACACACACACACACACACACACACACACACACACACACACACCAACATCTACTATTTCCTTACTGTACGCCGAAATGTGAGTGAATGAGTGTTTGTGGGTTTTCACTCTCTTACTCAAATCCAAGTGTGCGCACACTCCTCCATACAGTACTGTACAGTCACTACAGGGAAGGTATCTCTTGCCAGTGATGTGTGGTTAGCTGACCGTCCCACAGCAGAGGCTTGTTCATACCGAATAGCTGGGCCAGTGTCCTCCTACAGGTTTGAGATTTAAAGAACTGGCAGAAGCACAACCGTGTGGTTATTGAAATGACTGAGACAGAAAATATATATCGACGAATGATTTTTATTTGGACACATGCTTATTCGGAGTGTATTTATCGACCATTTCGACTGCAACTTGGGACTGTCAGGAGACGACATGAAAAACAGATCTGGCACAAACAGTGCATCCCCAAATGATGGGCAGAGAGATACAGCAGAGAGAAGAGCGCTCTCCCAGGAGCAGTTTTCATGCAAACCATTGCTTCCAATCACACCAAGCCCCATACACACTTTGTTCCACGTCTCCAAGTAACACCTTACCCCGCTGAGCATTATCCCCTCCTCTGAGCACTCTACCAAGACTGCTGGTGATAATGATCAAGTCATCTCTGTGCTGCAGTGAGGGCCCACCTTCAAACACTCAGCGCAGGAGGTAAATCCCCACTGATTTATGGTCTCGAACTCGGGCACATCAGTTCATACAAATAAAGTATGGCGACGTTAATATCGCTTGTCAACAAAAACTTCCATTGCCAGCCTGTGTTGACCAAATGTCTGGGGACATTGCGGGAGCGACGAATGGATCAGTATGAATTATGTGACATGGATCATGAAACCATCAGTGTATATTAGATTTACTGTACATGTAGTTAAGAGTGTTTTGGATTCGTGCCTGTTGGCAGGAAAGAACATGCAGTGCTGTAGTCAAATTTGTGTCACAGTCGGTTTTGGTTTGCAAATGAGACTGTGTTATTGGCTTGAGGTAGCGGTTGTTATACTGACATGAAAGTCATAAATTGTGGTTGTTATACCAACATAACAATCCCTTTTTTTAAAGTTCCCAAACTTGTTCATGTCACAGGTTCACAGAAAGCCAAAGGTCTCATGTAACATGGATTTGGGATTTTATACTGTTGTAGTATATACTGTGTGTGGAGAGATATGATTGGCAAAATACACTAGGATAGAAAAGCAATTTGTTCCTAAACATTTAAATCAATTATTCCTGGTGAATGATAATGAAAGTACCTCACAGAACCTATGGAGTTGTGTAGGCCACATATCAGAACCACTGGCTGAAACCAGGGCTGCATAGAAAGGCTGTTGTTCTAACATACTTTGGCGTGAGAAATGCTCATTCTCGTGTCACATCTGATTTTATCTCTTTAAATGAGCAAAGTTGCAGAATAAAAAGCAGTGTTTTGGCAGGTAAACGTTATTTAGGTGTCTTGGTGTTACCAAAAATGGCAGTATTTCCTGATCTGTTCGTCGCCGACCCTTCGCCGTGCGTTGTGACGCTACCGTAACGTGGGGTTTCCCAGACCTGAGTGCAGGGTTACCGCGCCCATCTCTGCTGTTTGATGGCCGGAGGAAGAAGCGACTGAGAGCCTGGCGTGAAGGAAGAAAAAAAGAGGGACGACGACGGTGGGAAAGACTAGAAGGGATTTTTGCTTCGAGTTGGAATTTGCGTTGAAACGGAAGAACGCTCCAACGGGACCGTGCCACGTCTTTTCTGGGTGAACCTTGTATCTCTGCGCCTCTGTGCCGGTGTGTCTCCCCCCTCGGCGGGTCAAAAACTGGGTTCTGGGAGTGCCGCTCCTCGGTCGCTTAACTCACGTTAGCTCAATCTTAGCGCCTGGGCGGACAGAGGAGAGACGAGATTCTGCTGTTTCCAGTCAATGTGATATAAACAACGGATACCCTCGACTGAAAGCGGGTAAGGATGTGTATTGATATTTTACATTGCGCTTCAGGAAATGCATGAAGTGTCTGTGCAGTATGCTAGCCTGTCGAGCGGGGAAGATGAACGAAAGGGGTTAAACCCGAGAGAGTGGCTCCTACGTTAGAGCTAGCTGGGTTAGCCTGCTGCTAGCTAGAGAGTGGGTGGGGGTCACTGTTAAAGAAACTTAACGCATTGCGTTAACCCGGGTGTCTATTCAGCAGGGCAGGGTTTAGCTGGTTTTATATCTGCTGCTTCTCTCCGGTAAACTGGTGGCGTTAGTTAATGTACTAATGTAGATTAGAAGGTTAACGCTAGTTAAAGCTGGGTAGGTTAGCCAGCACCCCTCTGCAACGTCCGGGTATCTTTCTCCCTCTCTGAAGAGATATCGTTAAACTATTTGGCTTAAACTGTATCAGCGTTGCTTTAGTTTTCCATTTATCCAAGCATTATCCAAATGTGGGCTTCAGCTAAGTCCTAGTATTGAGCCCAATTACCCTCAACACATTGGGTCTGTACGTCGGCACACTTCACACCGTTAACGTTACCTGGTGAGCTAAGTAAATGGTCGCACATTTGCTGCTCAGAGTTTTGTTGACTAACCCTAGGCGAGCTATGATAATCACATAGCTGCAACTTCTTGTACTTGCACAACTCAAACAAACAGAGTTTGGATTTACTTCCTCTCGTGTAGCATCGTGCAAATAGCAACGAAACTAGTCTAAATGTGGCTCCTTCACCACCCCCACTATCTCACAGCCAGTCCACACCAGCTAGCCAGAAGTGGCCACAGCCTACGTTTGCGTCCTGCTCCGGCTGATCTGTGATCTGTGTATGTTCAGAACATGGCAGCCAGAACACTCGGCCCGTAACGTTATCCTCAGTGAATACGAGCGGTGCTGTCGTCGAAATGCTGCTTTTATGTAAAACTCGTGCATTGAATCGTTCATATTTGCCTTTCTAAAAATATATATTTACGTGCTGCCTAATTTATCAGTTGCAAACTCATTTGACAAACGGGCTTGTTGACCGAGCAGCGTTTAATCCGGTGAATCGAAACCAACCCATCATGTATTATGGCTGCTGTGTGCCACAGCTAACGTTACATGTTAACACACATTTAGTTACAGTGGGTCCAACGAAGGTACCGACAAGGAAACATCGTTTATGCGAGTCTAACTTTGAATGCACAGTATAAAACGAATATTTATTTACGTATATTACCGAGCGGAAACGCAGGTTTTAGGATCGCATTGCGAGAATAAGCGCCGCCGTGGAGCTGGTGGGGCAATAGCCATTTTAGTTTAGTGTTAAACCAAACGTCGGTGAGCGAACACACCGCTCGGTCTTAATGTGAACTTCTTCCTTTAATGATGTGAAAACGAGCTCGTCTGCTGATGATTGGATTTTGGCAATCTGTTTATCTCGATCACGGGTCTGTTTGTTAGCAGCTACACCTACAGCCCCACCGGGCCGCGCTGCTCCACAGTAGTTCAGGCTGTATAGCCCGGAAAACGGGCACGTTTTACCCACAACGAAGCACTAAAATCACAGTTAAGCACAGCAGCGTGAGGGCGGTACAGTAGAAGAGATGAGTGCGAATATTTGTGTTTAGTGGCAACGTTAAATAATCCGAAAGAGGCTTTAGCAACGAGTCAGGCGTCGCAGGAAGTGGAGCTGAGCGCCTCCTCCAGATCTATGTGACGTTCGCCTGACATGTTACGATGTGGCATCTAAATATCCAACTTCTAGTCGACTACATGACATGTTCGTTAACAGAGCTAATTGTATTTACTGGTTCACAAAGATGACTTCATTTCGCCAGTGTGCCCTCCGCCTCCTCGAATGAATGGGTTCCTGTATTCAGGGCCCAAGCAGCTGCAATGAACAAGATGGCGTTCAAAGCCTTTCTCATCACCGCCTTCTTCGCAGACGGGGAGAGACAGATGCCGAGCATCGGATGGGTTCAGGCTTGGCAGACTAGATTTCTTTGCTTTCCCTCCATCGTAAAAATAATGTACCGAATGTATTTGTGTCGAAACGGTTTTTAAAGCCGAGGGAGAATCCTGCTCAGAGGGATCCAGTATGTGCACCTCAGAGCCAGGGCGACACAGTGGGGAAGGGCTGTGAGCATGAACGCCATCGAACATGGTCAATGTTTTAATGGTTCATTAGAAATAAACATTTGCTTTACATATTGTGATATTAAGCTTAATGGCGTGTTTTAAGCATTTGTAACCACATCTCAGGGAAGTTGGACATATTTGTCTCAATCCTCACAGTTAAATGTGACCTAATAGATCTCTAATTGCAAATAAAATCTAGTGATTAAGATTCTGCTCGGCTTTAATTGCAGTGACCCCCCCCCCCCCCTGCATATTTTGTTTTTGTCAAAACACTTTAAAACATAAATGTGACATTTATTCAACTTTATTTTGAAAGAAAACAGTTTGTTGTGCTTTTGTGTGCCCTAAATCAGCCACATTCCTCCAATTCATAGTCTGTTCATACGAATGTATTTTATATGTTTGTTATGTAACTATCAGTTTTGAAGCGTTGACATTTTGCAAATTTGCAACGCCACTGAATGTCCGAATTACATTTATATTTAATTGTCTTCTTCACGCATTGATCCCAAACTTTAAATTCTGATCCATTTATGTTCCTGTCCTGGTAATTACTCACTGGATGGGACCACCACACCTGAGACCGCTCAGCGACTGCTGCCTCAGTGATGGCTCTCAGCTTCACTGGAATTTAAAGTTGTGCTGTCTTTTATCAATTATGTCTTTGTGAATGAATTGGTCCAGCACCAATGGCTCTCTCTTCACCTCGGAATCCACTGTAAATATATTATGAAGCGTATACATAGCACTGGATGGAGCATGTTATCATATTTCTATCAATAATCGGTTTAATTAGAGGAAAAACCTGGATCGACACCCAAGAGCATCCAGTTATGTAACGCGGCATAAAACATTTAGTTTAATGTTAATCCGCTTTAGTGGCCGTAACCCAAACCATACGGGCACCCAGAATGCATTTCTGTCCGGTGACCCTGGTGGACAACAATGGCATAATCTTTGCGCATTTCTGAAAAGCTATATCGATGTAAGCAACGATACGAAGTGGTGTATGACCATCTTATCTGAAAGCCTCGATGGCGGTAATGAGTCTGAAAGACATTTCTGGATTTGTGCACAGCCGAGCTTTTCAGTAGGATGAGTGCCACCACAACATAATGACCATGTGTTTAAAACCTGAGTCATTGGCCTTTTGCGCTGGAGGGGGGGGGGGTCTTTGTTTTTATCCTGCTGATGCGTATTTTCTCTTTTAATCTGCGAGTGCAGGGTATGAATAGGATTAAAATCTCTGGGGATTTCACTCGTTGGGATTATGTGGATTTGGTCAGTGATAGTGCTGATTTTACTTAACTTCTGATATGATACTGCTTACAACTACATGTCCACGGGGCATCTTTAGAAGTGGCTGTACCACATGGTAGCTTGTCCAAACTAAACGTAAAACTTTTGAGTGTGACAGACAGACAGTGCTCATATCTCGGGTTAGTCTCTCATATTTTACTGTGCGTATCAGCACCATATCTGTCTGTTAACATCAGGACATTGGCATCAGCAACATATATTATGTTAAAATAAGATGTGTTTCTCTTGCTGTTTTTTCTCCAGCAGATTGGGTCTAAATACTGTTTAAGACTTTTTGTTTTCACTCCGTGTGCAGTGTTGGACGGTGGTCCGTAGGGCTGCAACCAACAACTCTTTTTCTATTGATAAATCTATCTATTATTGTACCTGATTAGTCAAAATTCATCTAAACAATTAACCCCCCCCTCGCCCAAAAAAAATCAAACTGACCATTCAATTATCGCAAATGTTATTTCGACAAACTGTATGTCACTCCATAGTAAAGTGCAAAACTCAACTTAAAGAAGAGCCTATTATTAAAGTCAGCAGTTCAACAAAAAATATAATTCAAATGTTCTATAAAAGCCCTTAACAAAGTGAAAAGGTAAGTTCTGCAACGTGTAAGCTGGTGTCCAGCGCTGCCCAACTCAAATTTAGGAATCAACGGTGTGTTAGACGTTAGGTGTGTGTTGTAATGAAATTAACTTCAACATGTCCACGTGTTCTGTACTTAGTCTGGAAACTATTTCCAGCTGCGGAGAAGAGATGCTCGGAAGGTGTCGATGTAGCGGGCACACACAAATAAGACTTTGCCAGAAAATTGCCAGACAGGGAAGCCGGGCCTCATTTGCTTTCCACCGCTGCAAAGGATGTGTATCTTTAGGCAGCGGCTGCTCCCCAAACTACTTGAGAATCTTGGTTCTCACTGAAGGACTGATGGCATTGTGCCTCCTCCCCACTCGCCTTCTGGCCGGATGTTTCTTCTAAGTCCTACCAAAGCAGTGACTTCTAAATTGTTGTTTTGATCCAGGATGCAATAATCATTGTGGTGTCGCTCTTCATGCAGCACAGTAGTTAAACTGCAGCGTCATTGATAAAATGTGGCTCGTCTCTGCATCTGTTGTTAATGATGCAGCCGACCAATGACGAGCCCAAAACGACTGCCGTCACGAAGCAGCAATTAGGCTACGTTATGATATCAAAGAATGACGTAAAACATCAGGTCGTCGTCACTAATCGTGGCAGCCCCAGTGCTGCATCAGGTGATAAACTTTCCTGTCTTTATTGGCTATGCTGTTCTGTACGGTTTACGATATACATCAGCACTCTGTTTCCCTGCAGACTTTGTTTGTCTCAACCCTTTTTCTGATGGCGTTATCAAAGGTGTGGCTAAACATGCTTAAGTAGCCAAATTCTCCCCAAACCACTGACGTCCTGTTACCGACTTTATCAACTCCAGCGCTTTGTGTTTACGGTTGAAGCACCCCAATAGCGTTGGTGCTAAGCTAACAATGTGTGCCTTCAGGGATATATATATATATGGCCAAAATGTTTTTAAAATGATTTAATCTGACCATATCACATGTTTTCTGGTAATTAAAGAAACAAACTATATGAAATACCCACATACTAAAGCTTTGTATACTCCTGTGTTAAATACGTGAAAAGTACTACATATTTTCATATTTAATTAAGAACGTTAGTGCAAAATATTTAGATTTTCTGAGAAATATGCGTAAGTAGCCTATGTGCCTGTTATCAGTTTAGACCATGTTGTTGTGTGTCACGATATCTCATATGATTTTATCACAATGTGATTGTTGGAAAGACGATACATCCTAAGACGGAGAGGTTTGAAATCGCTGCTGAAGTCGTTTTAGTTTGAAAACTTCAGTGTTTTATTTTGGAGGGGCGGAGTCAGAGACCTTTTTAAAAAGGGTTTTCTTCTCGATTGTGTCTGATCAGTCACGGCGTGTCCACTACTGGTGGCCTCTGCATTGTGGCACTCATTACTTCACTCTTAGTTCTGGTGTTTTGTAGTTTAGCAATCAAAATCCTTTTCCTCTTCACTCACGGAGCTTCTCTCTGAACACAACTGAAAGTTTCGTCAGGGGTGTTGCACATCCATCTCAAATGTGGGGCTAAAGATTGTGTCTCTGTAGCTTTCTGTTGCTAGGTTGCCTTAGGCAGAAGCTGTCAAAGTTTATTGTCAAACGATCTGCTGGCAGCTGAGTTTGACCTGTATACCGTTGAGCTGATTATTAGTCTAGCTGTATAAGTTATATTTACTTAACTCAACATCTGTTTGGCGCACACACACACACACACACACACACGCTATTTTTAACCATAATTACCAGTTGAAGGCTCGGGGCTCCAGTAAACTATTTTCCAAATCTAATTTGGTGTATTGTTAAATGTGGTTGAATGTAGCACAGGGTGGAAATGCCAGTACACTCATAAAAACAGGAGGTCTGGCCCTCGACTAGTTTGCCAATACAAACTATGACAAACACAAACCCAGAATTTGCAACAACTTTTATAAAGCATGTATTCATATAGTAGGCAAGAACTTGGGAACAGTAGTTTCAACATTATGACTAAAAGTGGACATTTCATATTATGTTTATTAACCCTCTCAACCCCAAAACCTGCCGGCGTGATGGAAAAGCATGTATTCTTAAAAGAATTGCCAAAACTACAGCATTTATCATTGTCAGACTGTCCTCCACATTATATGTGATGGACCCTTCCCTCTAAAAACAACCGAAACTAAGCTAAAAATTGTGATATTTTGTCAAAACCATTTTATTATTTTTTTAAATGTTTTAAAAATATTTAAAATGTTGTCCAAAATAAACCGTTTGCTCGAAACAGATCCTGTAAAAAGCAAAATGTTGCACTCGTCAGCGCAACTCGGAAGCCATGATTTCTCCAGCTGAGACTAGCTGTCACGTGACAAAGAATCTGTGAAAGTTCAACTGAACTGCAGGCTGCTGAACACAGTGCATTGAGGAGAGGCTGTAAGAAGAGGTTGTACAAATAGCTTAATGTATTATCATATTTTCAAACATTGTTAACACTTGTTGCAACTTGGAAAAATGTTGAATATACAGATTCCATTGTTTGCCAGTTCTTGCAAAAATGATTTGTCTAAGAAACTAAACTTGCGTTTTTTTATGATTTATGGATTTGTAACTGTTATCCTGCACAAAATACATTTTTGAGTTCTCTGTACTTCTAGCCATGTTTGTGCGGTTTCTATTGAGGTGCAGGATTTATACATTGCAATTAAAACCAGGGCTATGGAGAGAAAAATGTGACTGGAGCAAAAAACATATCATGTCATTATCTAAAATGACATGATATGTTAACCGGGGCAGTGAATGACTGAGAATGAGGCCTGAGACCATTGTGGCAAAGGAAGCCTGTAGCAATTTCTCCTTTTTGGGATCACAGACCTCTGAGAACAGGGCAGTTTGGATGTTGAATACTTCTGGCCTTACTGTGGACGCTAGCCTGCTGTTGAACAAACCCCACCAACACTAGGACCGGAGATTGTCGCCACACCGTAGGTTTCAGCGGTAACCGCTATATGAACGTAGCGCAGTGCATCTGCGATTAGCTAGCTACTGGGACACACACTGATCTTCCATTCACGCAAAGTGTATCGAATGAAGTACTCTATTGGTATAACTTAAGGGTGTTGGTACTGGCATCATAATTGTTTTAACAATACTCAACCCTGCTGCCAGATATGTACTCTGTTTACTTAAGTCCCAAGCTGTTTTTACAATACTTTAGTACAACATGTTTGCTTGATGGTTTGGTTTGTTTCTAATGTTAGGAAGTTAAACCGGTCATAATTCCTTCTCAAACATCTAATTTATGTTTCTGGGAAAACATCTCCTTCAAACAACCCGTTTCGATAGGCAGCCGATCAAAAGGTGTGTGTCTGTGCTCTACCAGTCAGCAAAATTCATACCAATGTGCTTTCTATACTGTGATACCGTCCACCCCTACAGGGCATCACAACAGACTGAGTGAAATGCACACGTGACCGTATGCTTTGAATTGATATTGACTACAATCGAGTATGGTTACGTATATATGCACCAATAAACACTGTAGTATTGGTTATAACTTTGACATAGTCTGCCGTGTCAGTTTGTCTCATTCCGCAAATTGAAACATTTGGGTGATGCCGTCTGAAATGAATAGTTTGGAGTGTCTCCATTGATACACCTGACTTCATTTGAACGATGTCTGCGTACAGTTTGACACGAATCGTTGTTTATGAGCTTGACTTAGCCGAGCTAAGCGGACTAGCATGCTACAGCAGTCCTACAACTGATAGGACTAAAACAACTGGTGCACTGCCAACCCTTTAGTAGACCTAAACAGCTGTTTGGCTCACAGGGTGTATCTAAAATATGCTGCATGTTGATGTTTGATTGCACCAATCCTGTAACGAAAGGGTTTGGAATGAATACACACACTGTTGCACTGCTAATAGCCTGGCGCCACTGGCCAACAGGTCGTAGCCACTGTTTTGAATAGTCTAAGTAAAAGATCAGCTTAGTGACCCACACACAGACCTGTCACCACTCAGACACCGTGTGGCCCTGACGAAAGCCCATCACAAGCCCTAGCAGTGCTTTGCCTATGCACCTCAACGCCTGCCTGCCCTGCTTTGAATAGAGACCAAGGTTTATTTACATTTTAGCCACAGGGAAAACGTGACCAATCCTGAGATAACGGTAACAGATGGCCAGTATTAGAGTTGGATGTAGGGCTGGATACTGCAACTGATTTCATGAATCTATTAGATTATGATTCACAAGATTTCAGTGTCGATTCGATGACAGATGTTTCAGTTGCAATACAAATATTTCTTTGATATGAAAGATATTCTCAGTGAACTAATGCTGTAACTTGTATAATGGACCCTCTAACCGTGTCCATGAAAAGTATTAATGTTTACATTAAGAAACCTCGGTCTGAAATCAACCAAGGCCGGGCTTAAGTGCAATCCACATGGTTACAAATGGCGTGGGACTCGTTGGTGTTAGAGCAGCGTCATGTGTGCCAGCAGACAGTGAGCGACACAGACAGCAATGCACCCACAGCAGATCAGCTGTTGTTGAAGAAATTAGTTGTGAAGTTAAATTGTGCTATTAAATGTACAGTGTCTCACACACACACACACACACACACACACACTGTACATTTGAACGCAACTCCCGGCATAGTTTGATTCCACTGCGCTTCTTTTTCACATCCCCGGGAAAAAGGCTTCTTAAAAGATCAATCTCTGGGTTTTAAAGAGTAGATATCTAATCATTCAAACGAAGATCGATTTGAATCACAAAATGCAGCTCTAGTGGGCGAGCTGTCATGTGACTCTTCCACACAGGCTTGTTCCTCTCTTGGAAGCTTGGAGAGAATGCACGGGGGGAGGGATATGATTATTAATGCAATCAAAGGAGTGTGTTTTATGTTTTAAATAAAGTCATGCTTTTGGCTTTGGGCTAGCCTGACCTTCCTTTCTTCTTCTCCCCCCTCCCCGCTTCCTTTTTAATTTAACTCATTAATATATCTGTATAAAAAGCTGGTTGTGCAACGGTCCGAAGCACAAAACATACCTTTGTTAATGTATGCGACTGCTTTTCATGATACTCGCAGAACATCAGCCCACATTAGTGCGAGTCTGTGTGGCATGAGCCCGGCTGCTCAGAGGATTGTATTACAGACCAGCTTATCCTGAATTATATTGTCAGATACTTGTTGGTTTCATTTAGCTAATGCCTGCTATTTCTACCAACAATGCACCCTGTCTAGTAAGAGCACACTGCATCATGGAACGTTTCACTAATCAATCTCCACTGTTGGTCCCATTGATGTTATGTCCCCGATCGTCAGACGTTACCCGCAGTTGGCAGCCACATTGAGGGAGCCCACACAAAATTGTGCCCAGTTAAAGTTAAAGTTAAATTCACACAAATTCCACATCTAGCTTGAGTAATGTTTGCACAAAGGCCCAAACCTATTTCAAGTCAGTTTAATTTAAGACGTTTATTGAACAAAGTTAAGATTTGATCTGCGAAAGGATCTAAGTGCAAAGAATGTTTGCATGGCAGACGTATAATATGTTTTTTTATGTTTGTATATTATACATTCATACTTCAGAATTAGTCACCAATGCACCTAACCGTGAGCTGATTAAATATTACACAAAGAGGCAAAACAAATTAGCATATGTTCAGTAACAGAAGCAAGGTTGCTGTGCACTGTGTAATCGATAGCACGTGTTTTTT
Source organism: Melanostigma gelatinosum (assembly GCF_949748355.1). Lineage (NCBI taxonomy): Eukaryota > Metazoa > Chordata > Actinopteri > Perciformes > Zoarcidae > Melanostigma > Melanostigma gelatinosum. The sequence continues at coordinate 8,629,904 of NC_136641.1, read as the reverse complement.
TTCTTGAACTTTTAGGTAAAGTGACTGTTGTTGAGGAAATGCAAGGGTTTCACCATACACTCATTGCCCCTGGCTCCAAGTCCGCTGATGTGGAAAGGTTTTTGTGTCATGCATACAGCTTCAGTGTATCCTATGAAATGTGTTTCTTTTTCTAAAGCCAGCCCTTCACCCCTCATCTATGAGGCTTCAACTGACTGAAACTGTATCAATGTAAATTGAAAGATATTTCATGCACGTGTCCTTCTTCTGGGCCCGTGTTTGTCCTTTGCCCCAAAACTATTCAGGGCAACGATAAAGGCAGCCTCTTCATGTTAGAAAATGCTGAAGTGTACGGTTTCTTTTTCTGAAATGAATTGTGCACCCAAATTCAGTGGAACATCATGAACAGAACTGTCAGCTTATGCATACTCATTTGTATTTTGCTCCACTTTCAACGGAGCGGAATGGGTTGTGGGGCCCGAGGCTATTCATTTTCAGTTCAGCCGTTCTTCTTAAGACCCTCAAGGATTTGAAACCCAGCTACTCCTCAGACTGTGGTTAAAGGAGTAATCCACATTTAGTTGCCTGCTGTATGACATTAGGAGGAGTGGCCAGTACGTGTCACAGTGCTAATCATCACACTCAGCTGATTAAATATTCCAGTTACTTCACTGTAATTGTTGTTCTGCCTCTACCTAAATGTTTAAGAAAGTGGGTGTTTGTTTTCAGCCTAGATGTACCCATGTAGTTGTGTTTTTGAAAATACTGCAGTAAACGTATATAAAGCAATAGTTTTGGATTGTCAAATAATGGAAAGTAGCCAGCATGCATTGTACAGTTAGATGTTGGTATTGGAACTTGTATTTTGGAACAGCATCATTAAAACATTTCACAAGATGTTCATTCATTGTGATGCTAGCCGTAGAGGGAGAGTCCGGTTTGACCTCCTCCTGTTTGGTGGAGAACCATAGAAAGTGTGTGTTGGAGAGAATGACAGAGAATGGAGAGAGTAAGACTGGATGGGGCTTTTAAGAAATGTCCAGGAGCGATCCCCCTTCTGTCTGCTTGTACTGCATCATCAGCTCCCTTGTTCCTGCCTTTTATGTGAGCTGGTTGTGTTTCAGCTACATTTACCATGCACCACTTCCTCACAGCACTTAGTTGGACTCCCACCCACCAACCGGACAAATGCACTTACAGTATCATCTCGCATCTGTTTTTGCACTCATCAAAACTTTCAAAATTGGATCACTTTAAATGTGGTAAATGAGAACTGACATACGTAGATATTTTTACTGGGAATCATCTGTTCATTACCTAGTTCTTTCATATTGAGTAACCAAATATGATCAGATTTTCGACATCAACCAGCTTCACAGCGCACATTTAGTGCGAGAAATGACCAGCAGCAAAAGTTCAGAGGTGTAGTTCCCCTAAAAACAACAAACAAGGAATGGATTGGGCATTATTGAGCCAAAACAACCCATCACGAATAGATCAGGGCAGCGTCCGATATACACTACTAGTTGTAAATTGACGTTACTTTGACTGATCTTTTTGTTTTGGTAGTTAGAGCTAGTCAGCGTCACTACCGGTTGGACTGGAGGCTTTAGAGCACAATATGGGCTAGCCTAACTCAAATTGGGAGGGCACAGCGGTGGGAGAATGCTTTTAAATATTGCAGAGGCTTTTCTTCAGACGGATGGATGGAGAGAAGAAGAAGTGAGATGGTTTCTCTCCAGACAGAGTGCTTTTCTAAAAGCCTTTCCGGTTGCATCAAGACCTGAAAGTGCAGTCTCATTGTAAGCCCGGCATAGAGTGTTAGCGCGATCTTCCGTTTTTCATGGCTTTTTGTTTCTGTGCATATTGGCACCTCGGTTGTCGTCTGTGTGGCAGAATTTATCACAACTGCAAGTCCAAAATAAGCCCTGAAAAAAACACCTTATAATACGTGTCTGATAAAGTTAGTTGTTTCATTTCCATGTATGCTGCTCTGAGTGTGCAGTGACCAGCTCGTCTCCCTCGCACAGCCCTGCGTGGCATCTACACTCTGTATGCTCAGCTTCTAGTCATCAGTCAGTTTTGATTATTTGTTTACCAGTGTGGTGGGCTCGGCCTAATCTAAGCCAGACTGACCTAGTTTAGTGTGAAGTGCCAGCCGATCCTCTGGTGTTGCAGCACCCCCCACACACACAGCGCCTCCTGCCGATCCACCGCCCTCCTTCCTGATTTCATCCCTCCCATTTGTCAGTTAGCATAAGCCTGCCTGTCAGGATGTCCTGTGCAACCTGCTATTGTAACGCAGCTGATTGCATAGCCCGGTACGAAAGCCTGGACGGACACCGACGAGTGCAATGGAAGTAGCAGAAACCACAGAGCGAGTGTATTTGTAAAGTGTGCGCACTGTCGCCACATCCGCTGAATGTTTTGACAAAGGAAGAGAGAGAGAGAGTCGAGCACAGCTAAGGAAACACCCTTAAAAAGGAAACGCCTGCTTCGAGAGGCTACGCGCTCGCACTAAGGTGGAGGCAGCATGCTGACACAGATGATCAGTAGTGGAGCACTGCCACAGCCAGCCACTGAAAGCCTCTCTACAGGAAACAGTCCAATGCATACCCATCTGTACCTCGCACAGACCGTAGGAACAGCAGATCAGCCACAACCTTAATGCCACTCTAACGCTCTACAATATAAGATCCCACAGAGAAGTGAGTGAGTAGGAACGATCAGAAACGGGATGCGACCCTCATGAAGGCGAGGGGCGGGGCAGATGGTGTCCAAGCAGGAGGGCGCAATTATTACATCATTGAATATCTTGCCTGTAGCGGCCCTACTCACAATCCTTTGCCATCAATGATTCGGTCACTTACTAACCGCTTGACACATCTTACAATACAACAATAGAATGCAGGCTTTGTGTCCATGGAAGACACATTTTGGGCTTTGTAGAAGGATGTTATAGGGTCCTTAATGTGTATCGTCAGCCTGCTCATTCTGCAGTATAAAGGAAGACTCACCGTAGGCAGGACTTGTTTTTCGTTACATGGTACGACAACATCTCTGAGTGTGAGTCTAACCTAAAAATTCAGTGCAGCAACTTTAAAGTGGCGTTGTACTTGAGGGGCTAGTGATGACCCCGTGACTGACAATTATCATTTGATTTTTGTTTGCCATACGCGTCGATCACGTCTCATAAATCATCAGAATATTGCGACAGTAGTGGATCATTTTGTTTATACGTTACGATTATTGAAGGCTTATTGTACTGGACTGCATTATGTTGTGCTGCATTTCCTTTGCTGACTCCCTGTACAATATGTACAGTGCTGTATGTGCTCATTTGTACAGAGTATCTGGCTGAGTACCAGAGGAGCAAAGCTATATTTTGGGAAGGCCAAAAAACACAGGGCCAAGTAAGCGTAGGCCGCCTCTGCTCAGTCGTCGACGCTCAGAAGCTAACTGAGCCTCGCTCCTCTTCACCAAAGGGTTAATGAGCAGCTCCCCTCCCAATTGTCCTCTGCTTGTTCACTCTCATTAGTTTAATCTGGCTCTGTCCTCCAACTCGCCTCTCTTGCCTCTCTATCCTCTTGTGCACCAGAACATCTCACTGCCCACCCCACTCCTTAATGTCATCAGGGTGGAGCCTCTAGTCTTCCCCAAAAATCTACTGTCCAACCATCATGTGATTTATATCCTTTCACACCTGTAAGTGTGAAAGGATAGTGTCTATTTAGCCATCATTGTTTTAATGAATTCATTGAATATTATTCAGATATTTGATGTTTTAAGTGTCCTCAGTCTAGTTATCAGAGGTCTTTTGATGGTTATGGTGCTTATATTATTCCCATATTACCCTACCTTTAACATTTAATGCAAGTTACTATTTTTAAAAAGGGTTAAACAATCTAAAATTCACAAATGCACTGCTCTTAATTTTCAGTCCTTTTTATTTGAAATTAATTTCTGTAGAGATTAGTCTTCTCGTCCTGTGCCCCGTATAACCAAACGTCTGTAGAAACGTTCTCTGGTTAAGACGCCCACCCAGCCCACTGAAGCGTCCGTGTGCTGTAGAAAATGAATGGCGCTCGCATGATCACTGCTATTCAGGAAGGAGAAATACCAATGAAGTGTGCTAGTGTGTGGAGTCAAATTACACTTCCTCTCTCCTTGTCACTGTGTTGTGCTCGAGATGTCGGAGCTGATAGGAGTGGCTGGAAAATGTGAAGTCTGCTGCCCTCCTCCTCCCCCTGCCTCCCCCACCAGCTCTCTAAAAATAGCTGGCAGAGAGAGAAGGCAGTGCAGTGGAGGCTGTATGTGTTGGGCTGCCGGTGGTTTCAACACTCCCACCAGCAGCACAAGGGAGAAAGACTTCGCTAAATCACACCTAAGACTAATTGCCAGTAACAACTTGTTGCCTTATTATGTTTCCTTGTCAGTAGATGTTCTTTATTCTTCAAATCGCTACATTTCATCAATTCGACATTAACTTGTTTTTGGAAATGTTGCATTTTAGAGAATCTGTTATTTTTAAGCGATGAGTGAAGCAGAAATGTATGCAATTAATTTATACAAAGCAGTCGGAAAATAACCAAATTTTGGAGCTTTTTAAGGACCAAACCGCGGAATGTTGTTGACGGGCTACATTGATCACCTGACCTCAGCCCAGCTGATCATGTGTTTCTCTTGTTTGAACCAGAAGTGAAGACAAAAAGTCCCTTTAAATAAGAACAAAGTGAAGATGGCTGCAGCACAGGCCCGTCAGGGCATTACCAGGAAGGACATAAAGCCTTCACTCGTGTAGAGAGATCGTAGACATCTCGCAGTTATTGATTCAGACTTTTTGCAACTAAATATATTTTTCATCTGCCTACAGCGCGAAGCACCGTCCTGCTTCTAACGGAGCTAATAACTAACTTACAGTAATGTTTCGCCAGTTGCCCAAATCTGTTGATTTATTTATAAATGAGCCTACATTTTCCATTTTTAGGACCAGTAAGTTTGGCTATCGTGCCAGTAAAACATCTCAGTCCAAAGCTTAATGTCGAGCCTCGACCGTTTAAAGCTGGGACAACCAGCGCTTGCTTGCAGACCGAATGGATGCGGTTCACGTGTTGTAGCTGCGTGTGTGACCATTCAGCAGACTCCACCACCATAGTTCCCGGGCCACGGGAACACACTACCCCAAGATCAAGTATGTTTATGGTAGAGCTGGACGAAAATATCAGAAGGACAAGTTGTGTTTACAACGAACACACAACATTCCTACGTTTCAGTGTCTGATTCACCGTAACCTTCATCAATCGGTGGAACATATCCTCAGCCCAACACACCTTTTTGCAAATGTTCAGGTGTTACCGTTTCAGACTCCATAACTCTGTTGACCAGTTGATGTCTTTTGTTGAAAAGGGCACCGGTAGGTTACATTACCTCTTAATCAGCGGGCTGTTACAGAGAAGACAAGAGACTAGCCTGTGATATTACCGCGAGATGTTTTTATCACCAAGATTACGGGTTAAGGCGCCTTGCTTAGATGCAAACCCAGTTAGCGGCGCTGGCCAATCAGGTGACGGGGGAGCTGCTGAGATGTCAGGGGCTTGAAGGATAAGGTGTTCATTCAGAAGGTCTCAGCACTCCCCAAGACAAAGGACTCGTATCGAGACAGGGAGGTAAGCTGTTTGCAGAACTAACGGTGCTGAAGTTGGCTTGTATTTGACAGAAGGGCAGTGATGTTACTTATAGTCTTCTATAAGGACATTTAGTTTTAGAAAGAGTTGTGAGTAGTTTGACTCAAAAATGAGTAAGAGGAGAGAGTATCAAAGGAAGACGGCTCCTGAACTTATTGTCACTGGATGGTGGTCACTGAAAATATCAATCATCCTGCAGTTAACCGTTTAAATGAACGTTGAAGGTTTACTGACTTACTGAGACGTCCACAGGCACGTCTAGTACCGTAGTAATGGTGCTGACGCTGTGTATTCCTTCAGTGACCAACACGCCAGAGTTCATAATGGTTCCAATAGTATTTTTCCTTGTCTTCTTTCTACGGAGAGTGAAAGTGTCTGCGCTAAGAGTGTCAACCAGAGGATTGAGGTCAGCAGGATAGCCGCTGCTTTTAGGATCATCAGCAGGTTTTGTGTTAACCGGATTTGGCTGGAGGAGCTGAATCAACTGTGTCCCAGGATTACAGGGATGACATTGGAGGATGGTTTAGAGTGCAGAGGCCAGAGCATTGACAGCCTCGTCAAACCTCGCCCACCGTCCGAGCTCTTCGGGGTTCCAGTAGAGCAACCGAACCAGAGCTGGTCTCTTGTAGCACCTCTCTGCTTCCTCCATATCTGGACCCCTAATCCTTGCTTCTCTTGCCAGTAAAGGGGTATGTGTTGCTCCCTTACAGCCGAGTGGATTCTTTAATTATTTGTTTTTTTGCCTTGGCTGTTGAGTAATGGTTATCAGCTGCTTAGTGTGGCATAATCTCTGCCCAAGGGTTTGCTATTGTTTGTGAGGGGAAGAGAGAAGAAATTTAACATAGTCTTCAAAAATGGTCTCTTAAACCCAAAGTAGCTGCCGAGTGCTTGTTGCTAGGTAACTGCTTGAAGCTGGCAAGGACGAGTCTTGAGTCTCGTCTGGAACGTGTCGGGACAGTTGTGACTCGCTGTAACTTCTGTCTGGATTCAGGAGATGCTGTGTGATACTCGGGCTGCATCCAGAGTACCAGACGTTCACAGTATAAATGACTTGATGAGCAGCATGTTGTGTGTGTGTGTGTTGAGCTTCTCGTTTCTTGTCTCCCCAGATCAGCAAGAGTCTAGGCGGCGGAGCGAAGCACACCATTAGCAGAGGAAAATGAGTGAACTGGATCAGCTACGCCAGGAGGCTGAGCAGCTCAAGAACCAGATCAGAGTAAGGCCTCCAAGTCCTCAAATCTGACTTTATTTTGTTCCATTAGTTTACGAATCCACGGATGTCGCTCTAGAGTCCGATATTTCAAACTGGTGTTTGATGAAAGCAGATCTTTCACCGAGGAGCTTCCTATGTTGATGCCTCTCCATGTTAACATTATAAATGTATGATTAATGTCTGCTAAAGCCCATACAGGCTTTCTATTTACGTCACTGTAGTGAAATGCAGCCTAATGAGATTTCATCCTAACTGCTGTGACCCGGAGTTTAAATGCCGTCATTTTTCTGACTTGTACTGCTCCATAATTGCAGAATGACGTTTATTTTATTTTTTAAATGGGTGCTATTATTGCTACAATGCACTTCAGCTGAGATCACACAACGATATATTTATTTTTCATTTTGACATTGATTTAGTAATGAAGCCTCAGAGCTCTCTGGCTTTTGAACCACATTATAATATCAGTTTGTGACAGAGACCAGTTCTACACGGGGCAAATTGTATGACCAGTACTGACACTCTACTTTTTTTTTTTTATTGTACACTTTGTGCTTTAAACACAATTTGGTTTATTGGGTGGTACTCAAAAAGTGTGCGTTGTTGTGTTTCAGGATGCCAGGAAAGCGTGTGCGGATGCTACCCTGTCTCAGGTAAGGTGTGTGTGTCTGTGTGTGTGTATATATAGATGTATATATATGTATGTATATATATATGTATGTGAATAATTATTAATGACATGATTTCCACTTTTTTAACTGATATTGTAAAATGTACTAATATCAGCTTTAATGTTTGAATGTGGGAGTTGTTTATGATTGAAGACTGCATTATTTTGTTGTTTTTCTTAAAGTTTGAGTGCAAATAGCAATAAACTCAGAGTGACTCTTTCTCTCATCTTCATCTTCTCAGATCACAGCTAACATCGACCCTGTTGGCAGAATTCAGATGCGCACTAGACGGACACTGAGGGGGCATCTGGCTAAAATCTATGCCATGCACTGGGGCACTGACTCAAGGTAATCTCATTCAACCACGTTCTGTCCATTAACTATATATAAATATTTCAGCCCCCCCCCCCCCCCCCCCCCACTCCTCGCTTAAATACAGGAAGTGAGAATAAAAGCAAGCTTGACCGTATGCACAATAGGTAATGCATTTTTTTTAGAACGCCTTTCCCCCTAGAGGAGCGCACACCTCTCACCTCAGCAGCCAACAAGTTAATCACTGCGCGTCAGTCCACAGAGAGACCGTTACAGAACTGCTATGTCGCCTCATCATCCTTCCAGTCGTGTAGCTAAGAAGAAGTCTACCCCTGTGTTTGCCCACTGTTTGTTTCATCGGTTAATGTTTGACCTCCCGGAGGAGTTGGGGTATTTATTAGACTACCTGCTGAGATTCAGCTGCTCAGAAAGGAGGTCACACGGAGATGTTTTGACCCGTAGTCGCAGCTCGGTCTCCTATTTTTAGCCCCATGGAGACACTACTAGGATTCAGTGGTCGGTTCCCAACAGTTTGAGAAAGAAGTTCAACTTTCCCTCGTAGACCGTTAATGTATATTGAGTTAAATGTTCAGGGTGTTGTACTCTGATGTACCAAATATCGTTATCTTATAAATTGGTAAATGCCTGTAAAAGGCAAAGCTTTGTAGTTGTACTATTATAATAAAAAAAATCTGTAGCGCAAATTTAGGGTTACTGCTGATCATCTTGTTGGTTAAACCCCTTTACAAGCAACTTAATGCCAGCGTTTTATGAATCTCAGAAGTCTAGTATTGACCAATCACATTCAAGCAGGCGTTGGATGAATACAGGTAGAGAGCAAAGAGGCGAAACGCATCGACCGAAATACAACCTGGGAACCCAAACGGTTCTTTCAACGGAGTCGTGTTGTGATGAACTCATTTATCCAGACACACACTTACGTTGTCTAAATTCATGATGACAAGCACATACAAACACAAATCTTGAATTGATAATAATGCCGCTCATGGGAACACCCCAGTGTAGGTTATACCAAACTATTGTATTAATGTGATTACTCTGTATTTGTGTGCATGCATGTAAACATAGTGTACAGCTGGAAATAATTATAAATTTTTCTCTTTAATTTCAGTTGAAACTGTTACATTCAATTTGCACAAACTTTACATTTGTCGAGTATTTAATTCACACAGGACGATACAAAAATAGACTTAACCGTGGGGTTATTTCATATCGACTATTTATTGACTCACCAGAAATCTCCAGATTTTGGCCGTATAACCCAACCCTAACTTAAGCTGAGCACACTGCTCTGCTTGTGTTTGATTAAGTCACTCGACAGCATCACAGTTACTCAAACAGACCTGACGAGTGACGAGCAACACAAACTGGTTGTGAATTCATAAATCAGGGCTTTTCCAAACATTGGGCATCTGTTCCCAGCCATGTTGTCAGAGCTCTGTTCTGACGAGAAAGTGAGCGCCTCATTGCATCATTGTCTCCCAGCTGAGACACACACACACACACACACACACACACACACATTTGCTCTCTCGCTGGCATTGCAAAAGGGAGCCTAATTTATAGTAGATACATTTTCCTGCTTTTGACATCATCTTTTGATTATTTGAGTTTAATCTGATAATTTTAAGGCCAGGAAGTTGATGCTCTGCTTTCAGACTATAATTCCCAGCACAGGCCCTTCTGTCCCTGGCTTATTATCAGCCGGCGTGTGCACATTCGAGCGCGGTAGTTAAAATTTGCGTAGTCCCAGCAGGCCTTGGTGTGTTCACTCCTCCTCCTGGTCCTGTGTGTTTTGGGACTGTCGCTGTGGTTACTGTTGTTGGATTCACCCCAGATAGCGGCGCACGGTCACAGACGTACCTGAGAGCCGTCTCTAGAATGCAAAGCAGGGTTAGTAACGGTTCCTATTGGAGTAACTGTGCTTCCCACACTGACTTTGCAGGTTTGAGGCACATGAAACATTGAAAGTAAATACGTGATCTTGAAAGTACTCGACAGTGTATTAGAATTCCTCTCTCTGCATCAGTCCGTGTTAGGGTTAGCACTGTGCGTTCTGTGGAGTACTGTGTTGTTGATGGAGCAGCAGCTTTAAAACTAATGCCGTGACACATTTATCTGGTGTACAGGTGCTGGATTAAAAGCTTTTATATTCATTACCTGTTTAAACTCCATGCAGCGTCGTGCATGGCCATTAGTCGGTCCATGTTTGTTTTAATTCACCGTTGTGGCTTTTGTAGTTTTTGTTCTCTGTTTCAAAGAAAGTTGAAGTATGGTCACAACAACATTTTATTTAAATATTCAGACAGCCATACCCTCCCATTTAGTGTCGATCAATCACTGTTATTTGCATTGCTGAAGGCCAGAGATGACAGAAGCTGAGTACCAATATATACATGAACATATCCATCGCAGAATTGCCATTTTTGGATGTGATAAACTATTCAAAATGGGCAGTGGACTGGTCATTTTGAATTGTTCTATAGTTTAAACTATCTTCTCTTCCTCTTCGTCAGGCTTTTGGTCAGCGCCTCCCAGGATGGCAAGCTCATTATTTGGGACAGCTACACCACGAACAAGGTAAAAAAAACATTTCTAAAGAACTGAAACAATCTCAACGTGGTCATTCATTCTCTTTACCTGCTAATCAAAGCTTAAGCAATGCTCATTACTTATTACTCCCCCTTCTCTCTTACTTCCATTTAGGTTGACAAAGAGTGCCGAGTTCATAATAACATAATTCACGAGTGTTTGAGGGTGCCAAGTAATGCTATTTATAGTCTGTGTTGTGCCCTTGAAAGGTTAAGTTAATATTGCGGACCAACCTTGTCACATGTCTCTCTCCCTCCCTCTGTCTCTCTCTCGCTCGCCCATCTGTCACTGCATGCAATCTAATATTGAATCTTCCTCGTCTCCTCCAGGTCCACGCCATCCCGCTGCGCTCCTCCTGGGTGATGACGTGCGCCTACGCCCCTTCTGGGAACTACGTTGCCTGTGGAGGCTTGGACAACATCTGCTCCATCTACAACCTGAAGACCCGCGAGGGAAACGTGCGCGTCAGCCGCGAGCTGGCCGGTCATACAGGTAGGCCGGACACATGCGCTAACGTGAACTCATTTACCCATCAGCCCCAGGATGTTTTGAAGGTCCGATCCATCAGTACAGTAACATTTGGAACCTTCAGGAGCACTGAATCTCCATTAGCACCCAGCAGTCTTAGCTTAGCAGTGACACTACAGAGAAGGTTTCTTTCAAATTGTCTCTTCATTTATGTGATGAGGAGATCATATCCAATAATCAAAGCCATTCTGTGATTGATGTCTGATATTGACGTTGTTTTAACCTCCATGTACCGGTGTAAGCCCAGTTCTATTCACATCCCAGAGGTTCCGGTCACATGTTGTCTTTCTCCATTAAAAACAGGAGTTTGAGCCGTGTCCCAGCTCAAACTCGTGAAAGTGTTGAGCTCTTAGGCAAGGAGCATTCATCTGATCAGCGTCACATGATGCAGGAAGTGTGTCAGCATTTTAGTTCTAGTTCTTGCTATAGGGAGGCGTACGCACACTCTCCCAGCGAGTAAAAGATGAATTAGGATGAATTATGGAAGCCGGTCATGAACCGGGAGATGCCCTCCAGCTTTCCTCTCTGTTCCTGCGAGTGAATGAGTTAATTCTTCTCCTCCACTTCCCAAACTCGGCCCACAATGAATTCTCTGAGGGTGTGATGATAATTTGGAACATAACTTCTTCCTCTGTGCAGCCGGTAAAGACCTGAAGCCTCTGCTTCTTAATGCTATGAAGAAGACAGTCTATCGTGAATGAGTTATTCAGCCGGTGTGTTTGATTACGGTCAGGTTACCTGTCCTGCTGTCGCTTCCTGGATGACAACCAGATCGTCACCAGCTCTGGAGACACCACCTGGTGAGTTGTGATACTGCAGCCAATGCAACCCAATACTACACAAACTAGAACCCAACTAAAATCAACTGAGTTTAATACAATTTAATAAAACTGTAATTTGACTTGCCGTGGTTACTGGAAACCGGTATTAAACGGGCAAAGGTGCTATGTTATTAAATACTGTGGTATTGATCAACTCTGACGTTGTTTTATCTGTACTAATTTATTATGAAGCTGCAGCCTATCTAGCTGTCTACGTCGGGGCTCCTCCACACACACACACACACACACACACACACAGCGAAGTCGACCCTTTTCTAATAATAATATATTATAAAGCAATTAGTGTGTCATGAAAAAGAACCAATAGGACTAGTCATAGCCATACCCATCCCTTAATTTGACTGTTCCTTCTGCTTTCTCGCAGCGCTCTGTGGGACATTGAGACCGGTCAGCAGACGACTACATTTGCCGGTCACACCGGTGATGTAATGAGTCTCTCTCTGGCGCCCGACACCAGGCTGTTTGTGTCTGGGGCCTGCGATGCCTCGGCCAAGCTCTGGGACATCAGAGAAGGAATGTGCCGACAGACCTTCACTGGCCACGAGTCGGACATCAACGCTATCTGCGTAAGGCTGCACACGCAAACTCTCCTTTACATGTTACATATGAATCATAGGAGGGTGTCAGGTCTCAAATCTTTCTTGGCGTGTCCAAGTCGGGTCTATCAGAGCAAATCTCAGCTCCTTGAGGGCATGTTCAATTCATTAACAAAATAGTCATTTGAATATTTTTTTATCTATCTCTCAGAAGTAAAGGATGTATGCACAAAAGTATCAACATGAAAAATCTCCCTTTGACCTTTTGTTGCAGTTCTTCCCTAATGGCAACGCCTTTGCCACGGGCTCAGACGACGCTACCTGCCGGCTGTTTGACCTGCGTGCCGACCAGGAGTTGATGGTTTACTCACACGACAACATCATCTGTGGGATCACCTCCGTGGCGTTCTCCAAGAGCGGCCGCCTACTGCTGGCCGGCTACGACGATTTCAACTGCAACGTCTGGGACACTTTGAAGGCCGACCGTGCAGGTAAGCCGCCATACAAGACGAGAGACGAGAGCTGGAGGATCACGTTGTGCCGATCAACTGATTTCAAAATATGTCATGAGTCGATGTTTCCAGGTCTGAATAACCAGCAGTAAATGTCAGTTTGGTGTCTGACCCAGTCAGAAATGTGGAGAAGAGGTGTGGGAAGAAATTGACCATATCCGTCCCAGCTGTTGATCAGAACCACAGATTTTTGTGTTGCGTTTCAAGTAAATCTGACGTTATAATTTAGCGGTAAACACAGACAGTAGATGAAGTTTAAACATAAGAAATGTGGAGAACTGATCTATAGCTCGGTTTCAGCTCTCCTGGTTTTTACACCTCTGTGCACCTGGTCAGTTCCCTGAAGCATGTTGAGTGTGTATACTGAAATATGAATTACAGATTTATAAAACAGACTTTTTGTTCTATGGACCATCACAGATTGAAAACGTACTAATTAGTTTGGCTTTGATCTGTCGTGGCTCCCTTTAAAATGCCACATCAGAAATACGGTTAAGCTAGAAAGGTGAACTCTGTAGAGAGCAAATCTCGGCCAGGTGTGTCTGCACCGACCACTGCTGTATCAATGCAACCGATCATTGGCTGACTCCTCGTCTAACCGCGTCTTCAAACACACTTCATTTCAAGACTCAAAAAGCGAGCAGCAATGTGTGCGAGCTATCTGCTCGAAGTGGTCGTATAGCAGCAGCTGACTCAGCAGTGCGTGTGTGCTGGTAGCTGTTAGCCAAACACACATAGCCCAAACAATAACTAGCTGCCCGTACTGCCCGGTGGGGGTTTAGAGTTGTGAGGGAGGAGCCAGCAGGCAGTCAATACACGCGGAGGCATGAATACTTTACAGCTATTGATCGTATAGTGGGTCAGGGATCAGACGAGGCCCACATCTTAGCAGGCCATTTCAAATGCACACACACACACACGATTATATTTGATCCATTGGTGGGTGGAATATTGATTACCAGCATATGGGGTCAGTATCAGCCTTCAATAAGTCTAACCTGAATATATCCTGCTCTTTGTGGTTTGAACCAAACAACGGAAACGCATCGGGCGTCACGACGACAAATGCCCTGAAACCTTCTTCACCTCGTTCCCCATCTTTCACTGAGAAATAATGGATTTACTGTTTTGTCACTTAAAGTCCAATGAGTTTGTTACCCACGTCCATCCTAGATGGTGGCATTGATCAGACAGAGCAGGTGTGTTTCCGTGTCTCAGCCTCTGGTGTCTCTGCAGGTGTCCTGGCTGGTCACGATAACCGGGTGAGCTGCTTGGGTGTGACCGACGACGGCATGGCCGTGGCAACAGGGTCCTGGGACAGCTTCCTCAAGATCTGGAACTAGAGTCTGAAGGTAAAGGAAGGGCTGAGGAATGTTCAGTGATGTGTGAGAGTGAAAGGGTTTGAACCTCATCTAGAGTTAGTATTGACTGCCATCTGGAGGTTGGGAATGAAGGTGCAACGTATAAAACCAAGAGAGAAACCAAACCTAATATCACATCAGCTGTTATTGATCCTGTTGGATGTCTTTTTACTCTGCCTTTTCTTGTTCGCATAGCTTCAAACATGGCTTGTCATATTGTTTTGGACATTGAATTTGAACACAAACACGATTAAAATGGAGTAAAGGTAGCAGCTTTTGTCTGATGAGTGATTACAAATATTCACACATGATCAGCCCTGAATTTAATGATTTTACCGTGCGGTGGCCAATGAGTCATTTAGCTGAATAACGATAATCATGTATTTTTTCTTTGTTTTTCTCCAGATGGCGTCTGGACTCCAAAGTTGAGTGGAAGACCATTCCAACATCACAATGTTCAATTTTATTGCATATCCAATCTTTTCAAAAACACCATGATACTGACTCCAAACACCCCAAAAATCTATCAAGGGCAAAAATTCTCTCGCTCTCGCTCTCTCTCCCCCCTTCTCATTTGAAAGAGCACAATTGTCTGTCACTCATTTAGCTACAAAAAATACAAAGCTTGAGGGATTTAGTGGAGGGGAAACTTGTGTGTTCCTCCCATGACCATGGTCTGGTATTGTAGTAAGCCACCTCCAAGCAAACACGTCCTGCGTCCTCATTACACACAGGTCTGAGTGAAGGTTAGTACATGGCGGTGATCGAACTCTTACGAGCTTTTTGGCAATGTTTCGTTTCTTTTTTTTCTGTTTGAGAGAAGTAGATCAGTGAACTGTCAGTTAATGTTTAAAATGAGGATCAAAGCTTTGTTTTATTTCCTTGTCTTTACACATTTTAGAGAATGTTTTTAAGTTTAAAACTAGCAGAACCTCCAGATCATTTTAAATCCAGCTTCATCCCGCTGGAGAACAAAGTGAGAGAATTGAGCTTCAACAGAGAGTCCTCAAGCCACTTCTGGCCCTTCTGTATATTTAGTCCCATGATACTTTTACCGGTTCTTTTTTTCCAGTGTAGTCCACAAATTTTGTTTGCACAAAAATTAAACTTTGCATATATAGAATAATGTCTAAAGGAAAAAAAAGTTAACTAACCAAGCACATGCTGTTTATGATGATGAATGCTCGTTTTTAAACCGAAAAACAAACACAAAAAAATACAAAACCCATTTTAACCATTCTTACACCTTTTTGTCTGGCGACAGTGTAGAATAATTAAATGAAGATTAACCCATCGGATCATAATCCACCCTGCCCCTCTTTTTTTTAAATTCATTTTTTCGCTCCTTAGATTTGGTTTGGTTCCCCCTGGTTTCTGTTGCCCGTGTTTGGGACCGGTGGTGTGATTTGGTCGGGTAGGGAGTACCGCCACTTTAGCCCGGTTGCAATCCGGACGTTTCTCTTTTAACAGAGGTGCCCATTCCGTGCTTGGAAATGCAGTTACTACTCTGTGAATGACATGTTGTATAAATCAATGTTTGAAAATAATGATATTGAAACTTTTTAAGTTAAAAATGAAAAAAAAAAGATTTTGGTTGTCTGCCATGGGTGGGTTATCTCTTAGAATCGCATGCTGTAGAATTGCTTAAAAAGGTGCATATGGAATTAAGTCCTTTGATGTTTTTCTTTAAGAAAATAACCTGTTGAATATATCAATACAATGGTATTTATATTTTTCTTTTCCTTTCTTTTTCTTCCTTTTTGTTTTTGGCTACTCCGTGCATACATGATTCAACTAAAATGTCAAAGCTATGCACTTGAGAAGCAAACCCTGCAACATAAACGGTTACTTGGTCCACACTTGGGAGGGATTCCACAAATTTAAGAAGTAACGTAAATGTTAAAATTGTACACACATGCATACGTACATTCATTCACCCAAACATACACGATCTCAAATGGGACAAATTGTCATTCCTTCTGTAGCAAACAAAATTCCACTTACAAAGAAAAACATTTTATAACAGGTTTTTTTCTGTCCTTTAATAAAAAATGGAAAAAATAAATCTTGCAGCATCTGAATGGCAGAACTTTCTGTTGTTCCCATCTCCTTGTAAACAGAGGCGCTCTTTCTTTAGCAGTAGTGACATTTTTTCCATTCTGTTTTTTTCTCTGCAACATTCTGTACAAAAAAAGTGTGCTGTAATTGTGCGTTAGGCCTGGAGTTGGCAAAAAATAAAATGAAATAAAAAATATTAAAAATTAATTAAATTCCCTTTTCCTTTTCTCTCTTTCTCCATCAAATAACTGTAGAGCTCTGCACCCCCACTCTTCCCTTTTCACCTTTTGTATTTAATTTTAAAGTCAGTCAGTGTACAACCGAAAGCTGGATGCAAGATAGAAACTATATTAAAATGTACTGTTATTTAAGATGTAATAAAAAGCAGTTTGAGATGACCTCCTGTGTTGAGTGTGATTCACTTAGAGCGGTTACCACTGAAGCTAGAATGTTGCAGACTGTTTGGTTTCCCTGTAATTATGTTCAAGTCAAATAAACAATTTCTTATCCACTGTTGAATCAGCCTGGCTTCCCTGTACAGTCAGTTACTCTCCTACATGTAGTTTGTTCCTTTACACAGAGTATAAAGGGACGCCTCGCAGTCCTGTTTGTATTTGTAGTTATTGTGAGGATAGAAATTAAAACTGCAGACTGTGGCCATCAACTTGTGATGTGACAAATACAGAAGCTACATTACTGTATGCTCACGCTTAGCGAGCACAACTTCAGAGATCTACACGTCTCTTGGAAATACTACCTGATCTTTGTACACCTATTGCACATAAGTACGAAATACAATTAGGGATTTAATATTGATTTACTGTGATTTAACCATAATACAGTACTCTAATCAAAAATTCTGGTTAAAGTTGGTGTGAGGAACTTTAAAAAAGTGTTATAAAACAGTCTCAATGTAATACTAATGCCTTTATATGGCCTATTTAAACAAGCTATTTCTATATCGTTATTCTTGGTGCTTGTTATCGTTGCCAGCGGGTCAGAGTCCACGCAAAATCATACAGATTCTCCAGAAAGTCCTTCATTGTGGCTCCACAGGTCCCCGCTGAGAGTCCCAGGCCGTATTGCTGGGCCCGCTGGAGGGAAGTGAGGCACTGGAGAACCAGGACTGAGGCGGGGCAGACTGTCGGACCATGCAAAATTATGAGAATTCTAATGAATATCACTGAACTGGGTTTATGATTCACTATTTGAAACCTTTATTGATGAATGGCTGATAGATTACGTTATTTTAAAGGTAAAATACTTTTTTTCTGCAAGAAAAGGTCCCATATCATGCCTGTAAGGGGAAATGGATGTATTGTATCGCACTTTCAATTAAAAAATCTTTATTCCAACGGTTTGGTGGATGAATAAACTAAATGAACAACCATGAAGTGGTATATTTGTGTGCAATGAGCCAGACAGTGGCGCTATCACATTGTGGTTAACAGGTTGGGCCATAACTTCTTTACTGTATACCCCACGTCCCCGAGTCAGATTCCCATGGGCCAACAGGGGGCCAGCACTGGATTTGATTTTTGCCCCCAAGCAAGGTAATTCTGGCCATGCACAGCAGTTAGACCACAATCAGTCCAATTGCATCATTGTCCAGGTGGAATCACTATTCACACAAACTGTAAAAAGTTCCAATTGCCACTTTGGGATGATTTGACGTGTCGATAGATAGATGGAAGGGACTCAATTAGCGTTCCTTCATTTTAAATGTAGAGTGATAAATTAACAATTGAGCAATGTATAGGCATTTAAATACATGAAAGCACAAGAGAAACATCTATATTCGTTATATCATAAAATAATAATAATCGTTATAACACGATGACAGTAGAACAATATAGTGAATTCAAGTGCTTTACAAGCTCACGAATTAAGCCTGTGAAATTATACTTCTTTATCATAATGTAATTACATAGTTATTTAGTTCCCTCTGATACAATCATAAAGTTATATAAACTGGTCATCCTGACCCATCGGTCGGTCTGGAGAAGTCGTCAAACATGACGTCGGCGAGGGGAGAGCCTGTGATTGGTCGGCCCGTATCAGGACGCGATGAGCTGACTGTTGACAGGTCTCTTGCAGAGTAAGATGGTGTAGCAGTATTTTCGAATCAAATAATGGCGAGGCTTTGATCCAACAGCAGGTTGCTGCGCTCCTAATTTGCGGCTTCACTAACGCTGTGGGTTAAAGGTATTGTTGGCAACATAAGTGAACGACATCACGCTTTGTGTTGAGCATGCCCAACTGCTAGCTTAGCTCGCTAACTAGCTGAACACTAGATTAGTTAGCTCACCGTTGAATCTTCTGCCATCTGGACCCGTCACCATTCATCCGCTTAACAGTCATGAATGTGGTAGCGTTGGTGGAGGTCTTGTTGTAGCGAGCGTTGATCAACCATTCGACATTTGGGATATTACTAACTTAGTAGGCTAATGTTAACAGTTAACGTTAGCTAAGCTAGCTTTAGTGACAACGAGACTGCTTGATTTACGTAGCCGCTTAATAATTATTACGCTGTATGTAGCTAAGTTACATCTAGGTTAGCTCACCTATTTATCCAGCTGGTAACTTCACATGACGGAACTCGTAAAAACCTTTAAATTACTCAACTGACTCCATAAACTCAGCTATTGTGCTGCCACTTGACTTGCACAACTTTAGAGTTTCTCTGCTAAAAAAAAAAAAGAGAAATTGGGTAACGTTACAACTTTATTTCGAGTTACACAAGTTGAACTGACCGGAAGTGATTTGACTCGCGCTTCATTAACTAATACCTGACGTGCCTCTTCAGGTTAGTTGCAGCCTGGCTGTCAGAGATGGACGGTGGAGAGGAGGTGCGAGTGGAAGCTGCCCCGCACTGCTGCTCCACCTGTGATGGGGGGGAGGTCTCCGGACGCAGCTTGGCTCGACGCAGCAGGAAGACCCGCAGCCTGAGCACCTCCTCCGCCGGCTGCTCCTCCGACTACAGGTAGGTGTTGACCACGGGGCCCACACATTATGTGATATGGGTTGTCTTTACCTGGTTTTACAGGCTGCCTCCATTACACTGAAGTGATGTCATTTTCTGAACTTGCCAGACTGTTCTAGTATTTCTGGTTACCTCTTAAAGTCAATGTTCTTGTTTTTAATGGGTTTTTGGCTAGAGGCCTGAAATAAGGTTTCTGGTTAATACAAGCTGAAGAGATTAAGTTTGGTTCTACAATATAGAATGCCATACCAGTCTTGCATTTTGAAGCTTTTACGCATCTTAAAAAAAGGCAGCTGTTAACAAGAGAATAAATGTAACTAGTGCACGTCATCATGCTGACTACTGCACCTTTACAGCCTCATTGTTTATCCTCGCTCTCATGCAACCCACGGTGTAGTTTGTGTACAGCCCATGTTACATGTTGTCAGCCGATTGCAGTCACTCGCGCTTCACGCGTGTGGAACCAGCTACATTTTGGTGGTGTTGTTCATGATCTTTGTATGTCAGTTTTGCATACATACTGTCACTTGAGTGAGCAGCAATTAAGAAGCAAAGGCTCCATAAGTACATAGCTTTCCTAGGTGTGGCTGGTCCGATGCCAACATGTTTTAAATAGAGCACATTGCAACAACTCAGTAACCTGTGGCTGTTGCAGGGCTTTTTTTTTGTTTTATGTTTTGTCAATAGTGATGAGGTGTCTTACAAGGAAGAGGAAAAAGACATTGGGCTTTCCTAACATGTCCTTAAAATACCAACCAGGACTTTCCCAGGAAATTAAATATGACTCGGAGGGAACACTTGTCCAAGATGATGAAACGCACTCCCACAGATACGGCTTTGTTGAGTTCATCCTAATTTGGCAATGACTCTTGTAATGGTCATGACACTTGGCATAAAGGTCGTTGTGATGTATTTATGTAAACAAATGGCTGTTTGGCTTTTGTAATAGGGAGGTGATGAATTCGCTAGCGCTACTTTGAGCAGTGACGCATGAATACCAAACATGAGGGAAATGGGTTGTCTTGGCTGAAAGGGTGCTACGGATCCAAATCAAATTTTAGGTTAAAAACCTGAAATAAAGTGAGAGATTATTAAGACAAGAGGATCACATAAAAAACATTTTAAGACGCCATCCTGGACTCTGATTCTTTTTGCCACTATTTATTGATCAATCGAAAAAATTATCCTTTGATTAATCGGTAATTGCAGTGTCAGAGTCCGGGCTTGTTTGTCCTTTTTGTTGAGGAGCGTGTAATCAATATTCAAGTCCAACTCCTAAACTTACAGTTTTTTACAGGAAACCTGTAAATATGTGGAAGCTGTTTCATGGGAACTTTGAAGCTGCATTAAAACCATTTGATCCACTAACGGGCAAGAGGACTCAGCAAACGGAGCAGCATTATCATCCCTTCCTGTTTCTGGCCTCCTGACTTAATTAAAAAAAAAAAAAAAAGCGCTAAAAGAGGCTCACAACTCCGGAGAGCTGTGACACACATTCATTTCAGTCAGTGTTGATATGACAATATCGATGAATGCAGCTTAAAGAACCAGTAAACAGCAGATGGGGGAATTCACAGAATCAGACCGCTAAGAGGATTTGTTGGCTGAGCGAGGTGGAGAAGCGTGAAGGCGTCTGTAGTCGGGAGGCCATCGTCTTGTGGCGCTGCGTCACGGCTCAGTGTCACTGACCTTTAACCCCCCCCCACCCCGCCGACGCAATCCTATTGTTTTAACAAATTTCAACAGTTTCCAGCTGTCCCTTTGTCTTTCTCTCGCTCCACCACGCACGCGCTACGCTTTCACTGAGCTGTTCTGACGAAACTCTTCTCGCAAAAAAAACCCCGGATGGAAGCGATAGCTGCAGCATAACTTTGCCCAGAGCTGTAGGGGAGACTTTTGGCTATTAATCAAGAGAGACGTCGTCTGTCATCATCTTGAGCAATCATTAAAGAACCTGTCAAACAGCAGCAGTCAGTCACGCTCTCTCTCTTTGTTTTCCTGCTGACATTGGAAGCTTGTGCTCAGGTAGACACTTTATTCCCCCATTGGAGCCCCTTTTCTATTGGTTGCCACATTTGTAATATTGCCTTTGAATTCCCTTGATTGTGGAATTCGCCGGTTCAGCAAAGTGATCGGCTGAAATGATCGCGATCAGGTGATTATGTAATATTTGCGACAGGCCTTGTGTTTAATGTTAATGGTTATTAAAACTGCTGGTCACTGATGCAGGGAGGAGTGATAGAAGTGTTTGTTTTTCAGACGTTTCACAATGTACGATTACTATTTACCACCGGGCCCCATTGTTCAGCACCAAAGGTCTCAGGCAACATGTTTTTAACGTTATGTAATACATTGGGGTGGAGTAGTGAGTTGCCACTGTGTGACCCACGGGGTAAGAAATAACCTCATATCTGCTGACGATGAATTCAATTTGGGAAATCCTCCATCTCACACCCTCTCTCTAAATGTCTGACTGTCACTGCGGCGGCTTCACTTCTCCTTTTTCTTTAAACAGGGAAATGAAAGTGGAATTTATTTGATTGGAAGTCTTGCATTAAGAGGCATTTAGACATGCAGGAGTTTTACAGACATCCATCAGCAGCATGCACGGTTCTCCTCCAAAGGACGGGAATGTCACACTTATCTCAAATATCACAACTGAAACAAACTCAAACATGTACTTCTTCTTTTTACTGTTTGAAAAACAGCATGGCATTTAAAGCCAGTGTGTTTTTCTTTTCTTTAACAAATTGTACAGATGTTTGCATACTTTACCGGCAGTGTCTTGTGTCTTAAACCCGGATGTTTGCCTGTGTCGTCCTCTCTTCTAGAAGGCCTCAGTCGCTTCATGGACCAAGCCCTGTGACCACATTCGGCCCGAAGGCATGCATGCTGCAGAATCCACACACAGTGATGTAAGTCGCACGGAGCAAACGCTCTCTGCATCGCAAGGAGTGTTTGTGCTTTTTTTTTTTTTTCTAAAGTTCCGAGTCGGTGTACAACTTGTGACGGCCCTGCCTCCAACAGCAGTCGTGGCTGATTGACTGATGCGGAGCACCTGGTCCTTGAGCATAAAGCCCTGCTCCAGCGTTGCTCTGGGAGCGGCTTGTCACTCTGGTATACCTGGAGTGATCGCTGCCATTTGCTGCCGGTTATGTTTGGTTTTGCTGACAACACACACACACTTTATCACACACGCATCCACGTTGACATTACTGGTGTTACTGACTGACACACTTCCGGTGGTGTATAGTAATGAAGTAGAAATAATTTGTTACTGGACTTAAGTTGTTTTTTTGGATATCTGTACTTTACTTCACTATTTATATTTCTGTTGACTTTTACTTTGACTCCGATACATTTCCCCTGAAACCTTCGTTACTTGCTACAAAATCAAATCTATCTTTAGAAACAAAATGAATCATGAGAGCAGCGTCGGGGACTGTGGTGGAACACAGACTGCAAGCAAGCAGGTTTGGTGAATCAGTGGTCCTAGCAGCAAGTTAAATCATTGGTTAATCACGTTAATGCACAATTGCAAACAAGTGCTCTCAAAGCCGCGGTGTTTTGATTCCCAGTGATGCCCAGGATGCTACATGCTATAAGCTAGCGAGCGACAACATGAGTAGAATTCCACACAGGACGGGTGGGATGAGGAGAGGTGGATGGGTCAAACAAACACTGGTGTTTCCTCCAGGAGGCCGCAGTTTGTGCCGTGTGTGATTTATTTGTGACGCCACTTCCGTAGATATTTTAACGCAAACTACGATCTTTTCCTAAACCTAACCAAGTAGTTTCATCGCCTAAACCGTAGTTGTTTCCTGTGAAGATGGAAGTTTATTTTGAAAAGACAGTGTGCATGTAACAAGCCAAAACAGACTCATGTTGCTGGACTTTTGCAGGAAAAACGCACGAAAAACTTTTTGTAAGATATCAATAAAACGGGGATGAATTTATATCATTGTATAAAGAATGACATGAGAAGATCAATCTCATGTCTAAGTTAAATCGGCTATAATCACTCTTTTAAAGTGATCAGTGACTCGTCTAAAACATTTAAAAAAGGAATAACTTCAACAGAATCATTCTATACACTGTAGCTTCTTTACATTCTAATTGAATGTAAAGAAGTCACATTGTATTCTAATACAATGTGACTTCTTTACATTCGAATAGAATTGTCTTTTGAAGATGAACAGGACATTTTTCAGTTTGAAGTAATGACTGGGTTACTTTCGCTGCTGCTTTAGTATTGATCATGTTTTGATATTTGAGTCATGTTGTGGATGATCAGATGGAGTTATGATGGTAGCAGTCGCCCAATTGCAGATTCAGCTTGCGCAAAACCTTTATTGTGTTCAAATCAGACCCATAGGAGTTTACAAGGCAGGTGTCCTTTCTCACAACACTGACCTGATGCATCAAGTGGATATCTTTTGCTGAACATAATATTATGCATTGGTCCTCTACATCCTCTAGTCTAATGAGCAGACTTATAAACGCACTGTTACAACTCCTTCATAGTGTCATATTGCTTTTCGGAGAATTATGATGATAAGTTCATAGTAGATGCAAAAGTAGACTTATGTACAATATATTATGTTGAACATTGTTGCTCCTGAATGGATCACAGCAACCCAATTATGTTCAACACAGCTCCATGTCCTTGGTCATGGTGCCACAGCACTTAAAAGAATAAACTTCATAATTCTCAAAATTCTGACCTTTTGCTTTTTTATTAACAGCATTTACTTGTACTTTTACTTTCAATACTTAAGTACATTTAATATCTGAAAATTACTTTTGATACTTAAGTACAATAAATATCAGATACTTTAAGACTTTTACTCAAGTAGTATTCTAATCGGTGACTTTTACTTTTACTGGAGTCATTTTCCAGTCAGGTATATTTACTTTTACTCAAGTATGGCTTTTGGGTACTTTGGGTACATTCAGTTTTTAACTTGAGTGGGGTTAAAGTTCACCGTTACCTGACCTCGCATGATGGAACACCGCATGCTAACTAACCGCAACGCCGCAGACACCGACTAACCACAATAGCAAGTTTACTGAGCTTAGTGAATATTGGTCAAATCATTAAATCAGACGGCTTATCCAAAATATACAGGACATGGAAATATAAAGACACAGACATCAAACACGCACTTCATGTTTACTTTCGTCTTGAAGTGGACAAAAAATCTGTACTTTTACAAAGCAGACCGAGCTTCTGAGCGTCATTGAGGCGAAGTGACATCGCTCTTACTTAAATTATGAAAAGCCATTCTCCCTTTATTATTATTATTATAATTATATATCACACTGGTCTGTAAGGTACTGTGTACTTCTCCTGAACTTGTTTATGAGAAGCTTATAACCTTATGAGCCCAGTCTTGCACTTAAATGCCTTCATATCCTCTTATGTAACTTCAAAGTTGGCAAAACTCCAAACATTCCACGCCGTATGTTACGTGTTCTTTATCCGCTTGTTTCACTGCTCTAAATGAAGCATTGAAACCAAGGACGTGCTTTATGGCAGTACTACTGCATCAAATATCGTACATTTTACAGTGACTTCTGCGTCATTTCTGTGGATTTTGAACAGTGTTTGGCAGGTTGTGGCAGTATGATCCATACTAATAGCTGAGCTCGCTCACACGTCACATCATCGTGTCTCTCTGCGAACATGTCTTACTGTTAATATCACGCCAGGGAAAGTGATCGTGACATGTTTCACCTTATTTTGGCTCTGCTCCATAATAACCCTGAACATAAACATTCCCACGTTGGGTTGCCCGTCTGTCACCCGACCTCAATCCAACTGAGCGTGTGCCGACTCGCTGGAGACACACTGACATCAAAAGGTCCCCGAAACCAGTAGAGCCACATACCGAGCTTTTCACCGACTGCTATTAGCATTATTATTATTATTATTATTATTATTATTATTATTATTATTTTAGAAAAAATTGTATGCTTGTGTATTGATACACAAACTCTGGTGTTGTATCGGCAGCAGTATTTAAACGTCATTTAAACAGCGTTTCTATTTAATTTGTCTAATTTCAGATCCATTTTCAATACACATGAATGTATCCATACTTATAACCACAAGCTGTTTCAGAGCTGTGACATTTGGATTGCGTTGTAGCTAGCAGCAGGTGTTCATAATAACGTGTTCAACTTTCATAAGTCCACGTAATGAGTCGGCAGACATAGGATGGACTCGTGATGTATTTACCCGTCAGCGCTTTGTCAGACGGTTGACTTCTTGACTCCCTCGGCCACATTAAGTTGCTCCTGGCAACTGTTTGTTTTCGGCAGCAGCAGTAATTGAAGGACTAGCTTCTTCAAAGCTGCGGGACGGGTTGAAAGTAGCAAAACCAGTCGATTGCCGAGCCTCTTTATCAGGACGCTATGTTCTGCATTGTTTTCACCCTGTGTGTTTGTGGGTGTGTGTGTGTGTGTGTGTGTGTGTGTGTGTGTAATCTTGGCAAAATGTGTTCCTGGAGACACTTACTATAGCGAGAACTGCAACAGGGAGGGGGGGGGGGGTTCTGGGTAGTTTGCTAGGTGTTGATATGTCTGTCTTTGGGCAGATACTGTGACAGTCATGTAGCTGGGGTTAAAATGAGGGCAGGGTTTGCGGATGTGCCTCCCTTACAAACAAACACTGTGCCAACAGACTGCACACACATACCGCGTTCATTGCATAATAATGGAGCCTGTCGGTAAGCACTTCCTCTTCCCGCAGGTCGTCAGGCAGCGTTATCTTTTCTTGGAAATGGGTCATAAAATAAAAGATTTACTTTTCTCAAGGAAACAAATTTTTCTTCTTTTTTTTTTTAAAATTTTCTTTAAAATAAGTTGAAATGTAAACCCTAACTAGATATATCTCATCCAGTAGTACAGTGTTTATTTCATACGTAGTACCTCTCATCCTACGTCATTTTTAGATAATTTAAGTAATTCATTCTGTATATACAGAAGACTAATTGTGGTCATACTTGTCACCACAGTGGATATACTAGTTTCAGGAATGGCTTTGTTGTGTGTCAGTAACTCACACCCGTCCTATCAGGAAAGTCTTTCTCTGAACTGGGCGTGTTCAGCACAGCCGAGTGGGCTGAGCCGAGATGAAGTCAATTTTAAGATGCGTGAGAGCCTTCACTCAGCAGCAGAATGCACCAGGACGGTTTCGAGTCAAGTCCTCGCTGGGACAGAAATAGCCCCAGTGGATCCATCCCGAGGGCTTGTTAGTGGATCCATCCCGAGGGCTTGTTAGTGGATCCATCCCGAGGGCTTGTTAGTGGATCCATCCCGAGGGCTTGTTAGTGGATCCATCCCGAGGGCTTGTTAGTGGATCCATCCCGAGGGCTTGTTAGTGGATCCCGGAGCCTCGACCACCCGCGCATGGAGAGAGACCCTCCTCGCTCGGCCTCTCAGACTGCCGCTGGCTGATCCGCAGCTTGACCGCGAGAAGCGAACTGACGCGGTTGCTCCACGCCGCTTCACTATGTGTGGCAATCGAGGAAGTCGTCTGAGGTAGAATGAGCCGTTCCGTCAGCGCGGGCCACCAGGACAGCGTCCCGTTCTCCAGCTGAAACCCCTGAAGCGGCATCCTTTGTTACATGTGTACAGCCATGAAGTTCAACCAGTGCGTACCGCAGGACACTCCCGGCGAGAACAAAGTGTGGAAGTGGTGAGAGCAAGTCCCCCCCCCCCCCCCCCTGTCTCTTTCTCAACACGGAGGATATGTTTAATGTGTTGCCAAACCAGATGATCAGAGCGCTGCACTGCCTGCGCGCTAAAACTGTAACGCTCCAGTGGTTCAGACAAAGCAGGGAACTCGTTTAGGCTTTGGCTTGAATGAATGAATGAATGACTATTTGTCTTGGAAGTCCAGGGTTGGGCTGATCCGGCCTTTCGGAGGCTGATATGCCACATCAAGGTTCAGCTGTACCTTGTCGAGCGGCGGTTGTAACACTTCAGAAGTGTCTGTTTGCGTGTTATCACAGGCTGGCTGTTAACAACGGCACGGCCCTGTGTTTAGGACAGAGAGGTGTGTGTAAATGAAAGGGGAAGGTCAGGGTATGGATGCTTTGAGGCGGACAGAGGAGAAGCCGGCCATGAATAGATCACCGCTTCAAATGCTAATGAAGTATTGCTTTTGTTTTCCCGTGTTTGTGTTGGAAAACAGGCCGGCACAGCTTTCATTAGTCTCAATCGGGCTCACTTAAATTAGGAAGTGGTTTATTGTATTTGTACATTTGTCTCCACCTGTGGTGCTTTTTTTTTTTTTTAAAGCCGCGAGTGAGTTCACACAGTAACCTGTGCAGCCTGTCTCACACTTGTATTTCCTGCCTGGTGAGTAATCTGTGACAATTACAATAAGATTTGATGTTTTGAGTCGATTCTGCTTTCTCGTGTTATTTGTTTGGGTATGTGTGCCTGCGAGCACTGAACATTTGACTCTTTAACATAAGTACGAGAGCAGTTATCTAAGATTTAGCAATACCAACGTCTAGGATTCAGTCTAGTTAAATCCTAGACTAGGATCCTTTGGCTATTTCCAGCTTTATTTATCATATTACAATATGTTTTTTTTATTCGTTTCATCCCTCTGGAGTTCATCCTCACAACTCGTGGCGCTTTGCTTGCCAACTCAGAGATATTCTCACCCTCCTTTTTATCTTCAGAACTTGTCCATTTCACAGTGTTTTCTTTTAGAAACATTGTGGCAATAATATCCCCCGACTCGCTGTCAGGGGGACGGAGCAGTTCTGATTATGACGACCAGTAGGTCGCTTCGGTTCGTTAACAGATCCTACGTCAGCCACAGTCTGTGGGTTCAGCGCTC
Organism: Melanostigma gelatinosum; assembly: GCF_949748355.1. Taxonomy (NCBI): domain Eukaryota; kingdom Metazoa; phylum Chordata; class Actinopteri; order Perciformes; family Zoarcidae; genus Melanostigma; species Melanostigma gelatinosum. Next base: position 8,601,752 of record NC_136641.1, on the reverse strand, counting down.
AGGTCTTTGCTGATGTAACGGGTGCCCGTTCAGTCCGTCTTCCCCCTCCTGAGGTCAAAGTTGTGTCTTTGTGTGTTCAGGCACATTCAAGACCCCGCCAGCCAACGGCTGACGTGGAACAAGCCACCGAAAAGTGTCCTTGTCATCAAGAAGATACGAGACGCCAGTCTGCTTCAGCCTTTCAAAGAGCTCTGCATATTCCTCACCCAGGTATGACCCACGTGTTCACCCGCACTGCTTACTCTGGGAGTGATGCGTCAGTGTTTATGGGCGGGAAGCTGCTAATGGGTCAATGGGAAACTATTTTGTGGGATGCTGTCTTTCTTTCAAAGTCCTTGCTGTCAGTTGCTAATCTTGTTGTTTTTTTTGTTTTTGTGTGTGTGTGTGTGTGTTGTTGTTGTTGTTGTAGGTGAAAGACTTGATTGTTTATGTGGAAAATAAAGTCCTGGAGGACCCAGCTATCTCAGACGATGAAAACTTTGGTGCCATTACGAAGAAATTCTGCACTTTCAGAGACGGTATGAAAACCAGCCATCTTTGCTATGTCAGTATGCACACAGTGTGTGTGTGTGTGTGTGTGTATGTATGTATGTATGTATGTATCTATATATATATATATATATATATATATATATATATATATATATATATATATATATATATATATATATATATATATATATATATATATATATATATATATATATATATATATATATATATATATATATATATATATATATATATATATATATATATATATATATATATATATATCACAAAACAGACAGGAGCTTAGATGAGATAATTAAAAGGTTTATTTTATTTCCCAGATCTTGATGACATCTCTAATCGCATAGACTTCATCATCTGTCTTGGTGGAGATGGAACTTTGCTTTATGCGTCGTCGCTCTTCCAGGTATTCAGCCTCATTCCTCCTGTCACTCTAAAAACAGCCTTCATGTGCTCTTTACATTTACTGGTGTGCCACTACAGTGCTCTCCTTCCTTTGTTTACTTGTAGGAGAGCGTTCCACCAGTTATGGCCTTCCACCTGGGCTCCCTGGGATTCCTGACACCCTTCAAATTTGACACCTACCAGTCTCAGGTCACCCAAATTATTGAAGGTAGTGAGTGTTCTCCAACCTCTGTCTTTCTACAGCTCTTGTTCTGTTTGCCAAAAGCACGTGTTGTGCTCCAGTCGTCGTACACAAAAGACACTTCATATATTTGTATGTGTTGTGTACGTAGGTAATGCTGCCATCGTCCTGCGAAGTCGCTTGAAAGTCCGGGTGCTGAAGGAGAACTGCGAGAAGGCCAGAGCTGACGAAAACTGCATCATCCTGACTAACGGGGACATTGAAAGCAGCCGGAAAGCTGCGCAGTATCAGGTAATATCAATGGGGAGCTCGCTCTGCACTGTAAACACGACCAACCAGCTAAGCCATGTGAACCTGTTGCAGGTACTGAACGAGGTGGTGGTGGACAGAGGACCCTCCTCGTATCTCTCCAACGTCGACCTCTTCCTGGACGGACACCTCATCACCACAGTGCAGGGAGACGGTGAGTGATGTTCAGCCGGGAAATCTGAGCGCTTGCATGGGGTCGGTGTGGTTTGTGCCGTATACCACCACCATTTAACAATGGTGACTGAATTAGATCAGTGCTGTGTGGCGAGCCGTACTCTCTGAGTGAAACGGTCCGACAGCCCAAACAACACGTTCTGCAGATAGAGCAACTGTTATTCTCCTTCACCTTCCAGCAAGCATTGCATTTTATACAGAAGCTTCTAAACATGTTTTCGTTGTGTTCATTCAAAATACAAAAGCACTACTTGACATTACAGCTAGGGTTGTATCGATACTAAAAAGGTACCTGTACGTTAAAAACGATACGATTTAGCATATTTAAGATTAAGATGCAGGCCAATAGATGTATTTCTATTCTACATATACATTTGTTTCTGTGCCATATTAACCCTACGTGACGTGGTGTCGTGCCATAACTCTGTGTCCCCCTCAGGTGTGATAGTGTCTACACCCACCGGCAGTACAGCGTATGCAGTGGCAGCAGGAGCCTCCATGATCCATCCTAACGTGCCAGCCATCATGATCACCCCCATCTGCCCTCACTCGCTCTCCTTCAGGCCCATCGTGGTGCCCGCCGGGGTGGAGCTCAAGGTATCGACACCAACTGTTTGAGTCACTTCAGGAAGTGCTTTGTTTTGCACTGGTTTTTTACCAAATATGCATGTGATATAACTACATGAACTTAAGATATATTTTGATGATAAAAAAAAAAAAAGAGTATATTTATTGAGCATTGAGGACAACTAGAAAATGCATTTCCTGCTGAAAATGCGTTGGAATGCTGAAATCTGAAATGAACCTCAAAAACATTGCTGCAAATAGATATCCAATTTAAAAAAAAATTGCAAAAAGCTTAATAAATCAAAAAGTTGAAAGATTACAAATATGAAGTTATATCACCCTTCTCCTGAAAGAGCTGAACATTTTGATATTCGAACGGTTTCTGTAGCTTAAAAGAATTCCAGCGGTAGTGATATTTGTTGTAGTATTATTAGCAGTATAAGTATTAGTAGCATTTGAATAAGTACTAGTTGTAGCAGTAGTGATATTTGTAGTAGCAGTAGAAGTTGTAGTCAAGTATTAGTAATTAGAAGAAGTAGTAGTATCAGTAGTCGTAGTGGTCGTAGTATTTAATATAACAGTAGTAGTAGAATAAGTAGTAGTAATAATAGTAAAGTCAGTTTTTGAAGTAGCAGTAGTAGTAGTACTAGTAGCAGTCGTACTAATAGCTGTATTAGTACTGGTAGTAGCAGTATTAACAGTTGTGGTATAAGTAAGAATAGTAGTGGTAGTAATAGTGGTAGTAATAATATTTATGGTAGCAGTAATAGCAGTAGCAGTAGTAGTAATAGTAGCAACAGCAAAAGTTGAAGTAATAGTAGTAATACTGTAAGAAATTTGAGCAAAAAACTGTAGTTAGTAGATATAATAAAAGTGTTTAATAATTCATAATTAAGAATTCATAATTAGTCATAATCATAAGGGTTTTGGGAATGCATAATTAAGATAAACATAAAGTGTTGTAAGATTAGTCGCTAATAAGACATGAAGCTTCTGCCAAGGTTGCAGAAGTGTAGCTTTTATACTAAAGGATTATCATAGAAGGGAGTAAGTCATAACTGACAGGATTTGAATGTGTTAGCTGCTCAGGGAGAGAGAGATTTGGAGATAGGCGTTTACAGAAGTGTGTATGGAAATTGGCCAATAGCAATTGAGATAGACTGAAGGGGAGGAGTCGCGAACGAATATGTGGGAGGTTTGATTTAAGTCTTTTTCTCTCTCGTGAAGGCTCTCAGACGACGGACGTGTTTTTATACCTGAGGAGCTGAGTAGAGTTTTTTTGTAAATGGGGTTTTATTGATTTAATATTTCATAGGAGTATGTACTCCAATGTTTAACTGTAATCGTACTTGCATCAGTGGAATTAAATTCCTTATAATTGTAAACCAGTCTTGGTAGATTTCTTATCGCAGCGTGTCGACTGTGCAAAGCAGCCGGACACGCGTGCTCTGGCCTTCTCTCTGTGGGGTGTGAGTTTCATCCTCCACAATACCAGAAATATTAGCAGCAGTAGTAGTCGCAGTATTAGTAAGAGCATTCATTTTTTTCAACAAAAAAGCCTAATTTTGAGCGAAACGTTTAAATACAGTTAATCCGTGAGGCTTTTATTTTGAAAGGGTGGGACTGGGAGGGAGGGGGAGAGGAGACATAATCATCATGTTTGACACATAAACAGAGGTTATTAAATGACAGGCTTCATCACAAGCAGTTCAGTTAGAATTCACTCTGGGGCTTTTATTTTGAAATGGGGTGTGGGGTGTGGGGGAGAAGGGGAGAGGAGATGGAATCATAATGTTAGATAAACACAAACCGGTTATTAAATGACAGGCTCATCACAAGCATTTCAGTTAGGATTCATTCTGTGGGGCTTTTATTTTAAAATGGTGTGTGTGTGTGTGGGGGGGGGGGGTGGAGGGGGGAAAGACCTCTAAAGATCCCTAAGACCTGAAAGACTGTATGAGAGACACAGAGAGAGAGAGGAGTGTATGTGCGCGTGAGTCTGTGTGTTTATCAACATCACTAATTGGCTCAATTGCAAACACCTGTGTGCCTGAAGCCATTTCATGGAGATAAAACAGGGAAACACCTCTCAAACAAATCATCAAAACTCCCATAACCGTAGCTCCTATTGCTCCGATATTAATAATTGAGGGGAAGGATGAGTTGAAGAACAGATTCTGTAAAAATTGTGTCTGTAGTGTAACAAATGTGGCTTAACTGGCGATCTAGAAATGGGGTACCGTGTTCTGTGGAAGATTTTTTTGAAGCAAAGTTTAACATTGGTCTCTATGGAGCAGAAAGTTGGTTTTCCTCTCAATTAACGGCTTCCGTGTCAAATGTGGAAATCTGTGGGATTCCACAGTAATTTTTTCTACGACAAGGACAATATTAGCTACTTCTACATCCAGAAATTATGCGTGAAGATTGTGGACACAGTGGCAAAACACAAATGTTTTTTTCACAAGAATCTCAAGCTGCTCTTCACTCTAGCGGTGACATCACGCACTCTAAGCTGCGCAATACACACCCATTATAAAGTCAGAAAAGGGCTGAAAAATCATAAAAGTTAAATTGCTGCTGTCTGTAGCTGAAAGTATGAGGAAGTTGAAGGATTTGAAAGTTGAAGAAGTTTAAGAGGATTTGAAAATATTCTCCACAGAGATCCCATTGAAAATATAAAGCTTAATAATTCAAAAAAGTTTAAAGGTTAGAAATAGAAAAAGTCATAGCAGAGATGAGCTGAAGGAGCTGAACATTTTGATAGTTGAACGCTTTCTGTAGCTTACAAAATGAAGAAGAAGAAGAGTTGCAACGAAAAATGGGGGGGAAGGATGAAATAGTGGAATAAAGAAACAGGATAACAATAGTTGGAATGCTTAACAGCATTCCAACAATAAAACAACCTTTGTCCTTTCTGTGACTTTTCTACACCCTTTACTTGACTTTTCAGATAATGCTGTCACGTGACGCGAGAAACACAGCCTGGGTGTCATTTGACGGAAGAAAGAGACAAGAGATCTGCCACGGAGACAGGTTAGTCTGCACCTGAAGAATATATCAAGGATGAGAGGACTTATGTCTCAACAGGATTTGGAAAAACTTGTCCATGCATTTATCTTCAGCAGACTGGACTTCTGTAACGGTGTGTTTACAGGTCTCTGTAAAAAGTCCGTCAGAAAGCTGCAGCTGATTCAGAACGCTGCAGCTCGAGTCCTCACTAAGACCAGGAGGGTGGATCACATCACTCCAGTTCTGATGTCTTTGCACTGGCTTCCTGTCCAACAAAGAATTGACTTTAAAATCCTGCTGTTGGTTTACAAAGCACTGAATGGTTTAGGGCCAAAATACATCTCTGATCTGCTGCTACCTTATGAACCATCCCGACCCCTCAGGTCGTCTGGGACCGGTCTACTATCTGTTCCCAGAGTCAGAACTAAACATGGAGAAGCAGCGTTCAGTTGTTCTGCTCCACATATTTGGAACAAAGTCCCAGAAAGCTGCAGGTCTGCTGAGACCCTCAGCTCATTTAAATCAAGATTGAAGACTTTTCTGTTTGCTGCTGCCTTTAATTGAACCACATTCAATTCATATATTAATCAATTTCCTGCATTTCTGCATTTTACTACTGAATTTTATTTCTTACACTGTTCTTAATTGCTGTTAAATCTCCTTTTCTTTTGCCTTATGTTTTGATGCTTTTAATGGTTTTAAAAGGACTGCACAATATATCGCCATTTCCTCCAGGACCGAGTTCGTGCAAGGCGTACACTATAAAACGCAGATCGGCAAAGATCTTTTCCAGACGTGGTTTGTGTGCGAGTAATTGCAGAATTGCGGCAGTGTATGGTTGATTGCGTGCAGCGTAATATCTCAGGGAGACATCAATTATTGTTTCAATGTATGTTTTAAATCTCCTTTACTTTTTACTACTGAATTTTATTTCTTACACAGTTTCTTTAATTGTTTTTAAATCTCCTTTTCTTTTGCCTTATGTTTTGATGCTTTTAATGGTTTTATGTGAAGCACTTTGAATTAACGAGTCATCGCACCTCACAATGAGACTCCGCACTAGATAACGAGTTTAACGCTCAGCTGCCTCAACCCTGCAGGCTATGTAACCGTATCAACCCGCTTAACGGGCGTGAGCCGGGGAGTTTACCACACCTCAGATCCATGTTTTTCCTTTCGGTAACTCATTCAGAGATCACCTTCCTGGTTCTGCCATTGTTTTTGAGTCACTGAAGCAGACTGAGACAAATACCCAGTGTTGCTTCAGGAGGAAGTTGCGTTGCTTTATCTGATGTCAACAGCTCCTCTTTTGTTTGTTCGATCGATTGCACGTACCTGGACTTCTCCTTCTTGTTCGGCCTGCAGCGATTGTGACATAAAACCTGATTCTTTTTTTTTTTTCCCCCATCCTTGTTCCAGTATTACCATCACCACTTCCTGCTTCCCTGTTCCCTCCATCTGTTTCCGGGACCCGGTCAATGACTGGTTCGAGAGCCTGGCCCAGTGTTTGCACTGGAATGTGAGGAAGAAGCAGAACTACCTTAGCTCGGAGGACGAGGAGTTCTGAAGGCACTGAAAGGGGGGGGGGCATCTTCAAAGTCTGAAGGACTCCTTAGTCTTGGTTTTAGCTCGACCGTGCTCTGTGCCGTTTTGTCTTTAATGGATAGGTCTCACCAAACTCCATTCAGCATCGCCTGTCGTAATAACGTTGCCCAGAACATTGACAATTGTATTAAACCTCAAATCACTATTGTAAAATTATATTTAATCCTTGTTTTTTCATAGTTTTTATTTCATAAGGCCCTTTTTCAAAAGTCTGTCTTCGCGCTTGGTGAGAGTGGAGTTGTCACAGTCTCGTCATCCCTCAGCCAATCACCTAAAATCCTCCCGATAAGCATTACTTAAAACAGCTACCAGATTAAGACCGCTAGCTCGTGTTAGCTAGAGTAGATTGGGCCGGACCTGATATGCCGGGTTCGGCTGTATTGTCTCGAAAATTCCATCGGGCTTGAATCAGGGCGGGTTCATGCCAGTTTCCCGGGTTTTTATTTTGTTATTCAACGCAGACCGTATAGACAGTTTTTAGTCTGTGCTGAACATTCGGTAGGAGAAGACGACACATGTGTCACTAATGTCTGTTACCCCACTGAAGACGTGCGCCCAATCATAGCTCTACGCTAGAACGATGCCAGTCATTTAGAATCAAACACCGAGCTGCAGCGGTCAAAGACGGACTCGCACCTCCAGGTTCTCTAGTAGCTTCGGATTATTACTCGTCATCAAAGTGGAACGCCAGTGCTGACTGCAGCTGCTAGCTTAATTCACATAACTCTGCAGAGAGTGAAAGGAAGCTTATCTACAGTCTATTGGGTGAGCGGTGAGGAGGCGGAGACTGGTGAAAACGCCACTCTTGAATGATGACATCTTTGTGTAATTTATTTTAAAAATGATAGACGTATACAACCAACATTTGAAAAATGGGTGTTTTGAGATAAAAATTAAATGAATAAATAATACATTATTTTTTTCAAAATATTGGACACGTGTTGCTTAATCAAGCTACTCAGAGTATGCAGCATTAATGATTCTCTGCTCAGGTAGTCGTTACATAGTTATTAATATCCTTTAATAAGTCTGTAGAATACCCCAGAAGATGTTCTAATGTGTAAGCACGTTAAAACGGTGACTGTCTGAATGGAGTTTGGTCCCACTATTTGTCCAGGATTGTCTCTGTGTGTTTTTCTTCTGCGTTCCGTATAAACTGGCCTTTTGAAATCAAAAAGCAGTTGAAGAGATGGTGTTTCGACGAGTAATCAGAAGGAAATGCAAGGCTTGCACTAAAGCTTTGAACGTCTGTTGTGAATGGCAGTTATGCATCACTCTCAATGGTCTGCTTTGGCACTTTTTACTCTGCAAAACAGACCATATGGACGGCAGGGACACATCGACTACTTTATAAACCACAAGTTAGCTACTTCAGTAGAGGTTACAGATTTTCTTAAATATTCTAAAGCATCTGTTAAATCAAACTTACCTGAATTGTTAATCAAATCAGGAGAAACTGTTGTAATATCATGAATTTATGACGAATGATGTCTTACACATTTATTTTTGTTGCGTCTTGGGGGGGTGGTGGGCAGATTTACAGTAAATCTACTTGGCAAATGTACGGACTGTGCCTTAAACACTGGTATCATTAATTTAAGAAAATGTAATTTTCAAGGTTTACATCATTGTGATCTGATTTGTGCATTTCAATTGCAGCCACATGCTGACTGCTGTCGGCTGCACACGACACTTGATCGGCTATTTGGGTTCTTTAGTAGGCGTCGCATAATCTCTGTTCCGCTGTCCGTAGTCACTGCGTTGTAGTCAAGAATGCAGGAAGATGATATTCATTCCAGTTCCCATTTCTTCAGTGTCTTTTTAAAGTCTGTTTTTAAGCCATAGCTGAACTCTGTGTAGGTTTTATAGACCGATGTCTGTGGGTGATCTAAAGGTTCTGTGTACGTTTTTCAGACCTTCAGTTTGCGACAACTCTGCCACTGTGTAGTCTTTGCTGAAAACGTGTGGCCTCCCGTACATATCTGTTCGCGTATGTTTTTCTAGATGTTTATATATGTGTATATATATATATATGTATAAGTTTATAAATTGGCTCAGCAAATTGTGTCGTATGGAAGACGTGGCGTCACCTGTTACTCAAGTGGACCAGCTGAGCTCTGAAAGGCAATCATTCCTTCAACTCTGAGTACATGTATGTGATGCTTGAATAAGATGTATTTTGTAAAGTCTGTTTATTGATCCGTTTACAATGCATCATTGCTGAAAATAAATCTTTGATACTTTTTTTTTTACATTAATAAGCTCTATAATTAATTTGTCGACCAGTCAGTCTGGCTCTAATTTTTCAAAAGCTTGTAATACAGAAGGATTTGTAGAACAGTGAAATACTTGTACATTCAAAAGGCTTTCCAGGACAACTTTAAATCGAATGCATCAGAACAGATGGAAAAGGATGCGGTTTGTCTCCAGTGTTGTCTGAACTGTCGCGCCTCACTGAACCCCAGTTCTGCAAAAGAAAAAGGCTTTTACTTCTATTTTCTATGAAGCATTGTCAACTCTTCTCTCAAAGTGCTTTTCACTTTTGTAACTCTTGACTTTTATATTCATGTTTGCTTTTAATATGAATCTTGCTATTTTTTTTTTTCCCCCAGAGCACTTTAATAAACAAAATGTAACACGGGAGTGTGTACCCTCCTGTTTGATCGTCACTCCTGAAACCAGTCCTTGGGTTCATGTTTGCTTTAAATCAATGAAATGTGGTGGAAGTCGTGCAATATCACTAAAGCTACCGGTAGTTCCCTGGATTTAACGCCAGTTCTGTGAGTATGTACATCCAAATAATTTTTCACTTGTTATTGAGCAACAAGCCAAAACATCAATCTTGTTTTATTTTATTAAACCGTAAATGGAAAAAAACAAACCCTTGTGTAACGGTACTCGCGTGCTGCAGAAAGAGGTAAACATATTCCAGTGTCTCCCAAAGAAGTAGTCAAGACGATACAAGATTCAAGCTAGACAGTTACTATTTCAAAAAGCACATTAAAGTTAGTCAACATTGGATGTCATTTACAGTAAAAGAGATTTTGAGATAAAAGCTGCTTTGATAGGAAAGATGTTGGACAAAATTGTTGGTGTCTACGAACACCAATAGCTGTAACACGTTATAATACTGTAATCAAAGGTTATGTAGTTCCAGTTGTAATGCTTTACATCCTGTAGATTAACCAGTGTTCGCTGGAATGACATGTAAACGGCACATCAGTAAAAAAAAGAGACATCAACCGACTGATCATTCTGGTGGAGTTGATGTTGAACAATGAGCTCCGTATTTATCAGCACAGTGCTAAAGCTTCTTATAAGGCCCTCTGCATGAAGATGTGTCCTTAACCACCGGCTGTGATATCACTTGCTGTGGGCAAACACTGCAAAAAAAAAGAAAAGTACGGCTCAATACAACGTTCTGGCCGCTTTCTAGCCAACAAACGTGCTCAAGGTGAGTACAGTTGGACAATGCTTAGGTTTCTCAGAATTTAGGGACGTGATCAAGAGGGGAAGTAGTTCATGATATTTACAAATCTGTAAAGCTGAGTTCATATTCCCCTGGTCTTCTGCCCAGAGTAACATTTGAAGGACTGAAACCAAGAAAAGAAAACCAAAGTTATACTCACTCCTCTCCCTCAGGCCTTGTCCAAAGCTGCGCACCAGCCTGATGAGGCCCCAGAGTAAAACCACTTTAATCACCAGTGAAATCAACGCTCCGGTGACAGCGGCTGCCTCCAGGGTGTACGATTTGTCGTGGAACCATTTCATTACCACCTGCGGTTAAAGCAAACCATTGTTTTTTCAGCAGTAATCCAGCAATGTCATACATAACTTATGAATTTATTAATACGGTGTGTCTTTATGATACAATGGCGGGGTCAAAAGGCAAAGTGGAAACAAATTGGGGAGAGGTTTGTGACGTGAATGTGCTTGTGTTCATTTGTATTTAAAAACAACTTTTCCACAGTGTGGTTTTTTTTGTTGATTATTTCGCCTGCTTTAGAAAACACCCTTTCACAGGGCACAGATGAAGCTGGGGTACAGAGAATAGTTTGCAAACAAAGGCGCAATAAAGTCCGAAGTACACAAACTGTGACCGGGGGATCCATTGCGTTTCGCTGCCAGATACGTCAACGCAAGCCTCGATACGCGCTTCACAAAAATCTTCCTGGATTACTCGACACGAGCTTCGAAGCCTCGACACGAAAGGTCACATCACTAATCGTCCCCTTGAGGACATTTCTACTATTTTGACGTTCACCATCTTGTTAAAATTGCCCTCAACAAATGCTCTAGTCACTGCTGTTTGAGTAACGTCTGCTAAAAAAAAAACACACATGGATTGATCAGTATTTGTAAAAGCCAGTCCACCTACAGATTCAGAGAAATTTAAATATTTGAAATCTGGTAAAAGCAAATGTCAGCAGCTCACCGTGTACATCAGATAAACAAAGAAGGCTAGCTGAGGAAGGTTCTGCACCATGAAGACCCAGACTAAGACCGTGGCTTCCTTTAACACCTGAAGAACAAGATGTTACAACTAAATGCTTGTGCATTTTACCATCCGTACTCTTAACGATTTAAAATGCATCATGAATGACATTTTCGTATCAGTTAGTGGTCCCTCTGTGTGCAGGTTTACTCGTGAAGAAGACAATGGATGAAGAGCGCTCACCGCAATAGCCCCAACAGCGGCGGTCAGGCAGGCCCACCCTACTCCGACGCCCAGGATAATGCTGTTGGTAGCGGACATGGCCGAGTCCGCCGTCGTGATCAGGATACAAAGACACAACTGTAACAACAACAACAACTGCATGTCATTATTGAGCTCATTTCAAGAAATACTTGTCCAAGAGTTTGGTTCTAAAATCACACACATTCTTTTGTACCAACCGTGTTACAGAAAAGGCACACAGACCAGTTCCTTGAACAAAGGAAGCACCAATTGACCTGAAATTAATGCAACCACAAAACATGAGCCAATGTGGGACTCAACCAGAAAACTAGCTCTGCAGCTATTCTCACTGACATCACTGTTTTGACTCGGTCCAGGTTCATACCTACGTGTAGAGATAGATAGACTTTATTTCAGACTCAGGGTCCATACAGACAGATACATAAAAAGACAGACACAAACAATAAAAGTACATAGGCCTAGCAATGCCTTACAAAGAGACAGCTGTACCAATGTCGCCACAGCTGGACTGGTAGCGTGTGGTGCTAAACCTTAAAACAAGTATGATCCCATTTACAGAGTCATTCAGTCTACAGATGAATTTGTACATGAGATTTCTTAAAACTGTTTGGAAAGTGTTGACTCGTGCAGCCACACACATTTCACTGGCACTACTCCATCTCGCTCTCTTTAACAGTATTCTCATGGCGTCATTGTACGCTACTTGAAGTCTCTGTAAACTCTTTTTTTTGTAGTTTGACCACAAGTGTGCAGTGTAGAGTGAAGTACAATATGCTCTGAACAGAGACATCTTCACTCCATCTGTACACAGACCAAACTTGCGTGAGAGACTGTTTGCTTGTGCATACATCATACGACATTGCCTGGAAATGTCGTTATCATCAGACATGTGTTCTGTTAAAAAATGACCAAGATATTTTACTTCACTACAGACACCAAGATTATTGTCAGACAATTTGAAGTCAGGGAAGTTTAGACATTTGTCCTCTTTAGTTGGACAGATCAGGATAGCACTCTTACTGGCGCTGTATTTGATGTCATGTTCCACACCGTACACAGTACATATAGTGAGGAGCTGCTGAAGACCAGCGCTAGAAGGACTAAAGATCACCAGATCATCTGCATACATGATGTGATTAACCAGAGTATTACCCATCATGCACCAGTATTACAGGCTTTCAGTTGCTTGGACATATCATCAATATACAGATTAAACAGAACTTGTCTGACACCATTGCTAACCCCAAATGGGGCTGACACACTTTTACCCCATTTGACTTGCATACTCTGGTGCGCATACCAGTAAGCCAGAATGTGGGGACACCTCTTTGGCTCAGTTTAAAAAATAATTTCCTATGATTAACACGATCAAAAGCTTTGGAGGCATCAATAAAACACATAAGAAGTGATGAGTTTATACATGCACTGCATACTATATTATGACATTTCTAGTAAAATACTATGACTTCTTTATAGTATTCTTTCTTTGACAAAGAATACTGCGCTATTTTTATGATTGTGTTTTAATAAACTACTACGCCATTACTTTTTATGAATCTTTGACATATATGACTTTCGATATACTGTTTTTTAAAAACTTTTGACATAATATATTATGGCTATTATGACTTTTCGACAGGTTATACTATGACCTTTCCAGATGCTAGCCTATCACTTTTTTTATGACAAATTTTGACATACTATATAATTTTTTTCGACATGCTATACAATGACTTTGACATGTGTGGAAGTTTGAGTCTGTGCCACAGCGAGGAGGCCAGAGCACGTGTCCGGCTGCTGTTCACAGTGGACACGCTGCAACAATAAATCTACCAAAACTGGTTTACAATTAAAAGGAATTTAATCCCACTGATGCAAGTACAGTATTTACAGTGAAGTACACTATTTCCATGAAATATTAAATCAATAAAACCCCGTTTGCAAAAAACTCAACTCAGCTCCTCAGGTATAAAACCCGTCCGTCCTCTGAGAGCCATCACGCGAGAGAGAAAAAGACTTGAAATTAAACCACCCACATCCGTTCGAAACACCTCCTCTTCCGTTTATCCCGATTCCTATTGGCTAACTTCCAGGAGTGTATTCACCTGTCTGCCTTTCTGTCCCTGAGTTTACGAACACGTTCAATGACTGTCAGTTATGGTTTAATCCCTCTATGATAAACATTCCATATAATAGATAAGACTTTGCAACTTTTGGCAAAAGCTTCATGTCTCAAATTCTCCATCTAGCTACGAATCCTAAAACACTTTATGCTTATCTTAATTATGCATTTCCAAAACACTTATGATTATGACTAATTATGAATTCTTAAATATGAATCATTGAACACTTTTATTATAGCTACTAAACACAGTTCTATGCTCAAATGTCTTACACATGCTATGATTTTCTTTTACTTTTTCAACATGCTATATTATGACTTTTTCGACATGTTATACTATTACTTGCCTTTCCCCGACATGCCATACTATGACCTTTTCCCGACATGCTATACTATGACCTTTTCCCGACATGCCATACTATGACCTTTTCCCGACATGCCATACTATGACCTTTTCCCGACATGCTATACTATGACCTTTTCCCGACATGCCATACTATGACCTTTTCCCGACATGCTATACTATGACCTTTTCCCGACATGCCATACTTTGACCTTTTCCCGACATGCTATACTTTGACCTTTTCCCGACATGCCATACTATGACCTTTTCCCGACATGCTATACTATGACTATCAGAATCCGCTTTATTGACCAGGTATGAGTACTCATATCAGGACTGGATTAAATATTGAATGACTAACGTACCAGGTTGCTATTTATACATCAGGTATGTGGATATGTACAACATCTGTATGTACACATCAGTTTACAGTATATGCAGCACCTTAGTGTATAGGCCTATTTGACAATTATATGTACATGGTACAAAAAACTAGTTAAATAACGACATTTAAAATGAAGTATAATTTAACTGATGAGTGACGACCTGTGGGAACAAACTGTTCCTGTGTACGGTTGTTTTGGGGAACAGCGCTCTTAAACCCCCTACCAGAGGGGGAAAGTTGGAACATGTTGGGTCCAGGGTGTGATGGATCTGCAGTGATGCAAACAGCCCTTTTCTTGACTCGGTAGGTGTATAAGTCCTGAATAGAGGTCAGGAATGTAACAGTTCTGGTGTGCAGTCGTTGGTGTAGAAGGAGAAGTACAGTGGGGAAAGCTCACATCCCTGGGAGGCGCCGGTACTGATAATCTGGGAGCTGTTTGTCATCTTCCCCAACTTTACCCGCTACATCCGGTCTGTCAAAAGAATTGTGATCCATGACAAGTGGGGGCTGGCACAGTAAACTTGCTGAGTTTGGAGCGGAGGACTTCTGAGATTACGATGTTGAACTCCGAGCTTAAGTCCACAAACAGGATCCTTGCATTATGTTCCTGGGGAGTCCAGTTGTGGCAGGATGTCGTGCAGTCCCATCGACTGCATCATCCACCGAGCTGTGAGCTGGGTAGGCAAACTACAGGGTGTCCAGCAGGGGTCCTGTGATGTCCTTCAGGTGGGCCAACATCAGTCTCTCAAAGAATGTTTTATGACCACAGACGTCAGGGTGACGGGCCTGTCGTCATTTAATCCTGTGATAATCCAGGTTTGATTTAGACTCACAACCCTTTTCTTCATGTCATCCACTCTCACACCCCCTTCTCTGTCACTCAGTCTCCAGCTGCTCTACTAAAGACAAAAGCCAGAGAGATTTTGTTTTTGTCAGAGCATTTGATTCATTGATTGTTGTCAGGATGTAAAGAGAATTTCAACAAATATAAAATTGTTTCTGAAAACATTACAAACCCTAGCTTTAATATTAATATCCAAACATTTATCTGAAAGAAGTGTTAACTGGGGAAAGTGCTGATCCATTGAGATTTTTGAAGATAAAAAACAAGCATTGTGAAATTAGATTTTTCCAGCAAAGGAGACCATATATATAGGAAGTACATTACAGTGATGGTAGCTTTTAGGTTTATTGTCCAGGAACATGAGGGCCTTATATACAGATTGTACAGGCTTGAATATTGTATCTGTGGTTAAGGGACCAAGAGGTTGAACAGTTATATGCGAGGAAATCATGGCATGGAAACCAATCTTAGCAGTTTCAAAAAAATCTATAATTGCTCGGTTGAATTTTGTTTTTGCAACATCTTGCTGAACTTACTGAAGCAAAGAGTTGAGTCTCAGATGACACCGAGGTATTAGAAACTAGAAACCACTTGTAGCTACTCACCTGATACATAAACAACATTGTTGAGGAGCATCACTTGCTCGTTCTGTTGACTGTATCTTTACATTAAGATGAAAGCAAGAATCTGCAAGTCACTCTGCGACAGCCTCCATTAACCATCAAGTCTTTACAGTTCATATTTTTGTATCATTTGCGTATATTTGGACGTCAACTCAAAAACATGCTGAAGGCAGATATTGATGTATAAGCTAAGAAGGAACCTGTGATAAGAGCTTTTCTTACGCTAAGGTACACCTCACAGACGTTGTTGCTACAGTGTTACCCTTTGCTTCAAAAAAATTGAAGCTTTTCATTTTCAAATGTATTTAGTGACCATGATCCTCAACATAAATGTTTGATTGTCAGCATTTCACTTGAATTTAATTGCCGTTTTAAGAACACTTCTGTTCCTTCATTTAAATCCAATTTACGAGCAATGAGGTCGAGTCACGATCCGAGTCATCACAAGACTTAATTGTCCTCTCTGGTGTGTTGCTACATACAGTACAACGTCACTTTATAAGTTTCCTGTCTGCTTTATTTTCCCCAGTTCATGTTAAAAACCACCAAATATAATAACTTTTCTATCAAAATGACATTGCCTGAGCAAGTCTTTAAAATGCTCAAACTAGATTGTTTTAGCAGAGGGTGGCTGGTAAATTCCAATAACGACCGATGAAAAAGCAACTTGCCATGGGCTGCTGGTAGTGCAGGGTAAACATAACCTGGTGTGAAATATACGAGGGTTCTTTAACGTTGCAACGGCTGGGTTTTTATGTGGTCTTCAGCCAGTGTTTTTGTAATATATAGTATTTACCAACTGACTTGTGGTCAGGTTTTTTTTCATTTTTCAAGGATCATTAATTGTCATTGTGCAACACACGGATTGGCTTTTTGTGGGCTTGATGGAGCGATACTGGGTAACACTCACTGGCACGGACTGTTCATGTGGATTCCACACATTGCCAGCAGCTGCTCTCCCGTTAGCCTCCCACCCAGTTAGATCCACACCTAGCCAGCACTAGTCCCCGGCAGCCACCTTCTCTACGATGTAGTATGCCTGTTGCCAGACCGGTAGCACCCCGGTCCCTTTACTGACAAGCAGATGTGTTTTCCTCGCCAAGAGTTGGTCAAACGTAACTCGAACAGGTAACGGGAGCGAGGTTAGTCAGTGTGTTCTTGGCCTGGTTGTACAAGATTCAACTTTCTGTCGGCTTCACCTTTGGCCCAACGAAGCCGCCTTAGTGTTGCTGTAAACCAGGGTTTGTTGTTGTTTTCGTGAGCGCACACACATTTCTTCACAAACACTGTTGTACAATGTCACATTGTCAATGAGTTGATCCAGATCTGGAGCTGCAACATCACAAACACACTAACCAGTGCAGTCAAAGCGGGCCTTTAACTCCAGCTTTGCCTCCTTGGTCCACCTTGTCAGTCTGGACCACAGGCTGAGCAGATTTGAATTTCTGCCTGCAAGTTGGGAACCTGAGCCTGGATGACCCAGCCAGTGATCAGAGAGCCCCAAGGCTGCACGGGGATCAGAGCAATACGAGTCCTTTACCGTAGTGTGGCAATAATCCGGCGTGTAATTATCACTGGTGGGACATTTCATCTGTTGACCGTATTCATGAAGTTCTTTGCTGAGGTTTGCTCTGTTAAACTCAGCTAGAACAATGAGAGAGGAGTCTGGGGTTTTTTCCTCCATGTTATTGATTTGTCCAACCAGGTGTTGCAAAGCCTCGCTGACACACGCCTCAGGTGGGGTACAAACACCGACCAGAACAATAAATAAAATGGTTTGCCGTTTATGAAAATAGTCTCTAGGGGAGGACTGCATGTTCTGAGACACCCCTGTGTTTTCCCCTCGATAGCTCCTTTACACTGTCCGCTCTGAGGCACCGGCAGATGGAACAAAGCGTCCGGGATGTGCTGACCAAACCAGGGCAGTTGCAGTGATGCAGAGGGCAGCGCGCCTCTGGAGAAGTCTGTGCTTGCTCTGTTGAGAAGCAGCAGCTCATCCATATTGTTGGCCGGGGAGCGGAGGTTCACCATATGCATTGACGGAAGCTCAGTTCTAGATCCCTGCTGTCGCAGTTTAACAAGTGCTCTGGCCTGCTTATGGCATACTGTACAAGGATTTTGTCGACAACTTTTTTATGCCATAACATACTATGACGTTATACCACACTATGACTTGTTATGCTACTATAATAGATATATATTATTTTTCTGAAAGTTCAGAGCGGGCCCATTTCTCTGCCCCCGAAAGTGCTGCGTGCACCATTCTTGAGAACTGCTCATCGCTCTTTTACTCTAGGACAATGAAGAAGAGTTCGATTGTGACGTCAAGCAGCAGCAAACGTGAACTGCGTTCCATGAGATGCTGCCTGTAAAGACCCGCTGCAAACGACATGCTGGACTCAATGCGCAGAGTCCTGAAGCCCGCCCCCCGCTGCTGCACCACATACATACATATCTTCGTAAATAGTTGGAACCATTGGTGATAAGAAAATCATATCATCCGCACTGCGGAGGCTGTCTATCACATTTCTGTAAAGAGGAATGCACATGAACCTGAGCCTGAAGGTCAAAGGTCACCATGGAGAAACACAGGTTCAGCAGGAAGTATTGCTCCTGGAGGCTGTCCAAGGCCCCGCCCACACGGAATGCCATCATGTTGGGCCTCTGGATGAGCAGCAAGGTGCAGAAGACCTGGATCACGCCGAAACACATGATGCACACGAAGCGAACCTGCGTCACAAACAGACCACAGCTGGTTAATCAGGTTTGGTTGATTCTTAATCACATATAGAAAACATCCTTTCTGCAACTGGGATAATACTTAATACTAATACATTGGAGTCTGGATCAAAGTGATGGACTGACGGACCGACGGACCATAGAAAAGATGACACGCTGACGTTTCCTGCAGTGTGGTGAAGCCGGAGTAATATTATTCAGGGCGGGGGTCAGTAACTAACTATGAGAGTCCACAGGTCACTAATCAGCAAACCATTTACTAAACAGGAGAAACTTGCAAAGAACAATGACTTGACCGTGATATTCGCCCATCTGTACAAGCCAACACACACACACACACACACACACACACACCAAAGTGAGAACTGGTTACAGCTGCAACTGAAAAAGGAAACACAAAGACACCCTGATGTATACTGGTGTCCCACTGTCATATATCAAACTGTCCAAGTCCAGAGGGCGTTTAAATTCATCTTTAGGACATCGTGACAGCCATTCATACAATGCCTTACATTTGATCTTGAATGTTGATGGGCTTAAAATGTTTTGAAATAATGAGTCTAGATATTATTTTTAATTATCTCTCAGAAGAAGATTTGAATGATTTAGGAATTAGAAGACCAATTTGAATCAACAAATGTTTTAAGTATTCATTTTCCCTTTCTCAAATGTTATTCTGTATTTCACATCTTAATGTCCGTCTTATTCATATATTGGGGCCATGACTACGCGTTCTCATTTAAACATGTTATATTGTGGAATCCAGATTGTTTTGTAACTCCATACATCAGTCAAACGAATAAGAAAGTAGGTCATGAAAACATTTCCGACTGCGACCTACCAGCAGCTCCTGCTTGAACTGTGATCCCAGCACAGAGAAGTTGACCACCGATCGCACCATAACCAACGACACGCTGAGTACAAACACCAGCAGCTCCTGTCTATTCTCCTGCAACACGCCCCGGCTGATGTAGTAGACGCAGAACACTGCATGCATGGGACAAGACCGTACAATGCTCACATACGGCACGAGTCACTGCATTACAAGAATGGTTTCTTCATAAAGCTGCACTTTCATTGGTTGCTCTTTTATACTCTGTATATCTGAATGTAAAGCCATTATGATGCAGTGTTTATTCATGTTTTATACTAATTATGGTCCCGATAGTGGAACTGCATTGGTTCCATTTGCTATATTCTTATGTTGCATAAAGGGCGGCAGGTGATACATATTAACCATTTATTTATCTTGATTGGTGATCGTTTTTCTTTACCATTTAGTGTATTAACTTTCTACATGTAACATAATAAAAAAAAGGATTATAAACTACCAAACCCAAAGTTGTATTTGAAGTTTTCTTAACTTAATCTGATCAGCAGGAAAAGAAAGGTATTCATTTCTAATAATACATTGCATTAACTTGATACTCTGTGTTAGCTTCTTAGAGACATTGACTGTATACACAAGTCTGTCTTCCTTGTGATGGAGTCATTGTACTCACCTAATCCAACCAACTGGATGAGAGACACAGTGACGTTGTCGTCCTCATACGAGTCACCCTGCCTGTAGATGCTGGACACCGTTAGGCCGAGCAGCACCAGCAGAGACGCTATGGTGAAGCAGAAGTAGAGCTTGAGCAGACAGGACAGCTCTGCCCAGGACTTTATCTACAAGAGGGTGGAGATGGGAGAGGTCAACGAATGTGAAACAACAACGTTTGAATTGAATTTAATGATTATTTAGATGACATTTAAACCCATCTTTACACCCACACAATGTGTTTTTCAGTTTCCCTCCATTTCATTACACTTAAAATAAAACTTGACCCCCCCTACTTTCAGAACTACTCGTGTTTTTAGCTTCTTTTATGCTGCAGCAGCTCACCGGTCCACATGGTGTCGCGACCAATTCCTGGTGTCTGGGCCTCAGGTTTGGAGAGAGAAGATCTAGGCCTTCCTGGGGTTGCCCAGACATCTGGTTGCCCAACAAAGGACTGCAGTGTAACAAAAATGTAATAATTACACAGAGGTTCACGTTGGGTAAACAGAAGAGCAGTCCAGTAGAAAGCAGAGGTATGAAGGAAAACCGGTTGGCACACTTGACATATAAACGACACAAACACCAAATACACCATAGAAAGAGTAACGAGGGACAGGTGAAACCAATCAGGGCGGGCCAGGTAATCGCACAGGCAGGCAGAAACACAGTGAAGCTGCCTGAAACCAGAAACAAGGTGAGTACTTATAAATAAAACATCAATAAACGTTGTGTCTGCAGCGCACAAGGATTTCAAGTCGTCTGCAGAAGGTCTTTACAGGCTCGTGGAATGCAGTTCATGTTTGCTGCTCCATGACGTTACAACCAAACTCTTCTTCATTTCCCTGGAGTAAAGTTTGCAAAGTTTTTAAACGAAGTGAATTTACAGTAGTGCTTCATGGAGCAGCACTTTTATAATCCGTTTTGGGGGATTGATCACAATAACGTGTTTTTTTTTGTGTGTAGGACCAAATATTACAAAAATAAATATGTGAATGAAATGGACAAACACAGATATAAATTAGTTTTTTTGAAAGTTTAAAAGTAACTAAATAACATGATGAATGGCTACAAATATATTAAATTCAAGCAGGAACACCATAAATCTGTATATGTGTACTTTTCTATACGAGTGTTAGCCCGTGTTAGGTTTCAACCTCAAAGACAGTCAACAGATGAACCACAGACATAAATACACACTTTATATAAAGCCTGTAGGATTCAGCGAGTTCATCATCCGTTGTTTGATTCAACGTTATGAAGGGTGTGGCGGGTTGGAGTGCTAATAAGCATCAACTAATTACCACTACCGTCACCAGATATCTCAACAGAGTTTGTCATTACATTTCCTCGTGACGTGAACAACAGAAGAGAAAGAATGAACTGCGGCAGTTTATAAATAACGATTCAAACTTCTCTACGGACCTTGTCTCGTCCATTTCGTTGTCAGCCTGTAGGAGACGGATCTAACATTCCTTTTGCTGACTGAATAACAGAATTTCAGTTTCATATTTGACACAAAAAAATAAATAAATGTAAACAGGAACAAGAGCCCGTTGTATCACGAGTTCTTCTTCTGGTGCTTTACATTTCTTCTTCTGCTGCTTTACATTTGGCTGCATGACGGCTGCTGCCCCTTGGAGGACAGAGACGCTTTCTTTGGCTAGTAGAGTGATTGTTACTTAATTCCTTGTGACATTTATGATATTTTGTATGTTTATTTGAGTAAATCAATTACTCCTTAACATGCTGCTGTTAAGTGGAGGGGTGAGCGAAGGGGTATTCAGTTGCTTGCAATCTGCAACTTCACCGCTCGATGCCACTAAATCCTACAAAGTGGACCTTACATTTGACGCAATGGATTCACTGAAATGTGCAAAGCGAACGGCCAAGCGGTAAAAGGAACCTCGCAGCTTCTCTCACACCCCCGAAAACGATTGCAGCAAAATTACAAATCTGAATCTGCAACATAACTTGCAACATTTCTCTGGAAGATTAATGTACAATGTTTTCCTCTGAAGTAGAAGTAAATGCATACAGATGAGTTGCATATATTTCATGTGCTTTCGGGGCCTTTTGTTATTTACAAATGATACAATGAGTTTGAATTGTGACATTATTCAATATTTTTCTTATCTAAACATCATAATAGATATATAGCTGTTTTGGGCCCTTTTAGTTGGGGCCCCCCAGACCCAGGGTCCCTACCTTGCCCAGCAGTAAAGTCCACCCCCTGGTGTTTTTTCCTGAACCAGAGTGTATTTCACTCATGTTTCTGACCAGGCGTAGCTGTGGGTCGTGATGCAACAGCTGTGTGTCATGGCAGGTGTTTTGCTTAGGACCCATAGAAGCGCAGTGGTCAGTGGGAAGTTGTTTGTATGAGCGGTTCTCGAGGAAGCTGCAAGCAGCAACACCACAGGCCAAGCATTAGGCCCATGCTGAAGAGGCATGTTTTGAATGGACACCGCACTATTCAGGACAAATGCTACCAACCTGGAAGCTAACAGTAGCCTGTATACAACTCATAATAATCACTTAGTTATCTCATAATAAGTGAATTCCAATAATCCTGCAATAAATATCAACTATCATTGCGAAGGTGTTCTCTGGTTTTTGACTGCGATTTCAAACTAAGATTTCAAATTATTAACAGACCTGTATTACAAACCAGGGGCACTGAGATTGAGAGAGGTGGAGATTTACCAGGCAGGATCTAAAGATGCTATTATTCCAGCGTTTTTGGAGCATGACCCAAAGCAGACAGAATATCTTCTGTTGCCTTGCCTTCGACCATTACAAAATAAATCTGTATCTTACAATCCCCAACTTTATTGAAAGTGCAACCCTGAATCACTATTGTCGTTAAAATATAACTGATCATCAGTGTTTGCTGCCCTCCAGTGGTCACTTTTGAAAACTACTACTCCTCAAAAATGTTTTACAGTATGGAGTGGTCTCACCGACGTCACGATCTCCTTAGTTACGAGGTCGGTCGGCCATGTTGGAGTACATACAGAACCTACATGGCGGCGCGTAAGCAAGGAAGTGCGGCGAAAATACCATACTTTGAATCACTGGATAGTGCATCAAAGGTTCGCTACCTGGCCAAATTGAAGGTTATTGGTAACTTGGATCCCTATACGATGAGTGCAGATGGTTTCAGTGCCGATCCTACTTATCTTCCATCGGTAAACTACGCCAACATCTACACGTATCTCGTGAACACCCCGAGTCCTTACACAAAATACGAGCTGGAGTGCTACAAAGGGCTCGACGCTTATAATCAGTTTGTCAGTGGATGGGTCCGAGACGTCAAAGCAACGGTCGTCGAGAATTCTCATCTCGTCATTGGAAGGGTAAATATATACAGATCTGGTCAAATATTTAGCAATATTCAATGTTTACTCAGCGCAAACAGACACGTGTGTTTGTTTACATTGTACATGCACGTCATTGTGTGCGTGTGTGTAGGAATTCACTTTCAACTAACTCCTAACTTCATCCCCCCCCACACATATATATATATACATACATATATATATGATCTGACGTTAAACTCATATCAAGCAATGCTGAGGCTGCATCTCTGTGTTTCGCCTGTTGTACACGCTCGACACGTCTCTGGCACCGACTGCTGTCACGGGCCGATGAAGCTTCGGTAACCTTCTCATGTAAAAGTTTAATTTATATTTCCTTTATTAAATACTGTTCACAAACGAATTTGTAAATAAAATCACTGACCACTTATAAAGTGATCCGCACATACTCTAGTGTACGCCAAATTCCATTCCTTTAGATCTCGAGAGATGCGTGACAGCCATTTCTCGCGAGGTCGCTTGGATAGCTCCTTCGTGTCATTTCCTTGATGTGTAATGACCGCTGGCAAACGAAAGAATGATTTCTTGTCTCTATCAGCTCTGCTGCCACAACCAAAGACAGCACACAAGTTCACCACCGATAGGTTATGCGACTCAGCCGTGCATGCCAGTGGCTTTGTGTGTACTCCAACATGGCCGACAGCTAAACTGTGACGTCACACGAGACCACTCCAATGGTATTGGTATAATTATTTCAAATAAATATAATACAAAATATGATTGTTATGAACGTGATTATACCAAATTGAAAATAAAAATAGCAACACTAGTATTCGTAAATTTAACAAGTTGTCTGGTCTAGTTTTAAATCATCTTAATTGAGGAAATGAACCCACAAATTGAAATAGATTGTGGATGATCATTTCCCCTTTGTGGTCACAGTACGAAAGTACACCACAAATTAATAAATCGACAGATATTGATGCTGATACTCATGTCATTAATGTCAGTTACAGGTTTAGTAGCGCAGCATAATGTATTATCGGTGAGGGACTGCTATGTTTACGTGTTCACGGAAACATGGCTCCACCACAACATCCCGGACTCCGCTATTCAACTGGACAAGCTAACATGCTACCGAGCAGACAGAGACATAGTTAGCGTGGGTAAATCCCGCGGCGGCGGTGTGTGTGTTTACATCAGTGATGCTTGGTGTCGAGACGCTATTGTTGTTAACCAACACTGTTCCCCGCTGGTGGAGTTTATGGTTTTAAAGTGCCGTCCTTTTTACCTGCCGAGGGAGTTTTCAGCCATTCTACTGGTGGCTGTTTATATACCTCCGAGCCCCAACAACAAGGACAGAGAGGAGGCACTCAGTGAACTTTACAGAGCCATCAGTGAGCAACAGACAGCACACCCAGACGGCATTCTCATCGTTGCTGGAGACTTCAACCATGCTAACCTAAAAACTGTTCTGCCTAAAATATACCAGCATGTTGATTTTCCAACCAGGGAAAACAACAAATTAGACCTAGTCTACACATCGATCAAGGGAGCGTACAAGGCGTCCCCCCTCCCCCACATTGGCCTCTCCGACCACCTCACTGTCTTGCTGAAACCGGCCTACAGAGCAAGGGTAAAGGTTACCAAACCGGTTTCAAAACAGGTACGGGTGTGGCCAGAGGACAGTACTGCTGCACTTCAGGACTGCTTTGGTACTACAGACTGGGACATGTTCAAGCAGGCAGCCACCTACAACCATCACATTAACATTCAAGAATACACAGAGACAGTCACAGGTTACATCACCAAGTGCATTGATGATGTAACTACCACCAGAGCCATCACCATCCGAGCCAACCAGAAGCCATGGCTGACAGGGGAGGTCCGCACACTGCTCAAGGCTCGCGACACCGCCTTCAGAGCTGGAGACCCAGCTGGGCTGGGAGCAGCCAGGGCTGACCTGTGCCGTGGCATCAGGAAAGCTAAACGACTGTACACCAGGAAAATCACAGGACATTTCAAAGACAGCAGGGACTCACGGAGCCTGTGGCAGGGCATTAGGACCATAACGGACTACAAACTACCGCCACAGACCTGTGACAGTCACACCTCCCTGCTTAACAACCTCAATGGCTTCTTTGCACGCTTCGAAGTACAGAACAACACACCTGCGCAGAAAACCACCCCCCCCACCGACGACCAGGCTCTGTGCCTGTCCCCAGCCAGTGTGAGGAGCACACTGCTGAGGATTAATACCCGCAAGGCTGCGGGACCTGACAACATTCCTGGTCGTGTGCTGAGGGACTGCGCAGAGGAGCTCACGGATGTCCTCACCGACATCTTTAACACCTCCCTGACCCAGGCTGTTGTTCCCACGTGCTTCAAGGAAACCACCATCATTCCTGTGCCGAATAAGTCATCTCCAGCCTGCTTCAACGACTACCGCCCCGTCGCATTGACTTCTACCATCATGAAGTGTTTCGAAAGGCTGGTCATGAAGCAGATCAAATCCACCCTTCCTCCCTCCCTGGACCAGTTTCAGTTTGCTTACCGAACTAAACGGTCCACAGAGGATGCAATCTCCTCCGCTCTACACCCAGCCCTCACACACCTGGACACTAAGAACTCCTACGTCAGAATGCTGTTCATAGATTTCAGCTCAGCATTCAATACAATCATCCCCCAGCAGCTTGTGTGTAAACTTACAGACCTGGGCCTCAGCCCCTCTCTCTGCAACTGGTTGTTGGACTTCCTCACAGAGAGACCACAAGCTGTTCGGGTCAACAACAACACTTCGAACACACTAACACTGAGTACGGGGGCCCCCCAAGGTTGTGTGCTCAGCCCCCTTCTCTTCACCCTGCTGACCCATGACTGTAAACCCAACTACAGCTCCAACCACATCGTGAAGTTCGCTGACGACACTACCGTGGTAGGTCTCATCAGCCACAACGATGAGACTAACTACAGGAAGGAAGTGAACCAGCTGGTCCGTTGGTGCCAAAATAACAATCTCTTCCTCAATGTGGGGAAAACAAAGGAGATTGTTGTTGACTTCAGGAGAACCCACTCCCAACCCCCCCTCCCTCTGACCATCAATGGTGCTGCTGTGGAACAGGTGAGCAGCACAAAATTCCTGGGTGTGACAATCACAGATGACCTCACCTGGAACAGCAACACCACTGCACTGGCAAAGAAGGCCCAGCAACGCCTGTACTTCATCAGGAAGCTCAAGCGAGCAGGAGCCCCCCCCCCCATCATGCTCTCATTCTACCGAGGCGCCACTGAGAGCATCCTCAGCAGCTGCATCACGCTGTGGTTCGGAAGCTGCACCGCCTCCAACCGCAAGAGCCTGCAGCGCATTGTGAACTCTGCCCAGAGGATCATCGGAGTCTCACTCCCTACACTACAGGACATTTACAACACCCGCCTCACCCGCAAAGCACTCGGCATTGCGGGTGACCCCACCCACCCCTCCAACAGCCTCTTCAGCCTCCTGCCTTCAGGGAGAAGGTTCCGCAGTCTCCGTTCGAGCTCTACCCGGCTGAGGAACAGCTTCTTCCACCAGGCGGTCAGGATGCTGAACTCTCTCCCTCCCTCTCTCCTCTCGCTCCCCCTCTCTCCCCCCCTGCCATCTCTCCCCTGACCTCTCTACCCTCCCCCTCACCCACCTTTCCCCACTGCCTCAAATGGAACATACCAGGACATCTACTCCCCCTCACACCCCTTCCCTCATCCAGCACCAGTCACTTTTTCTATTTATTTATTTTAATTTTTTATTCTCTGCTGCTACGAACAAATACCCCCCTCACACACCCTTCCCTCATCCAGCACCAGTCACTTTTTATTCTCTGCTGCTACTTGTTAATCCTTTATCTAGGCCCTTATGTTCTTAACTTTATTCTATTTTATTCTATTATATGTTATATGTTCATGTCTATATTACACTGTGGGACTGCGAGAAACGGCATTTCGAATTTTCTGTATGCATAACACATGTGGAAACTTTGACAATAAAGTGAACTTTGAACTTTGAACTTATTAGTTTACAGCAGAACTACACGCTACCATGTGAATAGCATTGCGGTTGCTGGCAGTGGAGTCCACTGAAATAAATGTATTTGCAATAATAACCTCCATAGTAGTCACAGTTGGGAACTATAGATTTCATGCAGAGACCCTTTAATTATTTGTGTTGGTTTACGTTTAAAAAAAATGTATTGAAAAAAACAAACATTTTGTCGCATGTGGCAGTGCAACAAGTGAAAATGAGTCTTACCGGAAACGCAGCAAGTGTATCTTGCAAAAATAAAACCATATTATTTTATTTTGGCGAAAGACACTCATTTACAATCTAAAATACATATTTAACATTTACAGAGCAAAAACTGCCAGTTGATGGGCTTGAACCCCTGCTAAACTTTACCCATGTGTTACCTAACACGGCCAACCAAGTTAGTTAGCGTGTACTAAATTGAATTCGCAAATTTCTGTCTTATTTTGAAAGGGTTTGCTGGAATTGTGTTCTTTCGGGTCAGCTTGACGCGGCGTGTTGATTGTTAGCAGCCACGTCTGGAAATCAGGCGCACATTCTCAATATGGGTGACTCAGATAGATAGGTGATGTTAGTGTACAGGGAGTGTGGTGGAATATTGCGGACAGCACGGCTGGCTCTGTAAACCTCCACTCATTTCGCTCCCATGCTGCCGCACGAGACAGCGGCTAGCTGACGTCAATGGGCAACTTCCTGCTTTCACAGCGCTCTCTGTTGTCTCGTTGACCCAGCTGGGTTTTGCGATATTTCTCACTCCAAGTTGAGTTCTCACCCAGAGTCTAAGAGGTAAGAGTTCTTTCCATTTTGAGTTTGCATTTAAATCCTGATGCATTGCGTCCAAGCTAATTCACATACACCAAGTTTATAGGCTGTGTTGTTTCTTTAGCATCAAAGCTCAGGTTTTGTTTGCTTTTAAAGATACGGAGCCAACACTTCTGGGTGTGTATTGGCAGTTGACGGTACACCACGGTGTGAAAAGTGTTCCGTGTTTGCTTCACGTGTTATTCTCGGTCTTCTTTCAGCGACTGCTCACTTTCATATGAGCCCGTGTGTGCGCGTGCACGCGTGCGTGGGGGAGACAAGATTACGAAATAGTGGTTCAACATAGGTGTTTGTAGCATCAGTGTAGTAGTTCACAAAGTTATGCAATATTGACCCTTTACAATGAGTGCAGAATTAATGAAAGAAGTGAGACTATTAACACAAGTAGTATCATCATTCAGGAGACTCTTTTACTACATTGTCAAGTACAAACGAGACATGCAACACAGAGGCTCTCAAATTCAACACACACCAAGCCAGGAAAGTGAGGGATAACTATGTTAAATAGAAACATGGACTAAAGACAATCTTATGCTGCATTGTTAGACACTATAAAACAAGTATGTTAAATATATAAGTCAGTCAGACACTGTTAAACAACAATAAAAGACGCATGCAGGTAGATGAGGGTTGACCGGAAATTTCAAGACAGACAGGAGACAACAGACAGATGGGGGGAAGTTCAACACAGACAGTTATACATATGTGTTATTTAAAAAGCTGAAGCAAGTGAATGGACAATCATTAATGTGAATGACACAGTATGATACCAACATGTGATGTTTACTAGTGTATGCACAGAGGATGATGATTTGTGTCTCTCACGTGACAGAATACTTTCCAGCCTCTGCAGCAGAGGACCGGGGACACCGGGACTTAAAGCGTTGACTGCAAGACGGACAGACTGATCAATCAGAAGATGGACTAACGCTCAGAACTATCATCGAACCCTCGCCTCCCGCTCTCTCTTCACCCGCCTGTCGAGGGTGGGCGGGATGCCGGGCAGCAAGCAGACTGGCATGTTCCCGCTGTGGCGCCTGCTGTCGCCGCTCCGCACCCACCAGGAGCGAGTGCTGGTGACCCGCAGCGACAGCCTGTCGGGGGAGCAGATGCTGAAGCTCACGGTCACAGAGACGACGGTGATCGAGGCGGAGTCCGGCGTGTGGAACTGGCGCTCGCTGACCTACCTGGGCCTCTGGTACTTCTTCAGCTTCTGCACCCTGTTCCTCAACAAGTACATCCTGTCGCTGCTGGAGGGGGAGCCCAGCATGCTGGGTAAAGAGAAGGAAACAAATGTTTATGCTACTAATAGCTAGACTAAATAAGGCATGGCACATTTTATTGTGACGTTTTTGTGATCAGTAACATCTCATAGAACCGTACTGGTGGTGTTTGTTTTTTGCAGGGTTAACTCTTTATACATGCATATGCATTTTGTGTTACTGCTTAACATTTATAAAACACACTATGACTCTTAAGATAGACTTCCAGGTGTTAAAAAAACGACTTGCAGAAACATGTTGCTTGCTTGAGATATATAATTCATTTCAGTGAGCAACCTTTTTTAGACGACTCCCAACATTTTTAATTCAAGCAGAAACCAAGTTCAAATGAGCTTTCTTCACAGTGACCTCAGTAGCTCATTGGTTTTCCTCTAAAATGTTTTTTTTCCGATACTACATTTGTCAATTGTGCAAAATATATTAAGGTGCGTTATATTACGTTTGATGACGATGTAACATCATATTTTGGCATAAAATATTAGTATTTTAAATCCATCAAATTGTTCACTATGATGGATTTTTCTAAATCACGTATTTTTTTGTCGAAGTAAAATAATTAGTTGTTTGTTGCTGCTCCCCAGGGGCTATTCAGATGCTCTCCACCACCGTCATAGGCTTCCTAAAGATGTGTGTGCCCTGTTGCCTGTACCAGCACAAGACCAGAACTGAGTACCCCAACAACTTCATCATGATCATGCTGTTTGTTGGGCTCATAAGGTGGGTCCTCTCTCTCTCTCTCTCTCTCTCTCTCTCTCTCTCTCTCTCTCTCTCTCTCTCTCTCTCTCTCTCTCTCTCTCTCTCTCTC
The DNA here is from genome assembly GCF_949748355.1 of Melanostigma gelatinosum. Lineage (NCBI taxonomy): Eukaryota > Metazoa > Chordata > Actinopteri > Perciformes > Zoarcidae > Melanostigma > Melanostigma gelatinosum. Next base: position 8,571,413 of record NC_136641.1, on the reverse strand, counting down.
TCTCACGTAATTTATTAAGTAATTCAAGTAGTTTAGAGTTGCTAATAGATTTACAAATACTGACGCAATTTCTATTTTATTTTTTTACAAAAAAGTCCAGTGTTTGCGTCATCTTTATCTCCATTTGTCAGGTTCACTACAGTGGTTCTGGGCTTGGTGAGCCTGAAAAACGTGGCGGTGTCTTTCGCGGAGACGGTGAAGAGCTCGGCACCCATCTTCACTGTCATCATGTCCAGGCTGATCCTCGGGGAGTACACGGGTAGAGGACACACGGATGCATGTCTTTAGGGGAAATTAAATGTCTTTCACTTCTGATCTTTGGTTTTGGTCTCCAATCAGGATTTGTTTTTGACGATAAGAAAAATAAAGTAAAACACCAGTCGTGTACTTTAATGTGACGTTTTCTGAATCTTACTTGAACAACATGTAACGTGTCAAGATGCACTGAAAGCATTGTCACAGGTTAGTTGATGCACATAACTCACTGTCGGCATCCAAACGGGTGAAAAAGAAATCGAGAAGCATCTTAACACCTGTCTCTGTGCAGACTCCTCTGACGCTTTCAGTGGAAGGCGGTTAGCTCCAAAGATGAATCCTTGCGATGAGCTATAAAACAGCAAATCTCACAAAATGGAGCTAACTTGAAAGCTGTTTGGAGTAAACCATTTTATTTCCCAACACTTCCATCGGTCACTTCAACTTTTTGTTTGCGGTAATGCATGAAGTATGCGCCTACCTTTGGACTGCCACGGGGGAAAAGCATATTCAGGTCAAAGGCCTAGTGTTGATAAGCGTGCTGACTCTCCTCATCGTGTGTGTGTGCCGTTTGTCCTCTAATCTGCAGGGCTGTGGGTGAACCTGTCCCTGTTCCCCGTCATGGCGGGCCTGGCCCTCTGCACCGCCTCGGAGATAAGCTTCAACATGCTCGGCTTCTCTGCCGCGCTCTCCACCAACATCATGGACTGGTACTGCAGCGCTCGACGCAGCTATCCTGCCGCGGCAGTGCAACGCTTTCTCTAACTCCCCCCCCCCCCCCCCCCCCTTTTTTTTATGTCTTGATTCTCAGTTTGCAGAACGTGTTCTCCAAAAAACTGCTGAGTGGAGACACGTACAAGTTCAGGTAAAAGACTGAACCCTCTGATTCACAACGGCAGAATTGTTGAGGTGTGTGTGTGTGCAATCAAACTTGTTATAAAGACTTTTTTCAGCCCTGCAGAACTGCAGTTCTACACCAGTGCGGCGGCAGTCATCCTGCTCATACCTGCCTGGGTGTTCCTCTTGGTAGGTCAACACACAATTGCTCCAATTATTGCTGTGCTGAATTACTGTTCCAGTTAGGCGAGTGTATGTATATTATATTGTCATTTACGGAGTTTGTTTTCTAAAATAAAAAGCAATTTCTATCAGATGTTAAACAATACAAGAGCAATATTTACATAAGCAAACCAGCAGGGACCTGTAAAACAGATGTGTGGATAGTTGGTTAATTAAAAATACATTTTGCTCCGTCTCTTCGTGTCCAGGACATCCCAGTGATCGGGAAGAATGGGCGGAGCTTCATGTTCAGCCAAGACATTATCGTGTTGCTGCTTTTGGACGGCGGCCTGTTCCACCTGCAGAGCGTCACTGCCTATGCTCTCATGGGACGGATTTCCCCAGTAACCTTCAGGTGGGAGGCGTTCATGACATGGCTTTCAAGCTTCACTGACGCCGTTGACAACCTTTTTGTCTCTTGTCGTCACTATTCCTTACCTTTGTCCCAACTAGCTCACACCAGCTGCAAGGTTTGGTGGTCTGTGCTTATTGGATAACAACATGCTGCGTGCGCCTATTTCCCAGCCATGCATGCATGCTGCAAATCCTCAATTTCAGTTTATCTTAAAGGGGAACTGCGCCGATTTTACACATCAGTGTCGGTTTACTGGTATATGCATTCATACCCTCTACACACAATACTGTGCCACTGTGCTCTGACCAATCTGTCCTATTTCCACTGAACACTGAACAGATGATGATCTCGTCCAGGCCATGACTTCTGATTTAATTTGTAGTTAAGGTCATGCCGACAGTAAAAACCCTCGTCTCTCCCTCAGTGTCGCCAGCACTGTCAAACATGCCATGTCGGTTTGGCTGAGCATCATCGTGTTCAGCAACCAGATCAACTTCCTCAGCGCCATCGGCACCGTCTTTGTGTTCATCGGCGTCTTTCTGTACAACAAGGCCCGGCAGAGGCAGAGGTTGACCTTCCAGGCCATGGCGGCCGAGCAGAACTACAAACCACTCGTGCAGTACGAGAGGGTCCACGCCCCTTAGTCGCACTGAAGACTCCCAGCTAACGACTGAAATGCTGCTTGGACTGGGATCGAGGTGGGAACCTTATTTCCTTTCCTGTGGCTGTCCAGCCACCATGACTGGATATCTGGTCGTTCTTCACCGTGCACACATTCCAGTTGAAGAGGAACCACTTATGTTCTGTTTTTCCCAGGATACATTCAGTGTCACTGTCATGTCTTCGAGCTTGAGGAAGAGTTTGGGGACTGACTTTGTCCCAAACCTGATTACGCTCTAACGCATCCTTGACCCTTTGCTTTGGGTCCGTAAAAAGGAGGACGCTCAGGGTGTCCTTCGGCGTTTTGAAGCCCTCTGTCTTACCTTTGCATTCCAGAGTGTGCTGGTTTATCTCTCATCTGTGCTTCAGCAGCTGCTGAATGTGCTGAATACATATTTTTAAATCATTGAAGCTGCAAGATTTTAATTCTATGTTTGTTTTTCCTACACTGTAATGTAAAATAGATCTTGACTGCATCTGAATTTGAGATGTGAATAGGGCGCTGGTGCCTGAGACGGGAGGCTCGTCTGACACATGTTATAAACAATGTGTGGAACATTTGAAAGCCACATACTGCATTCCAGGAATGCTCATCCTACATGTGTGGCAGGTGTATGTAAGGGTTTATGTTGTTTTGTTTTGTAAACTGACTTTCCCCCAGTGCATGCTGGGACAGCAGCCTTCAACAGGAAAAGGGCCTTAGAGACTGAATGGATCGATGATGTGCTGTAGATCACACATTCATAATCTTTTAGAAAAAACGGATTATTACAAGTTGGGTTTTTATTTTGGTAGCTCGGTCCATCGGCGATCAAACAAGCTGTCTGATGCACTGTTTGTTAGTCAGATGATTGCAGCGTTATTACCTCAAAGAACCAGACCAATAACATAACACAGATAATCCCAACTTGTAATATACCAGTTGTCATAAAAAGCTAGGATCAAACCACTGTTCATTTATCCCAGTAGGAGTCGGTGTAAAACCTGTACCACTCATGAAGGGCATCATGTCTGCGAGCCCGCCTGTCGTTACTTTCAAACCTACAGCGGCTGCTCGTGAACAGGTCCGTGGTAACTTTAAATCGCAATGTGTTTTCTCCACGTTGACACTGCCAAAAACAGTCGCATGGAGCCCATGATCTAATGCTCATGTGAATCTCATTCTGACCCGACTGCTTCAGTCGTGCGTGCGTGTGCGTGTGTGTGTGTGTGTTCCGCTAGTAACTACCTAATCCATCAAGCGTCTGATTGGACCAATCTGTGTTAATCTCGTCAGTCTGACAATCACACCAGTTTGAGCATTTTAGTAATGTTCTACTTTTGCTGCAGTTTTTATGCCTTGAGAAGCAATCTTTTTTTTTTTTTTTTTTTGGTGTGATGTGTTGTGCTCATACTATGCTGCGTTCACACGGCGTCCAATGCTGATGGCTCGGTGCTAGGCTATGCTAACATTGTAGCAGCTCCACCAGCACTCACTAACGTCATGTAGACGTAAATACGGCAGCGTCTATTCATTGTTTGGCCCATATGGTTTACACACACACATAGTTTGGTCCGGTCTCTATTGATATGAGGTATCGTAGAGCTCTGGGTGAACACAGACGGCTATAGTATTTATTTCCTGATTCAACAGCGGCAGGAAGTCAGTGATGACAGGGGGAGCAACGCAACGCTGATAGGCTATTGTGCCACAGCGTCACGCGATTATTTCGCAGAAGTTGAATAAATTTCAACTCGCGCGTTGGCGATTTTGCGGCGTGCCAGTCTCATGGCGTCTGTGCATAGACTTTGTATGTAATCTCGACAAAAAATCGACATTTTGTTTTTTTAAACTAAAAACAAAAATTACTGTTATTGTTTTAAGAATTAGTTTCTTGGAAAAGTGCTTTTAAAACCCAAGTCTGAGCTTTGATTTAATATTAATATCCCACGAACATTTGTTTTACATCTTCTCTTCCGTTTTAATTATTTTTTTTTTAATGCTGCTTCAAGAGGAAAGTCCAGTGTGTATTTGTATCATTACAAGTTCAGAGGTGGGAACGGTTTGTTTGGGAATGTGCAAATGAATTATGTAAAAAAATATGAACAAATGTAACTCCTTAGTGAGGATGTAATTCTGTTTTTGATGGACACTGCAGAAAATTAAAAAAATGTTTTCTCTACAGCACATTGTGTTTTGTATTTTCAATTTCAGCAATCTCTAGTTGCATTGTTGATTTAGATACACACTAGTATTCTAATTATAACTATCAATCATACATCCAATTTATTCTATGTTTGCAGATGTCAACGATACATTTTCATTCATTCTTCAACTTGGAAATTGTGTTTTCACTCACCACTCTTAAACCCACAATGATCACGAAGAGGTAGCTGTAAATGCAAAACACTGACATATTATCACCTGGAGAAGTGTGTATGAAGAACTTGGAGAAGCACTAAGGTTCAGTTAGTCATGTTTTTGGTCTCCAGGCGAATGCAAGTCCAATATTTACACTGCCTAAAGTCTCAGTATTCTCACTATAGTTGCTAACTGTGTTTACTGTTTAAGGGCTGTAGAGCTGAGGGAAGCTGCAGAATCGGTTGAGGTTTTTTCAATTTTTCAGACTTTGTCACTACGAGTGACCCTTTATCACATAAGTTAGTATCAGTTGTTTGATCCCTTGTTAATGCAATGCTGTAACAATAGCAGCTTTAACTCCAGGTCCACCCAACCCCGGGGCCCGCTTCTAAGATCAGAACGGATACTGCCAACTCGACACTTCAAATCACAAGGAGACGGGACTGACCTGCTGGTGCAAACGGCACAAACTGGTCCGGGGAAAACAGGACCCCTATCCTGTCCAAGACGTTTGGAGTGAAGTTTCACATCACATGCAACAACTGCAAAAAACACTACATGGATGATACGATACAGGGCAGAGACTGAATGAACCCCGGAGACATCAACATCGGCTCTCTGAGAACAGCAGAACAATACCGGTAACCGATCATGACCTGAGAGCCACAGATGATGGATCTCATTTCCACATGCAAACAATGCCATGAATACAGACCGAAATAGCAGCATAATAAAATGGCACGGAGGCTGTTCATCAACAATGACTTGAGTCTTAACATTTGGAGACTTTGCATGCATGTTTGTCTTCCACCTATTTTTATACACAGTTTATTTAAGTGTGGCCTTCAACTGTACTTGAATGACTCCATGGACCAGTCACCAATAACCATGTGTATTCTTTGTATTGTTTATTCATTGTGAAATAATTCACTGTATGTGTGCACTTGAGAGGAATAAAAAGCGTCATAATAAAATAAAAGCTATGTTGAAAAACAAGTCTGTCCACAACGAGGTTATGGCGTCACATGTTTTTCAAAAACATGAGCAGCTTAACCAGCAGATCAAGCCTCATGAGCCGAGGTATGTTCAGGTTTCAGGCACTAGCTTCATAGGAGTTGACCCATTTCACGTTTAGAAATTCCAACAGTGAGTCAACACTCGTCTTAAAACTGTCCACAACTGAGACTGTTTCAACTGGTAATGTTAAGTAACCCGGAGAATATCCGGCCTACAGTCAAATTGTGTATGCATATTAAAATCTCCACACCACGGGAAGATCTTTTTTCCATTTTCAACGGTGAGGAGAGCACCCGTTCCCCCGTCGAGAGTGAGGTCATCTCGCCGGTGGACAGTACATCCTCATCAGACTCTCGTAGCTGAGGAACGTGACGGCATTGACAGGGAAAGCCCTCAGGCTGTTCAGTAGAAGGCCTTTGAAGAAGACCCTCGCTCCCTCCTCTCTATAGCTCACTCTCATGCAGTGGAGGACCCCTGTGTACTCCCTGCCGCCGGCCCCCGACATCTGGAGCCGGGCTTTCACCACATCCATGGGCGTGGCGAAGGCCCAGGTCAACACGCCCGCCATGCCCCCTGCCATCATTATCGCAAACGTACCTGGACACAGAAACGTTGAAAAATGACTTTAGATGAAAATAAACCTGGACATTTAGAATTGCTGAATGAAAACTAAAAACAAACTGTCTCCTGGATTTAACAAAACGCTCCATCCAGAGAAAGCTGGGCTCACCAACGTGACATCGTCCCTTTTTTAATTTGTTTTATCTGTTTCTTAAATATAGAAACCCACTTACACCAGGACAAGACAAAAACAGGTCAGTTATGAGGCAATACTGTAAGTCAAACATATGCAAGACTGCATCAAATGCATGAGATACTGAGTCAATATTAGGTCTTGTTTAAATTACGACTTTTCCAATACTATGTGCAAACTAAATCAATGTCATGAGACACTAAGTCAAATTGTAATTATGACGTACTATCTCTGGAGTTTTACTACGTAATTTAACAGTAGCATCGTATAAATATCTCGTAGTATTTCATAATTTTGACTTAAAGGAAAAAGTTGGGCTTACCATGTCATAATTTTGATTTTCCATATTTCTTTATTATTTCCAACATTTCATCCATTGACTTCCCTGACATAAATGAGCCTCCATATTTCACACATGTAATGTTGCACTTTCCCCTCCCGACACTGACCTGGCTCTTTGCCGCTCTCGGTCAGAGACTTTCGAATGACTTCGTAGGGCAGAAAGTAGAGTCCATAGCAGGGTATGTCCCTCAGGGCGATGGCCAGCCCTCCCCTGAACAGACCCTTGGGTCCTTCCTCATTCAGGATGACGGCGACACAATGAACAGGTCCACGGTATCTTTGAACTGTTGTTTGACCCTGCAGACGCACCTTCACCAGGTCAATTGGTGCGTAAACACACACCTGGAAGCAGTTTAAGTTTGAGTGTTATTACATTCCAAATTAATTAATAAAAATAATTATATTGAAGGTTTTATCTAAGGTTTTATTACATAAGCTGGAGATATGCTTTCTTTTTACTGACAACAAATCCCATGAAAATACTAAAAGCAACAAAGACAGGTTCTTCCTGTTGTAGCTATTTGCTGACAATTAATGTTTGCTAACCTGTCCCACCAGTTCCATCCATTGTCGATAGAGGCTATTGTCCGAAGTATCCTGGCATATATCTCATATATCTGGTTTCCTCCGATCTACTATGGTCACACAAACCCCTCATTGCAAAGGCAACAGCATGTGTTCCTCCTGCTTTTGTATTTGTACGAGGAATTCACCAATTCATTTCTAATGATTTTGGCGCCTGCTTGACTGACTCTTTTGTCAATGACTAGGTGTGGTGACCACTATTTAATTATACTTCAACCTTACAGCCTTTACTTGGGCCCATGCATGAGGCTAACTCTCTACCCAAACACAATACATATCTTAATGGTGGATTGCTGCAAGTTTCATGAACCCTTGGCCTCTCCTCAGTCGCCTGCATCTGATCACATTCTTCACCCCGCTCTGACTAAAGCCTTTAGTTTTGTCGGCTGTGATGAACATTGCAACCTCCAAGGGCCAGTAGCACATTACACTTGTCTTGCCTCCACACACAACATCTCAATTATCCTGAAGTCTAAGTAAAACGATAGAACTAATTAGCTGTCATCGCTGTGAATAGAAATGAAAAATGTCTGTTTCACAGCACTTGTGGCCCTGTGGAGCCCTAACAGTCATCACGGCGGCATATATATCGGCAGCAATGTTCCTGCAAAGGTGCTTTGGATGAACCCAGCCAGGTGTTCTTACCTGCATCAGGCCCGAGAAACAGCCGGCAGCGAAGACCTGTGCAGCAGAGGCCGGTTTGCCCTGATCGCGGGACTGACTGAGGTAATCTAAGGCATTACTGTAAGAGCCAAAGACAACAGCGTTGGTGATGCCGGTGGTCAGCAGTGGAAATGCCATGCCCTTGAAGAATCCATGGAGCTGATATAGTAATAAAGCATAATAAACAGATGAATAAGCACGCATCAATACTTTCTGTAAATGCAGCTGTTTATGCAGTGACACCTACCCCTTCATTAGAGCATGTTTTCGACATACAGTGAATTATCCCTGTATACACAGACTGGGCCTGCAGGCGCACCTTCAACAAATGAAACAGAAGGTGTGAGGATGAATATAGATATTAATGCATCTGGTCTCTCTTTTTTTTTTTTTTACAGATTTCAGTGTGTATAATACAGTTCATGCAACCTTCACAGTGTCTAATGGATGTCCAACTGCCAGTCCCAGTGCACCTACGATGACCAACGAAGATGTGTTATTTCTCCACATGAATACAAAATACTGCGTTCAGTCAACGAATAAATTTGAGTTTTTCTTACCAGACACGCTCCCGGCGAAGAATTCCATAAAAGGCATGTCTTGCAAAACTTCACAGCCTGCAAACAAGGTGTTTGTGGTGTTACAGATGTCCTGAGGGTGCTGATTTACAGCTGCTATAGAGGGAACCGACTTTGAACGGAATCCTGTTAAACTGTAAGAAAAATGTAACACTGAATGTCTTTCACCCCCCCACACACACAAGTAGTACTATAACGATGTCACATGAGTAGAGGATTTAGCGTCATATGACATAGGACGTTTCTTAGGTTAATTCTAATTGACTTTAATTGAATTTAAACGTTATTGATTAGCGTAACCCTGTCTAATGGTAAACATAACTACATGTCGCGTGCTAAAACAGCTTGTCTACACATCATCATACATACGGCGTGTCAATAGCATTATCATGCGAAAATAAAAAGTTATGTTTAAAATAGACTGCATTGCCGACCTTTTGCAATTAGTTGCCTCGTTGTTAGAATACCGGTTCCTTCAGATTAATCCTGCTCAGTGTCAACCTTATCACCTTTTCCCCTCCGTGTCAACGTCCATAAACGATCTCTGACTCTGCGGACTCTAAGCTACTGACATTTACAAGAGCATTTCCTGTTTGACACGTCTGCCTTACATAATAAAGACCGCATGAGGGTCCAAGCCAGGGCTCTCAAACTCATTTTCACTCCGGGCCACATCAGCATCATGGTCGCCCACAAAGGGCCGGTTGTAAATGTAACGACTCGTAACATATTGTTAAATAACGCTCTGCATTCACAGTTTAAAGTAGTCTTCAATGTACTCACAATACATTTCCATGTCAAATGTACAGTAACCAGCCAAAGAGCTGCTTCTATGACTGTTGTTTAAGTATCTCATCATTTTGACTGTCAATCTCATCATTTTGACTGTCAATCTCATCATTTTGACTTTCAATCTCATCATTTTGACTTTCAATCTCATCATTTTGACTTTCTATCATAGTTGTGACTTTCTATCTCATAACTTCGACTTTCTATCTCATAATTTCGACTATGGGGATATTTTTATTATGAAGTCTAACTTAAAAAAAAAAAAGTCATTAGACTCTGACTAGACAGACTCATATAAGTGAATTCTTCCAACATTACTTTCTCTTTTTGGAAGATGAGATATATATATATATAATTTCAATATATTAATTATATATATATATATATAATATATAAAATAATATAACAATAATATGCCAGGTAGTTATGCTGGGTTAGGCACAACGTTAGAGTTTTACAGTGTAATAGCTAAACTAATAAATACAATAATAATTGTGATCACTTTAATTTAAATTGTAGTCTACTTATTGGCACAAGTGTTGCTACCAAATATCAGGCGGTAGCATGCATATACATAGTAATTTAGCACATTACTGCTAATATAGCAAACATCAAATCATGTTGATGCTCATAATACAAATATGCCTCATGTAAACAGTTACAATAAACATACATTAAAGTAAAAAGATAAATTATCCCAAAATTGAATTTATCAAGTTAAGTCTAGTTAAAAAAAATGTACCATGTAAAAATGTAAGACATGATGTTATACGTGTGCCTTCAGTTGTAGTTGTATACATCTGTGTTATGCATTCAAGTCAGTTCACGGTAACAATTGAAAGTATGACATTCCAGACCATTTAAAAGTACAATTCGATGTGTAACATGCTCTCAGTCAAATATTTTTGCAGCAAACCGCAATTTGAACTCTGGAAAAGATGCAAGGTCTCCACCACCATAGAATCTCTGAAGTTTTGCTACCGCTGAGGCCTTTTCATAATTAAAACCTGTAACATGCTCTCAGTCGAATCTTTTTGCAGCAAACCACTTGCAGAGTGAGAGATTACACAGGCTGTTAATATCCTCTGGGACTATGGCAGGGGTATTCAACTAAAATTCCAAAAGTTCCAGATTGAGAAAATCTCCTCGGGCAAAGGTCCGAAACATTACAATAATATCTAACTCGTGCTATTTAGTGCCATATATATATAAATATATTCAAGAAGCCTCGTAGTAGTAACAACGTCTCTGTGTATCAACAACTGTCAAATCAAATAAAGAAAGTACACATCAATTATATTTTAACAAATTATTATTCTCACTTTTCAAATTGAACTGGATGGATTATAAATAATACATAGAAATACATAAAGAAATGTTCTTCTCATTTCAAGTACAATCAGGGCTGGAATAAAGAGTAACTGACATAACACAAATCTTTTCAAAATCTTAAAATAAAGTAATTCATTTTAGAAAAATTAATTTCACTGAATTGTCCTGCAAAAAAAAGACAAGATATGAGTAATGTGATCTTGTCTCTTTGAATTTGTAAAAAACGGACATCTCTATTTATTTATGTTGTCAGTTAAAAACTTCATTTAAACCTTAATGCCTCCACATCTTTCCTGAGTCATTGGTATTTTTCAACATTTATAGCCAGCAGAGGACTGTAGGTTGTTAACAGCAGGTATGCTTAGCTTGCTGGCTCAACTCTTGTCTTTGTAGCTGTACTTTTAATTGGTGCTTAATGTGTTTCAACTCTGAGAGATGTGAAGAGACTCATTTTCAAAGCCATGGGTTTCATTGTTTGATGACGTCGGACATAAAGAAGGCGTGTCCACGTTCAGTTGTACATGAAGTTGCTGGAGCACAACCATTGAGAGCTGTCGAATGCTTGTGCCACAAACACCGAACACCTCCGTTCTCATTATGGAACGATGAGTCATTCAAAAGTAAATCTGCAGGGCACCGTTATTCTGCCTTAAATTACAGGAGACAGGTTTTCCCAGTTCTTTATTCATCCAGTCTTTAAGTGTTACCACCTATAATTATATGTTCACTATAAAGATGTTGCTCTGAGCTTGTTGCCTCCTGTCCCTCATAACTGCACACAAGGCTGGATTTACCTTTTAGGCCTGGGATAGCCTACTTGCATTGCCTTCAACTAAGATCAAATTTAGGCTTCTTTGTTGCTCATTACATTTCTTAAGCCATGATCGGAGCCATAGATTCTGAACATGAAATGAGATCATGGCGGCGCGCATAGTCGCAGCGACCTCTCGCTCCTCCGACAATGCAATGTTTTGTTTGTTTACTAACAGTCCGTCAGAAAGTTTGTCATGTTCGTCTCGTCTGTCTACGTTGGATTATAAATACAATCAACAGGCTCTGCTAGACATCAGCAAGCTTTACTATACTTTGGACACTTCAATAGAGTCCATCATCGGGGAACTCGGATTACTCCGCCAGCCCGGGGCCACATCGGACTCTACCACGGTGACCACAGCCCCGGTAAGGAGACTACCTCACCAGCCCGTGACCACATCGGACTCTACTGCGACCACAGCCCCGGTAAGGAGACATCGGAAACGGTGTGCAAGGAAGCAGAAAAGGGGTAAACGCGGAGGTATCCGAGCTAGGCTAGCGGCTAGCCCTACTCGCCCAGCCATACCATCCATCATCCTGGCTAACGTACGGTCTCTGGACCACACAATGGACCACATACGACTGCTGAGGTCAGGAAATAGGACAGTGAGTAACTGCGGTGTGCTTGTTTTTACTGAAACATGGCTAAATGACAATATCCCTGACTCCGCTGTGCAACTTCATGAGCTAACATGCTATCGGGCGGACAGGGCCCATGCTAACGGATGTAAACAAAGAGGCGGGGGCGTGTGTGTTTACATACGTGACGTGTGGTGCCGAGACGCTGTGGTAGTATGCAGACACTGTTCACCACTGGTGGAGTTTATGATCATAAAGTGCCGTCCTTTCTACCTGCCGAGGGAATTTAATGCAGTCTTGCTAGTTGCAGTATATATCCCTCCAACCTCCAACAACAGTGACAGGAGTGCGGCACTCTGTGAACTGCATCATGCCATCAGTGAACAACAGACGGCTCACCCGGATGGTTTCATTATCGTCGCAGGAGATTTTAATCATGCAAACCTTAAGACTGTTCTTCCAAATCTCTACCAGCATGTACAATTCCCAACAAGGGAGAAAAACATCCTGGACTTAGTCTACACTTCACTTAAAGGGGCATACAAGGCCACCCCTCTCCCCCACATCGGACTCTCTGACCACCTCACTGTTATGCTAACGCCAGCATACAGGCCCAGAGTGAGAGTGAAAAAACCGGTTCGAAAAGAGATCACAGTGTGGCCGGAAGGATCAAGATCTGCTCTCAAGGAGTGTCTCGCTACAACAGACTGGGACATGTTCAAACATGCAGCTACGTACAATAACAACATAGACAATGAGGAGCTCACAGACACTGTTCTTTCCTACATCCGTAAATGCACAGATGATGTAACCGCTAAAAAGACCATCACCACTAGGGCTAACAAGAAGCCTTGGCTGACAGGGGCCGTCCATCAGCTGTTGCGGGCCAGAGACAAAGCCTTCAATGCCGGAGATAGAAATGGCCTGAAAACAGCGAGAGCCAACCTGTCCCGGGGCATTAGAAAAGCAAAACAGGACTACTCTGAAAAAATCACCAACCACTTCAAGGACAGCAGAGACACACGCAGCCTGTGACAGGGCATCCAGACCATAACGGACTACAAGCCTGCTTCACAGACCTGTGATGACAACATCTCTCTGCTGAACGACCTCAACAGCTTCTTCGCACGGTTTGAATCAACAAACACCACTAGCCCACAGAAAACCCCACCCTCCCCCCACGACCAGGCCCTGTGCCTGTCTGCTGCAAGTGTGAAAAGAGCACTCTCCACCATCAATCCCCGAAAAGCAACAGGCCCAGACAACATCCCAGGCCGCACACTAAGGGACTGCGCAGAGGAGCTAACAGATATCTTCACTGTTATCTTCAACACTTCTCTGAGTCAAGCTGCTGTCCCATCACACCTCAAAACCTCCATCATCATACCTGTACCCAAGAAACCGGCTCCATCCAGCTTCAATGACTATCGCCCCGTGGCACTGACCCCCATCATTATGAAGTGTTTTGAACGGCTAGTCATAATAATAATAATAATAATAACTTTAATTTATATAGCGCCTTTCAGGGAACCCAAGGCCGCTTTACAAGAGTAACAGTTAGACAAAAACAGTTTAGACAAACAGTCAGAAAAACAGAACAAGTGAACTAGGGGCCGAAAGCCTTGGCGAACAGATGGGACTTGAGGGCCCTTTTGAAGGCGTCCAGAGTGGAGATGTTGCGGATCACCGCAGGGAGAGAGTTCCAGAGGGTGGGGGCTGCCACACTGAAAGCTCTGTCCCCGAAGGTTCGCAGTTTGGTGCGGGTGGTGGCAAGCAGGCCAGAGTCTGAAGACCGCAGGTTCCGGGGAGGGGCATGTGGGCGGAGGAGGTCCGATAGGTACTGGGGGGCATGGGCATGGAGGGACTTGTAGGTGAGGAGGAGGATCTTGTATGAGATGCGGGACTTGACCGGGAGCCAGTGGAGGTTGATGAGGGTGGGGGTGATGTGCTGCCAGGGCTTTGTGTGCGTGAGAACCCTGGCGGCAGAGTTTTGTACATACTGGAGCCTGTCCAGGGTTTTGTTGGGTACCCCGAACAGGACACCATTGCAGTAGTCCAAGCGGGAGGTGACAAATGCATGGACCAGGGTTTCAGCAACAGTCTCCGAGAGTGACGGTCGGAGTCTGGCAATGTTCCGGAGATGGAAAAAGGCAGTTTTGGTGACGGACTTGATGTGGGACTTGAAGGAAAGGGTGGAGTCCAGGATGACACCCAGGTTGCGGACTTCAGGAGATGGGGAGATGGAGCAGCCGTCAACCTCGAGGATGAAGTCACCAACCTTCCGGAGCAGCGCCTTGGGTGCCACAACCATGAGCTCTGTCTTCTTGGTGTTGAGTTTGAGAAGATTTGATGACATCCAGGTTTTTATTTCATGCAGACAGTTGACAAGGGACTGAGGGGGGAACTGGGAGGATGGAGTGGTACTGAGATAGATTTGAGTGTCATCAGCATAGCAGTGGAAGTTCAGTCCATGATGGCGGATGATGTTGCCGAGGGGGAGCATGTAGATGGTGAAGAGGAGGGGGCCAAGCACAGAGCCTTGGGGCACGCCATGATTGACTGGGGCTAGGGGGGAAATAGAGCCGTTGATGGAAACAAACTGTTCCCTGTTATGGAGGTAGGATGAAAACCAGGAGAGGGCGGTGCCAGTGACCCCTAGAAGGTCAGATAGGCGGTTGAGGAGGATGGTATGGGAGACAGTGTCAAATGCTGCAGAGAGGTCCAGGAGGATGAGGATGCTGAGGCGGCCGGAGTCAGAAGCAATGAGGAGATCGTTGATGATCTTAATGAGGGCGGTCTCCGTGCTGTGTTGGAGTCTGAAGCCGGATTGGAGGGGCTCATAGAGCTCATGGTTGGACATGTGGAGATGGAGTTGGCCGGCGACTACTCTTTCCAGAGTCTTACTGAGGAAGGGGAGGTTGGCGATCGGCCGGTGGTTGTGGAGGTCGTCAATGTCCAGGCCAGGCTTTTTGAGGATGGGGGTGACTGAGGCAGTTTTGAAGCTGGTAGGGACAATACCAGATGCCAAAGAAGCGTTGATGATGTCCACCATGTAGGGGCAGAGGGTGGGTAAGCAGTCCTTGACCAGGGCTGTAGGCATGGGGTCCAGGGAGCAGGTCTTGGCCGAGCTGACCAACTTGGCCAGTTGGGGAGCATCCACAGGGGAGAAGGAGGAGAGGTCACAAGGGGAGAGGTGCGGCGCTGAGGGGGCGTTGCCAGGTGGCTGAAGTGCGGGTGGAGGGGGAGGGGCTGGTGTCAGGAGCTGCTGGTGGATGGAGTCGACTTTCGCCTGGAAGAAGTCGAGGAATTTGGAGCAGAGATCGGGAGCACCAGAGGGATGGGGGGCGTCAATGGGGCGGAGTAGGCGGTTGATGGTGGAGAACAATGATCAAGGGTTGCTTTGCTGGGCACCGATCAAACGAGAGTAGTATACAGTTTTGGCCTGAGAGAGAGCTTCCTTGTAGGCTTCCACATGGTCACGAAAGGCCAGGAGGTGGACCGTGAGGCCAGTTTTTTTAGAAAGCCTCTCCAGCTGGCGACCAGAGGCCTTCATGCTGCGGAGTTCGGAAGTGAACCAGGGGGCAGGGCGGGTGAAGGAAACAGTCTGGGTTTTGATGGGGGCGAGAGAGTTGAGACTGAGGGATAAGGCAGCGTTGTAGTGGGCTACCAGGCCGTCCACGGTGGAGTCGGAGGGAGCCGAGGCCATGTGGGTAGCTATCAGGTTGGATAGGGCTGGTGCACTCACAGTCTTGATGTTCCTAAACATGATGGTGCGTTTAGGATGCTGCCTGGGCAGGGAGACAGGAACAGTGAAGAGGATGGCGTGATGGTCAGATACAGCCAGCTCCAGACGCTGTAGGTCGGGGGGTGGTGGGCCGATAGAGCACACCAGGTCCAGTGTGTGGCCTTTGTTGTGGGTGGGACCCTTGACATGTTGCTTGATGCTGAAACAGTCCAGGAGTGACAGGAATTCAGTAGCAAACTTGCAGTTGCTGGAGTCCACATGAATGTTGAAATCGCCAAGCAGGAAAATTTATGGAGACATGGAGAAGAGAGAGGTGAGCAACTCAGAAAGCTCAGACAGGAAGGTAGTGGAGGCTTTAGGTGGGCGGTAGATGAGGGCGACCAGGAGCGGAGCAGACCCAGCCAGTTTGAAGACAACACACTCGAATGAGGAGGTTGTAGGTACTGGGAGCTCTTTGACCAGGATGCCGGCTCGGTGGATAACAGCCAGTCCACCGCCACGACCCAGGAAGCGGGGCTTCTGGATGTATACATAGCCTGGGGGTGTGGCTTGGTTGAGTGTCACGAAGTCCTGCTGATTTTGCCATGTCTCTGTTAGGCATAGAATGTCAATGCTTCTGTCAGTGATAATGTCATGAATGAGTAATGCTTTGTTGTTGAGGGAGCGAGTATTCAGCAGCATAAACGTTGCAGTGTTGTTCGTAGATGCTGGGGAGGACGAGGAGGGAGAAACCAGCACACTGTCAGCACAGACCAGGGACCTCAGGTAGATAGAGCGAACGTGAGGATTGGTCGGATGACGTAGATTGTTGTGATGACGACATCGCAGTGCGACGGACCGACTGTCGGATACAACTGCGGGAATAGGAGTTGTGGAGTAGAAAAACTTGCGTCGGGAAGCCCGGTGTATGTAGCGGGCACGACGCAGTAGTCCGAGAGACTTGATAACTGCGAGGCAGTCAGGGATGGTGTGGCTGGAAAAGTTTAGGAGTTCCAGCGGAGAGTATTGTAGGAGCACCATGAAGAGAACAGAGAGCCAGCTAGTAGCCGGCACCATTAGCCTGGTAGACACCGGACCTCGACCTTCAGCAGCGGCGATGGAAAGCAGCGAAGTCGCGTTGGCAGGACTGAGGGAGGGTTCGTGGAAGTTCCTGGCAGTGTGGCAGAGAAGAGTCCAGTCGGAGTGTTCCGGAGCGGGGATTCCACGGATGGCAGAGCACGTCGGATAGCTTGTTTTGCTAAGAGCTAAGAGCGGCGTCGGATAGCTTGTAAGCTAGTGGTAGGTCGGCAGAGGCTAGGAGCCGAACACCAGCCAAAGGTAATCAGCTGAGCAGTGGAAATGGTAGAAACACAAAAACCAGGGCAGGACAATCTTCAGACTGTGTTCAGGATTGAATAGATTAACGGCAGAGAGTGGTAGGAAACGAGAATTAAGTGTCGGCATGAAGAGCGGCGAAAAACACGCCAGCGTCCCCTCGATGCTACATCAGCTTGTAGTGTCCGACACTTGTGTTTTGTGATGTCATGGCCCACATCAAGTCCATCCTCCCCCCCCACCATGGACCCCTCTCAGTTTGCATACAGAGCAAAACGTTCCACAGAGGATGCAATCTGCTCTGCTCTCCACCCAGCCCTCACCCACCTAGAAAAAGCAGACTCATATGTAAGAATACTTTTCATAGACTTCAGCTCAGCATTCAATACCATAATCCCACAACAACTCATCTGCAAACTGGAACAGCTGGGGTTCAACACCCCACTGTGCAATTGGGTCCTGGACTTCCTTAGTGAGAGGCCACAAGCAGTACGTGTCGGCAACAACACCTCACGCAGCATCACCCTAAGCACTGGGGCCCCACAAGGCTGTGTGCTCAGCCCCCTGCTCTTCACCCTGCTGACTCACGACTGCGAACCTACATACAGCACCAATCACATGGTGAAGTTCGCAGACGACACCACTCTGGTTGGTCTCATCACCAAGAACAATGAGACCAACTATAGGAAGGAGGTCAACCTTCTGACCACGTGGTGCAGCGACAACAATCTCCTGCTGAATGTCACCAAAACTAAGGAGATTGTTGTTGACTTCAGGAGAGGCCACACTGTACACCCGCCACTGACCATCGATGGTGCTGCTGTGGAGCAAGTAGAAAGCACCAAATTCCTGGGGGTGCACATCAGTGACGACCTCTCCTGGGCCACCAACTGCGCATCACTGGCAAAGAGAGCCCAGCGGCGCCTCTACTTCCTCCGCAAGCTGAAGAGAGTAAAAGCCCCCACATCAGTGCTGAAATCATTTTACAGGGGCACCATTGAAAGCATCCTGTCTAGCTGCATCACTGTGTGGGGCGGTAGCTGCACCCAACACAGCAGAAAAGCACTACAACGCATTGTAAAGACAGCCGGAAAGATCATCGGTGCCCCACTCCCCTCGTTACAGGAAACATACACCACCCGCCTCACCCGGAAAGCCACTCAAATGGCAAACGACACCAGTCACCCTGCACATAGTCTGTTCAGCCTCCTACCCTCTGGAAGAAGGTACAGGAGCCTCCGCTGCCGCACCACCAGACTAAATAACAGCTTCACCCACCAAGCTGTCAGGACACTGAACTCTCTCCCCTCACTCCCCCCAATCATATCCTCCAGCCTGACGGGAAGCTGAAGCTGCCCCCCCCCCCCCCCCCCCACACCCAGGAATACTCTCAGGACTAACCCCCCCCCCCCCCCCCCCCCCCACCCAATAATGATGTATTACATGATGTAGTACAGTATATGTTTTAACTAGGATATCTGTCTTTACCCAGCCTAGGAAGTGTTTTATGTGTCGTGCTTGCACTTTTATGTTCCACCGTGGGAGAGTGGGAAACGTAATTTCGATTCCTTATATGTCCTGACATGCAAGGAATTGACAATAAAAGCTACTTTGAACTTTGAACTTTGAACTTTTTTAAACAGCTCGTCTTCCAGGTGTGTGTGATTTTATTTGGAATCTTGGAATCGCAAGATTTCCCCTAATTGTATTCCACTATGTTCGACCTTTGCTGCGTGGTTGAAGTCGTCTTGTATTCCGAAAGTTTAGCAAAACAATCGATGGATTTCCTTGGCATATTTCTTTTATTATTTCTGATGAGTTGCACACCAAACACGCCGCATTAAGTCAACAGACACTGTGCGCTAATTTGCCGAGCCGCACGTTGATTGTTGACTGATGCGCTGGCCCGCTTTTACAAAGAAATATACAGTCTACTCTACAGTGTGTAATTCATGAGTATTTTATTCTGTTGGCTATGTATTTCAGCACAATGTACTTGAATCAAACTAAGACTGTGAAGTTAGTGCTGCCAAGTCTCCACACCAGTGTGTGCGTCCAGGCTTCTCTTCAAAATGTGTTGCTGTTAACTAAATCCATCAGGCGTCTGATAGTCCAATCTGTGTTAATCATTGTCAGTCTGATAATCACATCAGTTTGAGCATTTTAGTAATGTTCTACTTTTGCTGCTGTTTTTGTGCCTCAAGAAGCAATCTTGTTTTGTGATGTGTTGTGTTCATACTAAGGCATCTGTTTTGAATGTGACCATATGGGTTGTCTGCATATTATTTTTGAATTAAAAACTAATTTAAATACACGCATGGTGCTGCTGAATCCAAAACAAGCTTAAACCATGAGGAAACAATTTGTTGGATTGGGAAACAAATTGAATACCGTATTCCCGTTTAAATACAACGAAATAAGATACAAAGAAAAAAAGGAATAATTGATATGTAGTGGTGAAGAGTTTAACATCTGACTTTAAAGGCTGTGCTGTAATTAAACATTCAATGTGCACTTCAGCAGCAACCGACATATCGTATCCTGTTTCTAGCTTTTTCACAAATATGTCCACAGCAGAAGGCGTAGTTTGCGTTAACTGTTCAAACAGGTTCAAACAACCCACCAAGAAAGTAAACACAGACGCGTATGACAAAGCAACGTAATCACCAGTCGACGGTAGGAAACTTGTAAACAAATAGTGACGTCAATAAAATGCGCTGCCCAGCTTTGAATACGGCTTGGTAGCGGAGGAAAAGCCGCGGTTTCGGGCTGTGGAATTAATTATGTCCTCAGGACGTTTTGAGGCATGCCTCTGCATTTTAAATATGTATCCGTAGTTATTTGTGAAAACTGACATTCTACTCCTCCCCTCCCATCGGTTGTCATCGTCAATCCAAGCGGCGACAAAAGAAGGATATCAACTAACAACAGCCTCGAGAGAATGAACGCTTGACGGACAACCGCGTTGCTAACGTTAGCTAGCTATACAATTAGCTATTCGTTTCACTTGGCAGTTTTTGAGATCGGAAACATGACGACTTTAACCAGGCAAGATCTCAATTTCGGACAAGGTGAGTCAACCACACAAACCAACGGCACGACACAGCCAGTCATCCGTGCTTAGTAGTTTATAGCCCCAATTATGTTAAACGTTGCTTCGACAAAATTCAGTTGATAAATATTTGGCAATTAAATCAGATTTAGCCAAACTGATTACAGGTGTCCTATTACAGGTACACGCTGTCCTATTATAGGTTAACGCTGTCCTATTACGCGTAACATAATACATAACTACTCATTATTTGAATGTCGTATGTCTACAGACTTTAAAGCCCTCTGAGGCAAATTTATTATTTTGGTCTATACAAAATATATTTAATTGAATAACGGCAGTTTATTTCTGTAGGTTCTTCCTTACTTGACGTCGCCCTGTGTTGCTTGTTTGTCTTTGTAGAAGACCAAATGAAATGCATGGCGATGTAATTAACCCGTTGACTCCTCTTCTCCAGTGGTTGCTGACATCCTGTGTGAGTTCCTGGAGGTCGCTATTCACCTCATCCTGTATGTCCGTGAAGTTTATCCCTCGGGAATATTTCAGAAGAGAAAGAAATACAATGTACCTGTGCAGGTACAGATGAATATATGCGTAACTATTACATGCTCACACTGTTCGATAGGCTCACCTATTTGTATCTCAAATATTTGGTCTTCAGTGTTTGGTGTGTTGATTTCCAGATGTCGTGTCACCCAGAGCTGAATCAATATATCCAAGATACACTTCATTGTGTGAAGCCCCTCATTGAGAAGGTAAGTCATGACCTGATACTGACGTATATTTAAGAAACGTGCCCATCTCTCATGTACGCATACGCACTCCTGAAGTCTTTCATTTCCTCCCCAGAATGACGCAGAGAAGGTTGCCGTGGTCATCATGGACAAAGAGCATCATCCAGTAGAAAGATTTGTGTTTGAGATTTCCCAACCTCCACTACTGTCCATCAGGTTTTCCTCTCCTTTTGTTTTTTGAATATATTAGTAGTGAGTATAAACGACGTGCTTATTTTGTCAGACATTTCCAGGCTGATCACGGTCACGAACTACCTGTGGTTTTGTTGTTACAGCTCCGACACATTGCTGTCACACGTGGAGCAGCTGCTGAGGGCGTTCATCCTGAAGATCAGTGTGTGTGATGCTGTTTTAAATAGTAACCCACCAGGTAACGCCACTGAGGATCACACAAAGAGATGCACATGACAGTCTCACTCAAATGTGATTGTGAAAAATCATTTGCTCTGATTCCCTGACATGATTCAGCCCAATATCCAGTATTGGCAGCTAAAGAAATTAGTCTCTCGAGCAGTGGTTCCAAAAATCTTTTCAGTAGGACTAACTACCTTTATATAACTTTCAACTTCATCTACAGAAAGTTATGTCACCAGATTGACGAAATAAATGAAATCCCAATAATGGACATTTTACTTGCAATGTCTATTCGAATATTAAATATTGTCTTTGGTTGGCATTAATGCCGGCCAATCTTTGCAAAGAAGGCAGGATTTGTGAGTTACCTGAGGGGAAAAACAAGTCTGTGAGGTGTTCAGGGTATTACATTCTCAGACACAGCCCTACAGTAGCAACACCCCGACTGAAAATACACCCGTCTTATTGGACAAGCATGCAAGGAAATAAATCCAGGGACTAGAGAATCAAATGTCTGATGACTTTTAATCGCTTTTAATGATTCATAAATTACAGTCTGGTAGGAAAGAGTACAAATCATAGACTTATTTGTGGCTTGTTGTGTGTCACAGGGTGTTCATTTACAGTACTGGTACATACTAGAGATGCTGCTACACGCAACATGGAGAAGGTTCAAGTGATCAAGGTGAGGTTGTAAAACACCGCAAACCCACAGATTAACCATTGACCATATAAGAGCCAATCATTTACATGCACACAGAAAGAACAAAATTAAAACATGGTTTAAAAGCAAATTTAAAACATGATTTAAAAGCAAATTTAAAACGTGGTTTGTGCATTTCCCTCTGCAGGATTTTCCATGGATAGTTGCCGACGAGCAGGAGGTCCACATGCAAGAGCCAAGACTCATCCCACTGAAGACCATGACGTCTGACATAGTGAAAGTGAGCAGAAACATCGCACCCATCGATCTGTTTCTCTGCTCAAAGACAAACACATATATATATATATATTAGCATGCGATAGTGGTAATCTGCTAAACCTCACCTAAAGCAAAATCATACCGTCATGTAATCAATCTTCATGACGTCATGTTGAAATTCCCCCATTTGCTCTTACTGATTATGATCGTTCTCTGTCTTTAACAGATGCAGCTCTACGTGGAAGAGAGAGCCCAGAAAACGTAGGCCCTGGGATGATGTTGAATCATCAGCAAAGTATACAACACAGTCAATCAGAGCTGCCTGGAACCACCTGGGTTTTGTTGAACACATCAAGAAAGAGATGTGGAGTGTGTGGGTGAGATGTGCTGCAGCTAGCGTTGAGGGTTGGACAGACGCGACACACAGACATTTCATTAAGAATCACATCTGGCCCAGATCGTTTGCTCTCCGCCTGCGATTCGATCGCATGCCATACAAATACGCATGAATACGGTTGTCATTTTATTGCCATGCATTGTGTTTGATTGCTTTGGTTTCCATGCCGATCTTTAGTACAACAGGATGATCCAAATGTAGCTGTTGCACCATGACAATAAAATTCCAGAGGAAATTGAGTAGACCAGTGTATCAGATATCAACTTAAATACCTACCACATCTACAAACCACAGGTATCAGTCACCCTTAAATGGGTTGTGTTTTCACTGTCAAACAGTGTTTCTCTTTGTGGGGAAGAAGCTGTTTTGCTAGAGGTTGTCTTTTCATGTCCACACTGAGGTCAGAGGTTGTTTTATTTTTTACCCAATATAATGTCCCACTGAGTCAGAGCAGGTCTTTCATGGTGTCTACAGTCTTAGCGGTCAGGGATGCAGTGTGAGAGTTGTGGGTGGGCTCCTATGAAATCAAAGGGGATGTTTGTGTGTTTTCCCATGCAATCAGTTGTATTGTTCGCCGCCATTCTTCTGTGACAAATTCAATGGTTTTTTTTATGTTGCTGAAAACTATGTGAAAATAAAAAATAAATTGTAATAAAAAGTAACTGTTTTTAAAGTACCACCACTATGAATCTCTGTTAGTGTGTATTAAAGCAAACACTTTGTGGAATGACTTTTGGTGATTATCCAATTATTCTATATGGATTAACCCTTAATATTCTATATGGAATAACCCTTAATGCAGATGTTTTAAAGTCTTCAGCACCACACACACACACACACACACTAATAGTTTCAGACTGTCTTTCCTGATGTCAGATTGGCCTGATATCGCTGATTTAGTTACTACATGCCAACAAAAACAGCAATCCATCTCCAGACTTACATTTAAGACACAATCTCTTGGCTTCCAAATAACTGCGTTATGTTGTTATGTTATGTCATTAGACGAGAGCTAATGTTTTCACAGTTCTGAAATTCGTCGGAGCACATCGAGCTGCCTTGCAGTGATCCTACAAGGTCACAGACGCTGTATTATCTGATCACTCCTCTACATTGCCATGACATTTATTAAGCAGACGTTTCGCAGGTTCCACCATCGTTTGATAAAGTTGCTTGGTGGACTCTGAGGCTGCTCAGGCACAGCTGAAGTTGAGTTTAGAAGTAAGCAGAATGTAATGTCTCTAACCTGAGGTGTCTCTCCTCGATAGGCAACTCCCTCCACATGAACACATGACAGATTATAAGGCATCACTTTACATCCCCACATTCATAATCACTCTGAGATTTAAAAAAAAAAATGAAAAGTGCGTTACAAATAAAATACATTATTATTATTATTATAATCATTGAACATAATTAGTGCTCATGAGTGTTAAACACTAAACCTGCCAAGAATACTTTGCTGCTCACTTTTAAAGGCACGGCTGAGACCGAGGGAGCCTGCTGCTTGGTCTGAGACCTCGGTCGTATAGTTCACTGGTTGACTGAGTTCAACCTGTCATAAATCCATTGGTTCCACTCCAGCTTTTCTGCTTATATGATTCCATCCCAGTGATAAAGGGCAATTCATGCTCTGTGGGGTTTGCTTGTCTCTAGTTTCATCAGACCCTGTGTCAATAATGGACCACAAAGCAAAAACACTTCGTGCTGTCGATTTTCACGATACTCCCTCCCCTGTATGAAAATGTGAATTGGTTGAATACAATAATATCACTTTGTTGTTTCATATATTTTCTCTTGGCAATGTATTAAGCCCAGTGACCTTAACATGTCTCATACGGCACATTGTGGTTTCTGTATGCGTTGACAGACACTCTGATCAGTGCACCAAACACTTTACAGTTAACATGCATTCACAATGCATTTGCAAAAGGAGATGGAGAAGTAAAGACAATTATTATTTCCAGGAACACTCATGTTGGCTCTGTGATATGCATTGGATATAATTGCCATACAGCATTTGTATCATCTGTTAACAAGCGGCTCCAGAGCCCGAGAGCTTTACAGGCATCAGTGGAGCCTAAAGCAATTAGAGGGAGACTGTAGACAGGGCTTGTGTTGTTGTTGCTGCCCATTGGTCACTGCTGCCCCCTCATGGACAGGCATCGAGCTTATGACTTTGCTCTAAAACACCTGCTACACCTCTTCTAATATACCTGCAATATGAGCCCATGTATCTTTAGATTGTTTTTACTGTTATAATGTAATATTTTAAACACATTCACATGTTGCATAGTATCAGGCGACATGGGTTTTCTTGGTACTCCTATTATAAGACATTTGGTTGACTTGTTGCATATATTGTATATAGACGAGCGTACTTAATTTTTTTTGTAAATTTACCATCATAAACCCTTTCCATATTTCACTCGAAAGACTTTTACACTTTGCTTTAAATATGTTTAAACTTAATACACTTGATATGTTTAGATGTTATTTAACATTGTACTGCTATTTGTTCATAATGTAGCTCTACTGGCCTATTGCATGTCTATCTGTCCTGGAAGAGCTTTCTCCCCTTTCTTCCTGTTTTGTGTGTTAATAAGGCCTTCTGTGATAAAAAAAGAAAACGAAAACTATGACATGAGCAATGCTTAAATTGTAGCTTGCAGACAACTTGAGAGTGCAACTAACACCTGCCGTCCTCTGTGTGAAGCGTTTCCCAAGGCGCAATCACCTCCACTGTCTCTTTATGACTCCGGCGGCCCGAGGGCCTCTGCGCCACCCACATTCCTGGCGACCTTTGGTACCAGGCACCGCACGGGCTCCTGCGTGAGCAAAGCTCAACGCTGAGGCAACATGAATAAACAGTAGAGTTGAGCTGATACTCCACATATTTGAAACCACATTTGGAATATCCACAAATCATGGTTCCTTAGTGTGTGATTGCTAAAATCACATTTACATCCATGCCGTTTTCTAAAAACCTGTGATATTTAAAAGTCAGAGGCAGCACGATGTTCTCCTTTATTACATCGCTTATTCCGACTTCCTACTTTCCAGAGTGGTTGACTCTCGATACAAATCCGGTGAATAGTTTCCTTCAAGGTGAGCTCCTCGTTTTCTCTCACGTCAACGTTGCTACAGTCTGTTTCTAAACTGTTTTGGTGGTTGGAGTGTGTCATTGGCTGAACATTCAGTTGTGTGACCTGCAGGACTGGTCGGTTCTTGTGGGATCTTGGTGCTGTGCTCCCTGATAAGACTGCACTTATTTCTAGAAGAAGAGAGGTGAGGAAATGACCCTATAATAGGCCAGTTTGTCAAAGTTGTTCTCCATTCTCATCAAAATACTTTATCAGCGCTGGTGCAGAGACATTTTACTTAAATGTTTCTTTCTTGATTTGTTTCCCCACAACCCACAGTTGGAGTGATACATATGGCACATCAGGCCAGAGGACACCCAGCCATCAAAGCAGAGCGAACACAGGACTTATTGGGACGCTCCAGTTCGTCTTCGTGACTGGGACGCTGGCTGTGGTGGGCTCCCGCGTTGCCTCCCTGGTGGTGCTAGAGTTTTGTCTTCGAGCCGTCTCTGGATTGGTTACAGCGGGACCAGTAAGACAACCATTCATGTGATGAAAAATATGCCTGATACTCCAACTACATCACCCTATTTGCTCAATTAACTCAGTTAAATTCTGGAATTTCTCACATCATAATGACTCGTGACATCTATTATAACAATCAACCCACCATCTGTTTGGATTCGTCCATCGGTTCTTGTTCAGAATGCTCCTTTATTCCCTCAGGAGTCGAAGAAATTTGTGCAGCAGCTGCTGGTGCAAAGCCAGTTCTCCCTCGGCTGTGCCTTAAGTTGCAGCTTGCACTTCCTCCACGAGGGGGCGTCCCAGCGCTGGCTATGCCTGCTCCTGGCCGCAGCGCTCAGCTGGTTCCTGGCGAGGCAGGCCGCGCTGCTGCTGCACCACGTCCTGTCTCTGTACAGGCTCCACAGCTCTCAGCGCTACTGCGGCACTTGCATCAGCCTCCTCACGTCGGGCCGCTGCCTGCTGCCCATGCTGTGCAGGACGATGGTCATTACGTTCTCCGTGGCGGTGGTGGCCGCCATATCAATCATCAATCAACACTTCCTCTCTGCAACCGAGGCCCTCAGGTTTTGGACACCACTGACTATCTGCTACACACTGTTGGTTGTGTACATGCAGGGTGAGATAACATGTAGAAAATACATTATGGCGCAACACTCATGAGACACTGATCAATCTGGCCCCAGAGTTATAGGGACCCCTTCTCAAGAAAACCATCATTAATTCATCAGTTTGACGCGTCTCTCTGGATTGTCTGACTATTGCATCCATCTTTAATTTAAGCATGATGTTTGATAGATCTGTACTATATTGTATACATTTACACCAAATATTCCCCTCATAATACTGCGTGTATTGTTCTGCAGAGGAGCAGCACCGCATGCCCGGCAGCCAGACGGTCCTGAACACAGTGGTGGTGCGACTCGGTGGTTTAATGGTCCTGATGCTGACTGTTGGTCGTTGGGCCGACGTGCTCCACATCCTAATATGTTTCCTGGGTGAGGCCAGCTGTCTAATCCCCACTAAGGATCTGCTAGATGCTGCATTACCACAGGTCAGTGATTCTCCCTGGAAGCGGCACACAGGGCCGGGCCGAAAGCACTTTCCGTCCACCGGGACCCCAAAAACTGGGGCAGAATAGCAATGTGTTCGCTAGACTGGGTCCCAAGATGAGAATGAACTTCTCAAAACTTGTGTCCCAGGTGGAGAAGGTACAAGATCCCCAAGACAGATTCAGGTCAAAGCAGTATCTGACTCAGAATACTGAGCCTACTTTCCCTTTCACTGAGCTGTAGCCTGGTTAAAAAGTATTGCACCTGTAAATTTGCTTTAAAAAGGTGGGTTGAATATATCCAGCATATCAATGATCAAATAGGTGTTCATAGGATTAACCTTAAAGACAACAATATACGATTGGAGCCAAGTTGAAACCCCACACGAATGTTCAATATAATATTGTTGATACGAATATAATGTTTAATATTTTGGGTGAGTAATGATGGTTTATCTGTCATACTACAGGAGGAAGATTACACACACTACACGAAAAGAGAGCATCAACGAAGACCACAGACACAAGAGAAGGAGCATCGGACATAGACACTCTGGGATTTCAACATCTCGTGGCACCTCCTTTTAATGACACTACGCCCTATTAGGGCCACACCAACAATGAATACTTTTGTATTTAGAATGTAATATTTTTTCATTAAAAAGTCCAAGGAGCATATCACAGCAACTCCGAAATTAAATAACTTAAAAAAAGGTGATAGTTGTATGATCCACGGAATAATGTGCTTCATCTTCTTGTTATTCTCTCATGAATCTGATTTTCTTGGTGATCGACACTCATTAACACTGACGCAGGTGACAAACCTTCTGGATGTCATTCTAGGAGTCTGTGTTACATCTGTGATAGACCGATGCTGTACTCTCTGGGAGATGTTGGCCAGTTACTCCTCATTGTTCCAGACTACTGATAGATGACAGTCAAAATGAGACAGTCTTGTATTTGGGTATGTTCAGCACTATATTCAAGCCTTGCTGTCGAGCAACCGGCTGATTCTTATTATCCCACGAATTGGTGTGATCAAAGGAGGATCAAGAATGTGTTGCATTCCCTTTAAAACAATAGAAGTACCATGTTCTCTTCACCATGTTTTAAAGAGCCTACCGTTACCACACAAAGACAGTGGCCACAAATACATGTAAACGACATTATGTAGGCTACATTACACACATTGTGAATTTCACAGCGGGTTAATTCCATGAGACCGTCACACGGTTCACGTCTAGGTTTTTGTTTTACAGTAAAACAAATACGTAGTTTGAACACAATGCGAGCACTAAAAACACGTTTATCAAAGACGCCACAGCTCGCAATCTTCCCGCTATATGCGGGCACCGAAAGCTGGAAACGTGAAGAAATGCAGACATTAACGCCATTCCAAACACCTGAGGCAACGGGTGAGTTTATTTTAATTACATTGTATTAGTTAGCTCAATCGCAACACACCCTGCGACCCCCCAAAAAAAATAAAGGCTGTCATTACACTTTCGACTGGTCTCTCCCGTGGCTGTGTACTTAAAAAAAAAAGGGAAAGGCAAAATGGCTGACGACAACATTAACGTTAGTGCTGTAAAGTCACACAAAATGGCGTTAGACAAAGAAAAGGACAGGTTACTTGGTTTTCCTCTGAAATGAACTACCTCTAAACACCTGCGGACAAGTCCCAGTCGCCGTCAACAACTCGCATACGTTGTTTTCATACACGCTATATTCGCTTCATAGCACATTTTAAAGAGATGTTTGCAACTCTTGTTATCGCCATTTTCAACCAAGTCTTTGCTACATTGTCTCAATAACACTGAAGCCTGGCTTCGTTGTGACCATTTATAAGCACCCACGTCTCATTACGTCCTCATTTTGACGCCGGTGTATGCCCAATAGATGTGTCTTTATTGAGAGCTGTGCACTGACAGGAACATATTCCAAGAGATGGCTTTTGTTTTATCAGTCCCCGTCATTCCTTGTCAAAAAAAACAGACGTGTGAAATTACAGTGGGCACATTAGCCTTCACGGTCCGGTTCCCAAGATAATCCAGGTCTGAGAATCACTGAAGCGGAAATTTAGTTTTGGTGTCTAGTCGATCCACCAAAATAGGACATTGTACTCCCATAGGTTTATTAGATTTTTAACTGAATACAGTTCCACATCAGGACGAGTTGAGTAGACACGGGGAGGACGTTCTCCACGAGCACCCGAATACGGTGCAAATGCCCATTTGAAATGACTGTGTGGTTGTTGTTCAGCTCCTCGGTAGATTTCCAGACGTTTCTGTTCTCATCTGATAGGCACGCTGCACGCATGCGCGGAACGGTTGTGCGTGTCCCTTGTTACCGCATTTTAACGCAAGCGCACTTCTGCCTTTCCATGTGCGTGCTTAATATAGTAACAGAAGCAGAATAATGCCGTAGTGTAGTAACAGCGCTTCTCTGGAACAAACTTCAATTCAACAATCGTTTTTTTCTTTGTTACATTCAGCTGGTATGTGCAGAAATGTAAATGCACTTAAACTCAGGTCATCATTTTATTCAGATGTAGATCCCAGAGATATAGGTTCATAACGTTTAAAAAAAGGAAAAAAAAGAAGCTACACAAGCATGTATCATAAAAACAGAGATAGTCTTTCAAGGAAAGACATTAAAAAAAAACAGTGCCGCTTTTCTTTACCCATCATTAATGTTTATCACCACTGGTCTTTTGTACCTTTGGACATGGACCTGATTCCTCATGTTACTGATTAGCTTAAAACAGACCTCAGACCAGGTTTTTGACTTAAGTGCCATCACGCCATTTTGTAGCCCGCTACTGGCAGTAAAGTAGTACATTAGTGAAAGCATTATTTGTCCCTACTGCGGGTGCTACAAGCAAAAGGCAGACAAGGGAATCAGACCAGTTACAAACCTCATTATTATAAAGTAACGTGCTTATGGATACATGTTGTTGTCTCATGCCTGTTACATTCCTCTCTTGCCCAATTCTGTGTTGAACTGTGGCAGGTTTTTGGTTTGTGTATTGTTTACCGTGCCATCATGTCAGCCAGAAAACGCTTCTAACGCGTGATTGTTTCATTTGTGGTACTTGTTTTTATCAGTGACACTAGCAGCTTTAACAATGCACTGCTCAATAATATTAAGGGGTTTCTTCTTCTGAAATAGATCAAGTCAACTCAAAGACACGTTAAAGGCATTTTGGTTTGACTGAATGCTTTGTTTTTGCCACACATGCTAATCCCACAGCTGTCAAACCGTCCTATTTTTTGAGAATATCTTTTAAAATGATGTCTGATGCTTTATTTTGGTTGGATTAATGGAAAAGCCTTCCTCTTTATTTTCACTGATGTACTCAGCAGTTCCATGTTTAATGGATGAATCAGTTTTGGTGATAAACAAGTCACTGATTTCTTTCTCCAACAAATCAGGCCGTGTATTTCGGGCTTTTGAGCTCATAACTCTTTGCAGACTATGGGTTTGTTGTTGACAGGTGACAAACTAAATGAAAAGAATGTCTCAGTAACACTTGGCATAGATTTCCCAAGTCTCCTAACACTAGTTTCCCTTTAGTTTGTTTGAACGATATATATTTCCTGTTACATCAATGGGCCAAAAAGAGCAATTATTGAGAAAATAATCTCTTAAACATAGAAATAACGTTTCTATACCGTAATCTCTTCTGTTGACAGAATCATGAGGCGGTTCCATAACCTCAGAGCAATAACTGAACTTTATACAGATCTTAACTCAACAGTATGTCACAGCACATTATCTTACTGAAGCTCATCACAGCCTCAAATGTAATCATTAACATTCAGAATAACCCACAATTGGCTCTTAGTGTCCTTTATATGTCGAAATGTTCAACACAACCTTTTCAGACTCTTTAAATGAAGGGGAGTCAACTCACCAAACCCTCATACTGCATGTAATTTAGTTTTACTGATGTAAAATGTTAACCTAAGTTCTGGAGACAAGTGGTGACTAATCTGTCGGTAGTCCATCTATCTATTTTTCAAAGAGCATGTTCTGTACAGATTCACAGGAGGCTGGAGTCCATCCCATCACCAAGTAATCCAGTAATGAATAGTACTTACTCAGGGATAAATGATTGGCATACCTCAATAAACGACCATCTTAAACAGAGCAATGACTGACTGCCCCGACTGCTACTGCAGTGGAACTGTTGTTTTTTTTACCTGAGCCTATGACTCACCCGATAAATATAGGGTGATGTGGCTGTTCATTGATACAAGTATAAAATGTATGTATTAACAAAACATTCTTTAAAAAAATCGAAATCGTGTTCATTTAGTGTGTTACTGTATGCAAAGTGCAAAACATTGCCGTACAAAACTAGCACTGATGGGATCCTCCTGCAGAGTCAAAGCCTCTCAGATGTCAAAGCACCTTCATTCAACCAGGGGTTTTCTCACGCATGCGCATGGGCGGGAGACTATCTCATCAGGGAGGGGAAAAAAAAGAAGTTCACACACAAAAGCCACGCCTGCGCGGTGTGCCTCTCATTACAAGCGAAGTTGCTGCATCTTTTTAGGAAGCTACATGCTTTCTTTCGACACCCAAAAGGTCGCATGGTGTCAGGGACGCGCCTAGTCACGGGAACAGTCCGGAGCGCGTTCACGAGGTGCAAGATCGCGCTTTAACAGTGAAGAGTATCTTAACAGCGTGTGGGGATCAAGCCTAATGGTTTACATTGGGTCACAACGACCAGTCAATGATTTGCGCCGAGTATTTTTTTTGTTTTTGTTTCTTGTCCGGCGTTTTTATTTTGCAAAGCTTTTCTATTTTGCACGGGAAGAAACTGACATAGCCAACTCATCTGTATGATAGGGGAGCAGGAGCACACAGTATGGTCCGGGAAACCAGACATTTATGGGTGGGAAATTTACCCGAAAATGTGCGAGAAGAGAAAATCATTGAGCACTTCAAGCGGTGAGTGGGAACACTAATGAACGATGTGCTTGTGTGTATTTTGTAATTTAACGTGCATGGCCAGCATCTCTCTCTCTGTCACATTTTAGTGAAGTCGGGATGAAGCAGGAGGTTCCCCTGTAGCAAAGTCCCATTCGGCAACCGCGCTGTCAGCTCCCCACAAGCACCAACGTTGTGCTGCGTTTCAGCTGAGATTAAAACCAAAACGGCTATAGCACGCGTCAACCGACCTGCTGGCGGACATATGGTTTTCTTTGACACGGGTACTAACTTGTAGGCTATAGTGATAACTTTACTTGTCCCTTTCAATGATGTGCGGTTGTTCATTCGCCTCAGGTAACCGCTTGACTTTCCCCAGGAACCCATCACCTGGGTACCATCAAAATAAAACACGTTGTTTTTCTACAACGCTAGGAGCACACAGTAAACAAACTTCAGGCTACCTGGCGAGCTGCTAGCATCGTAACGAGCCATGCATTTCACAGTCTGCATCTTTGGCAGACAGCATGAAGTCTATCGCCGTGTGTGTGTGTGAGAGTGTAAACCGGGGAACCGGTGTTTTCACGCGACCCTCCGCGAGTTCGTCAGGTCAGCGCTTCCAACCAGACCTGTGCACAAAGTACAGCCAATTAGCACACTACGTATCTACTTCTCAGCGTGCAGTGTAGCTGTTGCAGGAACCGGAATCTGTTTGTTTCTAAATGTGTCACACAAGTCAGTGAAAGCTAAGAGGTGACGCGACATCCACGCTGTAAACATTGTTGCAAATTGGCTGCGATCGAACGCAGCCAATTTGTGGTGGGGGTGGTCCGCGTTAACGCGTATGCAACATCGTAACGTTATAGTAGCTACTCGTGTTTACTTTGCGCGCGCGTATGAACACATACATGGCTATCTTCGCTACATTATTACAGCGTTTGCCCCCCCCCCCCCACACACACAGCTGCTGAATTGCACAGCCCGCAGCGTGATCTGATTTGAAAGAAAATCAGCCAACACATCGATATTTTAATTACGATATTCTGATCGAGGCCGACTTGTGCTTTTTTGTATGGAACAGATAAAACCCATGCACGGGCTTTCGGCTCTTTGTTGTCATCTCCGGAGGGAGAGAAAAATGTAAATATGACTGTGTGTGTGTGTGTGTGTGGGGGCTATCACGGTTGTCTGCGCGCCCTCGCCTCTCTCTTCCCGGCTGTCAAGGAAATAGCAGCCCGCCTCTCCGTCCATATGCGCCGGAGACCAGACCGCTAAAAAACACCAGTCTACCTTTATGATCAACGTGTAGGCGTCGCCATATCGGGCGAAGGCTGCTAAATTACCAACAGAGATCACACATGTCTGTTTAAACGAAATTGTAACCGAGAGGCACGTTAGTCTCTCAATATGTGTGTGTATATATGTATATGTATGTATATGTATGTATGTATGTATGTATGTATGTATGTATGTATGTATGTATGTATGTATGTATGTATGTATGTATGTATGTATATTAAAATATATATATTAATATATATATATATATATATATATATTAAAATATATATATTAAAATATAAATATATATATATATATTAAAATATATATATTAAAATATAAATATATATATATATATATATATATATATATATTTATATTAAAATAAATAAATAAACTGATGATACCAAATTGTCCTTGCGCTCTCTTCGGTCTTGTTATTTACGGTAGAGGGATGCAGTGAGTGAACTGCAAACATGGTCAGTGATTCATGCAGCCTCGCACAACAATGGGCTACCGATATGCCGTTTTATTTACATAAGCCCGTGCTATGATGTGCGTAGCGTTATGTTTTTTTGGGGGGATGGTGACTGGCAGCATGTTATTGCAATAGCGGATGGGGGGCGGCGGGGGAAGTGAATCTGCGAGTCGCTTTCAGCACGCTGCCTCAGCTCCAGCGTTAACCCAGAGGTAGTCTGAGTGTGCAGGTGCATGACAGCCCAGTGTGTGATAGAAGTCATTGAAGATGGGGGACGGCAGAATGAGTAAGCAGTGTGAACATCTTTTCTAAAATGGCGTCGGAGGCTGTTCAATGTTGGGAACCGGCATGCCAATAAATTTATGACCACCCTACTGTCTGTCCGTCGGAGAATACAGTTTTTTCGGGGGGGGGGGGGGGGGGGGGTGTCAACGCACAAAGATGATGGCAGGCTTTGTAACTCCAGACTGGGCTTGCACATTTGATGTAATACACTTCCTATCAGTTTATATTAATAAAAATAATTACAATAATAACAATAAAAATAGCAACAATACAACAATATACCTTATTTTTGTATTTTTTGTTAAGTTGGGGGCGAAAAAAAGGTGGAATAATGTTATAAATGTGGGATTGAACCAAAAGTACTTTGCTAATAATGCAACAGAAGAAGCTATATAGACATGCATAATGCATTTCACATTTGAATTGAATTTTTTTTAAACCCACACAAAGCAAATCGGTAAATGTCACGTCTCTCCTTTTTGTTCAGCCCAAACCTCATCTGTGCGCTTTCCAGTAGCTATTATACTATGAGCACCCCCCCCCCCCCCCTCCGCCTCCTCCTCCTGGACAACATGCTAATGTCAGAGAATATATACATTTGCTAACGTGAAATGTGCCAGTTGCTGGGTTACTGTTGCCTTGAATGAAAGTACCACGGAGCAGAACATAAGGGAAGCAAAGCCACCATACCTCCCACCCCCCCAGACACACACTCACACTCTCTCTCTCTTTGACATAATTTAATTCAGTATAAAATAAAAAAAGGTGTCATCGTTTAGGAAACTGCATAATTTTTGCTGTTAATTAAAACTGAACACTGTTTAGAAATTCATAAACACTGAAACCCCATAATTGCAGTTCAAAAGCGAGTGATCACCTCCATTGTTTCCATTGTTTTCTCCTCAGATATGGACGTGTGGAGAGTGTCAAGGTCCTGCCCAAGCGGGGTTCAGAAGGTGGAGTCGCAGCCTTTGTGGATTTTGTGGACATTAAGAGTGCTCAGAAGGCTCATAATGCTATCAACAAGATGGGGGACAGAGACCTGCGCACTGATTACAATGAACCAGGCACAATCCCTACTGCAGCCAGAGGGCTGGACGATAGTCTGTCCTTAGGCTCTCGTGCCCGGGATGTATCAGGGTTCACAAGGGCGGCAGGGGGGACCGTGTATGGGCCCCCCGCGTCGCTCCACAGCAGAGATGGACGCTATGAACGCAGACTAGACGGGTAAGTGGACAAAGTTTCTCTGAAGACGGGGGGGAACCGTGGTTTCTTACACCTTACCGCCAAGCATCTTCCCACCATCTATTCATTTACTTGTTTGGGGTGGAGGTGGGGGAGGGGGGCGTTCTCAGGTAGACCAGGATATATTCCATCAGCGATGAAAGCATGATTATACACCTAAGTGTATATACTTAAAACAATAGTTTATTGTGTTGGGGATTATCTCTGTGATCTTAAAACATCTCTGTTTGTGGAAAATATGATGCAAAGATTGGATTTCGTAAAATTTCCCAGGATTATCGGAGATTGCTGGGGGGGGGGGGAAGAGAGAGAGTGGTCCAGCAGCCATCCCTGGGATTCCCCTAATCTGGAGTTACGCGCCCTGCTCGGTGGATTAATGTCACTCTTTTTCCTCATGTAACAAAACAACCAAGAGCACACATTGTATGTAAAAAAACCCCCCCCAAAAAACACACACCATTGTTTGGATTAGTCTAATTTGGTTTTCAATTATCGTGCACACTTCACGGAGGTGTTCACTTCTCTTGCGGGCTGGAGTCACGAGGATAACCTACACAGGATATTTATCCGTCTCTGTTGGATTAACGCTGGCCACACACCTTAAGGATAAACTATCATGCTCAAGGTATGGGTTGCTTTCTTGGTTCTTTTGTTTTTTTTTGTTTTATTTGGGATCATATCTAAAATCAGGGCATTACAATTTGAGTGCTGGGAGACCTCTACTGGTCATCGCAACCAAGTACAGACAACATAAACAGTGAGCAAATTACTTGCCTCATTTTTGTGGAGATTATTTTTACCTTTTGACGACTGAGACTTCCAGATTTGATGAGGACCAACACGGACTAAGTTTGGATCGTACAATTCAAAGAAGACCGCTGGAAATTGAGACTGAAATGTAGCAGCTGGAGATAACCTACCTCACGTCTGGATTACCGGCTCCTTTCCTGAATGTGGAACTATAATTTAAACATGGATACAAACGCACACAGAATCGGTGAAGAAAGCTGCACCAATGAACTGCATTTCCCATCGACTCGGCTTCGGTTTGGACAGCAAAGGAGACAGACAACAGACATGAACACCCATGAGCTTCAGAACTATGAATGTTCTTCCACCCTGGGAATGAATACGGTGCTGCTACCAACAAGAATCTGGATTACCATTAAGAGACATGTTCTGTATTCTTAATCTGTCATGGGCAGATTTCCCTCCCTCTGCGAAAGGAATTTGACGACGTTACTACTGGGCACCGTGTGACCAACGTGGAACGCCCAGGACTTCACAAATTGAAGATGCAAGACTTCATTTTTTTTCCATCATTGTTGTTGGGGAATCAGTTGTGCACTACTTTCTGAAGAGGGACTTATGGATATCGTGTATTAATTTCATCGGACTCATTTTCCCCCTGCGTTTGGATGGGTATGTGGACTCAAATTTACATTTTCCAGCATACGAAACATCCTTCCCTGGATCCGTACAAGGCCAACTTTGTTTTCATAATTTTAATTAAAACTGACACTCGTCTAAGTACAAGAGGACCCTTGCCCTGAAGATGAGGATTACATTTTCTAATGTCAACGATTTTGCTTCATATATTTTCCCTCTCCACTCAACATTTTTGCCCATTTTTTTCTGCTCACACAGTTCTATCTCCCTAGATTGTATTTGGAATAATAGGTCAAGTTACCACTCTCTCAAAAGGTTGGTATGTCCTGCCCTGTGTATTTTAGCTGTCCTCTCTAACCCCCTAGTTTGAACCCCTGTCTCTCTCCATTTTCCCCACTAACCGAAGTATCCGGCACACAGACTGCTACTCCTGCCTGTGTGTCTATGTGCCGCAATCTTAACCTTACCTTGTATTGTTTTCCTTTTCTCTTCCTCTGACCTGACCCCACCTTCAGCTCCTGTCCCCCCCGTCCTCCTCAGATAAATAGACCCAGATCCAGCTGTTATTCAAGGTTTAAAAAAGAATATATAAAGTATAATATAACACTGGGCTGTGGAAGATTCAAAGATTTGTCACATACTTGTATTTACAATATGTGCAGTGGAAAGTGGGGGCGGGGCACTACAATAATATTAAGAATAGGAGTAAAACCAAAAGTATTTTAAGAAAGAAGATAAAAGGATACAATTTAAACAAATAAAGAATCGAAAGATATTCATGTGGTGTTTACATTTTTGTAACGTCTTGAGACAGAATGAAATAACTCTTAAATGAACCTCTTAGATTGCTTCTAATTCAAGCTTTGTCAATGTCAGTTGATATGGTGACAATGATCAGTTGATTAATAAGGAACAAAATATTTAATTTTATTTCAACGGTTTCATAAGTTTTTTTCATGTCTTTAGTTGACTACGTTGTTTTTTTTTCAATCAAGCAAAAATTCCAAACATTCGCACAATTTTCTGCTTTTCGGTGTTCTATATTTTCTAATTAAATATGTTGAGTTGTAAGTCTGGGCTTGTGGTCGGACAAAACTAAATTTTAAATGTGGCTTTAGGCTCTGGGGGGGGGGGGGGGGGACATGGACAAAAGCACTTTATATACAAAATGATTGATTGATTTAATTAAAAATAATAATCATGATATTCATCAACAATGATAATATTCATTAGTTCCAGCACCAGTATCTTTTGTTCCCGCCTCGCAGCTGCAGTTTGAAAATGTCCTCGGCTTCCTTTTCTCTGGGACAAGAGAAGAATATGGATGCGGTATAACCTGTCACAGGGTGCAGATTCGACACTTGATTCTTCAACTCCTGAGAAATATAACAAATTTAAGATTATTTTTCAGTAGAATTTCACTCTTATTCGTGATTTCGCCACAGTCCTCAGGAAATATGCAGATAGAGAGATTACATCCACCCAGAGTCCCTGACTGGAGTTTAACGTCTCCATGTAGGGCTGGCCAACAACACGATAAATGACGTGAGATGGTAGATATTTCCCAACGGTCAGAGATTTCTCTCCACCATTTTATACTGTGCTATCTGTGCCTTCTTTAATTTCTGATTGCATTGGACTGTTGAGGGGAACATTCCAAATCAATAAACAGGACTGATTGATGGCAGTGCTGTCTTCACAGGATGGTTGCTTTAGGTTGATGGTTCACCTTAATTCATAGTTTATTCACTGGATTAACCAAAATCCAGTTCTCCCAATTATTTGATGAATAAACAATTTTTCCATTGAGTTTGCGATAATATGTACTCTATCGATCGTATCAAATTACATAAAGTGATAAAAGTCCAACCACCGCTCTGTGGTTTAGCCTCCAAGGACGACAGGGTGCTGCACAGTTTAACTGTTTAACTATGTCTAAATAGTTATGGAAATGTAGAATTGAATTGATATGCATGCATTGGCCCCCCAACACGAGTCTCCACATAAGATGCCTTTTTAGCATGCTGCTGGAATGAATCCATATAATTATGCTGTTCCTGTAATCCCAAAACAGTTGATGTGTTCAGCATGCACCAGAGCAGACTAATAATCAAACACTGATGGAAAATCTGCCAAAAAAAAAGTCCAACTGAATTATTTTAAGCTCCATGAATAATGTAGAGCCTGTTTTGTGTAAAGTGAAATTGAAGGCTATCTATTGAGCAGTGAGCCTGCACCACCAAATTAGCATTTTCGGGAGCATCTAGGGGTCAAGGTAATCCATCAATTTCACTGCAGACATCGTTATACCATAGACGTTATTCATGAATCCAGCAGACGGATGATTAAATCAAATGAGATGAAACAGAATTTGCCCCTGACCCGCTGTACTTTATGTATAGTGCAGTGAAATACAGACATAGTGCTAGCTCATCCAACCAATTTATCCTCAACATCCAGTAGACTATGTGCATCCCGTGCACTCTTTTGTTCTCGTGCCCCATGGCAAAGGCCTTTTTGTTGGAAAGACTTAATGAATGACTTCCATTTATGAGCTAATACATTGAAGTTGTTCTTTGTCTGTAGGTTACATTTATGTTAATGTTTTACAGAGTATCCACACAACTTATTGTTAAATTGTTGTCACTTACCCTGTCGCTGTTGTGGCCTCATTTTCACCACCAAAGGCTGCTGCTGACTTCTCCTTAAGGAGATAAACGGTTTCAGAAGTTTCCTCATGTCTTTGATTTATGCTCACCGTCCTTTTGTTGGCGTAGACCACATGTGTCAAACTCAAGGCCCGCGGGCCGAATCCGGCCCGCCACGTCATTTTACGTGGCCCGCGAATCCATCAGCAAAAAATAAATAAAATAATTTTTATTTTTTATTTTTTGGAAAAATAATTAAAAGTTAGACTTGAAAATAAAAGTATCCCCATGGTCGAAATTATGAGATAGAAAGTTGAAATTATGAGACAGCATGTTGAGAGGCAACAGCCCGAAAGAGGTTTTCCAACGATTGAAAAAGATCGACAAATAATCCCAAAATGTCCACGAAGAGAAAAATTGATGCAGAGGGAAGAAAATGTAATGAAAGATGGGAAAGTGAATACATGTTTGTGCTTCAAGGAGAAAAACGTGTCTGTCTTCTGTGCTATGAGGCGTGTCGGTGATGAAGGATACAATTCACGTCGGCATTTTGACACCAAACACGGAGCTAAATTTAGCCTCCAAGAAAAACATCAAATTGTCCAAGAATTGAAAGGCAGACTGCAATCACAGCAGAATATATTTACACAGCTACAGCCCAGTGCATGCTGAAGGATGTGAGCAGAGCTCCGACCAGATACAGACTTTTACAAATGTCAGTTTGTGAAGAAACACCATCGCAGACCGAGTTCATGAACTAGCAGCAATCTAACAACACAGCTAGCTAAGAGACGAGCAGGTACTTGTGTTTCTAATGAACTGTTGATGAAAGCACAGACAACACGGATACATCATCTATCCATGTTTATCAGACCTGACTCTCAGTGATGTAGCTGCCATGCACAGGACGACGACAGGGAGGAACATTAGTGATGCAGAGAGGTGACACAAACAGCTTTGAACAAAGTTATTGTAATAACTTGTGTTTGATATTTGTCTTTGTTATTTTCTTTAACAGTTTGATCTTTGATAGAGTCATGTGGGTTTCTTAACCCTCAATTAAAATGATTTATGTTATAATAACAGAAATGTGTTTAAATATCATTTTACATATATATAACTGCATGTACAATATTTGTACACTTGAATAAACAATAATGAAATGCAGAGAGTTATTTAACAATATGTTAGGAAGAAGTTAGTTATACAGTCTTACATTTACAACCGGCTCTTTGAGGGTGACCGTGATGCTGATGTGGCCCAGAGTGGAAATGAGTTTGACACCCCTGGCGTAGACGGTTAAGCAGCATGCAACCCAGCAAGCAAAACATTTGCACAGACGGATCTATTCACAGACGTAATTAAAACATCTCTGATGGTCCAAATCAATCAACGATTCAAATTTTTGGATGCCTTTATCAATAATCAGCAAGGGTAATGTGCAAATCCCATTTAGGGAATTGGCTTGATTACCTTCTTTCTCATCTGACATCATGAGCTTAATTTCTAGTTATGTTGTCTAGTTCTATAATACTTTGTTCCTTTGTTTGAAGTAGACATTGGCAGGACATATTGGGGATGGGAGAAGGAGGAAGTGAGGGTCTTTAAATGTTGCGCTCACTACCTTCTAGGACGTTGCAGTCACATAATGCACATATGGGCATTAAAACACGAGTCCAACAATATGCTGTGCACGTCGGTTGGTTTTACCAACTACGTTTACATGAGTTCCATCATTATTTTCTACTTAGAAAGCTTTGATTTCTATGATTACATAGGCATTATTAACAATTAATTCTTATATAGTCGCATAGTAAAAATGCAGCATCTGGAATTAGTATTTTTGTACGATTTGAAAGGAACGTTTTCAGATTGTTTATGAAAATTTAAAATCTCAAAATGTACTGCAGGGAAGGTTTTTACCATTTCGACAGTTGAGGTTGACCGTTAACATCTGGCTCCGTCTTGAATCTTAATATTTTTTCCATCTTCTTGTTTGAAATGGACAAAATAATAAATCATAGAGGTTTTGTAAGTGTTGTTGAATCAAACCAGAAACCGCCCCGTGTTGGAACATCACGGCTAATTTGCTGATTATAATTTCATCTGAATTCAAACTGTCGTAATTGCTGTCCTGTCCTGCTCATTACTGGGAGTTTGGTAATACGACTGCTGTAATAACACAGCAGTTGTATTACCAAATTAAATTTGTGATTGCTTTATTCAGAACGAGGATGTTCAGGTCTGAGCAGAATGTCCTTAATGGCACCTTTTTTCTAATATGCGTCTTCGTAAAAGATGATTTGAAGACCTTTTTTTTTCAGGAGAACAAGTGGTGTTAAATTGTGTAACATTATAAACAAAAGGCTCGTCATGAGTCACATCCAAAAACCTTCAACAGAACCTCTCAGAGAAATGATCAAATGTCTCAGAAAGTGGCTTTTGTTAGTTACAAGACCAGAATGACATAGCAATCTATAAAAGCATGAATCTCTCATGTTGTTTTTTTTTATTAAAATAAATCTTTGTGCAAGTCATATATCCTGCAATTACACTTTCAAATCTGCAGATTTCCATTCCTTTAAACACTGAATGCATGCCTTTTGCTAAAACAAATCTCTTCCGGCGATGCTATGCTTATTGTATTTTCATTATCGTGTGTGCAGTTGACAGTAGGATATAGTTATGTATCTCCTTGATGCTTGAACTGATAAACCATCGACTTGCATTCAAAGAAAAGCAGTTTCAAACAGTACAAGTGTTGTGTTAACATCTCCAAGCTGATTCGTGAAAGACCCGACAGCCTCTTTGTGGCAGAAGGATCCGATACATTTCATCTCCGAGCCATATGCAGTTCAGACACGCTCGGTTGTCTCAACCAGTTCATCAATTGAATCCCCTTGTAGTTCAGTGTGTAGGCTGGAAAAGATCTCTTTAGATGCTTAGAAACGGCCCTTCTCCAAACACTTAAAGTGCCCTGTCTTCCCATGTGTCTAATTAAGTAAAAACCCACCAGAGACACCCGATGATTCTGTTTGCCCAGTGTCTGATGCTGGCGGCTGTCTTGAATGTAACGGTAATTTGATGTTCTGTCTTCCCGGTTTGTTAGGACGGCCGAAAGTCGGGATCGGGCGTACGATCACAGTGCCTATGGACACCACGAGCGTCCCGGTAGCAGTTTTGAACGCCAGCGGCACTATGAAACAGACTATTACCGGGATGCAAGAGAGAGGACTGTAAGTACAGCCGGGAGCGGGTCCGGCGCCACCAGCGGAAGTGTTCCAACGGTGTCGTCGGGAGTCAGTGGACCTATCGTCAGCGCTGTCGCTGGCAACGCGGGAACAGGAGGATCGGCAGGGGCCACGCCGGGAGGAAGTGGAGGATCTACATCCAGCGTGGTCGGCTTCTTCCGCTCCCACAGCAGGAGCCCTTGTCGCTTTGAGACGCCAGAGCCTCGCTACGAGTCTCGTACCAGGGAACCCTTTACTTTGGCCAGCGTGGTTCACAGGGACCTTTACAGGGAGGACAGGGGTCGGCGCGGGGAGCGGTCGTACCGCCACAGCCGTAGCCGGTCTCCGCACTCGACACACTCGCGAAATCCATCTCCTCAGAGACTGGCGAGTCAGGCTACCCGTCCTCCACGCTCCCACAGTGGGTCAGGCTCCCACAGCCGCTCCTCCAGTTCAGACTCCGTCAGCAGTACCAGCAGCAGTACGAGTGGCAGGTGAGTGACGTCAAGGTTTCTACCCCTGTGCGTGGCTGTTTACACCAGGCTGCTACAGTATAACAACACCGTTTTTTTTACGTCCATTATAACTTGATTTTCTGCTTCTTTTTTTAATAAGGGAGGCTCATCGTAGCTTTCTTTTTAGCTAAAGTAGCCTTAAGACACATTGCAGTGCAAACCCTGTTGTGTAGCATTAATTACTAAACTATGTGACCATGTCCGAGGTGAGATACGTCGCAATTATTGCTGAAATGGTGTGTTTACGATATAATTATACAAACGCAGTCACCAAATCATTGTCTTTATTTTTCTATCAGCGACTACCTGATGGGAAATAAAGCTCCATCTGTCTTTGTGGGGATGTGTGTTCATGTCGTGACGCTCTAAGGTAAAGCTTTCAGTTCTGCTGAGCTATCGTTGTCTCATTTCACTGTGATGGCACAGCTGTTTCAGAGCTATGAGACCAGTGGTGTGACTGGGAGAGAGGATTTTCATCA
The DNA here is from genome assembly GCF_949748355.1 of Melanostigma gelatinosum. Lineage (NCBI taxonomy): Eukaryota > Metazoa > Chordata > Actinopteri > Perciformes > Zoarcidae > Melanostigma > Melanostigma gelatinosum. Next base: position 8,527,569 of record NC_136641.1, on the reverse strand, counting down.
GGGAAGGGACAGGAGAGTATTCTATACGGGTAAATTAAGTGGGTTTTTCTTGTTGTAATCTCTGTGTAATACCATCTTTTAGGACTCGATGCAATATCCCCAGCATGTGTATATCGGCTGTATTCAACACTGCAACAGAGTTGCAATCAAGCAAAGGTGTGCTTGTGCATTTTATTTCTACCACTGGTTAGCGGAGAGTATCAAGAACACTTTGTAGCTCAACTTCCCTCAATGCAGAGGCTGTGGTTTCTAACATTAACCGTTTCAAGATATCATATCTCCTGAAACCATGTCATGTCTGTTTCCTCAGCAGACACTGGATACGTTTTTATTATTTTTAAATAGTGTCAATAAAGAACCAGCTTACACAACAACATGGCAGTTTTAGAAACATGGGATTTACTCTACTACATGAATGCACTTCACCCCCTCACTCCAGTTGTTTATTTTCTGGATAACCGCATCACCTTTGGACACAAAAAGCAGAGTTGACAGCTCCGAGTGGCGGGTAGCGACACATGTGGTTTCACGAGGTAGTGCTCTGTGGGGAATTTCAGTAGACGGCTGGTATAGTGTTTTCCGCTGCCTACGTGTGTGTGTGTGTGTGTGTGTGATGCCCCCCCCACCCCTCCTCCGTGAGATCCAGTTGGAACTGGAAATTTCTGGCTGCCTGCTGGCTGCCTGCCCACTCACACAGGCCAGCCTCCGTCAGCAGCACTTCCGGGAGTGTCTGAGCACAGGAGGAGAAAGTGAGAGGGAAACAAACAGCAGAGGGCTTTGAAAGCAGAGACAGGCATGGGAACTGTTCGAGTAAAAAGCTGCCCAAGGCAGCCATGAATTTGCCACTGATATGCAAATCCATCTTTTTATACTGATAACCAGATGATGATGATAAATTGGGGAGAAAGAAGGTGTTTTTCTCCTCTTCAGCTGAGATTTTGAACACCAGCAAGACTCATTCGCAGTGCATTGCATGAGCTATTATGCAAATGCATCACTATGTTGGGAACGTAGAGGGGCGTGTTTGGGTTATCAGCATTTAAGAAACTGAATTCTTGACATCAATAGAATTATTAATGTAAGTAACAATTATTAATGATTATTAACAACGGGGCACCACCCTGTAAACAGGGACTAATAACCAAACGATAAACTAAGTCTCATAATTAGTGGCCACTCGTAATGTCAATAGTGACAGTGAAGGTTTAAGTTCGTACACTGACTACTACATCCAGTTCTTATGACACACATATGCACAAGTAATCACAAACGACTGCTCTTTAAAATATAACAGAATTTATTAAATCGGAATAATAAGTGATCAGATCAATTAATATCACAACCAACAACGCTATCATACAATTTGATGTGCCTAATATCTAAACAAATGAATAAAATGGGTGAGGATGTATTTAATACAAGTGTGTGTGTGTGTGTGGGTCTATGTGCGTGAAAAGAAAGGGGGGTCTTAAAACTACAGCTAAAGACTACAAAGATGGCGGAGTGGGCGTCAGCGTGTAGTCACGTGTGGAAAAGGGGAGGGGCCTTAACGAGCTTCAACTAAAACCTACCACCAGATGGTGGAGTCGAGTGACTTAGACAAAATGGCGGAGGGGGGTCAGTTATATGTAATCACGTGTGTGTGAGCACATGTGTTGGGACAATAGGTGAGAGTTTCACTCACAATCAGCCGAAGCTCTATGTGCATGTAAGTTACGGAAAAACAAGAGAAATAAAAGGGCAGAGAGGAATCAGAGTTTCTGTGTGCGATGTCGCGTTGTAGTGAAAATGAGGATCGCTGATCGTATCTCACACAAGTTGCCATTGTCGCGTCGCGAACTGACGACACTTATGCCCGATAGCCGCGCTTCCACACTTTACTCACAGAATCGATTCAAGGAAATAGAGCAAGAACAAAATGAAATTAAATAATCCCCAAATAACAGTCAAACAGGAAGCGCACAATACGACGGGCCCTCTGAGGTCTGTCGACGATTGCGCAATCTCTCAGCAAAACGAAAACAATGACTTAACACGACAAAAACACGGGAATAATAACATATAAATGAAGGCCAAGGCCTTAACTCAGAATCTACGTGGTCTGGTTCGGCCAGCGAAATGGCACGTGCCTGCTGAGTTGAGAGGGGGGGGTGTGAGGTCGATCGGGTCCTCTGTGGTTCTTCTTAGAGGCCGGACGGGAGTCCAGAGCGAAGAGACCGATTTTGGCTGCGTTGGTGCTTATAAGCGGGTCAGCCCGCACAGCAGGAGATTGCTTTTCGGCCAATAAAGCGTCCGTCTCAGCTGTGGCCGAAGGCGGGAGGTGTGGTCACCTCCCGAGGGGGCAAGGATCAGACCTCCGGTCAGCTTGTGAAGAGGGGAGACCCAATGTGAGGGACTCAGCCAGCCAGGAGGTGGCGCCAGACCCCAACATCCCCCCTTTGGTCTGAAGAGCGGGATGCTGGTCACGGTCTTTAGAGCAAACCAAGGGCTGGCACTTACATCCATGTGATGGGGAAAAACTGTCCATATATTCCTGAGAACCTGAAGCGGTTAGACAGTCCAAGTATTCCTTGGATCAAAAGCAGTGGTTAACAGGCAGTGTTCAATGTTCAGAGTTCATTGGTGTCTGGTTGCTAACTAAGGTGGCATCTGGGCAGATGACTTTAACTACTTTTTCCCTACTTCTACTATCATACACAATTCAAATCATAGGTGAGGAAAACATTATTCCCAAATAATTCAATCGCTAATATGATGTTGTGATACTTCAAGCATTGCGGTATAGTGTCAAAGAAAGTAACAACCCAAATAAAACAAAACAAAACAAAACACAAAGGATAAAAAGGAAAGAGGTAGAAAGAAGGGAAGCAGAGGAGGGATACAGTGGTTACTGATTCTACTCCTAGACAGGACTGGAGACCGTCAGCGGAGCGGTCGCCAGGTGGCTAACACGTGGAGCTCCGTATAGGAGGGAATCCAGTCTGTTCTGTAGCTTCTGGATGTATTTGTACATAATATGTGTGACGATTGCTGTGATTATCCAGCCACTAAGGAGTCCCAAGGCTAGCATGATGAGGTTGGTCGCCTGGTAGGGGGTGGGCCAAATCAAATGGTTAAACAATGTGGTAGTGAGTCCAGTGGGTTTGAGGCTGAACTGGACCAATTTCATCCCTTCTGTTAGAAGCTGCTGTTGAATGTTATCATCAATGGTGAGGTTTTGACCCTTGAAGGCGTCCATAATCTCAACCTCTACATTGTGTGTGTCTGGGTTGAGATAATGGAGGACGATGTCATTGATGTGCACGGTGGCTCCTTGTGGAACTGTCAAAAAGTGTCTGATTTGGTAAAGTTAGCTTAGTGGCGGTGTCGTGGCGATCGTAGGATACGAGGACTTCGGTGGCAGAATCTGATTACTGTGGGGATAATGTGTTCTATGTTATCGGTTAGTGCATGCCGACGGGGTGAGTTGCGACATGCAGTTAATTCCTATCTCTACTGGGGGGAGATGGCCGTAGCCTCTCCTTGGAGTGAACCCGGTTTGTAGGGTTTGATCTGGTTCGCATGGACCCATTTGTATGCCGGTGGCTGTTTGGTCTTAGCGACCCGGATCCGATATGCTACCGGTGAGAGTTTTCCTACGATTTCGAAGGGGCCTGTCCAGCGAGGTAGGAATTTCTTTGAGATTCCCACTGGGCTGGTGAATCTAAAGTAGAAGACCTTGTCGCCCACCTGGTATTCGTGGTGCGATGCCTTCCTATCGTAGTAGGCCTTAGAGCCTTTTGCGCTGTCTTCCAAGTTCTCTTGGGCACACGCAAACGTATCTCTGAGGTGCTCACGCAAGTCTGAGACGTACTGATGTGTGGTGTAGGCTGTCGCGACGCTGACGTCCTCAGGGTGGTACAGGAGATGGAGCGGGAGAGTCATCTCCCTTCCCGTCATCATTTCAAAGGGTGTGACCCCCGTGGAACGGTGCGGGGTGGACCTAATGGCCATCAGCACCAAGGGGAGTTTCACGTCCCAGTCTCTGCCACTGTTGTTAACATACTTCTTGAGCATGCTGACAATGGTGCGGTTGGCCCGTTCGACCTGACCGGAGGACTGGGGATGGTACGAAATGTGGTATTTGGGTTCAATTCCCAGGATGTCGTACACGTTAGTCATGACGTGGGAGGTGAAATGGATGCCTTGGTCTGAATCGATAGAGAGGGGTAAACCCCAACGGCTGAACACGTGGTTCAGAAGTAGGACTGCAGTCGTCATAGCCATGTCATTGGGTGCTGGGAGGCATTCCACCCATTTAGTGAACGCGCATGTGACGGTGAGGAGGTATTTGTTACCTCTTGAGGACTTAGGGACTGGACCGACCCAGTCGATTTGGAGGTTGGACCATCGGAATGTGACCCCCCTGGCTTGGAGTGGGGCACGACTGATTGGGCGGGATGGCCGGAACTGGCAACAGACCAGACATCCCCGTACATAGGACTTAGAGTCTCGCATCATGGTCGGCCAATAAGCAACTTGTTTGAGGGTATTGAGAGTTGCCCTGTAGCCCCGATGTCCTCCTGTTAAGGAGTCGTGAGCATGGGTCAACATCACCCCCCTATGGTCAGTTGGGACGACCAAACGGGACGGGCCTTGACCCTCGTGGCCAAGTCTGTGTCGCCTGGTTTGCGTCCCAGGTGCAGGGTCTGGAGGCACGACTGCGGATTCTCTGCTTTCTCTTTGGTTTGCCGCCGAGTGATCGCATTCACTGCGTACATTTGGGGGCTCGGCAGTCGTGGGAGTCTTTTGAAAAGATCTCCTGAAACTCGCGGAACAAGTGTCGAAGTGCGTCTGAGTTTCTGTTATCAGAGCGTCCGACTTCGCGAGCTGTTGCTCCATCTCTGCCTCAAAGCCAGGGTACGGTTCGTTTGTCGGTGAATCCGCACCCGTGACCTCGGATGTCGCGTCTCCTGGTGGAGTAGTGAGGGTGTACACTATCATATCGTCGCCAGTACTCAGGGAAGTGTCGTGGATTGCTTCACTCTGTAGCATTTCATGACGGACGATGGTGATCATTTTGGTCGGAAAGGTGTAAAGAAGACCATTCAGTTCACCCTCTCTAGCTAGGGATGGGGGCAGCTCCCCTATGACAGGGACTGTAAGTTCAAAGTCGTGGAAGGACTGGTCAACCAGTATCCCCAATGGTTGCCCTCCCGTCACCTGGATCGGTGAGTAGGTCAGATTCTGAACCAGTATGTAGGCTGAACGATTGTTCACCTCAAGCAGGGGCGTACCACAGACTGTCAAGTTCAGTACCCAAAAGCGGGGCAGCGGTTGGACGAACGCCTGTTCGCTAGGTAGCGTCTGTCCCTTAAGGATGACGAGGTGTATGGAAACTCCGGCAGTGCGGGCGGAGACCCAATGTGAGGTACTCAGCCAGCCATGAGGTGGCGCCAGACCCCAACAACTATATATATTACATTTTTAAATGTGTGCATACTATTGCCTGTTCAATACTATATATAATGTAATCCTCCTTCTTTTACCTCTGATTGAACAAAACAAACACATTTCGTCACCTTTTGAGTCACAAAAATGACATTTTAACTGCTGTTCTTGCTACAAAAGGATTAATCTGTATACAGTATAAATATTCTAGCAATTTATGATTTTATTGAGGTAAAAATATCAATAACTTCAACATATATAAATATCAATAATAAGGCAAAGACAACAACCAGTTCCAGAAACTGACGGACTGTGAAGCTTGCAACAACATCTTAAGTCCATGTTTCTCTTTTGCTACAGTGATTCCAGCAGTAGTTCAAGTGATGACTCCCCGGCACGTTCAGTGCAATCTGCTGCTGTTCCAGCACCCTCAGCACTTCCTTTATCCTCCCTCGACAAGGATGAACCACGTAAAAGCTTTGGTATCAAGGTCCAAAATCTTCCTGTGCGCTCTACAGGTTAGTCATAAGGTGCTCCTACGGTGCGCAACTACAAATAGCTTTTTTTATGCAGAAATAATTGTTATTTGTGTTTATCTCTCAAATATTGACACCTTTTTATGAAAAATCAATACTTTAGTATTTAATAACATGTTACTTTTTCAATAAACATTCTTAATAAAACATTTGATTGGTTTACTACAGATACGAGCCTGAAGGATGGTTTGTTCCATGAATTTAAGAAACATGGAAAAGTCACATCTGTACAAATCCACGGCGCTTTAGAGGAGCGCTACGGACTTGTCTTTTTCCGCCAGCAAGAGGACCAAGAGAAGGCACTCGGAGCATCAAAGGGGAAGCTTTTTTTCGGCATGCAAATTGAGGTCACCGTCTGGAATGGCCCCGGTAAGTTCTGATCTTTTAACTATATTGCAGCAACAAACATGAAACGTCAAAACGCACCAGGTTCGAATGGGCACTTGCTGTATTTTTCAGAGACTGAAAGTGAGAACGAGTTTCGGCCCTTGGACGAGAGGATAGATGAGTTTCATCCAAAGGCCACACGGACATTATTTATTGGAAACCTGGAGAAGTCCACCGCTTACCATGACCTGCTTAACATCTTTCAACGCTTCGGAGAAATAGTGGTAGGTTAATGCTGTGAAGTAGTTGGGAATATCTCCGTATAGGCAGTGGTTACCATGCTGCATAGTTTGAGATGACCATGCTTAATGAAAGCCTCTTTCTTTTTTTCATTATTGTGCAAAGGACATTGACATTAAGAAGGTGAATGGAGCCCCACAGTATGCCTTTCTACAATACTGCGACATTGCCAGTGTCTGTAAGGCTATAAAGAAGATGGATGGAGAGTACCTTGGTAACAATAGATTGAAGGTGAGATTTATCACGTTAATTTGATTTTACATTTTGCCTTAACTACCACATTATTGTCTTTCCCAACCATACTAGTATTATTTATGAGCATGATTTATGTAAACTGTTTTTTAAGTTTTTGGATGTTGGATCAAATATTTGCAATCTTTTCATTTTATCCTTCCTTTTTCAGCTGGGCTTTGGAAAGAGTATGCCTACTACGTGTGTTTGGTTGGATGGATTGGCTTCAAACACAACTGAGCAGTTTCTTACTCGTCATTTCTGCCGCTATGGACATGTTGTCAAGGTAAGTCTGTTTTTTACCCCTTACAGTTGCCCATTTTTCACTTTCTGGCAACATGGGACTCTATTTTCCTCTGTTTTGCGCAGGTTGTATTTGACAGAATGAAAGGAATGGCCCTTATCCTGTACAACAACATTGAATATGCACAAGCTGCTGTCAAAGACACAAAGGGATGGAAAATTGGGGGCAGTAAAATCAAGGTAAGTGGGGAAAAAAAACGTTGCTCTGTAATGTTTTTGTGTTCTGAATGCCTGACATCTTGTGAAATGCAACTTACTCTTGTTTTTTTTTTTTCAGGTGGACTTTGCCAATCAGGAAAGTCAGATGGCGTTCTATCGTTCAATGCAGGCATCTGGGCAGGACATTCGAGACTTTTATGACATTCTCTCTGAAAGAAGGTTTGTGTAGTTTCCTTAAGGAACAATCGTTTTGCCTTTATACCATCTAGTGTTAAACATTATCGATGCCAAAGTTTGAGGAAATTATATCTTGGTTTTTGGGTTCATTTCTAGGGATGATCGACGACCTCAATATGAGTTTCAAGCAGAAAGACAGTATTACGAAAATGTACGAACACCAGGAACATTTACTGAAGATCCACGTCGCAAATACCCTGCCAGAAGTCGGGAGTTCTATACAGAATGGGACCCATATCAGGGAGATTACTATGATCCACAATACTTTGAAGACCCCCATGAATATCGAGAATACAGAGCTGACCCGTATGAGCAGGACATTCGCAAATACAGCTATTTGCAACGAGAACGTGAACGAGAGAGGGAGCGCTTTGAAACGGATCGTGGACGTGATCACGGGCGGAGGACCATTGAGCGTAGCCAAAGCCCGTCTCACGTTGCCTCTCGCCGTCCTGCCAGCTCTACCGCATCTCCTTCGCTCTCTGAGAGGATACCAAGTGATTCAGATCGTCGTATTTGTTGCCGATCTTCTGAAAGAAGTGGTAGCTGCAGTTCAATCTCCCCACCCAGATTTGAAAAACTTGAAAAGGCACGCACTGAAAGGTATAATAAAACTGACAAACTTGAGATGGATCGAGTCTTTGAAGTTGAAAGAGGGAATTTGGTTGAAAAAGAGAAGCGGGCCGGACGTAAAGATCGAGGGGAGAAAGACAAAAGTGAGAAGCAGAGGCTTAAGAAGCTAAAAGTTGCATCACCCATTATCCAAGCATGTGAGACAGAACCTGAACTTGAACGAGATGCTAGCCCTGAGTCAGTCCTTCGAAGTAAAAGCAGTAAAATTCCAAAGGAAGGCTCGAGCAAAGGACGGTTAGATCTTCTACCTTGTGTTGTGCAATTAACACGTGTTAAAGAAAAAGAAGGAAAATTGATTGGTCAATCTGTCCAAGAAAAACTAATACCGAGGGGTGGGAGTGACAGTCCTAGATTGGCATCACCTTCAACTGACCAAAGGAGTCCTCCATTCTGCTCAGAACCATCAAAAACTGATATCTCTAAGCATGTAAAGGTGCCCAGAGACAAAAATATGCACAGTTTAGTGGAGGTTATTGACAAGGATGCTAAAGTCAAATCCAAAAAACATGGGAAATCTGAAATGGGATTTGACAGTTGTATTTCTGTAGATGTTGACCGTCTGGCTGCAAGGAAAAGGCGTTTTGAAGACTCTGGGAAAACTGATAAACAGAAGAGAACTAGCGAGGAGGATGTTGGTAAAGCTGGACTTCACAAACTATGGAACAATGCTAAAGAGACCGACTTGGATAAACATCTTTTGATAAAAGGGGTGCATAAAAAGGAGCACCACAAGGATAAATTTGTCCGAATGGTTTCAGTTAGCAGTCCTAAAGATGGACGAGACTGTGAAATCAACTCTGTAGGCTTTTCTCTGGAACAGCAGTCATGGCTAGGGGAGCTGCCTGAATATTCTACAGATCAGTTGGACTCTCCCTACCTTAAAATGGATTTCGCAGGATCAAAAAGTGAAAACAGCTCCAGTCTCACAAAGATGTTAGATGATGACAGCTTTCATTTGGATGAATTAAAAGAACAAAAACAGGTTTTGTCTGAAAACGAACAAGGGAGAGGGAAATGCAGGGACTCAAATGACGGAGATGAACACAATGTGCACATTGAGCAAAACATTTGCACCAAACAAATTGAACCGAGTAGATGGCTCCGACCTAAGCTTGGCGATCCTGATAAATTAGTTAAGTTTGAAAACCCAGCATGTATTGAGACTCATGACTTCGGAAAGGATATCATGCATGATGTTCCAAAATCAATTCAGGATATGGTCAATGATGAATGGTCTTCCAGTAAAAGAAAGAAAGTAGAGAATTTTGGCTTTGAAATAGTGACTGCAAAAAGACAGCACACCTTTCCAAGTTCCCAAAAGTTGAATGAAGACATTTATCAGAGTATAACATCCTCAATAGGACATGGTCACTTTTGTGTAAATGAGGAAGATGACACTGCCCAGATTTCTGTGTCCGTTATAAACAAAGACAGAAAATCTCCAACAACAGACGAGACATTTTCACACACGGAGTCATTGAAAAACAGTTTGGGACTGACACATTTTCACTCTTCTGACACTGAGCTCCCAAAGCTTAAGACAACCTTGCTTGGCTGTGATGAGGAATTGATGCACTGCTGGGAAAGAAGGATAAAGTCTGATTCACTTAGAATGGATATGACTTTCCCCAGTGATATTGCAAAACGTGAAACCATCCACAAACGCCTTGGCCAAGATTTGGAACCTGGAGAAGTGCAGTCTGATTCAGATGAGGACGGAGAAAACAAACAAATCTCTCCCAAGTCCAATAGTTCCTTGTCTTTTATCCTTAATGAACGTGACGAGAGGATGACGGACCTGAAGCTTTCAGGCTCATTAGAAAAGAATAAGTTTTATTCTTTTGCATTAGATAAAACTATAACTCCTGATACCAAAGCACTTCTTGAAAGAGCTAAGACACTGTATTCCTCCAGGGAAGATAATTGGTCCTTTCTCCCCTCACGTTTTCCAATCTCCCACAGCTGTTCAGATAAGGACAAGGTAGAGCTAGCACCTCGACCTATTCCTTCTTGGTATATGAAAAAAAAAAAGATTCGTACTGACTCTGTTGAAAAGCTGCATGATAAAAAGGAGGAACTTAAGCCACAGGACCAAGAACGACAAGACATGTTTGCCTCTCGCTTCCTGCACAGCTCAATCTTTGAACAGGACTCCCGCCGTTTGCAGCATCTTGAACGTAAAGACCAAGATTCAGAAACTGGAGTTGGTAGGCCTTTTGCTAAGCCGGGTGCTACTGAGGCACAGCCTGAATCTGGAGTGGGTGACATGCCACAACAGCCCATAGTGCTTTTCCATAGTCGTTTTTTGGAGCTTCAACAACAAAAGGACAAAGACCATTCTCCTCCTGATTCTGAGAATGATTCGATAGTAGTAGAGATTAAAAGGGATGAAGGGCAGAATAGTGATAATGTGCTGTCTGATAAGGAATCTGAGCCAGTATTGAAGGTTGATCACAAATCAGCTAGCCCCCCATTAACCATGTTAGTTTCCCCATTTGCTTTTTCCCTGAAAGAAATGTCTTCACCAGAAAAGAGAGAATTTTTAACTCCATCCTCAGATCAACCTGTTACATTTGTCAAAGAAGAAAAAGAAGAGCCAGTTTCTGAGGTATCTCCATCGCATTATTTTCCGATGGAAGACTTCAAACCAGGCGCTCCTAAGCTCACCATAACCCCTCCAGTTGTGCTTTTGGGGCCAGAAAATGAAATGGAAACAAAAGCAGAGTTGATAGAACCCAAAACCAAAATTGGAGATCGTTTGGCAGTGGAACATAATCCTCTTGTGGAAGATAAGCCCCCCATTCCTGGTGCTTCCCTAAGGGGTTTAGAGAGGGAGACTGTAGAATTCACTTACTCTGACTATCCAAAGATTGAAGAAAAAATGGTAATTATTAAGGCAGAACCTAAAATAGAAAATCAGGAAACAAAACACTCTGAGGAATCTCAGACAACTGAGACAGATAGTGAGGCATGTATGCCAGACCTAGAGGCTGAAATAAAACCATTACCAAATCGCAGACAACCCAAGAGTAAAAGGGCAAAACCACTGTCAGTATTGCGTACTTCCCAACCTTCTCAAATTGTTGCCACTGAGAAACCTGCAACACGAAAGAGTGAACGGATTGACAGAGAAAAACTCAAAAGGGCCTCATCTCCTCGGGCAGAAGTACCAAAAGTGTCTGAGTCCAAAGCCACATCCAAGTCACCAATCCATGCATCAGATTCAGAGCAGAACCTTGAGTCTAGTTTGATCCATGGCAGAACACGCCGCAGGAATGTAAGATCAGTCTATGCCACACTACATGAAGACGACCAAGCTGGTAAAGAGGTGGTTGAGTCAGCACGCACCATGCGCAAACGTGTTGCCGATAAAGAACCAATACAGCAAGATGTCCCAATTCCACATACCAATACAAGGCGAGGACGCCCACCTAAAAGAGGCATCAAACGAGGTGACGATGCATCGCCAGTTAAGGGGGATCAGCAGAAATTTATGGAAGAAGGCACAGAGGTCAAAGACACCTCCACGACTGTAGAGGTTGTGAAAGCCTCTGAGGGATGGCGTTCACCCCGCACCCAGAAAGTGCAACAAACGCAATTGACATCACCTGCTCCAGTTACCAAGAAAGGAGGTAGAATAGACAAACAGTCTGGTACCATTACAGTGCTAGCTGAACAAGCTGATCTGGCAAGTCTTGATGAGTCTGAACTTAATCCTAAAGCTGATTCTGAATTGTTTGTGAAGTTATCAGAAAAGGTGGAAAACGAAAGCTCACAAGTGCACAGAAAGGAAAAAGAGTTAAAAGATTATGATGGAAGGAAATCTACTGATGGGGATATTGAAAAGGTAGACACCACCTCCTCTGAGAGTAGACAACAGCCTGAAAAGAATGTTAAAATGAAAACACCAAGGCTGAAAATAAATACCAAGCAGGTCACTGAAGATAAACCGCACAGCTTAAAAAATCTAGAGATCCGTGTAATTGTTGATGATGTAAAAGGTTTACTATGTTCAGGGGATGATGAACTTGATTCATTTGAAGCGCCCACCATTACACAAACCAAGATAGTCGTAAAAGAGAATGAGGAAACAAAGATCATAGACTTTCCAAAAGAATCAAAAGAACTTGACACACAGGATGAAGAAGACACCCTATCCGAGCCTGAACTCCCTTCTGATCCGGCAGCTCTCTTAGCACGGCAGATGGAACTAGAGCAGGCAGTTGAAAATATTGCCAAACTTACTGTTGATCAACTTCCTCGACCATTTAAGGAACCACCTTCAGAGCAACCTACCACATTGCCTCCTGTCATAGTGGAGCCAGAAGCTGAGGTTGAGGAGAAGCGAGCTAATCCTGCAAGTGAAACTGAACTTGCAGCCGCTATTGATTCCATTACAGCTGAAGAAACATGTGCAGATGCAGAAAGTTTCACAGCTCCTCCTACTTACACTGGTCTTATCCCTACCCCAGAATCATTGACATCTTCCTCCAATGAGATTATGGATCCGGAAACACACATGGTGATCAACAATATTCTTGCTGCAGACTCGGATGATGGTACTGTGACACCCACCCCAAAGGGGCTAATGGCAGAGTCTAAAGCAGCTGAGGATGCCCCTCTACTTGAAACACCCAAGAAAACAGGCCGAGTTAGAGCCAAAACCCTGAAGAAGTCGAGAAGTCGCAAAGGTGCAGCTAATAAGAAAGGGGATACTTCTGAAGAGGTTTCACAACCAGAGCCCTCCCCAGTCAAGTTACCAGAGTCTATCCCAGAAGACCCAGAAACCAACAATTCAAAAGCAGACACTGTTACAGCTGGGGCTACTGCAGCAGCTTCTGTGGTCACTGCCGTTGCAACTTGTAGCAGGGATGTTACAAGTGCTATAACTGTAGACACGCCCAAAGAGACAGAACAGCCTGAAGTTGAACAGCCTGTACCCAAAGAATCTGCCTTTCATTCAGGCACAAGCAACATATCAAGTAGTAAAAAGCATCCCCAAGCAGAGGAGCCATCTACCCCTACTCTTGCCCCTGCCTGCCCAAAACCTGTATCTCACTTCAGTGTACCCCTGCTGCGGCCTGCCAAAATTCCACTTTCGCCAGACTGGCCTCCTAGAACTGAAGAAAGTAGAATCTGTGTTGCTCCTTCGTGTCAAGTTACAGTGGTAACTCCTTCTCCACCTGCATCAATTGCACTTGCAACCCCTTCAACAAATCCCCCAATGCCTCCTGATACAAAGGCCTCAGATATTGACCCTAGTTCTAGTACCTTAAGAAAAATCCTAATGGAACCTAAATATGTTTCTGCTTCAAACAGCAATTCTATACCTACCACTATGGTGACCTCTGTGCTGTCAGATCCTTCACTAATGTCAGAGAATGAAAATCCCTCTGATATTTTGGGTTCAAGACAGTTACACCCTGAAGAGAGAGCACCTTTACCCCCACAGCCCATATACCACAAACCCTTTCCACTGACAGAGTCCCAACAGAACTGTGGAGAGAAGATCCAGCATACAGTTATTTCTCCTGCTACCTCAGTAATAAGTCGAATTCCAATGCCTTATGATACAGAGGAAACTCCACGAATTTCTCTAAGCAACCGCAGCATTGGCCTGTCTATTCCCAAGCAAAAATTTAGATCAAACTCTAATGAGAATAATCGCTACCATGGCATGGATATTGTAGAAGATGCGACTAGAGAGCGCTCTGTTGTTGAGACCACTCCCTACAGTACAGGCACCAGTTCTGGCCTACGGGTCAATACATCAGAGGGTGTTGTTGTTTTGAGTTATTCTGGTCAGAAAACCGATGGACCTCATAGGATGAGAGCCAAAATTAGTCAAATCCCTCAAGCGAGTGCTGGTGATATAGAATTTCAACAATCTGTCTCCAAATCTTCAATAAAGCAAGACCCACTCATCACATCATCCCAGTCCCCTACCCCAAAAGTAACCCCAACTTCCACATCTTATGGGCACACAGGGGTTCTCTTGACAGGCCATTCTTATAACTCTCAACCTGTCATATCCAGTATGAAGCAGGAGGGTATTGGGTGTGACAAATCTGATGCCCCGTATCACACAGCGTCCCAGGGTGGCGTTGTAAAGATGTACCAACAGCCAGTTAGTTCTCCTAAAGTCTTAATTTACAACCAAGCTGTGATACAGCAGCAGCATGGCAAGAGAGGACTGGGGTCTGAACCTCTACCCAAAAAGATGGACATTGGGAAAGCTGTTCAGCAGTCTAACCGTAGCCCAGTCATGAGTCCACACCACCCATCACTATCTGGAACCCGCATGAGCCCCAGCCCTAGCATGCCAACTGATCGGTCAGCTCTACACCTAAAGCAAGAACCCCATTCCCCAAGAACAGCCGTTCACTCCCCTTCACACTTTGTCAAAGCCTGTCCCCCAAGCAGTTCTCCTCGAGGCACTGTCGTTCTAGGTCACAGCATACCACCAATTTCCACATATCATTCTAGTATACATCACCCGCATCCGGAACAGTCCTCCGTTATAATTCAACCTCAAAGTGTCACTCAGGCAATGGCTCATGAAGCCAGAATGAACACCTCACCAATGTCTGCGATAACTTATGGCAGGCGAGGTGACTCCCTGTCTTCTTCCCACCCAGGGCCTCCACAGCGCTCAAACACACCTCAGCCTAATGTCATCCGAGATTTGGTACTGCAGTCCCATTCAAGTTCCAAGGGTTCAGTAGCGGGTAGCGGTGGCAGCAGTGTAAGTGAAGAAGACCCCAGACACTTTAACCAAGCCCTTAGTAGACCGTCTGTGCCCCAGCTCCAATCAGATGTAATGATGATTCACAGTGATCACCGAGGACTCCACCCAAGTATACGCATGGACCAGTACAGAGACATGCACCAGCGCATCCTCATGCACCAGCAACTGGGAGAGCAGGTCGCTGTAGAGGCAAGACAGTCACGCACCTCAGAGACTGGAACGTCTTCAAGCAACATCTCTGGGCCTTCAAAGAGTCCTATAGTGGGAAAGACCATTGACCTTTCTGCAAAAGAATCTCTCAAACAACTAGAAGGAAAGATGATACATCCACCCTCCAACAAAAGTAGAATCAGGGGAGTCCATGCATCTTCTCCTGTCCTGGTGTCTCCTCACTCACACGGGGTTCAGCTGATGCATCCAGGAGGTGCGGGCTCCTTTCCAGTATATCGTGACATGCGAGGCTTTCCGTCCCAGTTTCCAGGACATCCTTCATCGGGACACAACCTGGCTAACCAAGGCATTACATCTTCACAGGTCACTTGATATGCTTTTGTTTTTTACATTTTGCAAATATTTCAGAATTTTAGAATAATTGTATTTCATAGATCATATTCATATGCACTTACAAAATATGCATTACTCTTTTTATTTGGTATGTCCCCAATCAGGTTCTCCCAGAGCCTGAGCTGGGTCACAGGGGTAAAATGTCTCAGTCACATGTGGGAGGAAGTGGTTCCAAACCTGAGAGTTCCCATCTCCGCCTTGCTACCTCTACGGACCTCTCGCACATTTCCCGAATATCGCGGGATTCAGTTTCCCCCTCATACCAGTCTCCCATGACGTCCCCTATGAGTCTTACTCATAAGCCAGATCTATCTCTACAGAAAGGCCCTACAGCCTTCCTGCCAACACCTATGCCAGCAGTACCCCCATCAAGTTCTCTAAACCTACGGCCTGATGCTAACTTGGAACATTCGGGACATCGTTCCGTTGACATGGTGCAGCTTATGACGGTAGGAAGACAGATGGACCAGCAATGTCATCATATATGGAATATGTTTCAAGACTATACCAAAGAGGAAATAGGTTTAAAACCCATTTTCTGTTTTTGTTGGACAGAAATATCCTATTGTATGGCAAGGCTTGTTGGCACTGAAGAACGATCAGGCTGCCGTCCAGTTGCACTTTGTTTCTGGCAACACCATCTTGGCCCAGCGCTCCCTGCCGCCGATAGAGGGAGGTCCTCTACTACGTATTGTCCAGAGGATGAGGCTTGAGGCTTCCCAGTTGGACAGTGTGGCACGCAGAATGACTGTGAGTATTTTTAGTTTTTACTCCCTCTGAAATGTTGGGTGCTAAATTTTGGATGAATTTATTTAACAAGATTGATTAAATAGAGAAGTATTGCAAATTCATGGATTTTCCGGCAATAACCTGATTAACACCCTGTGGGATGTGCTTTTATGTTTACATTTATGAAAAAGGCTTATCATTCATGGCAGGTGGACAATGACTACTGTTTGCTACTGGCTCTACCCTGTGGTCGAGACCAAGAAGATGTCCTTGGGCAAACTCAAGCCTTGAAAAGTGGCTTCATCACCTACCTGCAAGCCAAACAGGCAGCTGGCATTATCAATGTGCCCAACCCTGGCTCTAATCAGGTCTGTAGCCATCTAAATGTTTTCTTCTTTACCTCCTCTTTTTAAATTGTGCCTGTTTCAAAGTCCTCAAGGTCATGTCTCATCGTGTTATTTCAATTTTTTTGATTCGCAGCCAGCTTATGTGGTGCAGATTTTCCCGCCGTGCGAATTCTCGGAGAGCCACCTTTCGCGCCTAGCCCCGGACCTTCTCAACAGCATCTCCAGCATTTCCCCTCACCTCATGATTGTCATTGCCTCTGTTTAATTACCTTCATTTTTGCTGAACAAAGCCAACACCAGCCCCTTTGGAATTGTCCAGTTTTGTAAACTGGAATTGCCTCATATTTTTATGAGTTTGACTTTAAATCAAATTTAATTTAGCATGCACTCACCAAGTCCTTAAGTCCCTCAATGACATCGAATTCCAAAAACTATACCTCTACAGAGAAGGATCTGAAGGGTCGAACAGGATTTTCGATGATCATTTCTGGTTTATCATTTCATTTTTGCCATTTTTGGAGGTGTTGTGCAGCCTTTCCTAATTCATAGCACCTATAAAGCTATGGATTGAGGCCTTCCTGTGGGATATTTTTTACCTTCATAAAAGTGATTGTGATAATTTGTTTAAAGACAAACAATATGGGAAGTCATTGCACTATGTTAAGGAAACAATTGTGAACTCTGTACAGATTTGAGTGTAAAAGGATACATGTTATGGAATTACTTTAGTGATCAGCCATGTTTGTGCAAGATGAAAGAAAATCATTGCCTGGAAAATGATCAAGGATCATTTCAGCCTGATCAATCATACTGCTTTTGCTCCTTCACCATCAGCCAACTTCTACACCATTTCCGGACTAGACTCTCCATCCCGAAGTGTTCCCTACCCCAGGAACTCGAGAGGGGACGTTTAGAGTTGTACAGTTGCACTCAATGCCTCAACAGGGGACTATATAAAGAATATTTTGTTTGTTTATTTTTGTTTGCATCTTCTTTAAGCCTAAGGGTATTGTGGACAATTGTGAAACTGTACATATTATAGATATTTAAAGACTGAAGCAATGTGGAGAGACCAAGTGAATTATTTTACAAGACTGATCATCAAATGTTTAATTTTGTTTTCTTTTTCTTTTTTCCCCCTTTGGGCAGGGGCAAGAATGGGAATGGTGAGAAGGATCTGTACATGATCCAGTAGTGATATTCAAGAAAAAATATTTTTAGAAATTGATTCTGTGCCAAAATGTCTTTTGCAAATGCTCTGCACACGCAATGTATCTAAAACAACAATTTATCAAAACCTATTTTCATATGTGACTTTGTATTTTGCCACTCTAACGGCAGACTTGATTCCTTTTTTTTGGTATTGTTCATCAACCCAACTCTGTTATTACAGTGCTTTTACATTATGAAGTTGTATCCTCATTTTGAAGGAACCATTGTATTGTAGGGGTTGCATTCCTGTTCTCCCTCTCCCTGATATGGTCCTTTACTGCCCCCTCCTGTCTGAAAATCATCCTCTCACATATTAAGAACTGAATCCCGAGGTCATATAAGCCATGACTTCATAACAGATGTGCTATAGCATGCTTTATTTTCAAATCTTAAAGGGTAAACAGAAATCATAAGTAAAGAATGTGACTTAAACTTGATATCATGCCGCTATTGGATGTGTTGATCATCCGTTTCCATCCCTCCCCTTAATTAACTGTGCTGAGCCAAGCTGTAAATACTAATGTCCTTAATCTGTGCTCTTGTGTATTTTTCCCCCTTCATAATTGTCTGTCTTCAGGGTCTTTGTTTGTTTTGTGCAACAAAACAAAGCAGTCTGAAAGAGACGGGAGATGAGGTGAAACCGATGCTGAAAGTAAAACCGTGCTCATCAGTTCTGTGTTGTAAATATTTCTATGGCTGCAAGCTGAATACTCTCATGGTTATGTTGAAGGCACTTATAATTTTTGATAAACAAATGAGAAGAAAATACAAAAAAAACAAAACTTAAAACGGTGATTAGTATGAAAACTGTCTTTTGATCAATCTTCATTTTGAGTGTATTTTGCTGTTCCTCCATGAGGACATTTTAAACTGTAAAATAAATGGTTGTTTAACTTACTTATGAAGATCATTAAATGGTCTGTCACTCTTGGTTTGTGTTTTTGTGACTTTAAACTGAAGTTATCTTGAAGCACTGACTGGTAAAGAAAGATTTATCCAGAATCTTGATTGTGGTTGGATTGTCTAAGAAAGAAGGCTTGCATCGCTGTAAATCTCAAATCTTAAAGTTAATCTGTTCATTGTCTGCAAGCCTCAAGTTTTGCAACAGTTTAAATAAAAAAAAAAGAAGATATCATTGCTCATCAGAATCAGTGCTGCAGTCCATTCGGCAGTCAGAAGATGTCAGTCTTTGCCTAACTACATTGCTCCGACACAAGTCAATTGTCATTTCAATTCACCGTGAAAATGATTTGTTCTTTGAAATGTGGCCTCTGCCTTCATCTTGATACGACTGCTCATTCCCTGGAGCTCGGTATCTTCAAATGTGATCGTGTCAAAGGTAAATGTGCACCCTTTGAAACAAAGAACCTTTCCTGAGACTTTAAAAACAACTACGCAGGTGAAACGATTGACTTTGTAGACTTGTTTTTGTTTTTTTTTGCATTCAGCAAGACATTGTTTTTATTCTGGTCTGCTACAGGGGGAGATGTGGAGGATCTTTTACGGCTAAACATGTCTCATGGTCAGGGAATATTCTACTTAAAGTATTACGATGCATGGGTTTGCAATTCACTCAACTCTTATATTCAATAATGATAGAATTAACATAAAGAATGTGTGCAGAAAGGAAAATATGAGCATTCAGGATCAAGCGCTGTCAATATTTATTAAATGCCAAAACTTGAACGTCAATGACATAATAAAAATGTTCTTGCTGCACATCATTTTAGCGGTATTCAAATGGCTATGAAGCAAGACGAATGAGCACCATGGCTATCAACGCTGCAGTTATGGACTCAACCCCGAGGCAAACAGCTCCTTGGTTTCGGGAATTTTAAAACCATGCCTTAAACATGAGGGTTTCCGGCTGCACCAGTCAAATTCAAGAGTAGACTAGCCGACAGATTCCCCAGCGGGGAGGCCTTTGGGGATTTAGTGGTGATTGGAATTCTATTTGGAAACATTTGGTGGTCAAGGCTGCGGGATCTTTCCCTCTTTGTATTCCTCAGAGTGTGATTAATTTCATTCAAATGCAGGCAGCCTGTGACAGACACCAACTTTACTGTATTTAGTTTAAGGTAAACATCTCAATATTAGTCTTCAAAATACATTTATGGAACAAAACTACTGCATGTAATGGATTATGGACAGTTATTTTCTATCTTCATCCCAGAAGGCTGATCCAGTTGGTCAGGACTTCCCATAAAAACAGGATGACACTGAGGAATACCAGCTGCAAAAGCATAAGATGGTGTTTGAGCAACCAAAGGAGGGTAAAGAGGGCCATAACCGTGCTTCGCTCATTTTCTCTCTCCTGTCATTAAGCCTACAGTAGAAAGAAAGAAGTGTGACCACTAGAAGAGGTGAGGCACAAGTGATTTATAGTGCCCCGGCAGGCCAAGACTTGGAATTTTAATTGACGCCCTGTTCGCAGCGTGAGAAGAAGCAGATCAGATTGGGACAGTGAAAAGGCGAGACAAGGAAGACTTGTGAAATTCAAGATGATTTCCTGCACGTTGTTCTCCCTCCTTCTCCAGATTCGTAGTTCTTCCAAGATTAGAGGCTCTGCCTTTGAGCGATGAAGCGAAGTCGAGGGGGAGTCCAGTGCCGTTGTCCTTAAAGTAGACATCATTCATATTTCTGAGCTCCTTTTTGAATTCCTTGCCACAAGAAGGCATTTCGAAAGCCCAATTTTAGCTAGAACATGTAAAGAATGTTGAAAATTCAGAGGTTGGTTTTTCAGACGCTGATAAGTGCTTTAATAAGTTTTCTTGTTGGCGCCCTTTCGGCATTGAGTTCCCTGCATTCCGTGCTGGTGTTTGGATAATGTGTCCTTACATGCGAGCAAAGAATAAACCTGGTAAAAGGGATACTTTGATTAAAAATACTGCTTACTTTGATTACAGTGCTGCATAATGTCAGAGCGTTGGAATGAAGTTGTCCATGCTGCATCGATATAGTCATGTCGAGCGCTGGAAAGTCTTTGTAGACAAGCACAATGCATGCCTTTGTCGAGGTATTTGCCAGTTATCAAACCGTTAATAAGCAAGCTTACACAAAGACTAACGCAAAGGAAGCTCAACAGGTTTTAAAAACTTCTGCTCAACAGATGGTTGCCATGCTGCTTTTCTTGCCAGAAACCTACAACAGCCTTAACCTTCATAACCAGAGGCACCAGTAATATCACCATATAAAAAGGCCTGAGGTGCTTCAGCAGCCTTTTTTTCCCACAGAGTTGTGAGCTTGAAGCCTGAAGCCTGACACCTGGTTGCAGTTGAAGATTTACTACTTGGAATATAGTTTGGCTCACCTCTGCCAACAACTGCACGGGAGAACGTTGATACAGCAGTGTTGTGATTTGCTCCAGGTATTAGACATTTGGAAGCTTTTGTATTTGTGTGGACTATGCGCACACTGACTCCCTCATGTGATACTGAAATAGGTGCTTCTTTCAGCCTATAGTACAGCACATATACAACATGGTTTACTACTCCTGTTGCATATTGTCACTACTAGTATGATCTATTTTACTTCTGTAGACCAGAAGATTGATACCCAATTTGTCTCTGCATCTTCTGCTGTCCAACATGCTAGCATAACATTTGTGTCTGCTAATTGTTTGTGCTTTGCATTGTCTTAAAGGGACAACGTGTTCGCTTATCTTATTGTGATGCAGATTTATAATATGTCTTTTAAAAGAAAGTAATTCATTTTGTTTCATAAGGTTCCGATAGAAACAAAAGATTGAATAACAACTTTGAATTACAGGGTGTGTCACTCATTAAGTTCTCCAGACAATATTCAGAGCATTCAAATAGCAGAAAACAACTATTAGCAATGTAAAGATATTGCGGAATTATGTCAACCTGATCAGAGAATGAAGTTGCCTCAGGTATACACTCTTAGCTCTGTCATTCCACATCTTGTTGTTTTTATTGCTAGCTCCATTAGCTTCTCCCAATCTCGTATTTAGCACCAAATACAAATGTCACATCCATGCTAGCAGCTGTTCCATTCCATTAGTTTGTTTAATTCTGAAAAAATCTCTTGTTAAAAGTCTCTGCTGTCAGTTTTTCCGAAATAAAAAAGTGTAAAAGGGATTTACTATCCGTATTCTAACAAAAATGAGTATCTGCCACAGCACCTGCTATTAGAATTTGAACCCTTTGTGGTTCTAGTAAAGTTAAACCACAATTAAATTGCCATTCAAATGTCAACTTTCCAACTTTTAACCAAGGCATTTAACCCACAACCATCGTGGGCTTGTGGGAAATAATTATTTCTTTTCAGTTATTGCAAAAGGTTAAACGTGTTATGATTTCGAAAATTCTGGACCAGAACCCAGAAATTCTGGTTTCCCTAAAGCTCTCCAGCCTACTGTATGCTAAAGCTTTTAGCAGTAAGCGTGGATATTCCATTAAGAATGCTTTATTTTGTGGTGTCTGTGAGATGATTTCGATGGTGGTCTCTCTTCACATGCTAGGCAAGGCCAAACTCCTAAAATGTCGTCGTCCTTCTTTGGGAAGACAACATTTTAGGAGTTTGGTTTGGAGTTAGGGAGATGTTGTGTCCACTGGCGCCAGCAGTCCCAAAGACAACACGAGTCTGAATGTCAAAAGAGGAAACTCACACAAAGTAGACATGGCTGATTTTCATGTTAGCACGATAAGCTACTGTAATACAGAATGTGGTATTTGTTTATTGTGATAACGTGAGTGATTTGAGTATGTTTGAGAGATAAAAAATTGCCTGGAGCCATAAATGCTTTCATATGAGAGCGTTAATGTAAACATAAACTGTAGAGAAACAAAAGGACTGAGTTCGATAAATGCCCTTTTACAGCTAGACTGGAGCATTTCAATCAGGGAAAACAAAAGGCAAAGGTCATGTACACACGGGTTCATCAAGTCATTTTGGAAATTCTTACGAGGTGCTCTCAAATTCCCAATGATTCAGGAATTTTTAAACACTCCTCAATGCACGACATCACATTCATCGTGTGACCCTGTAAATAAGTTGTCATGCAAACAACAGGACACATAGCTGACTTATAATACCTGTCCACGTAAAGTGAGAATGCTTCTCAAGGCTGAATATAAATGAATGAATGAATGAAATGCAATGATCCATTCGATCAAGTGACTGATGGGGTCACAGTACACGTTAGGTGTGGACAGGCAATGCTACAGCAATATGGCCTCACCCTGGTGACTCAAGCGTCATAAACACAACAACTTCCTCTGAAATCATGGCTTGGTGTCCTATAGTTGCAATCGTATACCCGCGATGCCATGCGTGAGCTTTCATATTCTATTTCTGACTTGCTTCCTCTGGTGTCCTTTTTGTGTTATGTAAATGTGACTTATACAGGTTTTTTATCTGTTCTGAATATTTATGCATGTAAATACATTATTTCCTATGCAAATTGTTTCAAGTGTGCTGATATGCCAACAGCTTGTTTTGGTCTCTTGTAGACTTGAGTGCTTTGATGAAAGATTCCATGGCTAAAACAGAAACTGGGCGCACCCAAAGTGTTTGTGTGCGCACATAATTATGAGAAGCATGCTCGGTTACAAGTTGACGGATGTTTAGAATGGAAATTATATGGGTTTTTTTCCCATTGACTTTCAGTCTGATTGTCTGAATTCACGTGTCTCTTGTCCCGTCAATGGACTTCTTTTGAGCAATGTCACGGCCTTCCCAGATCTCAGCATTAACATTGCCCTCTCTTGTACTTCAATTTAATTCATGTTTACATTCAGTGCTACTCAGCAAACACATTGTGTGTATCATGGAGGTCCAAAAAGAAAGGTGTTTAAAGCAGTTCCTTCCTCATAAACAGTTGCGAAGACGATTTTTCTCAAAACGTTTGAAACATGCCATCTTAATGATCATGTTGGCTTTTTATGCGCATTGCCACCATCAGTGGAGTTGCATGAAACCTTAACAGAACCAGCACACCTGTAGTATGTTAAATCAGCATTGTTTTAGTATGAGCACTATAATGGAACGCTATGGTCCATATATTACAGTAGGACTTTGAACGACTCTTGTTCCATTCCCTCTTTCCCGGAGCGGCAGGGTTTGGGTCATAATCTGGCTCCGGGGAGATGCGAAGTTGATTTGTGGTTCTTTCACTTTTTAGGGATAATAAAAGACAGACGTGTTGGTTGTCCTCGTTCTTTTCACCCTCCATCTATTCTGGATTCAACCACTCTCCGCCTCCAGAAACCAATCTGTCAGTCAGTGTGAATAAGTGTGAGAGGCTTCACATTGTGCCTCGGGTTGCTCGGCTGGCAAAACTGGAAACAGGTCACTTGAGGTAGGCGTAGGTGTGCTTGGGCCTGACTCATTCTGAAATAGGTTTCCAGAGGGTGGGGGAGTACAAAGAGGTATTATGCCAGTCAGGATGTGTTGATTGTTCAGCGTGCTCTGCCTGCACAGCGCTCAGAGAAAATGATGCGGTTGGAATTTTTTCAAGACTGGAAAATGCGAAAGTGGAATTAAGGAAGAGATAATGCAAAAAGGAAGGCATTTAACAAGAACAATCTGGATTCCTCTGGCGTGCTCTTTTCCATCGTGTGTTTGTGTTCGTTGGACAGCTAATTGTTCCGTCTCTGCTTTGCCGGTTTTTGAATCTTCTCTGTTAAGCATCCAGGGCACTAACAAACGATAAGCTGTTTACAAGAATATCAGTGCCGCCCTCAAACCTCAACCATCTTATGATTAATGGAAATATGTTTTTTTTTAAATTCTAATATATGTTGAAATTTAAGGTTAACCTGATAAAGTAAATTACATGATCAGACTATCATTGAAATCATGGGTCAGCTAAGTGACTCATAGTATAGCCAACTCATTAGTAATATAGTCAACATGGCACGACTGGGATCACTGGGAAAATATCCTTTCCCTTAAAATAACAAAAAAGTTGTTGACGTTTAAGCTTTGCAATAGTGGATAAACTGCGCTGTGGGAATAATCTAATTTAAAAAACTGATTGTTTTTTGAGAAAACACATCATTTGTTAACTTTTTTGTTGGTGGTAAATGTACTTAATTTCTCTCTCTCTGTGCATATCTTTCCCCGGACAGAGGGGAGCAGATCATACCTGACCCCCAAATTACATCTGGGCCATTTAAAGCTGCCTCCACCATGGGAGCTGCCTTAAGGTGCAGTCCCACTAATGGTGAGCAGATGCTGGCTCTACAATAGCTCTCGCTATTGAAACCCATTTTAAAAGTTCTCATTTCGCTCTTGAAATATAATGTAAGTAGCGTTTCACGTTTTTCACATGAAGTTAGAGTTAAATAGTTTTCACTGAACTGACTTCAGTGTGCTTTAGTCGTCATGGGTTCTGCTTTCTACACTCGCTTTAGCTCGAATGATGCATTCAATACCAAGTACTTCCAAAGAAAACTGTCGGATCATGAGTGATGGATTATTACTCAGGACACAGTTTTGGGAATGACATGTTGCTGCCGATATTATCATATGTCACTCTTCAATGCTTTGATCACTGAACATGCATTTCCATTAAGCTTCATTGGTGGCAGAAATCTCACAGATGGATATCTCAAAACCTCGCGCCTGCACGGCTACACCCCATATGGGTATGTGAGGGAATATGTTTTTTGTGATATGAGTGAACCTATAGAACAATCAGTGATGCTAGTCAGTGTTTTTTTGTACAGACCGCTGTGATGACGAGGGGATGATCCCAATGATTACTGATGATCCGCTGACACTTTTCTTCACTGCCATCATGAGGCTTATTTTTTTGTTATTTAGTGAATTGTCTTCACGGCTATTTGATGGATTACCATGACATTTGGGTCAGATTTACCTTGTACACAGACGATACATCTTACTGATTTAGGTGATCCCCTGACTTTTTCTTCAGCTCCACCAGCAGGTCAACAAACTACAGGTTAGGCAGAGAAATCAGGTTACGCGGGTGATCGAAAATGTCTGTAAACTCTGTTACAGGCCCACTTGGTGATTTTAAAACAGTTGGTAGGACTGGTCAAATCCCAACAGGGTCGTGTGCAGGTCGGAGTTACAGAGAACAACAAGAAGCACCTAAATAATTCACAGTCATTACAAAACTTATGTTCTGTTCAATTCCCATCCCACGCACACGTCATCAGCCTCACAGGTGCAGAAAAAGACTCGCTGTGGTATTTGGTGATTGTTGAAAGAGACCAACAAGAAAGAACAGGCTCTAGGCGAAGCAGCCCTTGACAGAGAGTCATTGAAATGAGCCGCCATTCCACAAACAGCTGTGATGCGTGTCACTCCGCTGAACCACCTCCACCACAATCACCAGCACCAGCAGCTCCCTCGGCGCTCGTGCCTCTAGTATGGCAAAGAAGCAAGCAGGTACACGAATGCACATGCCCGTACTGTACGTGCTGACACATGTATGCACACACATGCACGCATGCGCGCACGCCCCGCATTGCCACACTTGGATCTATGGCTGTAACAGCTGCAGGCAGGCTGTCTAAACACTGCGATGTGACAGCCTCATTCTGACAGCGCTGCAAGTGAAAGTGGACAGAATGTGTGTTCGTATTAATTGTGCAATCTGGAAGGTCACTGCAGGTGTGTTTATGGTGGCAAGAGGTTAAAAGACGGCGGCTGCATGGCACCGTCTGTGAACAATGAAATAAAGTGTTACCATCTCATATCCTGACAATTAGAGCTACCCACACAATGACTCAGCTTTTTCTTTTTCATTCAGACTATTTTGTCATTCTCATTGGCACGCCAAGGTGTGGGTACTTTTGAATATAACCTTATTATTCAAGGTTTACCATAGGAATTTTTACTTACGAAGTGGAAACTTAAACAATACATAATAGACTCAACAACTCAGTGGAACCAAGGATACTATTACAGTAACTACTGGAGGCATTTACTTAATCTTGCAGATGCTGCAACAATATGTATATACACTGATATATTATCACCTAACCTTGGCAAATGTTAACTATTCACACTCTTTATAGCTTGATTTTGGTCTCCACCAAGAAATATCTGTCTCTGTAGCAGCTGAAGGCTAAACTAATTTCAACAGCTAGTCAGTAATTGTACTGTATCAGGTGTTTGGTGCTGAACAGTGGGTTTATCTGGGCCTGCTGCTAAAGTGGGGGATTGGGGTGCAATTTTTATGCCTTCATACTGCTTTGTTGACACAAGGTCACATGGTGCTGACAAGCTGTGATTTACTGTAATTGTATTGGCTGAATCACAAATGCAATGCATGCAAACATCGAAAAGATATTGTGAATCTTGCAGAAGGATCGCGATGCAACGGGTGCAGCTGCCTTTGACAAAATGAAATGAACTAATCCATCAATTTATCCCTTACTTACCATTATTGTTTTTAATGATTAAAGACAACTAAAAGAAACAAATACTTCGATAATTAAAAAGGGCTGGATTCCAAGATGTTTCCTTTGGCTACGAAACTAGTTTTCTTTGTTGAGTTGTATGATTATTCTTGCTTTCACATAAGAATGGATCAATACATTTAATCCATTGTTAACATAAAAATATTGACCTGTGAGGCTTTTCATTTATAACAGTGCTTTGCACTTCATGATCACATGTTCATCAAATGTCGTCGATTAGATGTGTTACGTAGCAATGAATTGAAATGCTAAGTAAAAATCATACTTTTATTTTGTTTTGTTTTTCACCATAAGTATCAGTGCCTTCAATTTCATTAACACTTATGTGTTAACAATTATGTTATGATCGTGGGATCGCAAAGAAAGTAAATGATGCATTAAAAAATACATGAATCATCCTCGACACATCAACTGAAGTCTGTGTTGTTTCATTTTTAATACCATTACTAGCTGTCCATCTGTTCCAATGACAAAAGAGCAGCCTAAGTCTTTGAGCAATACATTTAAAGTTATTGCAAGGCTGGTTTAACAAGTTGATATTCTGTGTGAGCTCAGCAAACGTTATGTTGTGTGAACATATATATAATTGGTTTAACATGTCAAAGTCTTGGCAGAGTTGACAGTCCTCTGTTTGCTTTCAAATTGAGTCGTGCAATTTAGGAATCTGACTAAGTAGGATCAACAGTGAACCATGAAAGCTGCTCCCTGTTGTCAATCACTTGTTGCTAATTGCTAGTGGCAGGGAGGATGGAGCGAGGAGGGGAACGGAAACTACAAGTATTTATCTTACAGTTGATCTTTAAACTTACCTACCACAGCTTCAACATCTGCGGAGCCTTTTTAGACAAGTTAACTGCAGATTATACTTAGTCAGCTGGACTGAGAGGAGCAATTTTAGATTTAGTCATTGAGCTATTAGAGGGTCCGTGATTTGCACCATGCAGCTGAGCCTTCGCTCAAACAGACTGTGTTTCACTGGTAGTCCAAGTGTTTGCTGCTAACTTTGTATGTACAGTATACTCTGTTCTTATTTATTTTATTTGTAATTTCTTTTTTTCACTTTTGTCTATTTTTTCTGTACTGATTTCTGTGCTGCTTCTCCTGAATTTCCCTCTGGGTATCAATGAAGACTTATCTCAACTATGAACTTGTGTTATTTTGTACATGATGTGACGGAGAGGGGGTGAGATGGAGGACGAGAATGCAGGCTCTCAAATAACCAGCCGATTTGCAATCCAACCCTCACTCATGGTTATGAGCTTTGGGTAATGACAGAAAGAATGTTATATTGGTTACAACCGGCCAAAATGTGTTCCCTTTGCAGGGCGAGGACCTCAGAGATCCCGAGGGAGCTTTGGAATCGACCTTCTTTCTGTCTATAGAAACCATTTTAGGTAATCAAACTTAGAGGAGACCAGAACCAGAACATGGCTAGAGGGATGTCCCACCTTAAGATCCACTATATTAGGACCTGGAGGACATGGCTGGGACATGCATGGTGTGGGGAAGCATGTTGGAATGGAATTCAAATGGGGCCTGAAATAGAGGCCTGTGGAATGCCACAAAAGAGAAAGATGTGACTTGAATTGTCATGGGAGATAAATAACACTTTCAGATCTATTGTATTGAATGCTAAATAATAAAATTAAATAAATAAGCTGCAACTAAAGGAGGACTGGCTGGCATGGCTGTAGACTTTTAGTCTTGTTTAGTTGTGTTAAGCAACAGAACAGAATAGAGGCCCCAGATGCAAGAAAATCAAGGCGAATGTAAAAGCTCATTTCCACACACTCCTTGTCTCAGCACATCGCTCCATTTCCTCCCTCGTTGCGTCCCATCAGATACCAGTGAGCCCAGTAGGGTCATCTGGAACTGAATCAACAGGTGGCTTTCAATAGAGGCACTCAGCAGCCCAGGGTCCCTCCTCCTCGGCCCCTCCAGGAATCCACTTCGACTTTATTCTGAGCTCTGCCTCCTTTTGGTCTTTCGTCTGCGCTTCCTTAAACGTCCACAATGGCCTTTAGGCTGGCAGTTACACGATATGGAAGGAGGAAAGGAAGGAGGTGCCCGAAGGAGCAGGTCATTCTACTTGGGTGAGCAAATGGGAACATCTGCCACTCCAGTGTGACCCGTGTCTCCAATAAAAAAAACACCGGTGGCGTCGTCTGAGAATATGAGCATGTTCCACCTCAGGGCATCGGAATGCTGAGATAATGTTGTGATAAGGAGTTGAATGAATGGTACGATGCATCTATTCTGCTTTTCTTTTTCTCCTGCAGGGTGGATCGGTACTTTCCAAGGACAGTTCACATGGAGGAGGAGGAGGAGGAGGGAAGGAAGAACTGCTTTGATTTTGAATAAATATGGACATAGGGAGGGCCATGTGAATATTATAATTGTATGTAGATACACTGATAAAGCCATTGGATAATGGATAATGGAACAATCTGTGGGTAACAGTAAACTTTTATTTTTTTGTGTGCAGAAGTGTGAGGAAACCTTCGGTTGCTCAGTATAGTTTTCAGGATGAACAACCGACGAGTCTAGTGTCAAGTCCTAAAACCCAGAACAAACTGAATTAAATAAACGTTTTAAGCCAAAGTTACTTGAATGAAGATGTGATACTACCGTCTGAAATACGTCTTTGGTTAAGATATGCTCCGGATATCTTTTTGTTTCCTTCTGTCAGACAAACCATTAATCATTGCATTGAATATTTAAGTTGCTTTTAAGTATCACGTAACTAAAGTGGGTTAAAGAACTAAAGGCTGACACTATAGCGACACTGCACAGAAAACATGTGCTTTTACAGCTTTTGAGTTTGAGTGACTTTGGGCTGGTGTCATGAGCAAAGTTAACTCTGATTAAGTTGATTTTATCACAGGTTAGCATTGCTTCAGCATTTTACGCATCATACTTATATTTTAAAACTTGTAAAAGTAGAGTTGCTTCGTCAAAATGAACTCTTAGAAAATGGATAAAACGCATTCAAAATCCCACTGGAGATAAACGCTGCAGGCTGGTCTGATCCAGTATTTGTACGCATGAAAAATGAGGTGTAGCTTCTAGTAGATATCATACCAACACGTTGAATACTTAAGGTCTGCCTGATGTGACACGAGCCGCACGGTGGTGTAGTGGCTAGCACTGTCACCTCACAGCAAGAGGGACCTGGGTCTGTGTCTGTGTGGAGTTTGCATGTTCTCCCTGTGGAAGGCTGGATTCTCTTCGGGTTTATCCGGCTTCCTCCCACAGTCCAAAGACATATGCAGCTGAGGTAGATTGATGACTCTTAAATTGCCCGTAAGGTGTGGATGTGAGCGTGAATGGTTGTCTGTCTCTGTGTGTCAGCCCTGCGATATTCCGGTGACCTGTCCAGGATGTACCCTCCCTGCCTTCACCCAATGTCAGCTGGGATCGGCTCCAGGCTGAACAGGATGAGCGGATACAGATAATTGATGGATGGATGGATGGATGATGTGACATGAACTCGCCAACAACTACGACTTAATGGATGCATTATGGGAATGTAGGACGCCGCTTTCTTTGGAGCTTGCCTGATACTATAAATCAGGATATCTCTGCATGTGCTGCTTTGATTTGGACTGTTTATTTCTTAAGCAGTCTCTTGTATCTCCCCTAACTTTACTGAAATACAAAATCACCTTCAACCTGATTTTGTGAGTCGGTAGTTTGATGAACAACTGTAATAATATTACATATATTTTTTTAACAGAGTAAAGGAATCCTGTCTACTACACTGTGGCAAGTGTGTAGAAGAAAAGATACACTAACGTTAAAATTCACAAAGTCCACAAAGTCGTATCTTTAACGGAAACTTTTTTAAGTGTTAACGTGACTGACAAAACATATACAGCTCTGAAAAGACAGACAAAACATGAAAACCATGTAAGGCATCACAGGCTCAACTTTGCAAGTACGGGAGACTAATCGCAGCATCAGCTACCGCCGAATGTTTCCTTTCAGCAGTGGTCTCTTTATCTGTTTGAAATACAAATGGCCGCACTGCAGCCAACCACACATGGTTGGTTTACATTACAACTCAACACGTAGGTCACACATGCCCTCGAGCTTCCCACCCTCTCACCTCAATACACACACAAAGCATTTGCTCATTACCACATACACACATTTCTATGCATAATATATACAATTGTCCAGATGTCTCCCTCGTATGTTGATTCGCACAAATCCAGCTGCCATGTCTGTGGCTTCTAAGTTGATGTAAAGTATTAGCATGGTTTCCGGCTGTTCTAGGGGAGCATAAATGAAAACTCAGTGATCTATATCTTTCCTTGAACTGTCCATGCTGAACGTGGCTTCCACAGGTAGTTTGCAATTCCTCCGCACAAACCTTATGTACCCTCTTAATCCCCCTCCCCCCAAACCCACTCCTACCGTCACCCTTATCAGGTAGCAGTAAATCTGACAAGGCACATGGAACTACTTTCTCATGCCAGTGCCCAAACATAGCTGGATCAACAGGTTCAGGTGTTTTTTTGTTAGTTTTTTCGGGGGGGGGGGGGGGGGGGGGGTATTTGCAGGAGATGGAAGCACCAGGCTATGTAGGTAATCAGACTAACAGATGAACCAATATCCTGTTCTCACATGGCTGTATGCTGGCCCACACTTGTTGCACTGTGTGTTTGTGTGTATGGGGAACAAAGGCCCTGCTGTTGGCCCATCCACCACTGCTGCTGTAGTTGCCTTACACCTGTGCTTACCCCGCCAAACACACACACATAACCCCAACCTACCCACCACCACCCCCGCCCTCAACCACACGCTCCCAATCCACTTTAGTTCTCAGTTTACATCCTGCATTAGCTTTTAATGCTGCCCTACAAAGGACAATGCATATTCAACAGGCTTACCAGGACAGATAATGCACATGTGGCCCCTCAGGCACATATTATGGTTTCATATTCAAAAAATGGAAAAAAGACCATATCAAAGGTTTCTTCATTCCCTACTCAACCACCCCCCCCCCACACACACACACACACACCTAACCCTACCCATCCTGTCATGACCTCAACCCTTAATAACTGAGAAGCAGAGCTCCCCTTCCACTCCTGCTCATGAGGACGAGGTGTGAGAAGTGAGAGGAAGAAGGGAATGTGAGGACGGCTGTGGAGGCGAGAGTGGACGGGTGAGTGGTTGGATTTTTAGGGATTCAAAAGCTCACAGAGAGCCGTGGCGTTCATCTGCGGTCGGAAGGGGGCCTTTGTGTGAAACCGGAGCCCCCAGAAGGCATGGGGGTGGAAGATGGAGGGAGGGTGCAGTGGTCTGGGACACAGCAGAAGCACGCCTCTTTTCCCGCAGTGTCGGCGTCACAGGTGTGCGAACGACAATGCATGTGTGTGTTTGGGAGAGAGACCCATGTCCAATCAATGACACACTGTATTGTAATCCTCTATTGTGGGCACCAGGCTGGTGCTCAAAGGTAAACACCATTGGGAATAAACGGAACCAGGTCCCTCTGGCTGGAGCACTGCGTTCAGTGATGTATACAGGATAGGAATGGGAGGGGGGGGGGGGGGGATTTTCGAAGCCAGATGTAAAGCACAGCATCTCCTCTTATCGCTTTCATAGCCGTTGCTCAACATTTTGCCATCGTAACTCTGGCCAACAAACACTGAAAGTAAGTCAGATAAAGCTTGACAGTGAATTCCACTGTGCACCAGTTGCTAGGTAAAGGACTTTTCTTTATTCCCCATATTCATACTGGACTCCCACTCCCACTCCCACATACCCTCCTGGGACTGAAAAGAGATTAAACTTTGTTTTGTTCATAACTTGACGACTGTCTGTCTACTCTACAGGGTTGGCGGGGTGCAACATTTTTGGGATACTTCCCATAAATTATGACGGGCTATCAGTAGGCCAGCTGTACTGTTGCTATTATGCTGATATGAATACATCTCTCTCCGCTTGTCACAATGATTCTACCTCTGTATATGGGGATGCTCAGAAGAAAGGGGCGTCAAATAAAGCAGCTCCCGCTCCTTTTCCCTCCTATTCAACGGGGCAAACTATTCTAAATCAAAATCTTCATGCTAATTATTCTGTGGCCCTGCAGGCTGCTTTACAGCCAGGTAGGCAAGACTGTAACCAAGGCCATGGTGCCTTCAAGTGCCTTCAAGTAAAACTCTACTTCGATCAGATTTAAGGAGAGTGAATGAGGAGTTGGTACTTCCAAGTTATATGAAGACAATGCAGATTAGGTCTGCGTTTAATGGTTATTTTGATGATCGATGAATCAGTCAATTTCTTTTCGGAATAAACAATGAATAGTTAATTCTATAGAATGTCACAAGATGGCAAAAAATACAAACATCACATAATAGTTTCCCAAATCCCAAGAAGACGTCTTTAAATTGCTCGTGTTCATTTATATTGATTTGAAAATGAGAGAAAAGCAACAAATCCTCCCGTTTATGAAACTTGAACCAGTAAATGTTTGACACTTTTGCTTGATAAATTCCTGAACAGTGAATTTTCTATTGATCGAGTAATTCACTCGTGGTTTCAACATAGTGCATATTATATTCACACATGTACTGTAGGATCCACGAATATTCACAGAACTATTTATTTATTTCGGTCATCTATGGTCATAATGCTGAATCGGGTCTCCATCGCTGTATCATAGGTAAGATAAGCACATTTTATACAGTGTGAACCCACATAGTAATTTGTTGTTCCAATCAATACAATAAGGAACAAAGAACAAATAAATAACCCAACTTTCTCTTTATTCCTTATTTTCTTTTCTTTTTTGCTCAACAGACATGCATCGGGCTGTACCTCAAATTGAAACGTTTACAGCTTGTAGCCTACACGTGCGTTTGTGCGAAGAAATTGCAAAAATCTCTGACAGAATTGCAAAACTTTCTCATGCGCCACTATCCCCTCTCCAGCTCCTCTACCCCCGCCCCCTGAACACGCCCCCACACACGCGCATGCACGAATACATACACACACATGCACACGCACATTCCAGCAGGCGGAGTCTGTGACGTCCTCCTGGTTTGTGAATGAGCTGCACAGAGTAGCGTTCTTCTCTCAGAGTCCCAGCCAAGCTCAGGAGCGGAGCGGAAGGGAAAAGTTTACCAAATGGATTTCTTCACTGGAGTCAGACCTTTACTATTTTCATATGTACTAATTCACGGCATACTAATAACTTTACAGACTAAAGAAGGTGAGTGTCTTTATAAAAAAAAAAAAAAAGAAGTCTCAATCATTGACGAGGCTAAATCTTTTGAGAGTTTATTGAAGTGAAGCGCGTGCTCCATGCGGGGAACCTCCTTTTAAGAAACTTTAAAACCAGGAAACCCACTTTCTTAATCCGGTGACAGTCTTGTAGTCTCTCAAAGTCGTATACAAAGAAAAATCTTGAAGTTCATAAAAATGTATTTCGTTGAAGTTTAATATTGAATCACTCAGCTGAAAGTGTATGCCTGCATGTGCGCTGCTCTAAACTCTGTCAGCAGGTGAATTCTGGCAACTTGTTTCTGAAAATATTTACTTCCTTTTGTATCAGCCGTTTATCAGTGTGTGTGTGCGTGTGCAGTGTTTATTTTACACCCATTAGTTTGACATTCAGAAACTCTCAAAGTATATGACAGTTTATTTCTAGTTGCTGTGTCGTAGAAAGCCAGAATTTTGAACCTTTATTTCGAAAAAGTTGTTTGTTTTGTGAAATTTGACTTTTAATTACATCTGGTCAGATTTTGAGTTAATATGCAGGTGATTTAAAACCATTTCATTTGTAAATGTTCCAACTTCTGTGTAAGAAAGAAAGTAGGATTGATTACCATTCATTCTAAGTCAAAATGCGCATGAGCTCAAAGGTTTATTTCCATGTACTGACTGTGTTCTCATGTCTCCACAGAGGTGCTTTTGGATATGAAGGCAACGGGAGGTGAACTGGGCTGGTTGACATGGCCCTTAGATCAGGGAGACAAGCTCGGGGTGAGTACCGGTTAGACTTCTCCTGCAGCTCCCACGTTTCCACTTGGAATTTGCCTTAGGACAAAACAACTGCTTGGAGAAAATGCACAGGAAAGGGCCCGGCCAAACTGAGATCCTCAAGGGCAGAACTATTTGACCATTTGACGTGTGTGGTTAGCCTTGTGTCTGTGTGTACATGTCAGGTAGTTCTACAATGTGGAAGCTAAGTCTAATTGTTGCTTGAGTATGGATATTGGAGTTGTAGGATCCTATCAGGAGCTGCCTGCAGAGCGTGTCTGGGCTACACCAAAACCGAGGCAGACAGAATCGCTGCTAGCGCTGAACTAGGAATACTTGTGGTTTCAGGGCTTCAGCTCCAGAATTGTATGGTAGAGAGCAATTAACTTTAACAGTTTGCAGCATGTGGTACCTCTTCTTAGAGGGGGAGGGGTTTTAGATGGGGCCAATCAGTCAGAGCTACCTTTTCCTCAAACCAGGGTAAAATGTCTACGTTTTGGAGATGCGTCTAGATAATAGCTACATTGTTGCACCCAAATGCTGCGGTTTGTCTCTTTGCCAGAACACAGGAGGAATGTGTGCCTTCTTCCATGAAGTAATTAACCAAGCAAGCTCATGCAAATTCACTGTAAATAGCCTCATTTCATGTGCCGATGACTCAACGGCATGTGCAGGCGTGCTGTTCACAGTGGCTCAACCAACTGGAGGTTTGACTGCTTAAATAATCCCTTTGACATTTAAGTTTCACTTTTTGCACTAATGTGCATCAAGTGCTGTACTTTCTTGAGGTTGGTTGGAAACATTTTGTCTTGTGCATGTCATGTAACTACATTCACTTATGACAATTATTATTTCAAGTTTTAAAGGCCCCTCATAGAATAATGTCCACCAGCTGTTTAATAGAGGTGTTTGTGTAAACGCGGCACCACACACTCTGCTAACAAAGCACATTCCTTTCATTAATAGCACGGTGGCTACATGCAGAGAGCAAACCACAGGCTCTGCCCCCGTGAGGGCCAGTTGTTCCTAGAGCCAAGCTTACGTTAAAACATGTCGCTTTTTTCCCCAAAAATATTTGTGGCAGCATTTGGTATTAAAGCTGCAACGCTGTTTGGGGAAGATGCCAATAGTAGCGACAGAATGTGAAAGACCGAATTGGAAATAATTTGGTATCTTTGCAATGCCAGAAATGCTTTCTCACACACAGTCCTTGAGGTTTTTCTGCATTGTTATGCTGTAAAGGCCCATAATGGCTCCCAGGGGTCAGTGTTGGTACCTCTAACCTTGTTGGTTTGTGTGGTTTTGTTTCAGTGGGAGCTCATCCAGAGGACCCTAAACGGCTCTCAGCTCTATACCTACTCGGTCTGCAATGTCGGGGAACGTGAGC
The DNA here is from genome assembly GCF_949748355.1 of Melanostigma gelatinosum. Lineage (NCBI taxonomy): Eukaryota > Metazoa > Chordata > Actinopteri > Perciformes > Zoarcidae > Melanostigma > Melanostigma gelatinosum. Next base: position 8,491,012 of record NC_136641.1, on the reverse strand, counting down.
AGGACAACTGGCTGCGCACCACCTTCATCCAGCGGCAGCCGTCGGCTTCGCGGGTTTTTGTCGAGCTCCAGTTCATCGTACGCGATTGCAACTCCTTCGATGGCACCTCGCTGACCTGCAAGGAAACCTTCAACCTCTTCACGTCCGAGTCTGATGCGGACGTGGGCACCACCTTCCGCAAGGGCCAGTTTAAGAAAGTGGCCACCATAGCGCCCGACGAGATCACCGGCAAAAACGCAATGCACATCAACACTGAGACGCGAGTGGTGGAGAACCTGTCTCGGAAAGGCTTCTATTTGGCCTTTCAAGACATCGGCGCCTGCGTCGCTCTTGTCTCCACCAGGGTCTACTACAAAACCTGCCCAGACACAGTGAAGAGCCTTGCGTCGTTCCCGGAGACCGTGGCCGGTGGTGAAAACCAGGCGCTGAGGGAAGTGACCGGGGTGTGCGTGGACAACGCCGTCAGCGAGAAGATGCCCCGCATCTACTGCACCGTGGATGGGGAGTGGGTGGTGCCAGTTGGACAGTGCCAGTGCAAACCGGGCTATCAAGAAGTCAAAGATGCGTGTCAAGGTAAGGGCGTGCGGTTGAATCTTTGGTATTTGTAAAAGTCTTTCTGCCCCCAGGCACCCCCGATGACACACCATCTCAGTTCCCATGAGAGTTTTAAAACGAACATTAGTCATTTATCTTCATTTTAATTGCCGTTTGTTGCAAAACGTGTGGTATGCTGCGGATATTCATCATACGTGTTATTATCATTGTTCAGTGGAATTCTCCCCATGGCTAACAAGGCTACTGTGCAATGGAAGGAATGCTTAGAGCTACTTGTGCATGTCCCAGCATCGTCCCTGACCTTGAGCCGATACCTATGAAATTAGCGAATGTGAGCTTTTGAGTTTCAGCTATGAGTCTTATTTAAGATCCTAAGGAAGTGTTTGTACAAGCCTCGATCATGTGCTTGTGCTATGAAGTGATACACCCCTTGTGTCATCAAGGCTAACATTGGGCAGTGAGAAAAGCTTTCAGTTCTAAGGGAGCTCACGTTCAGGTTACACCTACAGTTTAACTCTTTACCATTTAGTTCTGAAAAAAAATTCTCATAAACTCGCAAGACATTGCGTAAAAATCTTCTCCGAAGTGTTGTGGTCTTTGAAACCACACATTTTAAAAGAGTTGTTGAAGTCGTGCTCAAACACTTCACCTTTCTCAACGCTTCACATACTGTAGGTCATAATAACTTGCAGCCTGTTGCATCAGGTGATTTCCTGCCCCCTCATTATCGTGTGTTCTCTTATCTCGACATGGGTGTGCTACGTAGTCCAACCATGACACGGCCCCTTGACTTTGTTGCCATGGCGTCGCTGTGTTTCAAGTCCTGCAAATAAGGATTTTATTGTTGTGGCAACGGCCGTCGGACTGACAGTAAGTGATCAAAGAAGCCGGAAGGCTACTGTACTGTGATGGATTAGCATCTTCAAGGCTGGGGGGTGGGGGGCTCGGAGGCAGGAGGAGGCCTCTGAGCCTCACTGACTTTGTTCATCTCAAGCATCACAGAAAACAGGGGCCCTCCTCGCCACATCCGTCTGCCCCTCGTGAATCCACTGAGCCCCAGCTTTGGGGTGTATTGTGTGACTCCAGCAGTGTATGTCAACATACAACACAGGCCGGCATGCAAGGGCATGTTGGAATTTGTTCCATGTCAGAACACCTAAAGACTCCCATCAGCCCCAAGTCATCCTCCCCCTCTTTTTTTTTTTTTGTGGAAGTTTCTTTTATACACACACACATGACCTCACCCACACACACACACAGGTAATATGCCTAATCACACTCTGGAACATACACTTTGGACTGCAGTTGTAAATCCACATGCAGCCTGTCTATAATAAATTCCCTCCCATTGGCTACAGAGCGATAAAAGTGATGAAGTTTTCTGTCAGTACATCATTTTCAGCTGCGGGAAAGTGCCGGGTAAGATGATTGGGGAGGAGGAGAGGCAGGAAGGAGTGAAAGAAAAGTCATTCAAAAGCGACAGAGGATTTGCTTTGCGGAGGGGTGTGATTTTAAAACAGAGAGAGGAGAGGTGAGGTATGGAATGCAAAGGTATGAGAACAATGAAGTGCTGTGTTTTCCCCGTGAGGCCGGAGGAGCCCACCTCCGCCTCCTCTCCCCCTTGGTTGGTACATTCCTGATCAGTTTGCTGAGAAGGAGCCTCCGAACATTACTCCAGACCTGTGGAATTCCCAGGGGGGGAAGAGCAACTCCGGGTCAAGCCCTCACATAAAAATTACTAAACAAAGAAAACCCCCCAAAACTACCGAGATGAAGTCAAATGAGAAGCCGGAGACACACGAGGGCAGTTGTAGATGAGGGTGGAAATGAATCACAGGGTTGCAGAGCTAGGGCCAAGATGAATGGTGCGTAGGGCTTTAAGTGGAATCTCATACAGACACACAGTTAATCATTCTCCCAACTTCTTTCCTGTGCTGCCTGCTGTTCGGGGGGGAAAACGCAAAACTTCAATTGTGGTGTTTTTTTTTTTTTTTTCTTCCTTGGTTTGAAGGTTTCCATGTTCAGTGATGTGTTCACTCAGTTTTATGACTCCTCGGCCCCGCGGGATCTGTTAAAGTAGCAATCTGTGACTTGATCTGGTTTTTGTCCGCGTCTCCTCATCAGCACTTACCGCGATGGTGTTTTTGGCTTAAAGATCCCTAGTACGTCAAACCCCCCCCCCCCCCCCCCCCTAAACTCCAGTTGAGGTCTCTGCAGGTGGTGTTCGGCGCTCTTCTCTTGGTGTCCATCATTGCTCGTGTAATCTACGGCTTCAGTCTTGCGGACAAACAAACTGTAAAGATAAAAAGGCATCACTTCCTGTGCTGCAGAAACCTACCAAGAAATGTAAGGGCTTTAATGAACTGGTTGTAGATCATATCGGTCAACAGTAGAGAGGCATTTGTTTTTTATGGAAGCATTAGAGACTTCTATAAACAAATCTTTATTTTGGCTCTCAAAAACGTCAATTATGAAATTAATCAGAAATAGAGTAAGCCCAGTGAAAGCTGCTCTCAAGATTTGTGTTTATTGCCAAAATCCACACAAGACTGACGATGGCCTGATGAAGACGGTCTTTGTTTTCTCAAAAATGTGTTATTCTTTTTCCCTGCCCTTTATATTCTAACATCCAACAATAATACAAATATTTCTCTGGTGAAACAAGTACTTAAATCTTCAACAAGTAATGAGTATTTGTAAATGTTCCTTTAGGAAAAGTCCTGCATTGAAATTTACAAAGTGAAAAGCTTCGTTGTTTTCTATGACTGAAACTTGTTTGCAAAAATAAATAAATTCTGTAAATAACAATAAAACATGGTGGAAATGGCTTTTCAAGTGGCGTAATCTATTTAATTTGGCTCCTGTTTTACACCACAATGTCGTGCATTCAAAACAAACATACTTTTTTTTCATTCTGGAAAACAATCGTAACTCTTTATGCAGCTAAGCGGTTGGCTTTTAAATCGACAGCAGCGCTGTGACTCACTGTTGACACTGACACAGTTTTCCTCCGCTGCCTGTTGCCCCCTTCCTTACCCATAATCCTCCCTGGCACAATAGAGCTGCATACCGTGTGTCAACCCCACAAAGGACCACGGGCTGCCTTGGCTGGTCCTCAGGAGTGTGTTGAACCGCCCAGGTCCACACCTCATCAGCTGCTCGAAAGCCTCAACAAATAGGACTTAATCCCATGTCATGGTTCTAATGCCAGGAGACACAATGTGATATATTTGGACTGCTGAGGGCAGTTTTGGTGAAGAATGGCGCCTCGGTGGAACAACTAACTGTCCACTGAGTTCCAGTAAAGTTATTATTCCAGAGAGCCAGAGAGGTTCCAGTAAGCCATTTTCACGCTGCCCCTCCTTTCCTCTCGGTCCGTGTCTCCAAACTCATCCCCAGCTGAGGTAACAAAACAGTTGGTGACTAAGTTGTAGCTGTGACTTGCGCGCTGTGGTGAGTGATTTGTATGGGTAGTAATTGACTTGGGTGTGTTTGTGCTTCTTAAGTGAAGTAACTACAGGTTCTGCATGCTTTTTTGCCTTTGTGCAATCCTTTTTTGCCATCCTCTATACCTCTCTCCCCACTTCCTGGCGGCCCCTGGAGAGCCTTTCTATTTTTGCATCAATTTTCCGCCTCTCATCTTCTATTTATTTGATAGATTCTTATCTCAACACTCGATTCCGTCACAATTTTGCAGTTCTTAATGCACGTTTCTCAGACGTACACTGCTGCACAAGCTGTCCCAAGTATAACAAACGGACAAAAGTTTTCCTTTTGTGTGTTGTGTTCTTGTTGTCCGTGAAAGCACAGAGCCACTGTTGTTTTTGGCTGGCGTGCAGGTCATGAATATGACACCAATAGAGTTGAAACATCCCGTTTCACACGGCCCTGATGGGACGATTTAGACTGTGAGGTTCTCGTCTTTCTCACTGGTAAATACATTTCTCCGAGACTGACTCGTAAAGATAAATAGAGGCTAAGTTTGAACAATACTGCCAATCGCAGCGTTTTAGTGCAACGGAGAGAAAACAACAACCGGCCCTGTTCTCATCGTGGTTAGGGCATAAACATTTAGTGGAGGTGAAATGTAAACTTCAGCTGTCCGCTTCTGTTTTTGTTGGTGAACTTTATGACGGGGTTTGAGATTTGGACGCAGATTGTTCCCTTGGAAATACATGCTGGAGAGCCAGTGTTTCAATGCCAATAGTCTTTAAATCTGCTCGTACCTGGAACCAACTGGTTCATCGTAATCACCCCCAAACCTTTTAAGACCAAAAAGTCTTGTGCAATTTCAGCTTATCTGACGAACGGGAACATAGCGCCATACCTCAGGATCTCAGGGATTTGATTTAGCTGGTTTACAACGGATTACACATCAATCATCTCCTGCTGCAGAATAAAGTCTACATTGAAATGTTCTCGTCTTTTACCCCTGTAGCCAGTCGCTGAAATAAAGTCGTAAGTCACCGACTTATCGGACACGGCTGCTCCTTTAGGCTGGATATAACCTCCTTTTCTTCCCCTGCTCTCGAAAGCAGCCGTGATTACTTTGAATTGGGGATTCCTCAGATCTTGTGCCAAGGTAATGTCTGCCTAGCGGGCTGAACTTGAGGGAGTTGGTTGGATAATGGGGGGGGGGGGGACCCTGAAGGCACTGAAGTGGTGTCATGCACCGTCTTGTTGGGCCGCGTTTGGAGTGAACAGAATACTGGCAATTACTGTGAACGAGTTGACAGGAAATCTAGCAAAGAGGAGATCTGGTGGGCCGATGGTTCTTTAATGTGGATTAGAGCTGATAGCACTGTTGTGGGATCAGTCTGTGGGTTGAGCCTTTGAGGTGTCACTGTGTAAAACACACTCAATATCAACTATACAATCAGATATGTTACTTCTGCACTGCTAGCCTGAACACTGACTGAATCGTTAAGCGTGAAAACAGTATATGAGCCATTTTTGGTCTCTGGACAAAAGTAGTTTAAAGCTGCAGTACTTGACTTATTTAATTTTCTAACTTTGACTACACATCTCGGATATTACCACCTGGAAAAGTTGACATGGCGAACTCGTTATCAAACGGTAATGTTAGCTCATTTACGCATGTAGCAGGTGCACGGCAACATACGCAGTAACTTGGAGTTTTGTTTCTGGTCACCAGATAAAACACAAGTCCAATATTCTCTCTTCTTCCTGGTTTGGCCTCTAACTTCTGGGTCTCCTGCTTGCTATATGTTCACATTTGTTCAACTAGCTGCTAACAGTGTTGATGAGAACAGAGTTTTCACACTGGAATACCAAAACAATGCATGAAAGGAGGCCTTTTACATTTCACACAGTTATATCTATTGCAACACATAAATATTGATCGGTGCAGCTTTAACCTGGGGTTGGTTACTTCAAATATCAATAACGACCAATTAAATGTGTTTAAATTCAGTCTCCTAATTTAGCTTGTGAATGTCTGTCATTAGTGAAATAACTGAACCTCAGCAATTGTTGGCTTTTTTTGTGTGTGTGTGTATGTGTGTGTGTGTGTTGGTTGTGGTGGGGAAGTTGGGACATATTTCCTCTTGGTGACATTCCTGAGCCTGGGGGCTGTTGGTGTGTGTATGCGTGTGTTGTGATGGGGTTGTCCAGACCAATGTGAAGCACATTGTATTGTACGGCTGGTGTGTGAGGTCAGCACTTTCCTTCCCCCATGTCAGTCAGTCATTCCCCCCCCCCCCCCCCCCCCCCCCCCAGCGCCACCCACCAGCTACCGCCCCACCCATCACCGCTAACAGGACGAGCCCGCAGCGGAAACCGGAGGTCACCTAATCCCTCGGTGACTCTCCGACCCGTTGGCTCAGGGCTTTCCATTGTCGCTCCGCTCCGAGCGGCCTCGCTCAGCCACTTTCCATTTTGTTGTACTGCCTGATAAGTCATTTTGTTTATTGGTGCATTTGGTCCCATTTTGGCCTCTATCCCCTAACCAGGAAGCAGACGGTTGTCTGCATCCAGTGCGTGACCTGTTGGCTCTGCGTGCTCCAGTAAAATGGTGTTGTGTTTGCCACCTGGAGAAACGTGGCCAAATGACCATGACTGCGGTGCAACTGAGGCCTCTGTGACTCACGTCAGCCAGGATTGGTGTTTTTAAAAGTGTCTACTCTATTTTAAACCATGTTTAGTATCTTTTGTGCCTTCTTGACTCCACTTTTCACTCCCTGTATTTCCTCCTCCTGTTGCCGGGCTGGACAGAGGGAGTGAGAGGAGAAAGGGGATCAGGGAATTTATTGTGTTTGTTAACAACCCCAGATGAAAGCCTGAGTGCAATTGTAAAACAGATGTAATGCCCTTACAGCTGCTCCATTGGTCAGCTAATCCTTTTGACTAATGTCCCCCCCACCCCCCTCCCACGTGCACACACTTCCATCAGCTCCTACACCTTTACTGCCCCCTGCTCCCTCCCTTCCTCTACCTCAGTGACCCCTGGCTCATGTTACCCGCTCACCTCCCCCATCAGAGACCTCATTGTTTCACCAGAACCCGACTCCCCCAAAAGGCTAATGACATGTTGTCACCCCGCATACAAACAAAATGACATGACATATTGCAAGTTACGGGTCTGACCAACTCGGAAACAAAAATGGGGGATGGGGAGGAGAAGTTTAGTAGATGAGGGCACAGACAAAGTGAAAACACCCCTATCCTCCAGATGCCCTGATAAAGATCTAGATATTGTATTTGTTTCTTAAGGATTTATTTTTCCATGATGTTTTTTTTGTTCACTGGCTGTACTTTAACCTCCCTCCTCATGAGGCAAGCCTCCAGCTGCTGCTGCAACTCTTTCTCCCTCCTCCTCCACCTCACGAACATGTTTGTTTTACTTGGCCACTGACTCCCTGTAAGCCATGCGCTACCCTGAGGCAGACATGACCTTTCTGCCTTTTTAAAAAGCCCAGCATCGGACTCGATTGTGCCCCCCCCCCCCCCCCCCACCACCACTTACTCTTCCAGTCCTGAGGGCCATTTCTGTTGTCAAGCCCCCATGTTACCCATTCATCCATCTATCCGACCATGCATTCATCACTGTCGCCAATCTCATCCATCTTAACTTCTGCCGACAAACCGGGAGGGGGGCCCTTAGGGGGCTCCCACTCCAGAGCCACTCAGGCTCCCAGAATGTAACAGGCCCCTGCACTCACTCCCAATAAACAAACACAGATCCACTCAAGGCGCACGGGGGCCTCTCAAATGACAAACCGATCCTTGCTCTTTAGCAAATGGGGAGGGAAAAAAAGTCCGGTTTGAGTTTGTCAGATGTTTCAAGTCAGAAGAGGCTGAGAAACTTTTGCTTATGATCGGGAAAAGTACGTCCCAGGAGCGTACGTCCCCCTCCCCCCCCCCCCCCCCCCCCCCCGTAGTTCAGTGCTTAGAGCCCACGTTCATGTCGGGTCAACACATTTTAGCTTCCTTTTCGGTCATTATTCTGTCTCAGGACTCTGGTAGTCTCCGCTCTGAGTCTTCATTTGGTCACGCTTCCCTGTGTTTCCATGCTTTGATTGATTGGCTGCGTTAGGAAGGAAGGCTGCATCAGCCTCACACTTCCTGCTTCCTGTTGTGTCCAGCAACAATTCAAAGCCCTTCCTCCTCCACTGTGGAACCGAGGAGTTTCCTCTCGCCGGACTTTTGCTCTTTTGTCAAGGAATCCTCTCGTTGGATACCTCCAGCAGAGCATCATCTACTTACTGTCTTTGTTTCTCATTATATCGAAGGAACAGAAACTCATTCACCTTCATAACGGAGAACTGGGCGGAAACTGAAGCTGCTCTGCTACAGGCCTACTGTTGGGTGGTGTGCACTGGAATGCATCTTGATTATAGAGGCGGCTCACAGTGTAAGGCCATCATCTCCGCAGACCTGACCACGATGCATTGCAGCCTGCACTGTAGCGCCAAAAAGAGGCTAGTCCTCCTCTATTCAGTTGCCATGTGGCATTTCGGCTATTCTCATCGGCTATTCTCATCGGCAATGCTTGTGTGTGTATGTTCTTTTTCTTTCAGCACTTGAATGGCATGGCATTCTCCTTGCCTGCTAGTCAGTGGTGAATAGCAATGTTAATGGGTTAGCTGGGAGCCTTTTTAGTGAGGACTGGGAGGGGAGGAAGGAATTTGGGGATTACGAGGAGGAGAGGTAGGCTATGAATCGGGGTTTGAGGCAGCAGCTGTTCCCCCTTCTCAATGGAAGAGTTCGCCCTGGCCTGTCTTTTCTTTCTTCCCTCTTTTCTTCAGTCCTCGGCAGGATACAGTGTTCCTCTCGGTCTTTCTCGAACCTTCTGTTCCTTCCTAGCACCTCACTCCGGCCTCGCCCAACCTCCGCCTCATTCGCGTTAATGAGTGGCTGTTTAGTGAAACAGCTGGCCAAGACGGAGAGGAGATGCAGTCTTGAAGGGGGAGGATTGAGTCTCATGCAAGCCTACCATACAAACTTACAAATGATTCTCATGGCGAGTATGGTTCCTGAGACCATTGTTGTCATGCTCCGATGCTAATGCAGACCTCTTCACAGCAGCTCCAAGCGCTGTGATGGAATAAGCTGAATGGCGCCGAAGAGAAACTCATGGTCAATCGAGTAAATCCCCTTGATATCATGTAAATGGAGCCGTGTGCTTTCCGTTTTGCGTGTGGTCACTTGCGGCTTCCAAATTAACTTCATTCAAGTGAGCCGCAGTGAAAGGCGGTCATAGGCCGAGACGGTATCTCCGAGTGAATCTGATATCGTCTTTGTCCTTGGTTCTGCTTTTCAATTCAATCCTACTGGAATCTGACATCGAAACTGTGTTTTTGCCTCGGTCTCAACTTTCTGGCATGAACTTCAATCTCCCACATGCGCTTAATTTCATGTCCTCTTTCTAACTTGTCTGATCTCCATCTTGCCATACTCTTCCTCATTCCCAACCCTTTGTGTCTTTTCTCTCTTGCATCTTTCGCCTTCTGTTCTATCTTTGCTCTCATTTGCATTGTCAACATCTCATGACATCTGTCATGGGCTATTTAAACACTGCAGGCAAAAGAGTTAGGGGGGTGTGGGTGTGGGTGGGCGGGCGTGGTGTGGCTTAACTGCCTGTGCAGAGGGACATGAACAGGTGACAGGCAGTGGACATAATCCCTCTTCTGATGTCAGATTTAGCCATGTGTGCCACGGGTGTGCTTTGCATACATGTATGTGTGTTTTGTGCATACATGTGGGTGGATGTGTGCAGTGCATACACAAATGTGTGTGTCTATGAATGTGTGATGGTGCGAGCACATGAGCAGCAGCCGGTGGAATGCTCTTGCAGAGTTAAAGAGGGGGCCGTCTCATTTTCACTCTCCTTTATGCTCTCTAAAATTTCACACCGTATTAAGTTCGTATTTTCACCACCGCTATGCACAGCTGGAACCTCTACCTGGATTTCTTTATTCTGAGTTGGACATGTGAAATTTGGTATCATCCTACCGAGGCGATACCGTATCAAATGCGGGTCTGCATGTCTATGAAAGAAGAAAAAAAAAAAAAGAAAAAACATAAATTACCATTGAGTGCAAACAAATGGATGCTCTGCTTTTGGCTGCTTCACTTCCATTTCTTACGTTTATGATTTTGCTTGTCTTTATTTCACAACACTGAAGACTGACTTACTGCTGTGGAATGTGGGATGACTGGTTGTGTTTGTTGTGTAAGAAAGCGGTAACAGAGGGGGGGTTGGTGGTTAAAAAAGTAAAGAGTAGGAGTGCCGACTAGGCAGGGAGTCTGTGTTCTTTTTGTTTTCAGGGTTGGGTTCATGTGAGCAGCAACTTCGCTGGAATAGACAGTGGTTTAATGAGTAGAGTGCAGAGCCTCGCCTCTGTTTTCCCTCCCATATATCTGTGACTTGTCCAACTCTCACCTTTAGCCTCGACATAAGAACGTGTCCACTCAGCCTTGTCGCGGTGCTCGTGAGGTGAAGAGTTCATACAGCGTTACTGATCTTCCAAAGGGGCTTGAATGATCTGGACCAACTGGTTCTGCTCTGTGTGGTATGAGACGTTGCCTGAAGTCAACATTGTCCTCGTCCACCTGCTCATGCTGCAAATGTGTTTGTTGTTTGCAGAATGTCAGCCAGGCTTCTTCAAAGCCGCAGCATCCGGTAACAAGTGTGAGCTCTGTCCTGCCAACACCCAGGGGCTGGATTCTGGGGCTTTGTTTTGCCCCTGCACGGATGGCTTTTACAGGGCCCCAACTGACCCCGCTAGTGGACCCTGCTCAGGTAACGAGTCCCCTTGATCCCTAATGAGAACCATGCAATGAGAGCATTTGGAAATATTAGCTGCCAATGAGCTTCCAAGTGATGTGATTTAATTTCCACCTGTGACTTTAGTTTTAACCCAACAGACTGTGCAGGGATTAAACATTATTCATGGGTTTCAATAAAGAATCGGAACTCTGAATTTTAGGACATCCTATAAAATTCAAAACAGCACTTGTTTTTTTGGACCTTCTGATTTTACTGTCATGTCAGAGAGGAATCCCGACACTTTTGCTTCCTGTTTTTTCGTCTTCCCTGCTTCTAGTAAACATCCCCTATCCTTTCCCAATCCTTGTTCAGGCCTCCCCTCTGCCCCACGAGACCTGGTGGCCACCACCACCCAGCTCTCCATGGGAAAACTCCTCCTCTCCTGGAGCCCGCCCGAGGACACCGGGGGTCGAACCGACATCACCTACAACGTCGAATGCCAGCGTTGCGAGGGCAGTGTCTGCCAGCTCTGCGGAGAGAAAATCCGCTACGAGCCGGCCAGCACAGGCCTGACCCAAGCCAAGGTTTCAGTGAGCGAGTTGGACGCACATCTCAACTATACCTTCACCGTGGAGGCACATAGCGGCGTGTCGCCGTTCGGCAGTCAGGCGATGCCACGATCTAATAGGCCGCGGTCCACCAGCGCTCTGACTACATCGCTGCATTACACAGGTGAGTGCTGCTGATGAGAGGGGGTGGTGTGATGATGTTAGTGCTACAATAATGACCGACGCTATCGCTGAGGCAGTGACAACTCTGCAAGTCGAATCACGCTCCCATGGTGAGAGGAAATCAAGTAAACTAGTTGATCTAGGTTTGAGATTCCAACTGCCGAACTGCAGATCAATCGGTCTTTAACCGACGAGTTCCTCCCCCACGTTAATTTCCTTCCTCGCATCTATTCATCAACATCCTTTACCTTTTTAAAAAAGTCACACTGGTGTGATGTGGTCCTTGCTTGTGAGCGCTCTTATGAGGAGGGATATTTTTGGTACTTTGGGTGGTTTTTCGCATCCCAAAGTTTCTGAAGTGTCTCTCTGTCCTCAGACCCCCCCAGGATTACCACGATGCGACTGGTTGAGAGGACCTCTGCCAGCTTGTCCCTTTCCTGGGATGTATCCCCCCGAACACGGGTCCAACCACGGCCCATCCGCTATGAACTTACCTACCGCAAGAAGGTGCTTCACTCTTGTTTATTCTCCTGAAATTTGTTTAAATTAATAGTATTATTATACCGTCACCACTGTAGAAGTTTAAAGGTGCTTCTAAGATAAATTAAATGCCGTTCATCATTTTAAGGCTCTTGATCTGATTATCAGCACGAGTCCAGCGTAAATGTTATGTTACAGGATAGAGGACTTGCCATCATAAATGTCAGAATTCATCCCTCTAACATGAATGCTAAAATTTAATCTGTTCTCTATTTTCAACATTAGCTGAATTTGTCCCCCATCTCCCCTGGACAGGATGATAACCTGGACGTGACTACCTACATCGTGCGCATACTGGAGAAGAATTTTGTGCACATCAGCGATCTGGCCCCTGGCACGGCTTACCTGTTCAGGGTGCAGGCCCTCAGCAGCGACGGCAGTCCTGGAGGCTCCAGCATTGAGGAACAATTTGAGACCTCCCACGAAGGTACAGAGGGGAACAATCAAGAACAAAAGTTTCACAGGTTTCATTCAAGAATGGGATGTCTCTAATGTCTGTCTTTTTTTTCCTCTTTTTTTTTTTTGGTCTATTCCAGGACACCTCACTCAAAATAACACGGCAGTCATCTTCGGCGCAGCAGTCGTGGGAGCGGCCATGTTGTTCATAGTGATCCTGTTCCTGTTCCTACGCAGACGGTCAGCAACCGCCCCTCTGCTGCTCTCCTCGTCTTTCTGTCCTGTTAATCAGTCCTCCTTCACTGGCTTCCTCTCTCATTCTTCTGCTTTTCCTTTGTGGGGCCTCCATGTGGCCTTTGCATTCACTCTCTCCTCACCGCTCTCTTTCTTTCCTCCTTTAGCCAACTTTCTCTTTATCTGGATCTGTGTCCCAGCACTCACTGGGGAAGAATTTGCGTTGAATGTGCCTTGTCATTGCTCAATGGTTGTACTCTAGTCTAGTGAGTGTTGGGAGGGCCTTTGAAAGGGAATTGGTCCGGGGTGGTACATTGTTGGTGATGAGAGGCGCTTGGTTCCTTCTTTACCGGACCGCAGGCCCTTTGTAAAGGTGACCTGGGCCTGTACTGTAGCAGACTGTAGCCCGTCTGTCCACCTCCCTCCCGCCTGCTTGTCTGTCTTTCAGTCTTGAAATCGGCTCGGCAAACACAGTCTGCCGTCAGCCTTTATCAAAGGGCCGCCTCTGTGTGAATGGACGCATTGCGCCAGTGTCTGGATCCTTTTGAAAGCCTTAGAACTTCTTGAAAAATGGTTACAAAGGTTGCTATGTGCCATTGATATTAAATCAGGCAGATGATGTAAAGACACATTTGTTCTTTGAAAGTGGGATATTAATTTGCAGATGTTTTTTTTTTTTTTTTAATCTTTTTATTCAGGAAAAGAAACTCTCACTCCAGACAAGGCCCAGAGGACACTTATTTCTCCAGTTCAGGTCGACAAAACAAATCTCTCATCTCTTTGTCACCCTATTCAATGGGTTTAATTAATTTATTAACATACAACAATGTTTTGTTTTCTTCTCACAGAGCAATTGAAGCCTCTGAAGACCTACGTCGATCCACACACGTACGAGGACCCTAACATAGCCGTCCTGAAGTTTGCCACTGAAATCCACCCCAGCCACATAACCAAACAGAAAGTCATTGGAGCGGGTGAGTGACAACCCCGTTGAGACAATCTGCATGGGGCTTAACTCCGAGATGTTAAAAGATTTGTCCAATCCCCAAATTCGCTGTTGATATTGTGCATTTTCCACAGCTCACTGGTTACTGTAGTGAGATTATCAGCTATCTGGCTGAGCTCTCGCACAACAAGTTGAGACATTTTATTGTGAGACAACTCTTGGCTGTGAGATCAATCTGTTTTGGCTGCAGTTGACATGTACAATTATGGTACACAAAGAAAGTGTTGCAGGAACAGTATTTTGGAAGGATATCAGAGCACCTTCCCGGGCCCTGCCCACATCTTAAATTCTTAAAACGTTTATTCAAGTGTGACCACCTTTACCCTTTGAACCAACAGTCTTTTTTTTCCACTTACACCCCCACCCAAGTTCCCACGGCCGTGACACTCCCCCCCCCCCCCCCCCCCCCCCTTTATTATCCTCATGTGACAGCTGATTCCCATGCTTCCACACCACAGGCCATCCACCAATTATACAACATAGCATCTCTCAACACCCAGCCAACAACACACCTCTGTGAGAGAGCCTCAGGCGAAACGGCCGCAGAGACTTCCTTATTCTCACTCTGTTGCACAGCGAACCCCTACAGCTAGAAACCTGAGCAGAAATATCAAACGCCCCGCCACCTGATATCCCTTTCCTAAATCAATCGTTCCATTGATGTTTGTTTCCTGAAGGGGAGTTCGGTGAGGTGTACCGTGGCAATCTGAAGATGCCGGGGAGGAAAGAGGTGGCGGTGGCTATCAAGACGCTGAAGCCGGGTTACACAGAGAAGCAGAGGCAGGACTTTCTGAGTGAGGCCTCCATCATGGGCCAGTTCTCCCACCAAAACATAATTCGCTTGGAGGGGGTGGTGACCAAATGTAAGGATTTCTGTGAGTTTTGTTGCTTTTTTGGCCCAGTTATTTTATTTATTTGTTAAGGATAGTGCACATTTAATAAAACATTCCTGTAAATGCGACAGCATTATCCATGTTCAGGGACATAATTTGTTCTTTTTTTTTCTCTGTGTGTGTGTGTGTGTGCGCACGCAGTCAAACATCCCATGATCGTGACTGAATACATGGAGAACGGAGCACTGGACAGGTATCTTAAGGTAAGTCCATCACTTTACTTTTGTGACGGTACACAATATTTGCTGTCTGGAAAATGTTTCTGGTCACAAAACTAAATTAATCCGTGTTCACTTTCTGCCATCAGGACCACGATGGCGAGTTTCCCTCCTTCCAGCTGGTGGGCATGATGCACGGCATCGCCGCGGGCATGAAGTACCTCTCTGACATGAGCTACGTCCACCGCGACCTAGCCGCCCGCAACATCCTCGTGAACAACAACCTGGAGTGTAAAGTGTCAGACTTCGGCCTATCCAGGGTGCTGGAGGACGATCCCGAGGGGACGTACACCACAAGCGTAAGTAGACATGGAACTTCCTGTTGGCGTCAAGCAAAAACAATTCCACCTCAGTCATGTCATTACAAGGTACAGCGTTGGCTTTTAGAAGAGTCGTCTTTTTTGTGTCTGTCTGTCTCTAACGTGTTCTTTCCTGAACAGGGAGGTAAGATCCCAATTCGCTGGACGGCTCCAGAGGCAATAGCATACAGAAAGTTCACCTCAGCCAGCGATGTGTGGAGTTTTGGCATCGTCATGTGGGAGGTCATGGCCTTCGGCGAGAGGCCCTACTGGGACATGAGTAACCATGAGGTAAGTGTTTACAGATTGCACTTTTCTCTGAGGTTTTGCTGTTGGGGCCAACGTTTTATGTTAAAAGAAAAGAAGCCTACCAGGGAGAGGAGATTTCATCACATTTAAAATCTTTTTGCAGGTGATGAAGGCTATCAACGAGGCGTTTAGGCTGCCAGCTCCGATGGACTGTCCCTCAGCTGTTTATCAGCTGATGCTGCAGTGCTGGCTCCAGGATCGCTCCAAGAGGCCGCGCTTTGGGGACATCGTCAACCTGCTGGACAAGCTGCTGCGGAGCCCAGACTCCCTGAAGACCATCGCTGATTTTGACCCACGGTAAGATTTAGTTACATACAAGACCAAGGGCTTGAAACGCACATTCGTCCAGTGCCGACCCTTCAGCAGCTGCCAACCAGTTCTTGGAAACCACCTTACAACCAAAGGTTTTTCCCAATGCTTCTTTTTTTTAAAGATAATGTTGAGTCTCACTTCTGTTAGCTCCTTTTGTACTCTTTCAGTCTCCCTTCTGGTTGGTTCTGGTTTCGCCATTTGTGGCATAAAACTCTGATAATAAGCACCGAAAGTCATGTGGTTTCCTCCAAGAAGTGGAACCTTTCTCAACTTTAGAAAGAGCTATTAGCCTAAAAAGAAACAGTATTTTTTTTTTAAACATGACCAGTATTTGATCATTAGGCCTCTGCATAAGAGGGACATGGTCTGAGTTCATGTAAAAAGGCTATTAACAACTCTGACAGGAAAAATAAAAATATAGTTTTTTATTTTTAAGAAAGTTGATAGTAGAGATAAAGACAGGAAACGGGGGGATAGAGAGAGGGGAACGACGTGCAGGCTGGAACCAAACCAGGGACCTTGTCGTAATCTGGTGTCATCTCTTTCACAACCCGGTCTCGTCTCCCTCCTGAATTGAACATTGACTTGGACTTCTCCCGACTTGACCTGGACCTGCTTAAAAACAGCAGCTCCCCGTTTACTTCAAGTTCAAAATGGGCTGAGTATTTAGGATTGCTTGGGGAAGAGAGGCAATAGCTTTAAGATGTTCTACTTAAACCATTACAAGGACAGACTGACACCGTGCCGCCAGGCTAATGACAGAAACGTGTGTGCACTCCTGCCAGGGAATAACAAAAGCACCATTGTATGTGATTGTGTGTGTGTGTGTGTGTGTGTGTGTATGAATGCATATTTTCCCTTTTGTGAGGGAGCAGTATGAAAGGACAAAAGGCTGTCAAGCTCATGTTTTAATTGGCTCTCGCCCTCACTGCTCCAACTGGTTTTCATCACCAACTGGTTTCTTGCACAGTCGTCCACCATCGGCCTTCGTTGTGGGAAAGCCTGTTGATCACTATCATTTAGATCTACTTTCCTTTGCTTGCAGTGTATCCATCCGCCTGCCCAGCACCAGCGGCTCGGACGGTTCCCCCTTCAGGTCGGTGTCCGAGTGGCTGGAGTCCATCAAGATGAGTCAGTACAGTGAGAACTTCAACTGCGCTGGGGTCGTCACCATGGACCAGGTCCTGCAGATGAAGAATGAGTGAGTGGGACATGATTTCAGATTTGGTGACTCCACATAATGAGTTTCGATCTATTTACTTTATTTGGTTCCGTGTGTTTTTGGCAAAGAAGAGGAACATTTTGTTGTCTAATTACGGCATAAATTCTAACCAGCAAAGATGTTTTTCCTCCCACGATGAAGTCTGTTGTGCCCCCCCCCCCTTATAGTTTATGTATTTGTTTTTCTAAAAGAAGTTGCTTTTATATAGCCTGCATAATAGTTTGCGCACAATATAATCTCCAGCCTCAGTTACAACTTGAGAAATATTTTAGATGGAAAAAGTAATGGAGGGAAGGAGAAGGAGTGGGCTCATTTGTGGTGGGGCGGTGGCTCGTGGTCTCTGCAGTCCTTATTATTCTTTCGTCTCTCCATTCTCTCTCTCGTCCCTCCCTTCACTGTAGGCAGCTCTGTGCAGCACTTTTGCTAGAGCCCCGAAAACCACCGGTTTTGCCTGTTTAGGGCAAAGGCCTTTTGTGGCTTCTTCAACATTAAAGGAGGGGAGGAAGAGGAGAGTAGCCTATGGAGCAGCAGCAGCTCGAGGGGATTAAGGAACTGAAATAGATGGATGAGATTTAAAGGCCCCGACATTTATACTTGTAGAAAGATTGAAGAGGTGCACTTGGAATATACCCTCTGAACTTATCACAGGGTAGTGTAAAGCTATTGGATCTTTTCAGATGTGTAGGAGCGCTATGGGGGTAATTTAATGAAATGGACTCACCCATAGTGAAGCACATAATATATGGTTGTTTTGAAGCAATAATGAGGGCCAGAGCTTTTCCTAACCGCATGACCAGCCAACAAGACCCCCTTCCCTCTGCCGTAGTGTAAGTGTGTCAGCAGGTCTTGCTCCTAATTTGGGGAGATGGGCAGACTGTAAATCAGACGACAAACCCCTTTGAAGTGTTTGTCATACAGAATGGTGTGATTTCATGGCCCCATGTTTCCATCTCGGGGCATCTGGTAGCACTCTTGGAAAACCAGCGGTTATTTACGACCCACCCTCTGCTTGCCAGACGAGTGATTCATGGTCAACGGGGAGAATCCTCGTTAAGTAATTAAGGCTGTAATTAGGGCTTTGACTTTGGGCTGCTGCGTTCCGGAGCTCTTGCAGGTTTGCATCATGTGCTCATGAAGAGCGAAGCCCCCAGTCATTACCCTTTTTAATGTCGGCGATAAATTGAAACCTCGGCAGATTGCTAACTTGGAACACACCCCCCACCTTTCCGTGCTGGTTCAGCGATCGAGCTCTGCACAGGATTGGCGTGGAGGCTGGCACTCTAGCACGTTGGATGAGTTGGTGATTACTACAAGGCTCAAGAGGCAGGGAGGTTGTGCGTGAAAAGTGTTGGAACAAGTCCAACGTTTAAATCCATGTGCTGCTCCTCTTATATTCTGTCACGTCTCCTTTCTTTCACAGGGATATTAAAAACATCGGCGTGAGGCTGCCTGGCCATTTGAAAAGAATCGCCTACAGCATCTTGGGTTTAAAGGACCAGACCAGCACCCTGAGCGTCTTCGCAGTGTGATCGTGACAACAAAGGGAATTGAATGCGGGCTCTGAAGCAGGCAGCCCTTTGAACTCTGAGCTGAGCTGGAGCGAAACTGCAGGCACGGCGTTGAATCGGCAGGACCAAGAGACATGTGCCATCCATTGGGGGCCGACTGAATCAGACTGACTTGCTGTACATTTTTGATTTCTTCATCTTATCCACATGGGAATTGAGCAAATATACAACAATAGATGTATCAAGTAGACTCTGTATATTTAGATCTCTATTTTTACTGTCTTCATCTTCTGTACAGTTACAATTCATTCCTCCAGTTTGTTTTATTTTTTTCTCATTTCGCATTCCTGCTTCAAGAAAATCAACAATCAAGTCAGTTCTGGGAACGGCTTCAACTTTACAAAATTGCACCCTGTTGCATCCAGTATCAAACAAACAAACGCAGTAAGTGTGACAGTGTGGAGCCCAGCCCTCACTTACGTGGAGGTTGGCACTGATGTCGCGACGTCTCCCTTTTTAAATGGCACTTTGGTCCACTTCCAGACCAATGAGGATGGAGGGTCGATCGCTTGAGCTGGCCCAAAGTTAAAGAGACGGTCTATAAACAAACACAGACGGACCTGGCGTTGCTACTGGCCTTCTGCTGGATCTGTGCAGAAATTAAGCTATACTCATGAAAGTGATGTTGTATGAAAAATAAAAGAGGATATATATCAGGTACTCTGTGTACAGATAACAAAAAATGTTGGGGTGACAATTTATAATGTAGCACTTGGATCTAGAATCTCATTGTCTTGGTTTGTCTCAGAATTGCATGGAAAAGGATGATTACACACAAAATCCCGAACAAAATGAAATTGTATAGAAGTGGTAAATTGTGTGAATTGAATAAGTTTCAGTTAGAAAGCTATCCATCTGTTCATAGCGTGCTGGTAATGAAGAGGGAGAGGGTGAAGTTTGCCAAAAAATGCAAATTCCTGTTAAGAGGATTTAATGAGTCTTGTTGTGGAGATGATTTCATACTTAATAATAGTTTGGTTTGCAATTTCAATGTCATTTATTTTTTTAGAAGCTATATTGATTCATATTTCGGTGTGACATGTTGACAGGACGATACTATGTTCTTTAAAAATGTCGTGCCTGGCTCGTTCCACACATTCAAAGACATTTTAAAGTGCCTGTTTGTGGGACATTAGTGGGAGTTTGCTTCTGTTTTTAATGAAGCAGCGTGCCGCTGTAGTGGGACATGTATAGTGGACAGTTTCCCCAGTGCTCTTAATTGATGACTGCAAATCATTGTGTTACTGATGTACACCTTCCTTTACTTGAATTTTTACTGTATTTTCAAATGCATCTATGATGCTCTTGTAGTGGATAGATCCATCTTTGGAAAAGGGATTTTGTTATTACTCTGGTTGACAGGTTGCAATTACCTTTTGTACATTTTGTATGATCTCACTTATTACCAAACTGATTATTTTTCTAAGTTCTCATCACTTTCCCAAGTGATGTCTCCTCCCTTTGCTGCCTTTCCAAACTTTTTGAGAGTTCCTTCATCGGAAAGCAAACTCCTTTCCTTTTTGCCTGTTTTATACTGTATTTAATAGCCTATTTATTTTTTACTTTTATTTATTCATGCTGAAAAACACTGAGCTGGGATTATAATTGAAGGTTGTGCTCTCATTCTCAATCATAAAAATTCACTGCATTTGTGGAGCGATGGAGTCTTGTGTTTAATTCGGCAAAGCCTGCTGTATGATTGGTGCAAGACGGAGCAGAGGAACGCTTTATTTATTTTAGACGGTGCCCGGATGGTTAGACTTCCACCTGGCTACCCTCATAATGCTGCAGTATGGTTTAATTCCAGTGTTTGAACCTGGAATAAACATGCATGTGCTTCATTACCTGCAGGGGGGAAGTGTCTAAGTAAGTTTAATCAAGTATACTTTAGTACAAATATGAGATACTAGAACTTTATGCTTCTACTTCACTACATCTGCACCCTGTGCTCCTACTTCTTAAACTAAATAAATTAAACTACCTAGCAGGATAGTATATGTAGTTTAAGTGTTAAGATTAGCACAACCACATAAACATCTGCACCAGTAAAATGCAACATGCACATTAATGCAGCAGTCATTTTAATCCAGAAACTTTATTTCTAATGGTAAAACGCTGACAGACAATTTGCTGCAGGATGAGTACTTTTTGTACTATCAGTATGTGTTGCTGGTTAATACTTACATTGTTTCCTTTCAGTAAGGTTCTGAATGCAGGACTTTGACTTGTCACATAATATCGAACTACACTACTGATGTCCAGACATGAACACACACACATTGTACACAACACACATCAGCACTCCTGTCAGCAATTCAAATTTCTTTTGTTTTAGATTAATATTTTGTAATCAAATCAACCAGATATTAAAGCAAGACGCATGAGATAAAAGTAAGCTTGAAAAATCTGATGTTTGTATTCATTTAACAGAGGCCGTGATCTTTCTTGGGAAATGACTCGCTGCCTGACTCCACGTTTTCTTTTCCCATGAACTCCTCTGTTGTGGATGGAAGGAATTCTGTCTTACTGCCTAGAAATATACAGTGCAACAGCCCTTTACATTGGGATTCTGGGTAGGAAGATATGGACAGGAAATGTGATATATTTGGAGATGCACTTACCAGACATGATTATGGCATCATTCACCTGTCTTTAACCTAGCATGTCTTTAATACAATACTTTCGTATTTTTAATATGCTCATAATCTTTGCATGTACGTATCAAAAATAATTAATAGTTTAACATGTAGAATTGCACTTGCAACAATGAATATTTCACGTTCAATAGATAGAATAGGTTACCAACAATGAATCTGTTTTTTCACAGCAGACATTTGACGTTATCGTCAAAACTAAGCAAATACGACCAAAATGTTATCAGCAGTCAGTCTGATGCCTAAACTTAATATAACTAATACATACATTTGGTGTAACGCCTGCTTCTCTCACTACCTACATTTACATCTTTTTCTCCCAAAACTAAACCAGAGGTCAGAGGTCAGACAATTCATTTGGGGGAACTTCCAATGTCTGACCTTTGAATGGAATGCTTCACAGCAGCGGGCAAGCAGGCGAGCGTACAAATGTCAGCGGAAAATGTTGCATCAGATCGCGAGACTCACACCTGCTGACGACAAAAAAAAGTGCGTATAGAATGCAATAAAATGGAAATGTTCACGCATGAGAATTCAAGTCCAGACATGCCCCCTGCTCACGTTGTGCTTCACCTTGACAGATCCACTTCACCTTATCTCACTCACTCACTCTGACCTTGCAGTGGCATGGAAGTCCCTGGCGCCTCGCATTTTGAAAATGATCGGCTTCGGCTGATTGATGCAAGCGACAAAAGCCGTAAATGCATTCCTAAGATAAGAGCCCGCGCGCTAGAAAGACAAGTGTCAATAGTTAGGTGCTGAATTAATCCGCGGCTCAACAGAGGAGCAGCGAGAACAAGCCCAATGCAGACGGGCCATGGGAACCTGAATCTGACACTTGTGAGTCCTTGTCCTTGACTTAGAGTTGGACGTGTGTTCTTGCTTCTCTTAAGCCAATAGGATGCCTAGAAATAGTCCTGGCTTTGTGTGGCGACTGTAAACTGAGAAAGTCTTCCACCACTTTCCGTCTCCAGTGTTTCACAGCGTGGTGGATTATTTTCTTTTTTTTCCCTCTCCCTCTTCCATCCTCCACGGAAAAAGAGGAGCGGAGCCACGACGTACAGCTGCTGACTGTACTGTTTGGTTTCATGCAAATCCACGTCTGAGTGCGTCCAAACTGACTGCCGGAGCAGCTTGGTTTATGTCCCTGTCGTCAGCTGTAATGTGATTATCCTCGCTCCGCGGGGGTTGAATGTGTGGAAGTTTGTGTCTTGTCATTAGGACTGTAAATGACAGGGATGCATGGAGACACAGAGAGATGGCGAGGGTGGGGGTGGATGGGGGTTAGCTGGAGATTTGAGCCCTACCAGGGCTTTACTGCAGGCCACAATAGCATGTGTGGTGATTGTGTTGAAGGCTTGGCGTCCAGGGCCAGGGCCTCCCCCCGTGGACTGTTGTGCGTGGGGGCCGCGGCTTTCGCTTTCAGAGTTTTTCTCCTCCTTCTTGTGGCTTGTCAGATGTCTTTGTTCAGAGGGGGAAGGTCAATTTGAAAAGACTTAAGGAAGGAGAGAAAACACTCCCATGGCACTGTTCATGTATGACCTCTCCCTATACCACCGCCCTTCCATTTTTATTTCAATTTTAATTTTTTGTTCTTATGTTTTCCTGGAAGCTCGCAGTGTCATGCGGGGATTCGAAAACCGGCCACGCTTAGGAATTTACATCCACGCTAATTTTAGCAATGGGTTCCTGACCAGAAAACACATCCTCCAATTTCTGTCTATATTGGGCTTCCTGCGTCTTTCCGCTGCAGTTTCTCTCACCAGCCCTCCAGGGCTTTTGCAGATTATTCTGCTCCCTAAATTTCCTCCAAGCCCCTCAATTTTCCCATTTTCACTACATTCTCAACTGAAAGATTTTATACGTCCTGATTAGGGGTGTAACGGTACGCGTATTCGTATTGAACCATTCAGTACGAGGCTCACGGTTCGGTACGCATGACGAACCGAATACGTTTGAAAAAAAAGAAAAAAAACGTTTTTGTTTATTAAACTTTTTTTTTTTTTTTTAACCTTTATTTAACCAGGTAGTCCCATTGAGATTAAAAATCACTTTTGCAAGATGTAACTAACAATACTACATAACATTAAGGAGCAGTTTTTGTTTTTTATGCTGATGTGTTGCTAAGAAGACACCCCAGAAGACGGGTCACTCAGGTATAGTTCCATCATTGTTCAAAGTCAAAGAATAACTTTATGATGTTAGTTGGAATGAATAAATATATTTTAAAATCAAGTACATTTCTCTGGCATTTATAGTTTTCTACTGTACCGAAACGTACCGAACCGTGGCTCCACCGTATCGTACCGAACCCAACCGTGTGAGTTTTGTGAACCGTTACACCCCTAGTCCTGATCCAACATTACGCTCTGAATGCTGCCAAAGCTCATCAACAAACTAAGCTGCTGGAACTTAATGATTTAATTAACTTATTTAAAGAGACAGTGAGGAGCAAATAATTATTACCAGCAGCGAGCATTTTCCCCAAATGTGCTGCTGCGATCTGTTTGATGTCAGCACCAGGCGACACGTGGGGGAGCAGAGAGCAGACACACACACACAAGCTGCTGCTGACATAAGCCTTGTCTTTCTGCAGACTCTTTGTATATTTTGAAACGCCGGCCTAATTCACTCCATATTCCTGCTAATGGCACTGCTGATGTCACTCAACACATAAAAATTCACACAAATCCGTCTTTGCGAGAGCCTATGAATGTCTCGGCGCTGCTCACCTAAAGGTGCCTTTCTGGCTATGCAGGAGGTTTTGTCAAGGAGAGAATCGTCAAACTGCGGCAGCACAGCAGTCTTACCGCACCAAATTCCTCCTAAAACTGCCTGCAGGTCTGAGGTAGCGAGGAGTTGAAGGTGCTACACAATGAAAAAGGTCACACATTTGCTGTTTTGAGAGAAGAAATATGCAGAGATTTTTGCCTTTTAGGAGATGAAGTTCCATTGAGGTCTGCACATGTAGTAGTTTAGTCTTAACAACTTATTGAATATAAATGTAATTTGTTGAATAATTTGTATTTAGACATGGTAGTTTAATAAGAGCATCTTGCAATGAATTAACCTCTTAAACACTAGCCCTATTTGTAGGCCTCTGCTCGAAAATAGCATACCCATACTAAGGAGACCACAGTTCTGTAACTACAAGGTATATTTTAATACTTTTTGAGGCTATAATCAGATCACAACACTGGGGAGATTGTCCAGTGGGTAATATTGTGTATATGTTGCTGGTTAATATAGTAAATGAAGATATTCAGGTTCGCCTGAAAAAAAAGCACTTATTGATATTGTGTTTTTGAAATAATGCAGCAGCTCCCTAAAAACTCTCCCAAATCACTGCACAACTGATCAGTAGTTGCTGAATAAAGGCTAAAGTGGGATAAAGTGAAGAATAAGAGGCTTTAGTACAGGAAGCACTTGGCCTCCATGACGGTACCGCTAAAACGGATTATTTTCGATGTTTTTGTACTAATATTTCATAAAACGTCACAAAAGACCAAGGATTTTTTCGGCTGAAGACCAGCGCCATGATACCCTTGTCCACTCACAGCTTTATACTGGTTCAACTGAGAGACAAAACGAAGGTAGTTATGATTTCTGTGTCGCATGCTAATGCTAATCGATGTACGGATTAGCCCGCTAGCTCTGAGCTAAGTGGTGCAAATATGGATTTAAAGCTGATATAACGCAGATTTCTGGCCAGGATTTCGTCCTTTTATCACACATTTTCTAGATGCTTATATGAGTAGTATATAGTTGTGTTTGGAGTGTGTAAAAAGTGACTTATATGATCGTGTTGCCCATACGTCCGGTAAGGCAAGGCAAGGCAAGGCAAGTTTATTTGTATAGCACATTTCAACAACAAGGTAATTCAAAGTGCTTCACATAAAACCATTAAAAGCATCAAAACATAAGGCAAAAGAAAAGGAGATTTAAAAACAATTAAGAACATTCATTAAAACATTAAAAAACAGTGTAAGAAATAAAATGCAGTAGTAAAATGCAGAAATGCAGGAAATTGATTAATATATTAATTGAATGTGGTTCAATTAAAGGCAGCAGCAAACAGAAAAGTCTTCAATCTTGATTTAAATGAGCTGAGGGTCTCAGCAGACCTGCAGCTTTCTGGGACTTTGTTCCAGATATGTGGAGCAGAAAAACTGAACGCTGCTTCTCCATGTTTAGTTCTGACTCTGGGAACAGAAAGTAGACCGGTCCCAGACGACCTGAGGGGTCGGGATGGTTCATAAGGTAGCAGCAGATCAGAGATGTATTTTGGCCCTAAACCATTCAGTGCTTTGTAAACCAACAGCAGGATTTTAAAGTAAATTCTTTGTAGGACAGGAAGCCAGTGCAAAGACATTAGAACTGGGGTGATGTGGTCCACCCTCCTGGTCTTAGTGAGGACTCGAGCTGCAGCGTTCTGAATCAGCTGCAGCTTTCTGACGGACGTTTTAGAGACCTGTAAACACACCGTTACAGTAGTCCAGTCTGCTGAAGATAAATGCGTGGACAAGTTTTTCCAAATCCTGTTGAGACATAAGTCCTCTAATCCTTGATATATTCTTCAGGTGATAGTAGGCTGATTTTGTAATTGTCTTGATATGGCTGTATCTGTAGATTTGTGTGTCATCTGCATAATTATGATAACACACTTTGTTGTTTTCCATAATCTGAGCTAGTGGAAGCATGTAGATGTTGAACAGAAGAGGCCCCAGTATTGAACCTTGGGGAACACCACATGCCATTTTAGTCAGCTCTGATGTGTAATCAGCTACAGACACAAAGTATTCTCGGTCCTTCAAGTAGGATTCAAACCAGTTAAGTGCTGTGCCAGAGAGTCCCACCCAGATTTTTAGTCTTTCTAGGAGTATGGCATGGTCGACCATGTCGAATGCAGCACTGAGATCCAGTAACACTAAGACTGAACTTCTGCCATTGTCTATGTTTAAGTGGATGTCATTGAAAACCTTAACAAGAGCAGTTTCAGTACTGTGGTGCAGTCGAAAGCCTGACTGGAAAACATCAAAGCAGTTATTTATGGGCAAGAAGTTGGTCAGCTGTTGGAAAACCGCTTTTTCAATTATTTTACTTAAAAATGGGAGGTTTGATATTGGCCTATAATTTTTCATTGTTGCGGAGTCTAAACTAGCCTTCTTTAGGAGTGGTTTAATGACTGCAGTTTTTAGGGCTTGTGGGAAGACACCTGAGAGAAGGGATGTGTTTACAATTTGTAAAAGATCAGTGGTCATGCAGTTTGAAATATTTTTGAAAAAGTGTGTTGGTAGAATATCCAAGCAGCAGGAGGATTACTTCAGATGTTGTATGATGTCTTCTAGGCTTCTACGGTCGATTTAATGAAATTGTGTCATGATATTTGAATGGATGTTATTCAGAGATCGGGACAACACATATCCTGTGGTTGGTGTGGAGGCACTGACTGCTTGTCTAATTTTCTGAATTTTGTCAGTAAAAAAGGAGGCAAATTGATTGCATGCCCAGGTGGATTGGAGCTCAGCAGCTACCGACACTGGAGGGTTTGTTAGCCTGTCGACGGTAGCAAATAAGGCACGTGTATTGTTCTTGTTTTTAGTTATGATGTCAGAGAAGAATGACTGCCTTGCATTTCTAAGTTCCAAATTATAATTGCGAAGTCTCTCTTTATAGATGTCACAGTGAACCTGGAGATTAGTTTTTCGCCACCTGCGCTCAGCTTTCCGACACTCTCGTTTCTCTATTTTGACGAGCGTAGCATTTCTCCAAGGAGATCTTTGCTTACCCGAGACAACCTTCACTTTAGTGGGTGCAATGGCATCAATAATATTTTTTACTTTAAAATTGAAGCCATCTACAAGCTCATTGACTGAGAGGCAAGAGAGGGCTGGTGTGGAGGAGAACTTCTGAATAAATAGTTCACTGGTGTTTTCAGAGATGTAACGCTTTGTCACAACCTTGGTTTGGACATTTGTGTGCAAGGAGATTGCACTCTCAAAGAAAACACAGAAATGATCAGAGAGTGCAACATCAGTCACAGCAACCTTGGAAATGTTTACACCTTTGGTGATGATTAGGTCCAGAGTGTGCCCCCTGTTGTGGGTAAATGAAATATACACATGTACACTTCTGGCTATCAAAATGAGCAATTTCTGGACGCTACTTATGAGCCCCCCTCCCCCCCAGAGCCCCCAAATTCGGGGGCGTCATGCTAGGACAAAAACAATTTCTAAACAGCTAATGTGACAGAATAAGTATGTACCGTATATAGAATTGTCTGCAAAAAATAAAGACCCATCAATATACAGAATTACTGTAGGTCCGCGAGTGTCTGTGATATCAACCGCAGGCCTCTGGCTCAAGCCCCTGCTCGCCAACAACATGCCCAAAACGTGTATCTCTGCAACTACCGTACGTCAGGGTATGTGTCATTGGGTATATGAGAATGAAAATGGAACGCAGCATGAATTAAAGATTTAATTTCCGCCTGACAAAACTGGGTCACATGGTTGATAACAGCACTCCAATTTCAATCTTGATTTGAAACTGGATCCCAGCTGCCAGTCTTAAGACAAACACATGATATGATGTGAGCTTAAACTCCAACTCCAAATATCCCTTTGAAATGATGGTAAAAATGGTTATCGTGAGCTTTTATCCGAGCCTCTTCTTGTTATTATGCAGGATGAATATGTTGCTAATTGACTTGTTTAACTCGTCCTTATCTGGTGTTTGTTGCGATGCCTGTAACTGCCCCCGGTGTTTCACTTTATCAAGTGACCCTGTTAACTGCAACTTTCAATCGGGGGGCACTTAGGTTCAAGAGTTAAGAAAACATATCCCTAAAACATCCGAGTCAACTATTCTTCAAGTATGTTGACACATAAGGAATTTGACTTGGGTTGTCGATAGGCCAATAGCTCCTAATATACACACACACACACATATAGAGCACAAATTTACCGGGAGATACAAAGTCAGACATACAGCTAAACAAAGAATGCAAATGCTAAGCAAAGATAAACAAACAGAAACATATAGCTATTATGTTAAAAAAAACAACATACAGTTTACATTTCTACGGTATACAGGCCAGTATACTATATTATCAGGACTATGGTGTGAAATTAGTGTATGGCAGTGAGACGAATGTTGAAATAAATATTTGGCAGATTATTCCATGCTGAAAAAGTTTCATCTCGTCGCAGCCCTAGAGAGGATTCACCATCCTGACACAAACTTGTGATCCAAACCAATTATTATCGCTGAAAAGTATATTTTTTATAATACAGTCAGAGATCTTTTGCAGCCAGCATCTAGAGGACATCAGTGGTACTGCGTAAGTCATTCCGCTATGGTGGCTCCTGTAGGCCTACTATGTGTGGATGTTTTCTGGAGCGTTCGCTTTTACCCTTTTTCACTGCATGGGTGGCATGTCCTGTAAATGTGCCTCAGATTACATCCAGTAAATGTTTTTTTGTTTCTATGAAATGAAGAACCAAGCTTTGAAGTTAATATGACATTTTAACAGCAACAAAATTCCCATAAAGAAAGAAAACGCGGTGTCATTATTGTAGTTGTCTTACCCAGCAGGATGCGTCTCTCTGCGACTTCATGGCTCTTTTTTTTCTTTGTCTCAGCCCCCCTCTTAATTTCCGCCTGTCTGCATATGTTTTGGAGGCCATTAATCGTCCCCTGCACACCATGCACCCCAGCAGATAATTACGGTCATTAAACCAATTAGGGAGCACATGGAGGGGAGGTTTCAGTCGGGGCCCCAGGCCTCCCACTCCTGTTCTTCTCTTACCAGGACGGCCGAGGTGGTCCGCTGAAAACGCTGGCAAAGCCTTGAATAAAGAAGGGAGTGAATTACTTCAGCCAAGCTCTGGATTAATGCAATTTCCTGTTGGTGTAGCCTTGACAGACCTTGCCAACTTTGCCTCAGGCCAAGTAACCAAAGCCATTAGCCAGCAAAAGTCCTCCCCATTTTCACATTCCCTTTTTTGTGGGACAAAGCAGTCATTTAGGTTTATGTCATCAGAATGTTTTCCTCAAGGCTCGGGCTATTTTGGTGCGTCTGTGGCAAAACACTGAAAATGAGGAGCGAAGATATCAGAAGGGGCAGGGGAGGGAGTGAAGAGTGGTCCGTCTGTCTGCAGACAGTGGTTTTCAACATGCTCAGTCTATCATGTGATTCTAGAGCTAATATTATGGTTTCATTGTGGCTGGCACAGAGCGAGTTCTGGCAGAGTGAGGCGCTAACACACAAGACATACAACTATGATTACTTAGTTATTGAGACAAATGGAACCGAGACTTCCAGTCACCGTCCGAATGTGCAGGCAAGCCACAGAAAGTCCCTCACACTCCCTCAGAAGGTCTCACACGATTAGTCGTGTTGGACAACAGGCTGTCGTCCCTTGTTTCGGCGAGGCATTTCCCAGCATTGCTCATGTTTTGCTTGGCACGTGTGTCCCCGAACTCTGCAAAGAGAGCATAAGTGAAAAGCCAGCACAGAACAAGGAGCTCCACACAGGTTGTCTCAGCTTCCTCATGAATACCACGTAAAAGTAGATCAAATGTAGATCTTGTAATGACTCCAAAATACATAAACAAAGAAAAACAAAATCAAATCCTGCATGTTGAGGATACGATGATGACAAGCACATGACGGTCCAAACAGGGCTCCAGCTAACACAGATGTTAATGGTGTGAGCTTTATTCTCGGGTGTCGGAACCTCCAAAGTTAGAAAATGTGGCTCAAAAAAAGGAAACAAGGAATGAAACATGAGGAGCAAAAACGACTTGAATCTGAAAGGGTTTAGCCACGATAGCCGCAAACCCTGCATAGAGGAACTGGGCGGATGGATACTGAACTGTTTTTCATCAATAAACTGCCACAATGTATGCTAAGCTAGGCTAACTGCCTCCCTACTCCGGCTCTGTACTTAATGCACATACATGAGAGTGGCGACCTTCTCATCTAACTCTTGGAAAGAAAACGCCAAATTCTGGCCAGTTGCTAAGCTTACTTTTTTTTTAAACAGTATTTCAATGTATAACAGTTTTTTTTCTTTATATTCTCATGATGTATATTTGATATGTTATATTTAATATATGCCACAAACATTAGTCTTGATATTTCTAGGCTCTGTCCCCCAAGTGGAATATCCACACTGCGGTGTTCAGCTCTGCTCTGATTGGGCCAACTTGAGTGTAGGTGATTGTGATCAATCATGTAGATCACGATCGCCTGAGTGATTATTGTGTTTGTGTCTATATATAGCTTGTTCTGCTTCGTGAGGGTGATTTTAAATTCTGCTCTCAGTTAGCCTGAAGCTCATTGAAAGATTTGAATTAGGTGGTCATTTTGGATATAAACCACGATGGCAGCAAAAATTACCAAAAGCTCAAGACTCTCTGATCTCAGCTAAAGGCTCACACCGTCTACCAAACAAGCCTTCATCTGAGCCTCAACAGGACTGATTTTGTTGTTGCATGTGCTCTGCAACCTTAAGTAGAGCCACTGCCAAACCATGTGGATCCGCTCCGGGTGTGAAACGTGAAGCAGGGTGGCTCTATAAAGAAACGTAAGCTTGACCTTGTGAAAGGTTTATAACATACTTCCAAGGCCCCCCCCCCCCATCATATTTAACGTATATCAGAGTTGGAAATTCCCACATTGACACAGACTGAAACTAAAAGTGAAGTTAAACTTCTCCTGAAGCTGGATCATTTAGATCAATTACAGAATCAAAGTAATTGCACCTGTATTCCGTCATAACTCGACACTCCGAACTGAAAACGTGTTTCATTTACTATGTGCACATAAACGGTGCTATTTGAGAATCATCCGGTATTGAAAGGCATCCAACTCCCTCTTTGCCTAAAGGGGAACAGAAATGGCTGCTGCTGAATGTCTGTGGCTTCCCAGTGAGGAGCATCACAGTATATGCAGACGTTACACATTCCTGCTCCCTTTGCTCTCCTCAACGACTGGGCTAAAAAAAAAAAACACGTTCTCATCTAATGAAATTCAAGATTTTCATTTAGTTTGATAGAATCTCCAGTTCTATAGGCAGTGGGACAAAAAGGTTTCTGCAATATGCAAGGTGAGAGGCAGGAGGGCCTCCTGCACCCTCCTGCGGTGGTCCACGTTTGGATTAACAACACAGTTCACAAGGAGTCAACAGAAGACACAGGTGGAAGTTTGAGGCATTGCTTTCTAAAAATATAGGGCGATAGATATGTGATAACAGAACTGCTGCACTTTTGCCTTTTCACCACAAGAGGTCAGACTGCTCCCAACCAGGTTTCTCTGCCATGCCGATTGTGTCTCAATATCGAGTTTAGGAATCTGAGTCTTTGAAAAAGTTCCATAAGATCATTACAAATATTCAAGATATATTTCACAAGTCCTGGAAGCAGAATGGTCCTCATCTTTCAGGAGTCAAGAAATTCTTAGGAAAAAAGTACAACTTCTATCTTATACTATCTCTAACCCTGACCTCAGTAACCTGGTGATGGAACAAAACCGACACTCTGTCAATGCTGTCAGACGTAACAATCAGGCACCTCGATGAGCAAGCAGCCGCTGAGTGAAGCCTCTGTAAGATGTGTCAAGAACACAGCAGTGAGCATTAGACAATGACTTGCAACTGTCCGTTTTGTCCTAAAAACTGCACTGTAATTTTGTGGAACGGCTAATTGCTGTAATATGACAGGCATCTGTCTGGAAACTTTGCGGCTGTGCTGTTGTATTTCTTTTACATTTTTATTTTCTTCAAAAAATACGGTAATACATAGGCAGTAGACTATAGTCTTCACTGAGTATACTGAGTGTCTCTTAAACAGGGAATAGTAAATGTATGAATGCGAATGAGGGATTTTCCACCAGACACAAAAGACAAAAAGAGTCAGCACACTTTTGCTGAAGATTTGATGAAAGGTTGTTTCAGGAAGAGTCCTCAGAAAGTGAGGCTTATTGTCCACACAAACCTCACCGCCTCCGCCCATGGAGGCCAGCCGATATGTATCATGTGTATCTACGTATATTAGCAATGATAACCCCATTTTATTTTATATCCACCATTACAAAAGAAAATATTTGAATGGGCCTGAAGCAGCTGAAAAAATTAATAATATCATTGAATATAATTTACAGGTGCTAATCAACCATAGCCTGTAGGCTTGTGTTTACATTGTAAAGCCAAGGGTGGATGGTGGTGGCGATCACCGGCTCGGTATGCAACAATTTGAATGCTGGTACAACACTACAGTGCCACCTTTTGTGACTTCATTTTCAAACCTCTTGTTCTGCATTCCTCTACGTCATAATGTGAGAAGAAGTACTTTTACTGTCACGGTTAAACAAACTTTTATCAACACGAGACACGCAGCTCTTTCTAATCCTCTGAATGGAGATATCAGCGTCCAGGGATTTGGAAATTTTATCAGCGCCATCTTCCCCTGCCCATCAAATAACGTTCCTTTGCCTCCTTTCTTTGAAAAATGAGTTAAAAAGAAACATGGAGTTGCTTGGTTGCCATGGCAACATGATTCCCCCCCCCCCCCACGGCATTTACACATTTCATTACAGGCGTGTGTGTGTGTGTGTATGTGTGTGTGACAGCGCTAACGAGGTCACAGGAGACGCAGCACGCTGTGTATTAAGGTGTGAATGTGTGTTATTGAGTCTATATGTCTGAATTTTCTTCAACTTAAATCTGTGAAAACTAGACATTTAAGATGTCAGAGTTCTCGGAGCATTTATAACCATAAACGGCAATAATCAGATTCTATCTCTTCGATACAGGAAAGCCAAAACATTCCTAAGCATTATGTACCGATACTCTCACTGTGAACCTTGTTGTGGTTAATTATCTGTTACTCTGTGACATACTTGACAAAACTGTGTTTGTACTTTCACTACCATTTGTTGCACAGTGCGAATTATTTGATGAGATATCGATTTCAAGGAAAACAGTTAAATATTCTTTCATGTCACGCATCAAAAACAGTACATTTGTAGCAGCAGGTAGACATTATTTGGTACTTTCATACAATGTGCTGAATTGTTCCCATATCAAAATAGCACTAACATATTTAACATATAGCTCTGCTCTGTCATCAAGCCCTCCATTCACAATGTGAGTCTCCTCCATACAGTAGGATAGAGAGGAAGAGTGGAGAGGGAGGAGAGTAGAAGAGAAAATAGAGGGGAGGAGATTCAAAATCGTCAGCAAACAGACATTCATGCTTTTTCCCCGATTTCTTCTTGCTCTCTCTCTCTCTCTCTCTGTCTCACCTCCCCACATTTTGTCTGTGTCTCTCCCTCACCTCTCTCCTCTCCTATACAGACAAGTCAGCCAATGCATCAGCCTGCAGCTCATCTGGGCATCCACTCGTACTCCCACCTGCCTCAATTCCTCGCCTCTCTCTGCTCCTCTGCTGGCTCATCCCTCCTTTTCCTTCCCTGCCTTGCTTCCCCTTCTCCCTCCCTTTCACCCGCGCCTCATCCTCAAGCCACCATGGTGAACAGATAAACCGCCCGACCGTCCTGACACCATGGGCGCCTGCCTCTGCAAAGGTCACAAAGGTCAGTGCCTGAATCCACCTGTTTTGTGCGTCCAAGTCCGTGTTTCTGTTTGAGGGTTGGCACAAGTGTCGACAGCGGGGCCGACAAACATTTTAAGGAGCACAGCTGTTTCAGAAAGTTGCATCATGCTTTCGAGGGACAGCTCTGTAGGTGAGAATCTAGACAATTAAGGAAAATTAACGAGGTCCCTGAGGCGATGACGACCTACTGAATCACACTTTTAGCCTGGCTGAAGTGCTTGCATGTATAGTGTTGCAGAGAACAAATGAAAACATGCAACCGACAACTTGTTTTCATTTGATCTTTTCGAAAGCTATTGTTGATCTGAGTGAATCCGTGGATGTCGCTTTAGAAACTCGACTCCGGGGGGCGGGAGAATGATGAGAGGGCTGTGAGGATCAGCGGACGACAGCAGGCGGCTTTAGGATATGACAGCTCCATCCAAATCTCAGATCCAACTTGAGGATGTGACTTAGGTTGCAATTTTCTCTCTCGTATTTGCCGTCTGCATGGAGCTTTAGGTGGAAATAAGGCAGGTGTTTGTTATCTGGATGAAACAACGATGGCTGGGCTTGCAGCGGGGGCCTCTTTCAGGAGGAACACAAGCACTAATTTGCGCTGTCAAAACAAAAGATCTGATCAAAAACAAAAGGGCAATTGAAGGTGTAGGCTACCAGCATTCTGTGACATCTCTGAACAACAATCTATGTGTTGTTTTGTCAGTGAGCGACATTTAACGTCACGTCACATTCTCACACTTATTTTTAGCCTGGATCTGTGAGTCTCACAATATGTTGTGAGATAAGAGGTCCCTTTTAACAAGGTGGAGGGTGATGATGGCAGTGCTTTCAAGCTGGGAAGAAAGAGGGAAGGCAGCTGTGAGGCTCCTGGCAGACAGCTAAGAGAAGAGCGGGAGTGTGTTTGTATGTGTGTGTGTGTGTGTGTGTGTATGTGTGTCTGTGTGACTCAGGGTGGGATTTTAACCCCATAAGGAAGGCGGGTTGGTTCACGAATCATGATGGATTTGTTGGCCTGTGGATAGCGTTTGATGAGGCCACAGCACGGATCGTGACTTAAGTAAATGGAAGGCTATCACTCGCCTCTTGTTGCTGTCGTGTATCCATAGCGACAGCCAATTGTCTTGACAACATCTCCCAAGTGTGTGTGTCCACGTGTCCACTGACCTTTCTCATGATGTTAATTCGCCATTGCTGTGAAGTGCGCTCCATTTCCTCTTGCCACTCGTATGAACCTCATCACCGTCAATTAAAAAGCGAATAGGCCGAGTGTGGGCTGGTGCAGAGCTAACTATGCAGAGAGGCTCCAGTTAAATGATGCTGAGCCTCGCTTGACCCTTGGCCGTTTGTCAACTGGGTTCTGGCTGTAAGGACCATCACCCTTGCAAGAAACACACCCACACACACACACACACACACACACGCAGAGCATGAATCTAACACCAGTGTTTGTTTGTGTGGCTTCCCACAGAGCTCCACTATCCCATGACAACACTGCAAGACCAGACTGAGGAGGTACAGCGGCCCTCTGTCAAGGTGAGTGAAAGCCCTCATCTTTACCTTGCAGGCTTTGGCCTGACATTGGCCTTTTCAGTGTGTCTGCCTCCCAAATGTAGACTGACAGCAGCGAGTATTGACTTTTAGTGTCGGTTCAGCAGAATTATAGCTTCTATCACCAGAACTCTTTTCAAGAGAAAAAAACAGTTCCTCTATTTGATGCTGTGTGAATTATTGGGGAGGCTATTTCTGCTGAACAAATTCCTTTTCATCTAAGTTGTATTGGGTTCGGGGAAGAAATCTCAGAGACAAGTAATCTACAATTCAGGGCAAATAAAACCCACACGATCTGTATTCTTAATACCACAAGAGATAATTATGAAACTATATGTTTTCTGTGCTGTGAACCGACGTTTTAAGTGTTTGCCGGCAGTGTTTGCTGCTGATTGAATGAAAATGAAATGAGCAGAATATTCAATGTTCACATTGGAAGGTTCTCAAACAGCTGTTCAGTCTGCTCCTCAGCCAGGCTCTATCACACTCTCCATGCAGGCTTACAGTGAAATGACCAACCTGATCAATCAGCTTTCTCTGTATTTGTGTATTTAAAATAGTAACACCCTGCTATTAAAATGAATGTCCCCAGCATTTTACAAATTCTCAAATATATATATATATATATATATATATATATATATATATATATATATATATATATATATATATATATATATATATATATATATATATATATATATATATATATATATATATATATATATATATATATATAAAAAAGT
The DNA here is from genome assembly GCF_949748355.1 of Melanostigma gelatinosum. NCBI lineage: Eukaryota > Metazoa > Chordata > Actinopteri > Perciformes > Zoarcidae > Melanostigma > Melanostigma gelatinosum. The sequence continues at coordinate 8,454,929 of NC_136641.1, read as the reverse complement.
AGACTTGTTCCTTTAGGTCAATTTGTGTATCTCTTTACTCTTCTGTCTTGTGTACTTGTTCTGTGCTTTGGGGCGACCGTGGCACACTGGGTTAAGAGGTCATCTGGGAACCGGGAGGTCAACGGTTCAATCCCCAACTGGGACGTGTCACGTGTGGGAGTGTACCTGAGCAATACACTGAACCCCCGGCTCCCCGGGCGCCTGTCATTCCCTATAGGGATGGGTCAAATGCAGAGAAAAATGTCCCCCTTAAAGGGATAAAGATAGTATAAATTCTTTCTTATTCTTGCTATAATGTAGCTAGCATACATTTTGACATGCTATTGCAGGATAAACACAGGTGTAATTTATATTATTAATTGTGGCCCTCTTCCAAATAGAATGGGACTATAATTAATAGTATTAATTACACCTGTGTTTACCCTGCTGTGACATGTCCTATTTCACATTGTGTTAGCTCAAGTTGGCCGATAGCCTTCACATTTCTAGCGTCTCCATCAGTATTGCATCAGAGACTCGTCAGAAATACATCACTCAAATTCTTTGTGGTAAGTAGAAAATAGATGAACGAACTTACAACAAACAAATTCAGAGTTATTGTTTTGTATTTCACAGTTTGATGTTGAGCTAACTGTACAGCTAGTTTTTGCAAGCTATCTGGACAGCTATTAGCAAAATCAACTTAAAGATATTACCACCATTGAAAGAATGAGACATTTGAGTTATTACATACTTTTACGAAAGTAGGATATGTTTGTATGGCTGAATTACTTTACTACCAGCCTTTTTATAACCTTTTTATTTGCGCTACAAAGCATCACAAATAGAATAAATGTTAAACCTACCAAACTGTGTCTTACAATCATTACTTAATGATACATTTACAGATATCATGATGTTAAATAAGAATTGTTCAGAATTAATTTTGTTAAAATATAAAAAGATCAGTTTTAATGGAAGGACCAAGACCTCTTTGGGTTTGCAGTGACCACACATCTGGCAACGAAGCACTTGATGTCAAAAACAGAAAGGGCCATAATTTACCCAAGATACCGCTGGGTTTTCCCAATTTTCCCATTTTACATTCAAGTGACTTTTATGCAACATTTATTTTGCCTGTAAAAGTTAATTTGGAATGGTTTCCAGCACTTTGAAGCGGCGCCATCCACTAATGTGTAAACATGTACTTACTTATTATCCCATTTTTCTTGCAACATATTTGGGGAAAAAAAGCTTGAAGGTTTTACTTTCAGATCAAAAATACTAAACCAAGGGAAATGCATTTGCAATGCAGTTTCTCTTTCCATATTGACTGTTGCCACTTGGGTGTATGTTTAAGTTGAAATTACTTTTCCACAAATTCCAGATGTTATTATCATCCCCATTTTGTGTGTGTTTGTGTGTGTGGGTTGAGTCATCACACACAGGACGTGATTGCCAGAGGAAGATGTATATAAATGTGCTGATGTGTGCGTTTGGATGTGTGTATGTGTTGTTTTTTATTCATGGATCCTGGTGATCTGTATGGCTTGCTCCTATGTGAGATAAAAAAATATCTATTTGTCATTCAAAATCCCATGTCAGAAATGGTAAATTATAGCTATTTTACTCGTTTGGATTGGAGAACAAGCTTTTCACCTTACATCAATGATAAAGATGTGACATTCTCCCTCCTCTTGCGCATTATATTGTGCAGGATGGCCAGAACCCGTCCAACTGCAGTGTGTCAGATAAAAGCAACGGCTATGATATCGGCGAGCTGGCCACCTCCTCTTTGATGGGTGAGACAGACAGACACACACACACAAACATAAACAGGTTGAGGTCATGTTGTGTTTCGTTATGGATGAAACGTATGAGACTGGGGAAACAGCAAGCTGGGGAATTGCGTTTGTAACCATGGAAGGTTAGCATTGTAATTGCCCTCTTCCTTCATACCCTTTAGCTCTCACACATATGCTGTATCCATCCAGACATGAGTAAACAGTCAGTTACACACACGGTTGCTTCACCCATTTGATTTTTTGCTTCACCTTTGAGTCTGGCTTCCTCTTCTCATCATGTCGGTGCCTCCTACTCTTTTTCATCCCCTGTTCCCCATCTCCACGGCTTCTCTCCCTCTGCGGGAGGTTAATCATCTGACTTAATGTGTTATGCCTTGCTGAACTTTCCCCAGTGAAAGCTCTTTTATTACCCCGACAGCATAATTATGAAGGCTGTGAAAACCTCATGAATATGTTAGACCAATACAGACATTCAGGCAGACAGCTGAGAGGCCCGACACCTGCTTTGGGAATGACAGAACCGGTCCAGTAAAAAAAAAAAAAAAACGCTTTTGGACATTTAATCACTTAATCACTTGTCAGTCATCATTTAAATTGGCGGAGCAAGTTCTGTTGAGTGGATCAGTCACAAAGTGCAGCCGACAACCTGCTGAAATCAGATCCCACTGCGGAAAACTTTGTTATTATTGTACTAATGGAATTACATTTAGAAGAATATCATGCAGACGTTATTGCTACATTTCATCTTCTCATATGCTGCTGTTTGATTGATGTATCAAGCTGATGTGAAGTTATCAACAGCAAATGGTTTGAAAAGCCCTGCTGGTGGCACCAAGAAACTGAAATGAAATCATTAGATTCCATGAATCTAATAGTGTTGCACTGAACAAAGGAGTTAATGGCAGTTCTGTTAACCTAACAGCCTCGTAGTGAGAGTAAACAAAGTTCGTCTTGAGGGAGCGGGCTGCCAAAGCAGTTGTTGAGATATACTGCTTCTGTTGCATGGACGGACAGAGTGACTGAACAATCAGATTCCGCATATATGAATGCATATGTGGCATTGGTGTGTTTAGTCATGCTAACGCTGTGGCTCAAGGAAGGATGAAGCCGAATGACTTTGGTGATCCCTGACTTTTCCTTTTGCGCCACCAGATGAAATGTCTCGATAACTGTGAAACTTTAACTTGTCATCTAGCTCCATCATCTGCTCACATTTTCAATGTGTGCAATGCTCTGGTATATGACCAAATACAGGCAATATAATGGCATCAGCCTAAGCATAAAGAGAATAGGCTTCTGGTTAAATCGTCCTTCGTGTTTGCTATGCTTCAGTTATAAAGCAATGAAACGGTTCAGAAGTAGTTTTTTTGTTCAGTAAAACTCATGTAATGATACTCTGGTCCGGTAATCGAAACCAGTGTGACATAACGAGGCCTTGTCAAGTGCCAACAACTGCACTTCCTCTAATGGTGACTTGAGGCTGACTCCAAATTCAATTCAATTCACATAGACACATGTTTTTTTGGTCTCTATAGGTCATCTAAACTAAAGGATGCACCAGATGCCCTGACACGTCGATAAGAATAAACCTTGAGAAAACTGTACCTGTATCTTTTTGATATTAGCAGCCTTCAAAATGTTTTTGTCAGCTTTTGATTTGAATGCAACACCTACACTCCATGTTTGTTCAGCCCCTTTGTTTCCTCACAGCAACAGCAGGGAGTGATGCCTCACAGTATGCGATACATGTCTATTTTTGTAAAGGGACTTATTCCTAATGGATTGTGGTTGCATTGTTGACGGTAACACTGTGTTGTAACATAATGAACAAGACTGCGAAATCCATACATTTCTTACAGCATCCACAGAAATGTCAGTATTGTTGATCCTTTGAAATAACATCTCAAAATACTGAATCTAGCTGTGGCATTACAGTGGGGCAGCTCCTGTTACATAGTATAGGTAATGCAATCTCAGAACATGCTAGTTTTCCATAGAATTTTTACCGCACTCTCGGCTCTATGGAACGTTTTAATGTCTTTCAGCCCATTGTTTGGTTTTACTGCCCAGATCTTTACGTTAGTTCAGTCTCACAGCTCTCACCAACCTCGATTCCAGACACAGTAGGCACACGGTTTCAGCAAAAAGCTGTTATGAATCAACTGCTACCTGCCGAGCACCAAAGAGAAGACAAGTGGAGACAAAACACAGAGCTAGTTACTGGACTTCCATTTGAATGCCAATGATGCTCCGTATCTGCCGGTTGTGTAAATCGATTATTGACCACCCGATCACCTTTATAATATACCAATGTTGTTTACATCTTGTGACCAAAAACATCAGTACATTTTCATGCTACCATCTAACATCATGGAAATGTTTTACTTTCGTTTACACAGAAAGACCTTTTGGCAAACAAATCAAATATTTCTTCTCACGTGCGAAATGCAAAAACAAATCCACATAATTTCTAGTCTGTTATCATATTTAATGTTGGATTAAAAAAAATCCAACATTAGGCAGAGCCTTAGAAATCAACAGAGACATATTTGCTAGCTTGCTGCTGCCCACTGAAACATCAAACGCATGATTATTCTGTGCACGGGGTGTGATGGCAACCTGATACGATCTGGTCATTTTGACACCGCAGTGTGGAGAGAAAGGCTAAAATATCAAATTCGACAAACAAATGGGATTTTCCTGCACTTAAATAGCGATGTGCACACCTATTTCCTCACCATCGAGTGTCAGCCAGAACAGAGCCTCATTGTCACAGTGTGAACGCTGGGTGAGACAGCAGTGGGTGTCACAGTGCACAAAAGAACACAGAGAAGAGTCAGTAGGTGTTGAGCTCAAATGAAAATAACATGTCAGGATTGTTTTTTTGTTCTCTCTCTTTCACTTAGCCCAGGCTGCCAACTGTCTTGGCTTCGTTATTATATCAAGTGTTTCAATATCTTGTTGCTCTGTCCTCCTCCCTCTCTTCTTTCTCGTCCAACCTGAACCTTTCCTCCTCATTGTCTTTTTCCACCTTTGCCTTTTCAACCTTTGCTTTCTCGTCCTTTCACATCATATTTAATTGACCTGTTCTGCAATTATGACCAAGGTAACCTGTCCTGTCACGTTCGCTTCAACCCCTCGTTCCCCTCGACCTTTTCTCCCCTTCGTGTGATTAAAATAAATGATGGCTCCATTGTAGTTTTGCCCAGTGACTCTACAGGTTATGAATGACATATTACTGTAGAGATCACAGCATCTCCATGAGATGCTGCTTGAATCTTGACATGAGTCCATTAAGTTAAAGCAACAGAGCTGATGATTTGAGTCAGTCACAATAACAATAACAACAAACCGATTTGAGTTTTGAATGAAAAAAAGACAGGCCTTGCAGAGCTTGAACGTTTAATTATTAAGGTGCGCTCTGACAAAACATGAAGCGAAAAAGTAATTGGAAAGATGCAGGTGAGCGCGATCTGTCGCTAGCGAACTTACAGCATTCAAAATCACAAAAATGACGCACGGCAAAAATTTGCTTTGGTTTCTGTCTGTGCACATATACCTTTGGAGCTATTGCACTGAAAGGACTTGTGTGAGCACAGCTGAGAATGCTTAACACTTTCTCATTTTTTAAAGTCAGTATGCAGAGAGCTGATGGACTTTCTTTCTTTGTTCCACTTTTTAATCAGGCCTAAAAACTAATTACAAAATAAAATTACAAAATAAGAGCAAAGTTGTCTTGCGTTATCTCATTGTGAGTCAAATTAAATATTTCATTTTGTGTCATTTTCATGATAGGTTTTCTACTCCTGTGGGCTTCTTACGGTGCTGTTGAAGTGCTGTCCGTAATCATCAAGAACATGTACAATTCTCTCCAAATTCACCCTTTGGTGCCGTTATACTGTCATTTTCAACCTTAATGGAACTCTGCATCAGACTGCAGCGGGAAAGAACAACTCTTTCATGCTTCAGGTTATGCAAATCAGGAGAACATGTTCACCTTCAAAGTCTGAATTATGCTAAAGTATTCTTCTCAATTCATAGCTTTACCCATTCTTCTTGCTCTATGTGTCTTCTTTTGCCATTTCCATATTTCTGTCTCTTAATGTGACATTTTTCTTCATTCTCTATCACATACTGTACACCATTTCATGTTGCCTATAACTTTAGCGTCTCCTCAAATTGTCTCCTTATATCCTCTGCTCCCACACTGACTGTATGTCCATCTAATCCACTTCATCATGATGCTGCCCTCCTTGTCTTCCTCTTATTTAGGTCTGGTGGCCACGATAAAGGAGCATATCACTAAGCCGACTGCGATGGCACAGGGGCGGGTTGCTCACCTGATTGAGTGGAAAGGTTTGGGTGGAGGTGGCGAGGCCAGGGGAAGCGGGGGCGGTTGGAGCGGGAACTGGGGTAAAGGCGGCGGAGGCTGGGGGGGTGTGGGGACCGAGCTGCATGAGGATGAACAATTCTACTCCCAAATGACGGATGAACTCAAGGAAGCTCGCTTCGCTGCAGGTGAGACAGACGAATTAATTCAATTGAAGGAAAACAAGTCGTGGTCGGTGGAGATGGAGTGACACTCGCATCCCTGTGGCCATTGCTTCTGTTTGATGGGCTTGTGCAGAGAGAGTGTCTACGAAAATCAATCGCCCTTAAGATGTGCCATTACAGTGACTCAAATCTAGAGCACTTATTTAGATTTCTCTTTGTTTGTGATGGCGGTAAAAAAACAACACTTGTGAGAAAAGGATCATCAGACGTGCTTGTTTCACAGGAGTAGCAGAGCAGTTTGCCTTGGCCGAGGCGTCCATGAATGTGTGGTCCCTGAATGACAGCTTAGACCAGCCCTCCACCAGTTTACAAGGTTTGTCATGTAAGATAGCTTTTGGTCTAAAATGTCTCTTTTTAACTTCATGTGAGATTTCCTAATGAGGTGCAAACTTTGCAGATCTGTTGTGTCTGAAAACAAGTGAACCAAAAGATTAAAATGAACCATTTCTGCTGTAATAGTGTGGATTTGTCTATTATTATAAGTCTTTTCTTTAATGCTACTGTTGGACTGATGGAACAAGACACTCAATCAATACCTGCTGTACAACTTCAATTATTTTATGTGTAATGCAAATATATATGATCTGATATGTTATATGTTAGATTAAAATATGGAACATTTTTCAAACTCCAGCTTTGCTCTTACCCACAGGAGCGGACGAATCCTGAGCGTGATGTGTGCATCACTGTCAGATGTTTTTATATTTTTTATTCCGTTTTTAACTTTACTAATGGAATTGCTGTAATGTCACACATGAAATTGTGTACACACATTCATGGTCTCCAGAGGATGACACCTGTTGACTGTGGTCATACCATATCTTGTTATTAAGCTTCACCATAATAAACAAAATAACGTCCATATTTTAATCAACCTCCACCCTACTTTGAGCTTAAAGGGGACATATTGTGCTAATATTTAGCTTCATACTTGCATTTGGGGTTTCTACTAGAACATGTTAACATCCATTAACACATCATCTTTCTCGTAATGTCTTTCTGAATATACCTGTATTCACCCTCTATCTGAAACGCTCCGTTTAAGCGCCTGTCTCTTTAAGACCGCCTCCAGAAATACCCCAGTATGCTCTGATTGGCTTGCAAGAAAAATATAGTGCACCTTGGTTCTAAAGCCGTGGGTGGAGATACTCAGATGAAGGGGGTGGTATGTTCTACTGAACCTGCACGTGACATATGAAGGGGAGCCAAATCTGAATGGCTTGTTGAGTCACATGCTATCTAGAAAGCCCACAAAAACTGACTGACTTGTCTTATTTCACAGTCTGTGGGTTGATAGGCACTCCAGATACTGTATGTTAATTATCCAGGTACTGTATAATTGCAGAATTGCGGCAGTGTATGGTTGATTGCGTGCAGCGCAATGTCTCAGGGAGACATCGATTCAAATTTAGAAAGTGCAGAAAATATCGCCATTTCCTCCGGGACCGAGTTCGTGCAAGGCGTACACTATGAAACGCAGATCGGCAGAGATCTTTTCCAGACGTTGTTTGTGTGCGAGTAATTGCAGAATTGCGGCAGTGTATAGTTGATTGCGTGCAGCGTAATGTCTCAGGGAGACATCAATTATTGTTTCAATGTATGTTTTAAATCTCCTTTACTTTTTACTACTGAATTTTATTTCTTACACTGTTTCTTTAATTGTTTTTAAATCTCCTTTTCTTTTGCCTTGTGTTTTGATGCTTTTAATGGTTTTATGTGAAGCACTTTGAATTACCTTGTTGTTGAAATGTGCTATACAAATAAACTTGCCTTGCCTTGCCTTTGTGCACAAGCAATGAAAAAGCGAGTTTTCATGATATGTCCTCTTTAATGCTGATATTACATGTTAACATGCGGTGCATTCCCCCCCCCCTGCATAATCACAGTCCACAGCTAGATAACTACTTTCAGTTTGTAAATGACACTTAACTTCGCCAATCAACATTTAAGGTGTCAGATTTGCCTTAATAACTAAAACAAATCCCAAATATATGGCCAAATATATGGTTGCTTTCAGTTCGTCTTTTTCATTGTAATTACTGTTTGAGCACATATTCAAATTCTGTTTTTGAAGCCATACTTAACATTAAATTAGTTTGAACTGAACAAAATAGAAATGTATCCTCTATCCCAGGGGTCAGCAACCTTTACTATCCAAAGAGCCATTTTGCTCTATTTTCCACCAAATAAAATGTGTCTGGAGCCGCAAAAGCCATTCGATATCACAGCTTATATACGTTTTATATATAGTTGTATTATATATACAAAAACTATAGTTTGTTGTATTTATGAAACAATAGAACAAGAATAAAGACAATTATTGACATTTTATTGCTATTTTAACTTTCATGAAGAGGAGAAAAAAATACACTGGCATGTGTAGGTCTACATTGAGGTCACAGAACTAAACACAGAACTATGCAGGCCTTGAGTCCTCCCCATAGCTGTGGGAAATAAATTTGAAATAAATATAACATATAGCTGCAGAAGTGAATCAAACACAGAACAAGTCAAGTCTATTTGGGTCCTTTCCCCATGTTTGTGGAAGAAATATTAAATAAAAAGTAGCTTACTTTGAAATAAATACAACATATAGCTGCAGCCTAATATCTTAAAATGAGTGAAGATAAACAATAGGCAGTTTGTATTTAAGTAAGACTAAAGTCCATTTCAGTGCGATGTCATCCTCTTCTTTCCTCAGACACGTACAGCCATCAACCGTCGCGCCTGAACATAAAAACACAACTACATCAGTTCAGGATCTAAAATTAATATTTTTCTCCAAGATAATAGCCAATTAAATGATAGTGTTCTCACCTGTTTAATGTGACTTTTGTTTCTGAACATCGCTGCAGAGTTTCTCTATGTCAGGGCTGTAAGATGTGACTTTGAGCTTCAAACAGGACTGCAGGCTGTCATCTGTGAGGCGGGAGCGATATTTAGGCATCTCCAGCTTGATCTTTTTCAGGACATGCTGTGTGTTGGGTCTGAAAGTGTCTTTCAACATTCGATTTTTTGTTGTTTGCAAATTTCTCGCCACATATTAAGCATACAGGTAGGCCAGCGTTGTTGGCAGTGAACGCAAATAAATACGTCCACGCAGAATTAAATTCTCTATTCTCTATTTTCTTCCAGGAGTTTTCTTTTTTTGGATTTATCCATTGATAACCTTACCGAGTCTACAATCACGACGAGCCACCTGCAGGGGAAGGCGCTTGACGGCGACGTAATAGGATGTGATGCACATTTTAGTTGACTCAATATTAAAACGTTTTTTATTTTCCATGACACAGTATCACCTCAAACTCCAAGATATGAGGTGTTCCCTTTGAAAGATTGTCCACTGACAAAAAACATAAAAGTAAATAAAACATCTTTTTCTTTTTTTTTTCTTTTTTTATTTTTTGCACAAAGACTCAGGGAGCCGCAACAGAGGGGCTAAAGAGCCGCATGCGGCTCGCGAGCCGCGGGTTGCCGACCCCTGCTCTATCCATATATTTTACCAGCTTTGGAGGGAATTCGGTGTATTTAAATGGATTTACAGTTATATGTAATCTACATGCAGCAGCTGGTTCAGAATAAATTCTACTTTTTTTGATCCAAGTCAAGCACTGAGTGCATCTCTATTTCTAGTATATACTAGTGTGACTCACACTGTTATTATCCCTCCTCAGCTGCACAAACCCACTTCTTGTCCCAGTTCTGGCTGGATGGTGGAAGCGTCAGCGTCCCTCAGCACCTGTACAGCATCCACGCCCAGACTTATGGTGACAACAGGGCGGCCAACTTGGTCTGTCCGCCAGTGGTCCACACCGTTTCCCCAACGGCCAACATCCAGCAGGACAGATGTCGTCCCCTCGACAACAGAAGCACTGCGACTGCAGAGGCTGCTGTCCGACACGTGGACAGCAGCTCGCTATCCGAGGATGACGTTTTTTATAACTAGGCTAAACAGGAAAGCGAGCCAGCAATCTTGACGGCAATCTCTAAAACGAGCCCTACTGAGAGGACTTGAGTCCCATCCACCAGCAACGGCTGACCCAAAACATAAAGGCAAATGGCTGGCCTGGGGAGGTTTCAGTGCCTGGTCCTCAGATACAAAGACTCCAAATTGTATTTTCTCCTATGTTGAGGCGTGTACTTTTGTGAATGTACATAGTTCCATTGTTCATTTTTATTTTTATTCAGCATACAACAAAACACTAAAGCAGTATAGAGTATCGAAAATAACATGAAATAAATTGAAACTATGTCTTCTTTGAGGTTTACCAGCTGAATCTAGAGAGAAGAAGAAGTCTGTTGTAAAGGAAGTGTAAACACAATTATCGAGCTAATATTCACACTTTTTCATTCAGGTGAATATTGGTGTTGCTATCAGGTGGCCAATTAACGTTTTTGATGGTCTTACTTGGGGGTGCCACATCTAGATTTAGACCTGTAAAGACAAGGTAGACTGACTGTGAGTTTAAGTGAGCCACTAGCCACCTCCATCACAACAAGATGTTGATAAAACTCTGTCTAATTCGGTAATATGTGTTTGGTGGATATGTGTCAGTTCACCTGTCCCAATGACGTTTTAATGGTCTGCAAGGTGATTTTCATAGTGTAGTGAAATAAATCGAAACCAGACTGCATGGAGGGTAGAAAGCCAATCTCAAACTCTCAAAAATGCATCAACATTGTGTTATTTGGTGTACAAACAGTTTCATAGGCTTTTGTTTTCATCCCCACATATTATTCAGGGTAGACACACTTTTAATATTGCTATGTTACAAATTGAGGGTCAGGGAATGAGATCGCCTGCTATCGCCTCAGTGGACGAGACCCTGCTATTTTCAATAAAATACGAGACTATAACCTCTATTACATGTTAAGGAGCCTCCAGCGGGTGATGGTGTTGTTATCTTTGGGCAATGAAGAAGTGATATTATGACCAGAGCCAGGCTTGTGTCACTGCTAATCAAGAAAGAGATGGATTCACGTTTGCTTAGAATAAAAGTAAGGCCAAGGGATGAGCTTATTTCCTGTGTGTTGCTGATTAGATTTCTTTGGCCAAGTCTTCTAATATTCTCTTCATCTGGAGGAGAAAATAGAGAAAGAAATAGGGAGAGAGGGAAGAGACTGCTTTGAATTCGTATAGAGCCATTTTGTCTCCCGACACCCAATTACAAATGCTCTTGTTTCCAATGTGTATGTGGACGAAACAAACGCCCAAAGAGGAACCAAACAAACTCAAGCTGTGTGTGTCATTAACAAACATTGAGTATTATATGTGTGGCTGTTAGTGAGCGTGAATACACACATAAAACACAAACACGTATTACCTCTGGCCATGTGATGATCCCGACCAGCCTTCCCTTGTCTGCGACAAACAAGGTCTGAACCCCAACCAGACTGAGGATACTGTGGGCCTTAGAGGACGCGAAGGAAAAGGGATTAGAAGTAAAAGTTGCTCACCATTTTGGGAAATGTGATTATTCACTTTCATTCCGAGAGTTAGCTGAGAAGATTGCTACCAATCTTCTGTCGTTATACCTGCAATAACTATCACTTATAATTGTTCAGTCATGTTTCTGGCCACGTAAGTGGAATATTCACTGGCTTTTAGCTCTGTTTTTGGTCTCCACCAACTCCTGAGGGCAACATCTTTCACTGCTCGATGCTCGACTATGTTCACCAGCTTCACGTTGCTAATCTTGCCTCTCCGCTGATTGGTGCTGGGCCAACCCATTCTCACTCCCAATGCCTCAAAAACAGCAGCTTGGTCAGTGGCCCTCGCTACAGAGGCTACCGTTGGCGTGTTTGCGATGCACTGGGCTTGGAACTAAGTCCAATGCAAACCACGTCGCTGAAAAGGCTCCGTAAAGCTGAGTGGAGCAGCAGAGTTGCTCAACGTCTCCCTACCTCCTGAACGCTGGTGTGAGGTGATAACAGGACAGAGGTCGGGTAAATGCAGCAGACCTCATCCAGATGTTTCTCCAGAGTCTGAACAGAACACAAAATGATTGAACGTGTGTATGCATTTTCGAACAGATGCATGCTTGTCATTCAGTAGCATTTGAGGAAGTATGATTTACAATTGTGTTGTACTGTCCTGAATATGTTCATACTTGCTCTACTGTTGGACATTGCTACCATCAGTTTTTTAAAAGCAGCTCTATTTTTCTAACTCTATAATGCTTTAGAACGGATGTCAGGTGTCATAAGATGAGCTTTTACATCAGCCAGCGGAATGTAAAGACATGACCTGCCTTTTAAACAGCATCAGACAATGCTGCAGCTATACCTGTGTGACTCCATCCAGCCTTTTACCTCAGCGGTGCAGCGGCGCAGGAACATCAGCAGCTCTGACCGGAGAACAAAGCCCAGTATAACCTGCGAATCTTCAACAGACGAAAGGAGAGCAAATTAATTTCCGTCGCCACAGTCGGTGCAACAGTTTCGAGTGTGTGCAGCTCTCTAGTGGGCTGTGAGTCCTCTGTTGCAAACGTAAAAATTCAGCAATGTATTTGCAACGATTTTCTCACACTTGTCGCCTCCTTGTCGGGGGACTTTAACACTGCTGAATGGCTGCAGCTTTTTAAACGGTTACAATCATCGTGTTCCTCCATTCTTTTCAGGGACTGTGTTCATCCAGTGTGTATCTGACATTTTCTTAAATATCCTGATGACTGTGTGTCAATAGTCTATGTCCTCACTTATATCGATTTCATTTTTTTGTGGGAAGATTTAGACTAAATATGATTTCCTTGGCAAGACTGCCAATAATCGAGTAAAATAATCGAAATATCCTTGTCTGCGCACCATGTGAGTCCACCACAGGGATTTGTGTGTCAGTGCTGGTGTTGACAGCATGCTGAACCTCCACTCGCCCAGCTGCTTTCTGAAGCTGCACTGATTTCCCTCCCAAAACCTGTCCGACTGGTGTGGAAGGAAGCCTGCAAAAGAGAGGAATCGTGTCACACCTGGAACAAAAGCAGCAGTGGCTAAATCGAATACATCTGAAGGTTAATGCCTTTTCAAAAGCAGTCTCGGGTTGTAAGGATTCATCAAATCAGTGGTTTGGTTTGATGGTGGATCTGACACGAGTGCCCAGGTACAAACAGAAGCAAATTACTTCTGTCAACAAATTCACAGGGTACACAGGAGACTCTGGGGAAACCATTTTCAAGTCGTTTCTCAAGTAGCGTCTTCTGTCAGACAATAAGTCGTCTCCACCTGAATGCTGTCTACAAGGAGCTGTGGGTGACGACGACTTGATTTCCATCGAAGCGTATTATTAGAGGCTGAAAATCCAGTCTGCGTGAGACACAAGTGTGGAGGGAAAAACCTCAGTGAGGCCGGTAACTGCTGTCAGCGAGAAGGTATGGTGTCATGTACCCATGTAACCTACAGCCACAATAGTGATTCATCAACTCTATATTTATATCTAATCAGTGCTTTCAAGGAATATTTACTCATAGCAGAATATGATGAAAAATGACTCTGAAAATGACTTGAGAGGTGAAGTGAGACTGAGACCGGGTGTTTATGTTGAGAGATAGCGAGGGATGTTTTTTAATTGTGTTTGGTTTGGCCTAAAGTACAAAGACCACACCAACAAACAAAACTGTTGGATCCATGAAGTGTCGATTTACATTTTAATGGACAAAAATAAGTTAATTGGAAATGAATCTCCCGGCAGTGTAGCCTGAAAAAGTGATTTTCTCCAAGAGCTTGTTGCATTAGAGATGCTTTACTTTGTAATAAACTGTTCTCAGGGCAGAAATATGCACATGCAACTCATTTCCTTTTAGGTTTTCCTCCTTCAGAGCACAAATTGAGAAAAATTGCTATGCCGGTGGTTGATCGAGCTCTCTTGAGTCATTACTTCGCCTGCTTTTCAAATTCAGCTGTTTAAAATCCATCCTCACACCTGCAGCTTTCACAAGATGTCACAGTCTTTAGCTACTGTATGTGAATTAAGGGTAACTTTGACCTAGTCAAGGGAATGAGAGAATCCTCTGCACTTGTGCCTCACACTCAGCCAGATTTAGCCAGGTTTGTGAAGTATTTCCAGGACTTTTCACACTGCTTCCATATTATTGATTGTTTCGTGATTGTGTAACTGCCGACACGGAGGCGATCATCCCAAAACTTGGTGTATTTCTTTGATCCATCTGACACCTCGTTTTTACTTACCGGGGGCACGCCTTCACCAGAGAGGGCAGGTGTGGCAGCCTCTTGCTGATTGACAGTGCGTCATAGAAAGATGGGCGTTGCCCAGAGCGAGCAAGGGCATTGGCCAGCAGAGTGGCAAGGAGGATGGGTGCAGCGTGGCTGAACTGACCGGTTAACTCTAAAGCCAGCAGCGCTGGGGACAAGGTGTGTGTCACGGCCCCGGAGAAGGCTGCTGCACCTACAAGGCAGAAACCACATTAAGACACGACTCAAAGGCTGTTTTTCAACATTGATCCCATTTCCTATATTTTGTGTGGACATCTCCACACTGTCAATGTACGTCTTTGCCACCCCGTATTGAAAAATGTATTTGTGTATCCTTTGGGTACTAATGGTGTTATAAACAGTTAGTACTCAAGTTATCTTGATCACTTAAGTATTTTAACATGATAGCACAAATCTACATTTTATTCAACATAATATTGCTTCATAGGGTTATTACATCCCGATAACACTGAATATTTTAAAGTTTCTGGAATATGTTTACGTTAAAAATGATCAAATTCAGATATTGGTCTAAAATATGAGCTCTTGGCAGATTTGGTGAAAACATAGTCCGTGGCTCACGGAAACTTACAGTGGTTAGAGGATACAACATTAAGAAAAAGTGCATTAAAGAGGGATACAAACACTGCAGATATACAGCTCATGTCTTCTCGATATGAACAGCAAAGAGCCAGTGATCAATGTCTTCTACCAGCAAGTGCATAGCCCCCAGGATTTACAGAAGCCCACTGCTGGCCTGAAGTCAATCCAGTGGAAGACACATAAGCTACTCCTTCTCCAAACAAACGGCCCAAAGCTGCCCCTGGAGAACAGAAATAGAAAAACACACACACGTAAGAGGAGTTTCTCGATCTTTCAGATTACGGAACAGCTTTCACATGCCGGTGAGAGGATGCAGCAAGACTTCAGGTATTCCGCAAAAACAAAAACTCGCCCAGGTGCTTCTCTTTCACTCACCATAGACAAACACTGGCATGACGTACCCAGCTGGCAGAGGCAGAGTGCAGGCGAGGACCAACATCCACATCTGAGGACAAACAACAGACACACACACAGTCAACTCTACAAGCACAGCAGATGAGCCACTTGTCGCGCTGTGTGCATGGAGATGTTTCCACTGCTCTCGAATCAAGTTTGCAAAAATAAACAGATTTTTTTGCCACTTCACATCTACAGCTGGTGTTGAGGGGACAATCACAGTAAGCCGATCTCTTCTCAATGCAGAAATGTCCACATACAAAAGCATTTTTTTTTTTTGCAACAGTAAGTAAGGCTTCCATCCGCTTGGAGTGCAAATGAGAATGTTAGATATGTGCAGTGGTTGATGAGTTTTTTAATCAATACCGTCAACTCTGCCAACACTTGTCTGGCAAGCTGTTCTCTGTTACAAAATCACTGAATCCATCCTTTTATCTGCAGTGTTGTTATGGAAGAGCATCAGATATCACAAGACATTTCAGCATGAAAGGGTAAACAGCCTTTAGCTCGCTACTGTGCAAATGTCAAGTACTGTATGTTAATTAAGGGTCACTGTGACCCAGGGCAATAAAAGGACTGAGTGCTTTGTTGGTTATAAGTGCAGGCAAGGCAAGGCAAGTTTATTTGTATAGCACATTTCAACAACAAGGTAATTCAAAGTGCTTCACATAAATACATAAACACATAACTGATGTTATTTCAGGTAGACAGATAGATAAAAAAATACTTCTTAAATGGCTTTCTCAATTGCTTATACCTTCATGAGCAGAAAGACAGCCAGAGAAAGGACTGGGCTCCCTGGTGAGCTCCACTCCAACAAAGGCTCGGGCCCCAGTTGAACAGAGGCATTGTGGGATTGAGAGCTCCACTGCCTGCTGTCCAGTAGGGAGGTTAGGAGCTGCTTCATGGTGAGCTGTGAAAGACATGTCTGCCATTCAGAGTGTTGTGCAACCACGAGAAAGACTAAACAAAGGGTCAACATTAAAGGACGAGTCTGGCATTGTTCTATTGTTGTTCTTACTGTCTCAAGAAAAGACATTTTTATCTAATAATCCATCTCTCAATACTGTATGACAAGCACAACATTTCCTATATGTAGCATGGCTCCATGTCATCAGTTATGTGTTTATAAAGCCCCCAAAAGAAATAAACTGTGCCTTTAATTCCTACCTTAGAAGCCATATATTGACCAGCAGAGGGAGGAAATGTCAGAGATGCCAGGAAGAGGGCCACCATGCCCGAGTATAGACCCTTCCTGCAGAGACGTATTCACACATACAGCCACCATTGTTATAAGTTCACTCTCATTTGGGTGAATCCTATTGAAATTTAAATGCATTTCAATGGGCTGACCGCTCCCTGTGACTTCATCGCAATAAACTTCAGCTCTGGTGCTTTTCAGATCTATGCTTTCAAAGGTTTACAATGTTTTACACTACTTAGATCTGGAGTATATATGAAATCGCTAGGTTTAAAAAAACAACATCTAATTGTAGCTTGAAAGACCCTGCACAGTCATTCATCATCAATCATAAAGCTGTCAGTTGCATATCAGTGTGGTAAAATGGATTCAGGCGCTAACAGATTTGTAATACAGTAGACAGAAACACACCATTGGCCCCTCAATCTGCTTGAACTAATACTCATCGCTGAATCACTATCAGGCTTTCACATCGCAAAGAGCTCTCACTCTGTCGTCAGCATTCTGATGAAGATGGGGTTTGTTTTGATGAATCGCAGGATACACCGATGGCAGAGGAGGTAGCAGCAGCTCACAGCTCCACACAGCAGCCTGTTTGCAGACGGAAAGCCAACTCAGTCCACAGCGGGAGGCAGGAGGCTGATTTTAACCTCGTCATTAGCAGACTGTCGGAAGTCATTATTCTCGGGGAAGTGATGAGGAGGAGGAGGCCAGGAAATGATTGACTTGAGAACAAAAATAACTCTGAATGCTGATTAGAATATAGGAGGAATGCAGAAAATGGTCAAAGACTTTGAATGCTAAAATGTCCGTTTTTATTTGTGGGACTCGACTTGTTTAAACTATGCAGACGCTGTCAAAAGTAAACTCACCCCAGGAAGGCAAACAGAAGAATCTCCAGTGGGTAGAAAGGTAAAGCAGAGGGGAAATTAGTTTTGAACATCGCCTGAAGAGTCTCTGTGGACACAAAACAAATTGAAGTCATCCCTCTTATTTCTCCCACAGCCTCTCAAAATCTAATCTTCCCTCACTTTATCGCGCTGAGATTTTATTGAAATTCGCCCTCGGTCAGCGGAAATGTTTCTGCTAATTTTGACAAAGTTGATGCTCCCAGTCATTGTCCTGACAAGTAATTAGATGGTTGTCAACATCGCTGACAAGCTGAAATGAACAAATCATTATATTTACTTTGAAATACGTTTGTCAGTCGGCCTTCAACTGTGACATTCTCTCGTGGGAGAAGAGTACGGAAAGGATCGGTGTGCAGGATTTCGTGGCGTCTGGTGGTGAGGTTGCAGATTGCAAATAGCTGAATACTCCTCCGCTCGCCCTTCCCTTTCCAAGCACTTTGGAGAACTACGGTGGCCTTCAGGTAACATAACAAAACGCAAAACTCTCGCTAGAGTCAGTATTTGATTTGTCCATTCTTGGCTACTGTAGAAACATGGCGGTGCAGTGGAAGAGGACCCCGCTCCCTACGTAGATAAAAACGACTCATTCTAAGGAGATTATACAATATTTTATCCTACACACTGGAACCTTGAAACCAAACTCAATTTAAAAATGTAACATTTTAATATGACCATGCTTATTGGCAAACATATACACACTAAAACATAACTTTTTTACAAATCGTTAGGGTTGTCTGTTGATTTCAGCACATATGCTATGTGGCCAAAAGTATGTGGACACCTGGAAATTACAGCCATTTCTGATTGTTTCATTCATTCCAAAGCCATGGGCCTTGATTTCCAGCTGTAGCAGCTCCCACTCATCTGGAAGGGCTTTCAGCCAGGGGCGTCCATTACCTCCATCTCCACTCCACACTGAGAACAGGCGGAACATCAACCCCCCACAGGCGGCTGAGAAGAAACATGGGCAGTAATGCCTCAGGGCAAAGTGGGAACACATCACTTCCACGCTGAACAGCACACCTACAGGAGCAGAGGAGAGTGAGGAAGTCACATCAGACTTTTCCAAAAACAGCAGTAATTATTGTCTGCTAAATGAGCAGAAGACAGAAGAAGAAAAGGAATGATCGTTTTGCCTGCGTGTGTGGCAAAAATCAAGCAAAAAGGAAATGTAAAAAATATGCATTCAAAGTGTTAATCTGTAATCGTATATGTTAATAATGACATTTTGAATTCATCTTGCAGTGTGAGCACAAATTGAGTTTGAGGCTGAGGTGCTGAATCCCGATGAGGTTATGAAAGGTCATACAGTGAGCTGAGAGAATCAAAGCATCGGGCCGAGAGGCGACCAAAGGAGGAAGATGCTGAACACATTATGATGAGGATAAAAGGAAAGAGCAAATATGTGAAGCTAAGAAGTGGGAAATGTCAGGTGGAGCTGCATTAACCAGAAAAGTGTGATAATTCCTGATGCTGAACCCGTACTGGCTCCCTCACCACTGATGGGAGCTCCAAAGCAGCTGGCTACTCCGACGGCAGCAGCTACAACCAGCATTTCTCCAGCAGCTTTTTCCTAAAAGAGAAAGATGGCATAATGTGCCGCCTCTTATCAGACCATAATATCCTCCAGGAAGTAACAATGAAACTTTTCAGAAGGCGGTTTCTATTCCAACCAAATGCATTTTCTTTTTTTTGTGAAGATATAATACAATATTTAACTTGATTTCAGAATGATATTTACTTATATCCTAATAGGCTATACCTTCTTCATCATATTGTGAAAAATATTCATAAAGTAGAAAAAGGCCATTTTTAAAAATGCATAAATCTCTCCATTTTCCTGCAGCTGCATTCTTTCTTAATTTTTTGACGTTTGTCAGCAAATAGTTGCATATTTACACATCCAGCAAACACGGAACAACATGAGCATTTTGAATAAAAAAAAGACAGTAGTAGTAGTATGACCTGCACATTGTTTCTTTGCTCCCAATCTGACTCGAGCAGTCATGTTGCACATGTGAAATCAAATGTTATTGTCAGGGCAAAGAAACAGCATGCAGATTCTGCAATGCTTTACCCTGATAATTCGTGTTTGGTTCAGCACCCCTTCAAGAGTTGTTGGATGGTGCGTACCTCCCTTCTACAAAGCCATATTGGCTCGAGGTGTAATGGCTGAATCTGAGTCCAATATTTACTCTCCTTTTAGCTCCGTTTTGGTTTCCACCGAGTGAAGTGGGTAAACCCATTGCTGAAATTCTTTCTACGGTCTACCTTCTTATTGGGTTGTATGAGAGTGCAGAGGTTGCTCAGATAGGCTCCAACCATGGTGGAAAGATGCACAAACGGACCCTAATGTTAAGAGACAAACATAGAGAACTGTGACGTACAATTTCAAATGGATGCTTCGTATGACAAACAGGTATACTGAGACGCCTCTCACCACTTTGCCCAGGAAAACAGTGCTGCCGGCTGCCAGTGTACAGATAAGGCCCAGGAACTTGGTAAACATATTAGTGAGAGACAAGTAATGAGACATTTCAATGCCGGCCAGCATGGTTCTCACCTCTGGTATCCCAGAGCCTGCGGAGAAATGAAGTGACAGGACAGTATTTTTTAAAGACTGAGACGTACTAAAGCAATCAAGACGTTTTTTTATAAAAGCTATTCCAGGTGAATGCAGAGGAATGACTTCAGAATATTTAAACAGTTTGACGTGGTGGCAAGGACAATCAGCACAAAATAAAATGAAGCACAATTTAGTTTGTGATTCGTAAAGTTACGTTGGCATGTTTTTAGTATTGAAGCGGCTTCTTTGGGGAACTTGGTTACATAAATCAAGCACGTTTGCCCTTTTCAGGTTAATCTAACAGCTTTTCTCTTTGGCAACAACAGAGCAATGTGCTCATACTTTTAGGGGCAGAAGCCGTAAACACGACTGGGGCAGGAGTGTCCTGTGAGACCTCATTGTTGTCCTGCCCACCACTTTGAGTGATCCCATGTGTTAGAGCCCCATAACGGAGGTGGTGAGTGGGGTCACCTCATCAAAATCTATCATTTTAGTGTGCAGCACGATGAGCTCTTTTAATCCCTGCTTTCCCTTTTGTAGGTTCAGCCGCTGGCGTTTTGCGACTGCAATTTCAGTTTTGCTTATTCTTTTGCTTGGGTATCATTCTTTTGCTTGTATTATCGAACCAACCAGGTTGTTTTTGATTCTTTTTTCTGTTCGTGCCTTTTCTTTCATTGAGGCGGAGTTGCTTTGTTGGGAAGCCGGGCCCCCGTGGTGAGGTGTCTACACCATATACATCCAAGTAAAAGCACTCAAACAGAAATTGCATTATGTTTGCTGCGGTGAGTAAGCAGTAACACCCCTGGGCCCTCCTCAGTGTAGTCTGCCTCTCCACCAGTGGCCTCAGCCCACTTTCCCATGTTTGCTTAATGTGTTATGACTGGCAGTTTCACATGCAAAGGTTGTCCAAAGGATTCAGATTATGAATTTAGGCTTTTTTATTTTCTTTTTTTTTAGCAAATGAAATGAAATGGAACTAATTGTATTCCCGTTATTCGGTTGAGTCATTTTCATTTTGTTTTTATCATCCGTTACTTTCCAAGCACCTCCGGCCCCTATACCTATTTAATTATTTCAATAAAACAATTGGTCCATTGAGAACACACGTCTGTCCTGTATCCGTAACGCGTCTGTGAGCCCAATAAATAATTGTTGAGACCGTATTTGTGTTGATAAAAACACATACCTTGCTTTGACATCTGTTTTACTCTAAATGGGATCGTAATTTACTAAATCAACATGTTGATTGGTCTAAGCCTTGAAATAGCACTTGAGACATAAACTCTTATTTACATTTACCAAGGAAATGAATCGTGTGAGAAGTAGGGGTCATTTCTTAGACTCTTGTACAATCACTACTCTTTATGCAACCGCAGGAGAAAGAATGAAAGTTTAAGGTACTTTCACATTGGCTTCACTATAGAGAACCGGGGGCAGCCTGGTCTTTCCATTGTGCACTGATAGGCCTTTCCGAATTCAAATAAATGCGAGCTAATATGACCTTTGTTCAGGTTCCAGCCTCTATAGACCTTCTATAATGAATATCATTAAAATGAAGGCCAAACAGTGGAATCTATTTTTTTACTGATATTTTTCCATTTAAGCTCGCCAGCGAGCATTTGTTGCTGCTTGTATGGGTGGAAGGAAAATGGTCTACATTGAGCATCATTAGTGATCCTTCACTGTGCTACAAAATAAGAGTAGCATTCATTTTGAGTCGTGTTTGAAATCCGACTGACAAAGGCGACTCCAGTATTCACTCGGCTTTTTGTGCTCCTTTGCTCTCCACCAACTCCCAAGGGACATGCCGTGTTGCTAACACTAGTACTGTAGCTGGACAGACCTGTGGAGAAGGGACAGATGTTGTCGGAGAACGATGATGCGACTGCACAGAGGCATGCTGGGTAAAGGGTCCAACAGAAGAACTGCAGCAGACTGTTGCCCTCCAGCTTCATATAAAGCCTCTGGTGAGCTACATGTGGAGTGAAAGCGAAACATTAATTTTCTGTCATTTGCTCACTCAGACTGTGTCTTGTACGTCGGCGTGTCTACCTCGCAGCAGCTTTGCCACAATGACGTCCATCAGAAAGCTGAGGATGGCCATCGAAATGCCCAGAGCGGCGTAGCCATACCACTCCATCCCACACACTGTTCCCAAACAGCACCGCAGCTTCAGCAGCCACTCTAAGGATGCAAACATGTGGGTTAGCCTTAAGTTTCATTTGGGTTTTGTGAGGCATTGAAGTGAAATACGGTTATTGACGATACGCTGCAGATAAATAAGGAACACATTTCAACTAAGAGACATCATGACACTTCACTGGTTGATTTCTTGCATTAAACCAAAAATGCAAAAAAGTTTTCAGAAATTTTGGTTGAATATGGAAATGTAGTGTTGTCGAATGTGTTAAGTTGCATAAATATACAAAACTGAAATCTGAACACTGGATGAAGCCAGGTTAAAGACACTTGTTTCATTTTGTTGACGTATTAACATCACAGGTTTTTATCGAGGGACTTTTGCAAATACTTATATTATTCCATAAATCAGAAAATACTTTCAAAAGTTAAAGAAACATGTTTTTAAGGATTAAATGTTTTATAAATCAGGCTATGAATGACATAAGGACAAACCCCTCCATAGAAACCTTCAGAATATAGATGGGAATGAAACTGGGATGTATTTATTTTCTACTGAAGTAGCAGCTTGTGGTTCAGTGTGAGAAAAAACTCATCTTTAAAAACGGGCCTTTGAAGATGTATTATAAAATTCCATACATTTTGCAAGACAGTAGAGGTGAAAAGAATACAAAAAACAACTTGACACCATGAAACATCCACAGTTGAATAGTTTTTCAAATATGCAAATGAGGCATTCTCTATTGTTAACTTTTGGTGAATTTAGGAGAAATCTATAAACGCAAATAGCCAAAGTAGTAAAATATGCATACATATATATACGCTTTCTGTTCCACTAGTCTGAAATAAGACATGTTATGGAAGCAAATAGCCAAAGATCTCAAAATTGACCAGTGCATAAAGAAACCGATGCTTTGACTTCGTTTGAAAATGCAAAGAACCTTTACCAAGGCCTCACAGGGTTATTAAAAAGTTATGGTTTGCTATGATTAGTCGATTGGAAAAAGGCTATATGATACTTAAAGGATCACGTGCAGATGCACATAGCAATAGGATACAGAACAACGCAGCCACAGCGTATGAATATTAATGCAATAGAATCTCCGTATTGAGGAAAAGATTTCCCATCTGCCTGCAGGTAATTCCTGATTTCAAAAGCATTACATATCACATCCTAAAAGCACGATGTCTCAGATTAAGCTCAAAACTCAGATTGGTGTCTCAGATTGGCGTCATGAATAGCTACTCTGATGTATTGATCGGGTCGGTATCGATCACATTCTAATGATTTTTCCACTTCAGTCTGACCTTTGACAGTTGCACGGGACCGTCGGCATGGCTTCCATGGATCAGCAAGGAGCACAATCCTATTACAGGATGTGTCTGATTGATCTCCTTGCTCCCAGTCGTCGTTCTCTCCGACGGTTTCACTCCCAGCAGCCTCCTCCGGGCTCTTCATTTCGTCTTGAAGTGTTGGCATCATTGTGTGATTACAGTCTCAATCGAACACTGAGGCTCAACGATGGAAGAAAGAAAATATGAACGCACGGCTGCACTTATTGCTGCTACTGCAAAAGAAAACGAGAAGACAGCTAGACTTACCTTCTAGTTGCAGTGGAAAGTGTTGGTACTCTGCCCTCTGTCAAGGTAGCGGGCATAGAAGTGATGGAGCAGTCATGGTTGAGCGGGTAGCTAATATTAACTCTTTGGTGGAACAAGTGCCCTTCATCTGTCTTGAGTGTAGAGGAGCAGTGAGAGAGACATTTTCACGCTATTCAGCTTTTTAATCAACCATACCGCCGAAATTGAATGTACAATCATTTTCTATCAGCAGAGATTACAGGTTTCTTTGCAGGAAGATATTGAATAAAGGGCAGGAAAGAATTGAAATAGATGAGAAACCGAGTCGGTTGAAGATTTATATCTACGGATGTCATTGCTTTGGCTTTTCTTGTGCCAGTGATTGGCTTCAAAGACTCGTTTGAAAATCCCTGAAGGACCAGAAAAAGACATTCGACATGAAACGACAATCAGCAATCCTGTAAATATCCGTCGCTTTGTAGGAAGTCACGGTTTCGTTAATTCCAGCGGATTGCTCAAGGTCAAGGCAATCGTTGTTCAGATCTCGGGAACACACACACACACACACACACACACACACACACACACACACACACACACACACACACACACACACACAGACGTTAACTGAGCCTCTAGTTAATGTTTATTTTCCTCCCTGTTCGGCTTTCAATAAGCACTTGTGTTATTACAGAGATTTGCATGCTGTGAGCGACAGTCACACTCTCACGGTTATACACTATACAAATGTACAGATTGCTTTTGCGCAGACCAAAACTTGTTTCCATGGGAACAGCACACCTAGGCGACCAGAGAGCCAGAGAGTAGTTCTTTTTTTTACTTAACTCTCATAAACAATCATTGTTGACAACCTGAGTAGTTTCCCCGCAGGCATTGTAAGAAAAGGCAAATCAAATGATGTAACAAAGACTCCGAATCCCAAAACTGACTCTGTTTACAAATGAATACAAAGCAGAAATCACAAGTTAAACATTCTCTTTCTTTACACAACAGAAATACAAAATGAAAACATGAAATACAAAACTTTATTTGTGATTAGCTGAGATTTTGTTGTTTTGTTCTCAGACCAAAACTTCATTGAATATATATATATGTATATATATATATGTATATATATATATATACATATATATACATATATATATATATATATGTATATATATATATATGTATATATATATATATACATATATATATATATATATATATATATATACATATATATATATATATGTATATTTTGATATAGAATTGTTTTTTGTCATTATGAAATCAGGAAACATGTGCATTGCGTGTGTCTTGAAGCTGCATTAATACGAATAAATTATATCCATAAATGTCCATGTCAACAATAGATCAAATGAGTATAATATGAAACGCTGTCCCCAAGTGACACAGCTTTAAAGGAAAACCTAAATTATTGAAAAGTAAATATGTGTATTAAATATATATATTTTTTAATCAAATTGGACTTTGGTATTTTACTCAGGCCAATAAATAGGCTTTTCAAGTGAAGTACACCTTTTTAAGAAAGATCATTTCTACATGAAGGTCATGCCAGTGAATGGAGCCCCGAGTCGTAGTAGCTTGTTATTCATGAATATCTTTATAATCTGCTCACAAAGCTGACCATCTCACTTCATGAAATAAATCAGCTGCAGTGAGATGACCTTCCAGTTCAGCCACTGCGTGTCAGTTACTGTGGGACTTGTCCCTCTGCCTGCAACATTACGTAACATGCAGCAGCTGACGCAGACACAACCCAAACGTGTGTGTGTGTGTGTGTGTGTGTGTGTGTGCGTGCATGCCTTATGTGGCCGAATGCAAACACAAGTCCACACATATAGTGCTGACTCAAAGTCACTTGTGAGACAATGTTGATTACTGGCAGCGATAGATCAGATTGACTCTCCTAAATGTCGTCCTCCCTTTCTCCTGTTATTCTTGTTTGTCATTTTCATAATTCCTGTGCTCCTGGCCGGATCTCTGAAGTTATGATTAGCAATATTTTATCTAATTTACATATTCGTGATTCTCTATCTTATTGAAAGCCCTTGTGTGAGGATATGACCCATCATCGCTTCATTTAAATGCATTTATCTACCGACTAGGGTTCGTAGGTGGCCCGCATTGCCTCTTATTCCAATCTTTAACTTTTAAACTCCTTCACTTCAGAATAAACAACAAACACAGAGCAGCATTTTGGATCTGTCTTTGTTGACCCCATCATGTCTTTCGAATAGCAGCCTGGTCAGACGGCTCTTGATTGATAGAGCCCCGGTTGAGGGTTTGATGATGCGACCAGTTTTACGATAAATTCTAAAAGAAAGTGGAATATCCAGTGCTTAAAGTTTGAAAAGTGCCCAAAAAAGCAAACCGTAATTCGTGCATCAGAAATGTTTTTATACTGTTCATATTTTCTATCTTATTAAGCATCTTCATGACCCCCTCAAACGTATCTGGCGACATGGCTTTTGTTTCCTTGCTAAGACACAGCTGAGATCAGTTTGACCTTTCTTATATAAGAAATATAAATGATATGACCGACATCATTAGCATTAATAACATATTCCGCAGACTAGCTTTGGTCTTGATGACAGCTCCATCAGAGGTACAAAACAGGAGGAGGCTCTGTGTGCTCCCTGGCAGGGAAACTGTGAGTTGCTGGTCTGGATTTAGACCTTCAGCAGAGGACTCTGAGCTCTATACTGATAATACTGGAAGCACATATCACTGTGTGGCATCATTAGTAATGCTGGGTAACCTTTCAAACATGGCTTCAAAATGATGGACGGTCACCTTTGTGTGTTTTACTTCAGCTGTGACGGCAGACATTTGATGTGTGGCACTGCAGCTGCGTGGCATCAGCCGATAAATGATTGTTGTCATCTACAGACCATCTGTCAATTAAAGGCAACCCCCTCTGGACTGAAAAGACAAAGCAGAAGTCAAATGGCGTAATGTTGATTAGCCCATGAATGGATTTTAATGGATTAGCTGTCACTGTCGAGAGGGGGAGAGCAGAGCAGTGAGTGTGTTCTAATCACGATGGCCTGTGCTCTCTGTGCAGATATTAATAGCCACAAAGCAATGTCACCACTAAGTCCCCTGCTCCCGCTGACGGCTTTGTTTTCACGCATTCTTTCCATCTTTGTTTTGCTCTCGACTTATCCTCGGAGAAGACAAGGTTCCTATATTTCCCTTTTCAATTCACGTGCCACTTTCCACCGAGTGAGTCACTTGTTGGGTGCTCAGATTTTTGTCATATGAGAGATTAAATCAATAAACGGATGAGAAAAAGCTCTCTAATGAGATGTAACTATTAGATGAAATGTCATTTAATGGCAAAACCGTGTGAGGATCCAATTTTCAGGACAAAGGCATGGCACTATAGGAGAACCGACTGATGAAGCAATAAAGATAACGATAAAGATAAAGAGGTTTTTAGTGTCATTGTACAACGAAATTTCGTTTGGTAGCCCTCAGCCAGCCAGCAGCAGCGAACAACGATAAACAATTTACAAGATAGAAATACACAAAAGGAATAAAAAAACCTTACTAAAGATAATAATATACAAAAACGTTACTAAAGTAAAAATAAAATAAAGTTTGTGCAAACAGTGCAGTGGAGTGCGGGGGGGGGGGGATGAAGGAGAGGAGAGGAGAGCTATTTCAGGGGCGGTGCGTCTGAAATGACAACTGTTGCCCCCCCCCTTAGCCCCTGCTCTTCCTCTACCTCTCTCCATCAAATCTCGCTACCTCGCCTGCCCTTAAACCTCAAAGCCTTCAATGCCAACTTTTTCCAACAACAGGCCCCTCTCTTCATCGCACTCATGATAAATATAGAACACTGTTACCCTTTCCCAATGAGCTGTGACGCACGTGCACACCACCCAGGCGGGCATAGGACCGTACAGTATATAAGGGCCGAGGGTGGGTGGCTGCTGGAGAGTGGGCAAATACACGATTTTACCAAATACAAACAAGACATTTATACAAATATAAAGAAAAAGAAAGAAGAAAGAGCTGTGTGTATTGTTTGCTGACATTTAAAGCCTCTGGAAGACTCCCAGAGGAACCACTAGAAGAATCAGCTCACTCCGCCTCCCTCTTCCCTCCCTTCACTCTCTGCCTCACCCAGCACTCTCAGCCATCCATGAGTGGGACCAACTCCTCTGCCTATCGATCGGAGCGGAGTTTCCACCAGACCTCGTCCTCGTCCTCTGGTAACCCATACATGGAGAAGAGCCGGGGACTGTTCGCTGAGGACTTTGGTTCCTTCATGCGGCCCGGGAGCGACGCATTGGGCTTTTCCAGTAAGTCATAAGCAATGTCAGGTCTCTGTAACTCGTATTGTGTACAAAAGGGGTATTAATAATTATAATAGCAACAGCCGGACAGACGTGTGAATGTGTGACATCTGAACTTTAAATGGACTCGGAGATCAGGTGCCAGGGGCAGAGCAGAATCGTTTTGGGAACCATTGTTGGTGGGTGAAGCTACAGGGAAAACAACACACACACACACACACACACACACACACACGCACACACACACACACATATGCACGCCTGGGGAATGCTGGACTGGCTGCCAGTGGTGTGACTTCACACACTGAGTATCTGGAATGGCGCCTGCATGAGGAATGACCGGATGGTTGCCTGGTGACCAGTGTACACACCAGATCCACACACACACACACACACACACGCATTTGGAATGATGTCATGCAGTCAAACTAACCTGCATATGAAGTCAGAGGTCAGAGCACTGCATGATGTCATATGTGTCTCTACTGTATCCTGTTACTGCCTCATAATTACATTTTTTATTTTCTTCCACAAATGAGAAAATTCATAATTCGGATAGCTATTTAGCCAAGTTCTCAAATGTCAAATACAGTAGATACACTGAGAATATGAATACTAGAGCAACATCCCTTTTCATGTTATATCAGTGATGTGAAAACTAACACAGCAAAGGTCAAGACCCTGACACTGAGCAGCTAAATGGAATTCAGCCTGTAATATTGTTTCCTAGGGCCATTGAAACAGAAACTAATGAGCCTGAATAATGTTTGATTATAGATTATGGATTCTACGCTGTTGACATGTAAAGACAAGAACTGAAACATTTTCAATTCCATGATATGGTCTAGTAAATCAATGAGAGCCTGTAACATGTCTGTAAACGATCACTAATAAAAAAAGAACTGCAGGTTTTATCCCCAGCCCACAATTATCAGACCAGAAAGATAAAAGTGTCTTTAGCATGTAGCATACATAAGAATTGAGTAAAAATGATGTGGCAAAGAGAGAAATATACTTCTGTTTGCTCCTGTGGTCTAACATCCTTTCTCCTCTTGTTGTGCGTTAGGTGGATCTGGAAATATCAAGACTCTTGGGGATTCGTACCAGTTCACAGTTGACGTGCAAGACTTCTCCCCTGAAGATGTCATCGTCACCACATCCAACAACCAGATTGAAGTTCGTGCAGAAAAGGTGGGCGGCCTCGTTTTTCATTTGAAGTAGTAACAAGAGTCTTTAAAACAATGTCAGTGTTCCCGTGATAGGACCTTGAGACTAAAGTCTTGTTAAACTGGATTCTGTGGAGTAGACACATCTCTTTTCTCAGCATGTATCCTCTGTCACAAATACATTAAGTCACAGGTCATGTTCTGTCTTTGGCAGTTGGCCCAGGATGGTTCGGTCATGAACACTTTCACACACAAGTGCCAGCTACCCGACGATGTGGACCCCACCTCAGTGACATCTTCACTGGGCGCCGAGGGGACCCTAACAGTCACGGCACGGCGACACCCGGCCAAACACGAGCTCGTACAGACCTTCCGCACGGAGATAAAGATCTAGAGGGGGACCCAGCTTGCGCATCACACGCCTCTTGTTTTGTGTTTTTATGCTACTTCCTAAATTTCCTGTCTTCACTTCAACTATTCTACTTTTAAACACTCAACAAAGTTGTCGCTGTGCTCTGTGAAACACGTCATGTTCTCCCTCCGTGGCTGAAACACATGCCTGATGCTGCTCATCTGTATTCTGAGTTAGTTCACCATACACAGCAGCGAGAGGTCCCACCTGCATGAAACATATTGAGACACAGGGGTTGGACATGTACAGCATTCTCTCTCACACGCACGCACGCACGCACGCACGCACACACACACACACACACACACACACACACACACACACACACACACACACACACACACACACACACACACTAATTAACTGATCGGTTCACCACTTTACTCCTGTCCTCTAACACAGTTCTAAAATAGACTCAATTCATGGTTGCCACGTAAATAATAACTTATTGTATATTATTATTTGTGTGAATTAAATGATCCTGCTTTGACAATAAACATCAATGTGTAAGTCTCTTGATTGACATGCAATGACAAATCGTTTTTTTATTTAAAGGTGTGGGCCTTGAGTTTGGTTTTAGCAACCAATGGAGAGTTTATATTCTATTATTAGAAAACCTGCACATCTTTCGTATTTTAAAAGCTCTACAAATTAGTCGTCTTTCAGGCAAACACAATGATAAGGGCTTCAACAGTTCTCCACTTGATTTATATTGCTTTGAAACACCATTTAGCACTTAATTTGAAGAAATTTAAGTGAACGGTTAATTGAAAATATAAAATATGAAAAGACAAACAATCAAAGTAATTCAAACTATTTTTGTAGGGATCCTCAGACGCTGTCCAAGATGTATTTTTTAGAACAGAACCAGAATTTAACTATGCCTGTTTATGCAACATACCAATGAAATAATAACCTATTTTTGAAGCATGATTGACCCGACACCATTTATTTCTTCACCATATATCGACATGAAGTAAATTTAGGCCTAAAGCTGCATGCGGTAAGCAGTGAGGTAAACTACTCTCAAAAGGAATGAGACAAGCTTCGAGGAAAGATGGTGCTTTTATTCTATTCTTTTGTGCGAGGAGGCAGTTATGACGCGTCTGTCCTGCTTTCGTGAGAAAAGGATTTCAAAGGCTCTATTCAAGGGACAGATGAAAAATAGCCTTTTGGCGAACGCACATTTACAGAAATGTTTTTATCAATGTGCACTGTCCCTTATCAAATAAACCAATAAATCAGCAACAATCATTTTGACGCCTTTGTTATGTGCCTGTAATTGACTACATGTTTTATTCATTTTGGCATGCTGCTCCCTGTGAAAGATCACATCACACCATGCTTTAGCATATCATGTTGTACTGTAACTAAGTAGCAATGAAATGAATGCTTTTTATGTTCCCTTGGAGAGTGCTTTGGAAGTGATTACACGTCATTATTCTTAAAAGAACTTACACGCCCTGCACGTTTGTATAGTATAGCCCACACTATGATTTTTAATTTACAACATTTAAGATTAAAAGCCAATTTGTTTTTATGCTTTTACCATTCAGTAGGCTACATCAATGGCTCGAAATCAGTTTAATGACATCTAATGTGTTGCTTCTGGTGGTTGTTTTGTGTGTAACCTCGTTACGTGACGTACAGAACAACTTTTTTTTATCATCAATGGTGTGGATCAAATAGCGCGAGCATATTGCGCCACCACATGGTCTTCATAGGCACCGCATGTATTCACACTGCGCGTGCTCCTGTGATACATCCGGCCGGTCCCTATCAATCGATCAGAGAGAGGAAGATGGCGGTGGATGGACTGAACGGGGCAGGATCGATCACCGAAAAACTCGATTGGGTCTGTTTTCCTAACTGAGCAAAACACTCAATATCACCACCCGAGCAGCAGTTTGAACCCAGAGTGAAGAAGCGACAACAAGGAGGTAATTCAGGAGGTGTTCTTTATTAAAATGGCGCTTGAATAAAGCGAAGTTAGCGAGCTAGCTGAGAAAACAACAGGGGATGAGGACAGGCCCTACTCGTCGGTCCGCCATCTTGTCCCTTCACTACATGCATGTTAAGGCACGCTAAATTAATCCCCGATAACAAAGCTACAAGGATGGAGGAATTGTAATCGATGTATTGCACCGTCAAACCAAGCTGTCAAAACTTTTAAAGAAACCGAATTTACAGTTACGAAACATGTTGACTGCAGTCTTGAATTCCGATAGTATGTGTCCAATAGCCTGGCCATCATGACAGTTCATTATTATTCATCATTTTTGTTAGCTCACTTGCATTTTATTCCAAGGTTGCGACCCATTTTGTACATTCGGTAATGTTATTTAACGGACGTTAACGTATTTTGAATTGAATGTGTTTTCGTTGTTTAAACGTTTGGGGTTGAAATTGTATATCTCGCTTTAGTATTTCTTGGTGCTGAGACCGTCATTCACCAACAGTACAGCACACAGAAGACACTTTTTTACAAAAATAAATAAAAAGACATACCTCAATACAAATGTGATTATTTTTCAAACTGATAGTGTATCTAATCGACCTGATGCTGTTGTACATGGAAATAGACGCGAGTTGCAAGATACATAACGTTGGTCCTAGTTCTTAAAACTTTTTTTTAATGTGGTCAGATACAATAGTGAAGTGAGGATAGTTAGAAATAGGGCTCCTGTTCTTTAACCCTTGATTGCAATAAGGAAAAACTCCCCCCAAAAAACTTTTTAACAGGGGAACAAGTTAGAAGAAACAGAGCTATCAGAGGTGAACGACAATGATTGGATGTCATGCCGGTGTAAAGACAAACTAGTCAAGCCGACTATCTGTTTCCACAGAGCAGCCAGCCTCGTCCACCCTCCTCGAGGCTTCGGGACGATGGAGTTCCCATGGCACAGTGGGAAAGTTCTGGAGCAGCTGAACCGCCAGCGCAGACAGGGCATGCTGTGTGACTGCACCTTTGTTGTGGACGGGGTGGACTTCAAGGCCCACAAAGCTGTGCTGGCGGCCTGCAGTGTCTACTTCCGCACCCTGTTCCTGGACCAGAAAGATGTGGTGCACCTGGACATCAGCAATGCAGCAGGTGTGTTCCCATCAGCCTTTGGACACGTATCTCTGGATACTTTCACATGTACACTATATGTACTTGTTATAGCCATCTTTCAGTGAGTTTGCATACCGTCGCAGTGCTTTACTTTAATAATAGTTCATGTACCCCAGTATTACTGCTGTATAACCAGACCTGTTGTATTGTTTATCGTTGCAGGTTTGGGTCAGGTCCTGGAATTTATGTACACAGCCAAGCTGACTTTAAGTCCACAGAATGTAGAAGACGTGCTGGCAGTTGCAAACTTTCTACAGATGCAAGAAATTGTAAATGCCTGCTCTGCGTACCAGTCAGTGGCAAATCCTGCTCCGTCCCTCATAACACTGGATTTCGCCGTTGGTGAGTCCAGATTAATGCATCAAACTTTCATGTCTGAACCTTTCAATGATCCGTGCCCTCAATTTCACAAGTGCTGAACCAGGTCAATCATTTGTCGCTGGTGTAGAAAGGGGCAAAATACGTTTTCTGTGTTGAATGAATTTAACAGTCTTTCCATGACATGAGGCTTCCCTGTGTTTATGTTATTAACGAGGTAATTCTACCATCTCCATAGTTAGAACCAGTCATTAAAAATAACATACTTTTGCTGCATTTATTAGAATTACAAAGTCAGAGCTTTAAATTCCAAACTGTTGTTCAGGCATTGGTCTAAGTTAACTGTTATTATAATGAGCTGATATTAACCTTTTTATGAAGATTCACATCTGGCGATTAATCAGTCTAATCTGGTTACTTTCTGTTGTTAATGCTACGATATTAGGATTATCAAATTCAAATTCACCAAGTGTAAAATATGGAGCCTGATGATTCCTTTTTTTCTTTACGTACAAACCAGAAGAGAAACAAGGTGAAGTAGAGCAGAGGGAGGACCTGGAGAGTGACCTGGCAGAAGTGGCATCTCAAGCAGAGGAGAGTCCCTGCACGCCCACGGAAGACAAAAAGCCCGGACTAAATCAGGAAAATGTGAAAGAAGACGTCTCCACCGAGACACAACAGACTGTTCCTTCGCCCGACCCGGCCAGAGCCCACTCGGGCCGAGGACGAGCCCCCAAAACCACCCCCGTTTCTGCCCAAAAGAATATATCCGTAAAGAAGGAGGAGGAAAGGGCTGCACAAGACGCACCTGTATTTCAGGACGACCCCTCTGATGCTGACTACGCTCCCAGTAAGTGCGGAGTAATAGAAGGACTTTGAATCCGCCCATTTGGCGTTTAAGCTCCAAATGTATGTTATCACAGAGGTTTAAACTAATAGATATTTTCTATTTGACGACAGAATCCCAGCTGAACTCTGCTGGCAGTTCATCCTACATGAGCTCTCGGGGGAGACGGATCAGAAAACCTCCTCGACGAAACTTCCCACCTGGTGAGCCGGCTGAGATAGTTCGCTCTGCTGCAACAACCCCCGTTTCTTCTTAGCTTTCCACTGCTTATGGAATTTGTTGAGCATCATCGTGCAGAAAGATATTCCAGATCGAAAAACTCAAGGAAATTGATACATTTAGAAGAGTTTTCAATAGATCTAGTGTAAATGTTCTAAATTCCTGAGTGTTCGTCTTACATTCAAATCCAGGTATAGGAGGCTTTTTATCTGTTATTTGCAGTCAATACTCATGTCATACACAGACAGTATGTCATTTTCAAGACTTCTCTGTCATCGCCCTCGTAGACAATGACTCAGAGGAAGAAGGCACACCAAAGACCAAACCCCAGAAGAGGGTGGCGGAGCCGGCAGAAGTTGCAGATGAACCGGAGGACGACTGCGAGGAGACCGGCGACGGGGAAGCTGACGATGAAGAGGGGTCTGGAGAGGAAGATGACGAGATGGAAGGGGTCAATTCGGGCAGCGAGAGAGAAGGAGGACAAAATTTGTCAGCGTCTATGAGCAGCCGATCCGAGTCAAAGCCTTACAGCTCCGTGACACACGAATGTGAGGTGAGGAACATCAGTCTGGGTGCAGGAGGGAAGTGACCGGGTGCATTTACAATTATTCATTTCTTATCTTTTGTGTTCAACATTTTTCAGATTTAATGCTGTTCTTAGCGTGTGCATTAAAAGTAAATGTCATCAACTTTGAGCCACGAGCTGTGGAATGACTCATCGCTGTCATATCAAAATGTATCAAAGCGAATATATCTGCATCAAACATGGAAACGTTGCTGATGCCGGGGGCTTTTATGCAAACATGTTGGTGACATTTGCTTAGAAATCTTTGCATGAATAGGTTTTGCTCTTCACTCTTCACGACACATTTTCTTCCTCAGGACTGCGGGAAGAAATTCACCCACACTGGCAATTTCAAGAGACACATGCGTATTCACACAGGAGAGAAGCCGTTCAGCTGTCGGGATTGCAATAAAGCTTTCTCTGACCCTGCAGCCTGTAAAGCCCACGAGAAAACACACAGGTGAATTGCTTTTGTTTTACATTTAGTTCGCCGACACCCGCTCTGTCCGCTGTGTCTTAAATTGCGCTCCTTGCTGCCTCCTAGCCCTCTCAAGCCGTACTGCTGCTCGACTTGCGGGAAGAGCTACCGCCAGATCAGCCTGCTCAACCTGCACCGCAAACGCCACACGGGCGAAGCGCGGTACAGCTGCGAAATGTGCGGCAAGCTCTTCACCACGTCTGGCAACCTGAAGCGCCACCAGCTGGTGCACAGCGGCGAGAAGCCGTACCACTGCGACTACTGCGATAAGGCTTTCTCCGACCCCACCGCCAAGATGCGACACCTGGAGACGCACGACACGGAGAAGGGCAACAGGTGTTCACACTGCGACAAGCGCTTCAACCAGGTAACAACATGTCTGTGAAGCTTTGGTGTCAACAACGGTACTACAAACATGAATGCAATGATTGCAGATTATCTCAAACTGTAGAAATGCAGAGTTTGGTAGCCACATGTACATCACATTCAGTGATGTGTTACTGTGAATATTATGTTGAGTGTATTAACCAACTAGACACTTGATTTTGTGTTTTTCCTAGCCGGGAAATCTGAAGGCTCACTTAAAGATCCATATCACAGACGGGCCTCTCAAGTGCAAGGAATGTGGCAAACAGTTTACTACTTCAGGTAAGGAGATAGTACGGACCATATTTTTCTTGAATGGTGTTTATGTTTACGTCTGTTTTTCATCAAACTGAAATTCTACCTAAACTCTCTCAAACTGAGGATTTGCAGCTTTTTTATTGTTGTAAATTGTATTTCTTTGGGTTTGGAACTTTTTTCAACGGGTACATTGATGATGACAATAAGCGACCCCCACTGTTGTTAGTAAGATGCTACCAGTGGTGTTAACAAGACAGTGACAGATGTCAACCATTTATTTGGAGCACAATACACAATTCCAGCTGCTTTCAGTCTGCCTGCACGTTATCTGGAGGAAGTTGACTTTGAGTTTTTGACTTTTGCTTTGAGGCATTTGGTCGAACCTTTGTGTGATGGTGGTATGTGCTTTTTAGGAAATCTGAAGAGACACCTGCGAGTCCACAGTGGGGAGAAACCGTACATCTGCATGCACTGCCAGAGAGCTTTCAGCGACCCCGGAGCTCTGCAGCGGCACGAGCGCATCCACACAGGTACTTCCATGACATTCAGAGAGACGATGGAATGTGAAAGCAACGCGTCCGTTTTCAATCTGAAACTCCTGCACATATATTATTTACATCCCACCATAGTGACTCTCTAATTCATGTTCTACAGGAGAGAAGCCCTGCGTCTGTCTCATCTGTGGCAAGGCCTTCACGCAGGCCAGCTCACTCATTGCTCACGTCCGCCAGCACACGGGAGAGAAACCCTACGTGTGCGATCGCTGTGGCAAAAGGTCAGCAAGCAGATAAATCAGTGCTGTAACAAAGGCTGGTTTCTTTCTCTTCACTTGTGCTTGGGGAATATAACCTGAGTTTATCTAACAAGGAGATTTGTGTGAAGAGAGAGCAGAGAACATTAACTTTTGGTTTTAAGTGTTATCTTAAGGTTGCTTTATTGTCTACCATGGGAGGGAATTTAAGATAGGGATAACTGCTGCATCAACACCCGACCCATGTGACAATAAAACACGTTAAATAAGAACAGATGCGCAAACATCAGCAAAAAACAAGATAAAACAACCAGCTATTTGATGGCATGCTACAGAGCAGGAGCAGGAGCAGATCGTTATCTACAGCTAGAAGTAAGTGAGAAAATGTTTGATGAGGGGTGCATTTTATGTTCGTCTCCGGACAGGTTTGTACAGTCCAGTCAACTGGCCAATCACATCCGGCATCACGACAATGTCCGGCCGCACAAGTGTCAGATGTGCAACAAGGCATTTGTTAATGTGGGAGACCTGTCGAAGCACATCATCATTCACACGGGTAAGGACAAAACTAGTGTCAAAGAATTATGGGACTTATGGGTAAAGGTGGAAATAGGGAGACATCCAGCAGAGCTCGCAGCTTTCCACTATGACGTCGTCAGTTGATCCTTTTTCCTCCGTCCCGCTCTCTCAGGGGAGAAGCCTTTCCTGTGTGATAAATGTGGCAGAGGGTTCAACCGGGTGGACAACCTGCGCTCCCACGTGAAGACCGTCCACCAAGGCAAGGCCGGCATGAAGCGGCTGGTGATTTCCGGGGGCAGCGCGGACGAGGGGGCCGACGGGTGCGCAGGGGCGTCCACCTCTGACAGCGAGATCAACATCGTCACCGTCACCACAGAGGACATCGTCACCCTGGCAACTGAGGCCCTGGCAGCCAGTGCGGTAGCTCAGCTGACAGGTCCGACAGCATCTTATGATATTTGGGGAAATATTTACATATCCTGGGGTTGGATCTGTGACAATTGCTGCTGCTGTCCAATGGACATCTGCAGAAAATAAAAGAAGCATGAGGATTAAAGGTCTTAGACAGTGTTGAGTGTTTGTTTACTTTGTGTCATGTGTCTGTTTACAGTAGTTCCAGTGGCTGCTTCAGAGTCTGCAGACGAGACGGAGGCTTTGAAAGCTGAAATAACCAAGGCGGTAGAGAAAGTGCATGAAGCAGGTAAGACTACAAGGAAATGACTGGACAGTATGTACAGTACTCAAACAGAAAACCATCATTGCTGATCCTGTTTGCTGCCTTGGTGCATTATTCCAATCTGAACTCTGGATTTGGGCAGAACTGGTATACGGGTTGAGTTATCACGGTATTCAGCATCAACTATCAACACATTTAACAGAAACAGCTCAAGGACGTTAATTATATTTCCTATTTAAAACACAATAATTCCTATCTTTGGTCTTCTGCATAGAATATAAATTGTACCTTTTAAAACGCACAGACCAAATAACATCTATCTTAAACTATGTAGAAGGGCACAACAATTTTGAAAATAATATCTAATCTTATTTTTGACTGATATTGCAATTGCGATATGTTTTAAGATATTAGACGTAATGATCATTTTTACATCGTTATTCTCATTTGCATTGAACAACATTAAAATGAGAATGGTGTGACTTTTGTCTTGGATAGGTACCAAACAAAGATGTTTTCTTGAGTCTGTAGAATATGACGTGGAGGCTAAGACATCTCTGCAACATGACCAGCTTTAATTTTCATTCTAAGCCAGATCACTGAAAAGCACAGAGGTTGTCAGACCCTCCAGGAGGTAACTTTCATCGCTAACTTTGTCAACTCTTCTGTTCCCAGACCCCAACACCCAGATCTTGTACGCTTGTGATGCATGTGGTGATAAATTCTTGGACACCAGCTCCCTGGCCCAGCACGTGCGCATCCACACAGCTCAGGCCTTGGTCATGTTTCAGGCAGATTCTGACTTCTACCAATACACCACAGCCACCACCGCTGAGGGGGATTCTGCCACAACGTGGCAACCCACAGCTGAACAAGTCATCCAGGAAGGTGACCTGATCTTCCGTACCCAGGATGCAGAGGCAGAGGGAGAGATAGTGGGGGAGACACAAGGAGAAGAGACTGAAGAGGTGATTCATGAGGAGGGGAGGGAGGATGAAGAGGTGGAAACTCACGCTGAGATCCACACAGAAGGAAAAGATGAAGCTGCAGCAGAGGTAGAGGAGGAAAAACAAGAGGAGATGGAATGTGAGTGAGGCTTAGTGGGGCAGCAGAAGGAAATATGAAGAAATAAATTGAGTTGATAAAGCCTCAGAGTTTCAACATGCCATGATGTTTGAATAAATCTAAACTGGATTTGTAACATACAACACTTTATACACAATTTTATCTTTGAATGAATGTTCAAAAATCATGTGTTTTGCAGTCCTAATTCCAGAAATGAGATGAGGTCCAGTGATTCGGTAAATATTGTTGATAATTCTTCCAGAGATGTATATACTACGTTGTATAGTCTGTTTATTTTTAGAATGAAATGCAGGACTATGCAGTGTCCTTTGTATTTACATCATGATTCACTTAGAGAAAGACCTCTGTGTTATTTTTCCATTTCACTCAGAAGATATATGTACATTTCCTTTAAATGGTCAAAATATTTTATTGTACTTAGTTGTATGTATTTTCCTGAAAATCACATGATACAGAGATTATCTACATTAACATGTCGGGGTACTGAAGATTGATTCTTTACAGAAGTGGGATGTCATGGATTTGTATACTGTCAAACACTGTAAATGCTGTTCATGTATAATATTTGTATATTTGTAATGTGTCCTCTAAAAAATGTCTTAATTAACCTCTGCTTCAAGAGAAAGAAGGAAATATATAAGGAGATGACAACTTGGTCAACAATTCTCAGTTTCACATTGATACCAAGACAGTTGTTTTTCTGGTTTTGCAGTAAACTGGTCATAATAGTATGAAGACGGTTCCCTGTCACCAATGGTTTTACGTCATCATTTTGTCTGCTTATATTAGCACCTGTACGATGCCCGAGTAGATATCAGTGACATTGCTTAGGCTCACTGGAAGTCGTCATCATCTCATCAATAAAGAATCTGCAGTCTGACCAGCCTCGTGTTGTGCTGTTATTTTATGTGCTGTTATGTTTCCTTTCAGTTTACATTGCTCTCAGAATATCATGGAACGGTATGTTAAGTAATACAATGTATAAATTCATTGAGGAAAATAAGTCACCTTACAGGAATACAGCACAATCACAATAAGTTGTTTAATATGTCTCCACACTTTACTTCCGTGATGGTCAGTCTTATAATAAAGCTCTCATCCCATTGGCTGAGGTGGAACCCAGAAGGATGCGTTCCTCTCGGTGATTGGCTGGATCTTGGGGTCAAAGTTAAGTCTACTCCTAACGCTGACGTCGACTTCTTCAGCAAAATGGCGTCGTTGACAGCAGTCGTGCAGACGAGCCAGCCCGGTCCTTTATTGTCGTCCAAAAAACGGAACGGAATGACAACCCAAAGGAAGTTCAGACTTTTGGACGCCAGTATCATTCTATTCGTTTCGTTAGCTTCCATGTTGCCTTGTGCTTTGGCTGACGGTAAAACGTTGGTTCTTCTGGACAACGTCAACATAAGAGACACCCATTCAATCTTCTTCCGCAGTCTGGCAGGTCAGTAAGATGCGAGATTCGCGCTTTTTACATCCTTAAATACTCTCTTATATACTCTTATAGATCTCCCCTTGTATTGTTAACAGGTCTCTGGCAGGGAATATAAAGTTAGAGCCTTTTGTGCTCGAGCTCCATGCAGCACAAGCATGCTAACGTTTAGCTGCATTGTGTTTGCTGTGTCAAGCACAACGTAATTCAAGGCGCAGTATTTTGAACTAATCAATGGCAGTGTAGTACTTGCTCGTGTTAACTTACTCTGCATTTAATTGAAACGGGGACACTTTTTCCGGCATACTTCAAGTACACCAAATAATGAATAATTTGATGCAATGATATAAAACTTTTTTCAGTCAGCAACCAAATATTCAATTCTGACCGATGCAATTGATCGAAGATTCATGTAGATTACCTTAATTTGAATATAAATAAGGTTGCTAACATCTTATCCTGAATTAACTAATGATCTGCATGCCGATGCCTTCTTATACAGTCTACTTTAGATGGCCAATACACTGTAAAAAATGGGCTTGTCAATCTATCTTCAGCTATTTTTCTTAAAGGGACAGTTCTCCCACAAATCAAAAATACATATTTTTTGCAATACATTGCTTTTAAAGCACCCAAAAAAAAATTGAAAATACTCAACAGCAATGTCTCTTTCCAGAAACCATGACCCGGTGGCTCAAGATAATCCACAGACCTTGTTCCATGTAAGAACTATGGTTGCAAGAAAATAGTTCCTACTTGAAATTGCTCACAAGTTGTGTAGTTTTGATTTTGGGGTGCTCTGTCCCTTTGAAAAGATTTGTGAGCAGGTAACATAAAGTTTTATTCAGGCAGTAGAATTTTTAATATTGGTAGACAATGAATCTACACTGTACATAGGAAGTCAAATAGAACACGTACATGGTTTTGGTGGTTTCACTTGCCAGTTTTATTCTCTCAACAATGATGTCGGCGCATATTGCAAGGGAGTTATAGTATAGAACTTCCCAGTCCTTTGGAAATGCAAAGCTCCACCACTTTGTTGAAGTTAATGCAAAAAGGTTCAACATGTGTGTCTATGTTTCAGTGATGATGATGTGTCTCTCCTTTTCAGATCGTGGCTTTGACATCTCCTTTAAGACGGCTGATGATCCCTCCCTATCTCTGATCAAATATGGCCAGTTCCTGTATGACCATTTGATCATCTTCTCGCCATCAGTTGAGGGTAAATTTCACAACTTGCACACACATACTTAATTCAAAATGAAGATAGCAGACATGTTTTTGCCTTGTTGAAATATTAACAATTGTTAAAATGTATCCCTTTTTTGTTCATTTTCAGACTTTGGAGGAAATGTAAACGTGGAGACTATTACAGCCTTTATTGACGGTGGAGGCAACGTCCTGGTTGCTGCCAGTTCAGACATTGGTCAGTTGATTTCCAACAGCTTTTCTGTAATACATTATATAAAAATTCCTAAAATGCAAATATTAATGCTCTTCTCCTGTTACACAGGTGACCCTCTGAGGGAGCTGGGCAGCGAGTGCGGCATCGAGTTTGATGAGGAAAAGACTGCCGTCATCGACCATCACAACTACGACGTGTCTGACGCTGGAGACGTAAGCAGAATTCTGTTCAGACAGCAGGCACATTCTCTCCAATCCAGTCTTTAGAGCTGACGCTCCATGTTGATACTTACGAGTGATCCCTCCCGTCTCCAGCACACGCTGATTGTTGCTGATCCAGAGATCCTGATGAAAGCGCCAACTATTGTTGGCAAACCCACCAACAGACCTGTTTTGTTCAAGGGTGTTGGGTAAGCACAGCTCAACACGTTTTAAATGTTAGCAACCGCGTAATCAAGGTGTATTACCGAACATCCAGTATGTTAACACTCGCTGTTTTTTAATTATTACTTTATTAAATATAGTGAATGAATACTTAATTGCTTTGAGCACCACCTCCCTAGGTGAACTTTTCACAGAATAATTACTGTATTTGGATGAAGCAGAGATTTTGGAGAAAGAGACAGCATTTGATGTATCTGTTTAGTAATGGAAGCTCTATAAAGTCTGACTAACATGCCATTCCTCCCTTCCTCCTTTGCAGCATGGTGGCAGACCCAGAGAACCCTCTTGTCTTGGACATCCTTACTGGCTCGTCTACGTCTTACTCATTTTTCCCTGACAAACCCGTCTCTCAGGTAAGATCACCAAAGATAACAATTGTATCAGATGTCTTTCATTCATAAAGTTTATTCAGGTGGTAATTGGCTACAGGAGACCTGAGTGGAAATACTTTTGTTTTCTTAGAAATTAACTACACCTTCTTTGACATCATTATTTTTTTTCAGATTAATAATATATATTTTTTACCTCTCCAGTACCCCCATGCTGTTGGCAAGAACACCCTCATGATCGCCGGCCTTCAGGCCAGAAACAATGCCAGAGTGGTTTTCAGCGGCTCCCTGGAGTTCTTCAGTGATGCTTTCTTCAACTCCGCTGTGCAGAAGGCCACGCCTGGCTCCAAGAGGTAGTCTTCACTGTTCATCACATCTCTCCTTCTTTTTCCGTCTCACGGATGTAATTACAGCTTCCAGTTGCGAAATAAAAACTGTCATCAGTGACATTCTCACTTTTTGCCATGTGAACAGATGTTCATTTACTACTCAACCATGTTTCATGCAGGTGTTTGCAAGTCTTGAGCTGCCTTCAGTTCAGTGTCTTAAAACTCCCTGAAGGTTG
The DNA here is from genome assembly GCF_949748355.1 of Melanostigma gelatinosum. Classification (NCBI taxonomy): domain Eukaryota; kingdom Metazoa; phylum Chordata; class Actinopteri; order Perciformes; family Zoarcidae; genus Melanostigma; species Melanostigma gelatinosum. The sequence continues at coordinate 8,411,711 of NC_136641.1, read as the reverse complement.
CCTTAAAGGGTAAATTCACCACATTTGTATGTGTATGTCAAATCGGCATTGATGGTAAATGTAGTAAATTTAAGCAACATTTACTATGAGCGCTGATTGGATGACCACAGAACAGGTGGCACGTTTTCCTTTCATCCTGCAGCTCTGTGTATTGTGAAACACTTTCCTCTGGTGAGAAATGTCTCCAGTTGTGCATACTTTTCTGTTTTTTAACTCATCAAGCCAGTTTGTAGAAGGAAAGTATTCTTAAATGGTCTTTAAATGAATATTCAGGCGTTGCAGTTAAGACCTGTGTAGTTAATGTGTAAGACTGTAACGACAGTTGAGCAGTCATCATTTTTTAAATGTCAACTCGGATATTTTTATGTTTGCTTCTGACAGGTGATATTTTTTATACTAATTGGCAGTATTTCAAAAATGTTTTCATGTCCAAACAGAGCCAGCCCTAACAAAAACCTGCTCCAAATGTGTGCTGTGTAAACGTACGTCTTATCCTCCTCCTGACAAACAATAATATATTGATCAGTTCTAATGAGAATTCCTCTTCTTGCCGCGGCCTCTTGTTAGGCACGAGCAGACGGGGAACATGGAGCTGGCCGAGGCGCTGTCCCGCTGGGTGTTCAAGGAGGCCGGAGTCCTCAGGGTGGGAGCGGTTACCCATCACCCTGTTGGTGAGATCAATCCCCCTGCAGCATATACAATCACTGACCTTGTGGTGAGTAACATTTCAGAGACTCGTATGAACAATCACCCAGAAGATGTTTTGTCTCTGCCTGAATGAAGGGTTGTGTACTTTTTTTATGTGCACATCTTAATCGGTGTAAAACCATCCCACGCAGGAGTACAGCATTGTCATTGAGATGTTGTCCGAGGGCCGCTGGGTTCCCTTCGACGGAGATGACATCCAGCTTGAGTTTGTGAGGATCGATCCCTTCGTCAGGACTTATCTCAAGAAAAAGGGTACGTCTGTGGTTCTAAAACATTCACATTAATTCATGCTTCCAGTCTAAATGTGTTGCACCCTTGTGGTTTGTGTGTTCGAGCCGTATGCACCTTTGCAGGCCCAAACTGTATCCACTGTTAACGCTGTGCTGTCTTTCTTCTAGGAGATAAATATAGCGTCCAGTTCACGCTGCCGGATGTGTACGGAGTCTTCCAGTTCAAGGTGGACTACAACCGACTGGGATACACACATCTCTACTCCACCACTCAGGCAAGTTAATTGGAAGGTTTACTTCACTTGGGCGTACCCAAATAACAAGTACTGGTATGGTTGCGGTACAGATATCGTGCATGAAAATTGGCGAATGCAAATAGAAGGAAATACTAAAGAACCAGTTATTCACATTTTTGTTAATTTATGGTAATAGATGTAAGAAAAAAAAGTGTACCCAAAATCTAACAAGGTAACCCAGTGATTACCAGTAGGGCAATCTCCCAAAACCGTGGGCTATTATTTATAAGTTTACTTTCTGAGTACTGTGGCTTGGAGGAGGCTCTTCTTACTTAATGCATTTAACAACCAGGCTCAAATGTATGGTGGCCTAACCGTTGCTATTTTGTTTCTTCATCACAGGTATCAGTGCGTCCCCTGCAGCACACTCAGTACGAGCGCTTCATCCCCTCCGCCTTCCCGTACTATGCCAGCGTCTTCTCCATGATGGCAGGACTCTTTGTCTTCAGCATAGTCTTCCTGCACATGAAAGAGAAGGAGAAGTCAGACTAATGCAGAGAGACCGCCGGGGAAGGGATAACAAGATGATAGAATTAAACTTGTGGTGTGAAGAGTTGAAATTGAATGTCTCGGTGGCTTGAATCTCTTCACGCAGGGACTTGAACTGCAGTCCTCTGTAAAAATACAGTTTCTGTTCGGTTATTGGGTTTCTCAACTAATCTGGGAGTGGAGGCCAAAAGGTGTGACCGTAATGCGGTGGTTGGAGTTTGTTTTGGGTTCTTTTTTTGTACTCTGAAATCATTCAAAGGCTTATAAATGTCCTGCAGTCAGTCAACGTTTGTATAAAGTTGCTTTACATTTGATAAATGATCTCTTAAGTAGAGCACATGCCTTGGAACCTGAGCGATATCCATTATAAAATTTGATCCACATGTTCTCAACCAGGAAAATCTGTGGTAACTACATGCACTGAATATACCGACTGCTAATTTGTTTTTGATAAGTGTTTCCAAAAAAGTTGGAGTCATCTTAACAATAAAATATTGACGTTCCACTCAGAAGAAGTTCCTGTCATTTCTGTGACACAATCTTGTTGGTTGTAGTGATGTTCTTTACCGGAAGGGATGTTGTCGGAGTATCCACTACAAATTAAGTTTAGAAATACGGTCAATTAAATGAGCAGCTTTGCGAACAGCGAAACACGCATACCTACGACATTAGCTATTTAATACGAATTGTGTTAAAATACCGGTCAGTTGTCATAATTCTAATCAGCATTGCAGTGTCAATGAAAGGGACAACTATGAACGGTGCTTTAACCTCTTCCACGTGATTTGCTTTGCACGCAGTCATTCTGAATAAGGACAGGATGAAGCAATTCGAAACGCAGATTTATTGATTAATAAGTTATAATATCGAGTTGCACGCACGCCGAATTGAGGAGTTGGTTCTATTGATCTGCAATCCAGTCATTTTAAGATGTATTGTCTGTTTGCGCAAGGTGGAGGAAATGAAACTTTCAATAGTCATGCTTTTGAACGCGGTTCAGTCTGCATAGCCCTCCCATAATAAGCCGTACTGGGGCTAGTGGTGACGTAACCCACCGACGACCACTTCCCACTCAAACAGTTGGCGCTCGGTCAGTAGTAGCACAAAAAGTACCCCCTAGCATCCGTGACTTTGATGTAGTTAGTAAACGTATACAGGCAAATATGCGACAAGGAAATGCAAAGTAGTTTACAACAGCTAACTACATTGATGAAACTAAGAGCATGATAACCACAAATGCTACTAAAAGTTATCCTGGGTTGGATTCAGAACTTGCTAGCCACCCCCACCCTGAGGTCTAGCTTTAAAAAAAAGTCAAGTGGCTAAAGCTAACGCGAAGCTAGGCAAACATTACTTGGCTAACCGGATCCGCTAACAGCGGTTGACTGTTCACGCCACTTGCTCGGGCACTAACATGGTGGTTTTGGGCTAGCGGTGCTGCCGTATTGAACGTGTACAACTGACAGCCAGTGCCGTGTCGTTAGTTTGGCAGCCCGCTGCTTTGGAGGGCAATATAATGTGAGCTAGCTAGCTTAGACTGGCGTTAGCTTTAGCAAAACAAGAGCTCTGTCTCAGGAGTCAGCTGACAGGCTGCTGTGAGCTGCCAGCAGAGCAGTGATGGATCAACTGAAAGTAAAGGATCGCATATTGGAAAACCTCTCCTTATCTGTCAAGAAGGTAAGTGCCGTCCGCTTGGTCATCACACTTGAACGTTGTCGCTAAATTGAAGTGTTTTCACGTGAATGACTGTAGCTAACGATAGGTCATCTTTTGTCTGCCAGAGAGGGCAACTTTCAAGTCGGTGGGACATTACCAGCTGGCTTCTACGAGAGGGCCTTTCCCTTACTGACACAAATAACATGTAGACTATTCTCTACGACTTCTGAATTCACTTGTATGTTCTATGGTGTTGTAGTTTTAGTTTCTCTATTTGACCACGGTGTACCACAGTGGCATCAAGCCTGTGTTGTAAACACACCTGCAACTACATCAGGACACAGATTTGCAACACAGATGTTTGCTCCTAATTTCCCTTTTATACTTATGGAATGTTTTAGATTTGTTTGTCCAATTGTGCCTGATGTGATTGTGAGACTACCTTTCTCCCAACTTGACAGACGACATTGCATCTTCCTCCTGGACTTTCTGCATGCTTGTACATTCACTTTCCCATTATTAGTCTTTAATGCAATGAATCAAGCCCAGTACTGCGTCTTACTTCCTTAATACACCTTTTTCTAATCACCCCGTTTATCTCTTCTTTTGTAAAGACTGCACAAGGACCATAAATAGTGCTTATGAAATGGAATGCCTCAAGCTTCCAAGAAGGAGTACAGTGTTTACCTCAAACAACATTGCTTAGTCATGTCAAAGGATTCAAATTATTGTTCTTTGGGTCAAAACCCTCAAAGCTACTCCGACCTACACTTTAGTTGGTTATGCTTAAGGGTTAACACCTTTTAGCACCCTTAATGGCCAGTATCTGCTCATACTGTTGTTGCTGTTCTATTTAAAATCGAGTGTGCGGGAGCACAGAGCCAAAAATAATGAGATGACTTGATCATCCGGTTAGACGTTCATGACAGCCAAAAAGTACGTAACAGTTTGGCTTATTTGCATGTTTTTGAAAGCTCTTTCACCAACTTCAACAGTCACTGATACCAACCGAGTACAGGTAACGGTGTGCACTGCGTGGTGACTCCCGGCACATATAGTACATTGCAATATACATATAGTATAAAGCCAACCTATCTGTTAAAAAATGAAATAGCTTAATGTAGGTATAACTTTTGAAGGTCTGTCCTTTGTAACAACTTTTTCAAATACAATCAGTTTTTGAGAAATAATTACAATTTCTGTCACTGGAATGTGAGTTTTAGAAATGACCCTCTCTAAACTAACAGCAGAGGCACCATGTCGCTCTGTAGTTGCAGAGTTACTTTGCGGCCTGCGAAGATGAGACTCCAGCTATCCGAAATCACGACCGAGTCCTTCAGCGCCTCTGTGAGCACCTTGACCATGCTCTGCTGTATGGGTAAGAGACTTACTGCCAGTAATCTGCACACAGGAAAGAGGGAGGGTGCATAGACCAAGTAGTAATCTGACTTGTTTTTATTTGTCATATAAATCTTATTTCTGTATTTTCTGCACCTCATGTCCATGTTAACTGTCACAATTATGACATGTTTTAGACGCACGCTACAAGTAATTGATCTAAGTGTGGATACTTCAGAGTATATTACTGTTCCATTGCTGTGAAAATGTCGCTCTTGTGTCATCACTCTGCCCCCGTTGCCCCTTTTTCGACTCACGCATGTGATACTATTTTACTGTGTTCTGCATTACAGCCTGCAGGACATCTCCTCGGGCTACTGGGTCCTGGTCCTTCACTTCACCAGGAAAGAGGCTGTCCGGCAGATAGATGAGCTTCGGCACATAGCAACCAACCTCGGTCGAAGTGAGACATCCCCCTCACACCGTCAAACACACTCGCACGCACAGGATTTTAGTTTGCGGGGTGGGGGGGAGCATCGATCCTGATTCAATGGGTTACATTCATAGAAAATAACTCTTCTCTTTTCTGCGTAGGCCGAGCATGGTTATACCTGGCATTGAGTGAGAGCTCTTTAGAGAGCTATCTACGCCTCTTCCAGGAGAACCAAGGATTACTACAGAAGTATTATTTCAAGTAAGTGATCCAGTTACGAGCAAAGTTAGTTAAGTAATTCAGAATGTACAAACTGGATGGTCTGTAACTAGTGGAAGTTGCATTGCAGGAATTACTTGTTGTGGCTGTTGAACAAATAAATGTACTATTTTAGTGGTTAAAGTGAATGTCTGTCACTCACATGAAGCTAACTGATCTTCATCTCTGATAGGAACGCACTGGTCTGCAGTCATGACCACCTCACGCTCTTCCTCACGCTGGTGTCCGGCCTGGAGTTCATTCGCTTTGAGCTGGAGCTGGTTAGCATGTGTTTCACGACAATATCAATAGAAATGCAGCTCCTCAGTGATAGCAGCATGCATGTAACGTTTCTCTTGGGTCCTGCTGGTGCAGGATGTGCCCTATCTGGACGTGGCCCCCTACATGCCAGAATACTACAAACCCCAGAACCTGCTGGACTTCGAGGAAAGGCTGCCCAGCTCAGACAGCTTGTCCCTGCACTCCTTCACCTCCCTCACCTCCACCAACCTGGAGTGGGATGACAGCGCCATCGCCCCCTCCAGTGAAGGTAAGCAGTGGGTAGTGGGTCCCGATCAGCTCTCGTTGGCTCCGATGCCAATCCCAGTCCTTCAGTGTTTAGAGGCGGAAGCGCCGGCTAAAATGAGAAGCTGCTAGCTGCTAGGAGAGATAACAGATTTGATAGAGTCAGAGATGAACAAATCTTAAATCCTTTTATTTTTGCTGACAGTGATCTAATAATACAGCCTCATCATGAATCTAGTGGCAGTTCTATGTGCCACTGTGTCTCTGTGTGTCTAATCTGGACACTAAAGGACCAATCATGATATAACTGTAGTGCAGAACGGCCGCATTTATTTCGGGTTCATGTTTGGATCAGGCCACAAGTACACACTCGTATGCTGAGGCACAAATTCAGAGAGCGATGTCACGCTGACGGCATGTGGAAGTGAGACTGATCTTTGGCAGACTCTTGTGACTCACGAATACCAAAGTGCATTTCATCAAATGGATCACTTGGTCGCGGCTACAGAATGTTCTCATCGGGGTGATTGCTGTTAGGGCAGCAGAGCTTCTGATCGACGAGAGAGTCCCCCTCGCCACGTGCTTCTCAACCGCCTCCAAAACAGAGCAGCTGGTTCAAGTCAAAATCAAATGGATTTATTATCCCACAAACGCAAAAACGGTTACAAACCGAATAACACTATTAATAACACAATATTTCATGAAATTGAGGCCCGATCCACCCGCAGAGGATCTGAAGATGTCCGGAAATTCACAGTCCTTCAGTTGTCTTCCTAGTGTCCCGTATCAGCTCAGTGATTGGCTGAAATCCAATAAGCCCCTCCTGGCCTTTGACCCGCTGGCCTGGTCAATCACCAATCTTCTGAACCGGTCCCCCCTCCTTCCTTAAAACAGCGTACACCTTCATCCTCGCTTGGCCATCCTTCACTCATTCATATGGCCGTGTCTGAAAGGCCTCACTCAAAATCCCTCACCTTCCTTCATGGGTCAAAACATTCAGTGACTATTCTTACAGTGTTCAATTCATACCGTGACTATACCTTTTAAGTTTAATACATTCAATGATTATGCCTTCAGGGTTTAACACTTCTATAAGTAAATATACTGTAAACATACAATGTCCACCACTAGGGGTGCTATTAAACATACCAGCAATGCTTTTAAACATAAATTCCTCACATTGCGACGCTCACTGAATGGTTTCCACGTCACTCTGTACTGAGTCAGTTTCCCTCTTTTAGTTTTAGTTTCCACTTTGTCTATTTGTCCCCATCGATTGTTATTTCATACACCATATGTCATGTTATTTTTCTCTTCCATTGTGATCTCCTGTCTCCACTCCATCGCTCTCTAATATTGAATGTCATCCTTCCTTGTTTTTTTTTTTTTAGATTATGATTTCGGTGACATCTTCCCCGTGTTGCAGTCATTGCCAAGTGCAGACTGGGAAGGTGGGACATTGGTCAACCCATCCCCTTACTGCTGTTTCACCCTCCCCCCCCTCCCTCCCTCCCTCCCTCCTATCTAGCATGGCCATCCCTCAGTTTGTGCATAATGCATGCTGTGTGCGCTAGTCAGTAATGTTGATATGTAAAGTACAGCGAGCTGGTGCAAAAGACTGCTGATCTGAGGACATGGAAAGAAGCACGATCAAAGGGGCTGGGGTGAAAGTGATTCAAATTTTTGGGAATGGATTCAGTCGGAGGGGATGCGTGTTTGGATGTAAAGTTGTGTGGCACACTTTCAGCGAATATAAATTCAGTGATGTGGCAGGCATATGACTTAGATCACTGTAATTCATATGCACAAAGCTTTATGTTAACCGCCATAAAACATGAAACTAACTGAAAACCCTCTTTTGACAGTAGTATTTTAACGTCTAGTAAAGCCCACATTCATTTTTAGCAAAGCTTCTCTTAATGCTCATTCCATGAGTAGAGTTATCAAACAAAAACACAAGGTGTCGTTATAATGAATAAGTTGACAGGTAAGTTTGGGAGGTAGCGCAGCTTTTTTTTTGGTTCCCTGGGAATTCATTGTTGGGCGGGTACATGGAGCTGCTATCTGTCATGTTCTGCACGTTGCGTTACTCATCTTGGGAATGATCCGAATGCTCTCTCTGCCTTTTTGTTTACCGCAACAAGATAACCGCCTGGTGTCCTGCCTCGTCCAGTCTGTCTCCATTACACTGTGTTATCTGTTTGTCTGGTGCATCGTTGTCTTCCTGTGTGATATGTGGCACTGGTCTCGGTTCAGCTCAACTGTAGTGTGGAGGTAACAATCAAGAACAGTTGCTTAAGCACATAGAATGCAACTTCCTTGAAGTTGTTACAGCGTCGGCTTGCTGTAAGCTTGTCGGTGGTTTGTGGTCAGTCCGCTCACGATGAATCAAAAATGCTGATTCTTCCAAATTGTGTTATTTAAATATGTGTTTAGTATGACCCATCTCTAACTGAAGAGGTGATGCTTGACCTAGGCCAGTGCCATGAAGTAAGCTGCTGTCCGTGCACCTACTTGATGTCTTGCGCATTGTGTTGTGTGCCTCTCTCTCTGACCCGGCCAAAGAACTACAAAGGACACTGCGGCCCCCTAACATTTGTTTGTGTGCGACGCTGATGAAGAAACACCCAGAGTTTTTGTGAAAATGTCTCGTATTGGTGATGAAACATGAACAAAAAAAGACACATTTTGAAAGTGCTTTGATAGAAACTGCTCACAATTACTTTCTATCGTCAAACTTTTTGATTTCTAAGTTAATCGCTCAACTTACCGGCGAGACAGTGGAAGCAAAGATTCAGTGTAATTCTTATGTATATTCATAACTGCATGTGGGTGATTGCTACTTTAACTCTTGGTGTATCTTTTCATGTCAGAGGGTGACCTGACTGACCAGGCCAGCTGCCCACGATCCAGTGGCTCTGATCCCCAGACAGTCATCAGCGACACGGTGGTCCTTTCCGCTGGCACTGTGAAGGCGATGGCAGCAGCTCATCTCTCTGCGGACAGCCCGGCGTACAGACACAACCCCTTCAACGAGGACTCGGACACCAACACCACCAACACCTCAGCCGACGTCACGCCGGTTCACTTGGCCAGCTGCTACTATTCCGTCACCGCCGTAGATGACACGGAGACCACTGGCGGCGAGCTGGAGGTCATAAGGTACAGTGGCAACAGGTTGAGTTTCAGGCTCGTCCGCTCACATTCTATCTGCACAGTTGTTTTAATTGTATTAGAACGGAGGAGCCACAGCTAACCATTCTGGTCTTCCAGGATGGCCAGACGAAGGAAAACAGCCAAGAAGCGACGAGGGAGGGGCTCCACAGATTCCATCAGCAGCCTCCAGAACTCTGTCTCCTCTGAGCACGTGGAAATGGGCAACAGCCTCCGGTCTTCGGAGGATGTGGATTCATTGAACGGCGCTGTAACTCAGCCGGATGCAGAGGCCGAGCTGAGGAGAGGCCGGGTGGGATCAGAGGTCGTGGAGGAAGGAGACGAGGACGGAGTAGAAAGCCTCCTACGGCTCCCAGAGATGACGGACACCTCCATGGACGCCGTGGGCCAACCGCTCCGTGACGTCATGGACCGGCTCAACGGGGCTCTGGATAGGGAGGAGGCCTGGGAGCAACGAGAGGAGGCAGAGGAGAAAAGCGGTGCCGACCGTGACCGGGGTCCCGAGCCCCCTACGCAGCAGCCCTTTCGGGAGGATTCAGAGGGTGAGCCACCTGACCCAGCCCCAGGAGAGACGTCTCTCTTCCTGCAGGCCCCTGCCGAGCCTACAGTCTTATGCTGCTTTACCCCCAACAGTTCAGACTCTACTCTCTCGGGTGGTGGCCACTATGACTCTGCAGAGCATAGCCACTCGCAAACTCTTTCAGGTGGCCTTAAAGATGAAGGCGATGCAAAAGCGTCAGCAGGACAGGAGCCCGAGATGAAGACCGGGGAGGAAGACACAGAAGTGTTTACTGAGGAAGCAGAGAATTCTCATCCTGCAGAGTTTAAGTAAGGAGTTTCTAAAAAAGAACACATTGTTTGTTGTTGTAATGTTGTTCAAAGTATGTTTAATGTTCTTCATATTTTATATTTCAGGGTGGACAACAATCACTTGCTTCTTCTCATGATTCATGTATTCAGAGAGAACGAGGAGCAGCTCTTCAAGGTGAAGACGGAGGATTGTTGTCACATTTACACATTGTATACATCTATGTTGAAAGAAGTTACATCGTTTGGATAAAATGTGAATGTATCAATCAAATAGTAACATTTAAAGAAGTAAGGCAGCACAGTGATGTCATGGTCTTTCACCAGGCCTGTTTTCAGTCGTCTACCACACGTCTTCAAATCAGTTTTGGTTCTTAACTCTGACAGTAAGAGGAAGAAGTGCTTTTGGAGACTGTTGCTCAGTGGAAGTGTTGCAAGGCTCGGCTTGCCAACTGCATTGTAACTGCTTTTACTCAGGTTGTAGCAATGTACATGTCTGGTGTAAGCTTGTTAAAAATCCACACTTTTTCACACACGAACAAAAAAGCTGGGTTATTATTAGCTTAATTAGCCTAAATTATTTGAAGTATCAGGTGAATAAAGCGTGCACACGTTTGTGATAAATGATGAGAACTTACAGCTGATGATGGACAAAATAACCGAGTATAAAGTTTTGTTATTTCTCTGCTGTACTACAGTGTGCTATCCAGTTGCCAGAAGCCATCGCTCGTCAACACAACAGTTTGACACAGATGAATGTGGAGGCTGCAGACATTTGACAGAATTCATCTCTTGTGTTTTCAGATGGCGAGAATGAGCACAGGCCATATGGAGGGGGACCTGCAGCCCCTTTACCTGCTGCTGACTGACTGTTACATCTACCTGCTGAGGAAGGGTAAGTGCTTAAACACAACTTTTTCTTTCACACATGGTGAAACAGGCATCGCAGTTTCCTTCCGTTTGGGGAGTACAATTTTGACCATGGCTTCATAAAGCGATGGTGTCCATCTGTACTGGCAATGCTATGAGAGTTTCTTTGACATTACATTTGATTGAGGTTATTCTTCAGACAGAAAATACTTTACACTAACATGTGCTCACTGCGTGTCTTGGTTGTACTTTTGTTTTCCTCCACAGGTGCAGCAGAGAAGCCCTACACGGTGGAGGCTGCTGTTTCCTATAATGAGCTGGACTATCTTTCAGTAAGTGTCCTCCACAACAGAATTGACTTCACATATGTCCATGGCCTGGGCCGCTGTTACTTTACACACACATGTTTCCACAAACCCTTTCATGTTCTTCTTACCAAACACACTCATATCGGGCATGTGGGGGCGGGACTGATGCAGACAGATTGGCACGTTTTCTTTATCATCATGCTCGCATATTTTTGAAGCGGAGGCTTGTAGTTGCCAAAGTTACGATCATAGCAAATTGCTACTTGTTAATTAAAACTAGTATATTAGAATAAAAGAGGTGTCTAATAAACCTGCTGTTTGGCCGGCAGCCAGCGCTTACGGGAAACTGCATGGTCCAAAAATGTGAACCATGTCGAGTTAATTACAAGATATTTAGGAACTAATTAGACTCCAGCAAGCTGTGACAGCTGGGGTAGTGGAGCACAACATTAGTTTGGTGTCTGATATATCAGATGCAATGCTGTTTTCCTTTAGGTGGGCCTTGACCAACAGACGGTGGCGGTGGTTTGCACCAACAGACGAAGAAAATTCCTGTTGGACACAGCTGATGCCTCCCTGACTCTGTGAGTGTACCTGTTTATCTCTGACTCCATAAACTGTTTTTGCGAGCAATGTGCAACTCTTTGCAAGGAGCCAGCATGCACAAAATCACAAAATCACAACTACTCATGTGTCTATATGTGATGTATTGTGAGCCACGTCACAAAATGGATGATTGTTGAACTTATCCAATCCATCCTTCTTCACGTACAGGTGGTTCTTGTCAGTTCTGCAGTCAGCCATGGTGAAGGGCTGTCGTGAGCCTCCTTACCCCTCTGTGCTGACGGATGCTACCATGGAAAGACTGTCTCTCACGAAGTTTGTCTCCCAGGAGTCTCACTGTGAGGTACGGACGTGTTAAACTTCTCAGATACTGTATCAGCTCTTCCTTACAGGTCTGGTCTTTACAGAGAGAATGATACCAACATGTTACTAATCACCACTAGTAACTCAAGTGAAAGAACAGAAACTTTTTGGGGAAAATCTGTGACGCAAGTAATCACAAATCATAGCTAGTGTGTCAAACTGTAACACACACATGCACAGCATTTTCATTTCTAGACGCATTAGGCGTGTAAAAATGCATTTAATCATGTTTGTATACATGGAACTTACTTTGGACTGCATCACCATGTAATAATAATAATAACACCATGCTCACTGTGATAAATACTTCACCTAAGTCTCTGGAAGTCAAACTTCATATTTTATATGAATTGAAGTAACTGGCTGCCTGGAAGGTTTTTTCCATAATTCTATAAAGTTTGGGAGTCCCCCATAATAACACTTTTTTTTTTACCACTTTCCTGTTCTTTGGCTGACTTTCGGCGCAGTGGTAAACTAATACTTTCCTGTTTCTCCAGGTATGTGACGTGTCTATCCAACTGTACTCACTGGTCCACTGGGAGGATCCTATGGACATGACTTTGTCACCCCAGGGTGGCCTACCAATCTCTGGACTACATTCCAGCACCAAGGAGGGGGCTCTGCAGTACCGGGCTGGAAGCACCTACCTGGGCAAAGAGCTCTGGAAAAGCTGCTACCTCGTTCTCAGGTGTGTGCAGGTCGCACACGCCAGTATCCCGTCCAGCTGGTATCGATACGTTGAGATAATCCTGAAAAACCAGTGTGTGTGTTGAGTGCCAAAAATGTAGATCACATTTCCCATAATCCCCAGTACTCAACATGTGTGTCATCAGCCAATGTGTTTATGATTAAATCGTTTACCAGAGCACAAGGTTCTTCATAGAATTATCCTCTTCATTTATGCGATTAAAGTACACCAGATTGCTGCATTTAACTATAAAAGTGAAACGTTTTCTTTTCAAGCTTTCCCCCGGAGCCCCCTAGAGGGTGAATATTACAATATATATCTGAGAATAAACAGCTCAATGTCCCAATAATGTGTTCCAATATTGTGCAGCCCTGCACTGAATATTATGTGAAAACAATTGATATTTTTGCAATCTAACTTCACGCTTTATTCGGTGACTATATGAACAGCTGTCTCTGTTTCTTGCAGAAAGGGGATTCTGTACCTGTATTCAGAAAGAACTGATGTGGCACCTCTGCTGTCAGTCACTATGCGGTAAGCTTCACCTGGCTGAAAGGTCTCCTCTATTCAAGCGTCCCAGTAAGTCCTGACAGAGAGACAGTGAGCCAGCGTGCACAATACAAGGACAAATCAAAAGGCCCACAGAGCTGATTGAAATGTGGAGGCCTTTCATTGTTCAAAAGCAGCGAACGACACGCTGAGAAAATGGTGTTCGCTGATGTATTTTCATGCCTCTTGTGCCCAACAGAGGAGAGCACTGTGGAGGTTGCCGTCGCTCAAACAGCACAGAGCGTCCGCACGCCTTCCACGTCATCCTGACGGAGCGGCCGGCGCTGGAGCTCAGCGCCAACAATGAGCAGGACATGACCGACTGGATGCTGCTGCTCTGCCAGTCCGTCTCCAAAGGGGTAACGAGTTATACATACGCATGCATCGTGTGTTGTCATTTCTAATATCGCATGTATAGACGGACAATAATAGGTGTCACACAGTCTGTTCATTATCAATCCGTAATGAACATTTTTACACCGGCCCAACCCTACATGTGGGCACGTACAGGCTGTTTTCCTCCCTAAAAAAAGTTCACTAGGACTCCAGTTGCTGATGTTCTTCATAATAAAGGTATAATTACATTATAGCCACTGTACCTGCAGGTCATCCCTCAAGGTGTGGTCCCCACTCCATGTATCCCATGTTGCCTGGTGATGACCGACAGGAAGCTGCTCACCTGCCATCAGGACTGCCAGACCAGCTTCTTCCGGTCGCTCGGCAGCGCCGATATCTGTGACGTCACTTCCGTCAGCCTGGAGGCCGACAAGGAGTACTGTGTCATTGTGAGTGGCCATTTGTTTAACTCCTCTTGGTGTTAGTCCAATGTATGGATTTATATGAGACTTAAACTAATTACTTTATGTATACATAAGTATATGCTACACAGTTTGAATGTATTAACTATGAAATTAAGCTGTTCCGAAGTTCTCCTGCACTCTCAGGACTGTGCTTTTGCTTAGGGTATGCATGATAACATAAAACATATATATAATTTGTCACCGATGTTTGGCAGATTAAGAAGCTGAATTAATGATTTTTAAAACGTAAAAGTACCAGCGTCTCCATGTCTCCAAATGTAAATATGATATTTCCAGTCTAACAAGGGGTCCAGCCTTCATAAGCATACAAGACACACGTCATACATCACGCTGCAGTTTGTGTATCAAACAAACTGCTCTAACTGGTATGAATAATGAACAGCTAACAGGGTCAGGTGTCTAAACCCAAGACCTGGTGGGTCTTGGGTTTAGCTAAACTCTAGTTACATTTTGTCATGAAGTGCCTTCCACCGCAACATTTTTTGCTGCAACAAGTAAATCGTGTGGTATAATTTGTATTAATGAACAATCTTGATTGAGACCATGAGAACAGTATGACATCACTGAATGGACTTTGTCTATTAGTTACATCTCCAGGTAGCATCTTTACAGTACATCCCACTTGCATGCACCAAGATGAAGCAAGAGGAAATGAGTTCTTTTAGCATTCGCTCAATTTAGTCTCAAGGCATAAACATTGAACAGCCAGTTCACTATATATATATACCAGTTTACCAGTATATAGTTCTGCTATAATTCTCTTGTGTTTAGGAACTTTAATGTAAGCCGTCCAACTTTCTCCCTCTGTAGGAGTTTGCGTCAGATCGGACCCAGTTCCTTCCTCCGTGGGTGTTGTACTTCAGCGGCTGTGAAGAGAGAGATCGACTGCTGGAGGCGTTGGACCACACATGGAAGGCTGTTTTCCAGGTAGGAAGATAGTTAGACTCGTCGTTATTGTGGTTCAAGGAAGAAAGAAAAAAGTCAGTAATATTGCAATATTTGCTGTCCTAAAAACATTAGCATTCAAGACCTTATATCCAACAGTTCCTGCCAATGGCTGTGCATCTCGTTAAACGCTCATTTATGTCCTCACCGTACACAGGTTGATCTTCCCCACAGAGAAGTGTTGGATGTGTTCGTGCAGAAGCGTTGCGGGGAGGCCCTCGCCCTGATGAATGGCGCCTGGCAGAGGGCAGACAGTCTGGCCCGAGGCAGAGCCCAGCGTGAGCCCTGGTGCTGACAGACACACACACATATGCACGCATACACTTACCTGTGGGTAGCCACTGGGACAGACTGATCGTTAAACAGTCTGGTGTAGTTTCAGGGCAGACGGAGTTCACTCTGGCATTCAGTCTGTGTCACTGTAAACTGAGCTGAAAACCAGACGCGGCTATTGGTTGATGCACTACAGCGCAAGCACGTGTTGCACCTCTGATTCACTGATGAAACGTTTCTATCAGAGAAACTGCAGAAGTAGCAATGCATACGGCACGTCGCACATCGCAGCAAGACATGCTCGCTTGAAGTGAAATGAATCGATATTAACAAAACAATAAAACAGGTTTGTATTTGATTCTAGTGACACGTTGCCATTATTCCTTTGTTAGAGCTTCTTAAGAAATAGCAGCACTGCAGAACAAATGTGCTGAATCAAGGAAACGTTTGAGGTCAGATGATATGAAGGGGATGGCGATGGATAATTGTAGAACGTACATAATGTATTGATGTGTCGAGACTTTGAAACCAGTCATTACGTCGTGCGTTGAAGTATATCCTGCTGTATTGAGTTTAAGAATTCTGTCTCCACAAAGTAAACCTTGACGTTGAGATGTAAACGGGAGCGATGATGAAACACAAGTACAAGCTGAGAGGAAGACAAGGACCCGGTGCCGGCAGCTTCCCTGCACAGTGAAAAAAAGAAAATGATTAAAGTTTACTTGAAAACAAAATCACTCTAATGTACGTCAAGAAAGCCATACATGAAGGGGGAAAAGTTCACCCTCCTTGCCTTGCACACACAGAAGTAACGCTCTCTGACCTGCACAAGTCACACAACTGGGAAGATAAGTCACTCCTTGCTTAGTACCAGTTACAGGATGTTCTACTGAACCGGTACAGTTATAGAGCAAAATGTACAGCGCTGTACAGTATCAACGCGTATTCACCGATGCTTATGTGTGTGTCTGATATTCAGTTTTCAGGTTCTCTAAGGGCAACACGCCTCGACACTGAATTCTTGTCACATACAGAATGAGGATCCCAATACCAAGAATATCTGGATGTTTAACAGTTGCACTGTACACGACGTCCTCAAACTCTATCCGAGAACTTTCTTTACCAATTTAAACTTTGTCTCACGTTCAAGCAAAAGAAGAAAAACTATCAGGAAATGCGACAGACATGCCTTTTTATCTCCACTCTGTAGAGACGGGTGGAGGCTTCCATGCAGACTTGCACATTGTTTTTGCTGTTTGTGTTTTTTTTAATGGTATGATTTTTGTTTTAATATCATAATGTGCTTTTGTATGACCTTTGCAGAGTAAGTGGGAACAATTGTTGCCAAATTATTTAATTGAGTGGGGACAATTTGCAGGGGTCTGACGTGTGTGTGTGTGTGTGTGTGTGTGTGTATATATATATATATATATATATATATATATATATATATATATATATATATACCGTATAGATCTCTATATTCCCCCTTTAATGTGGGCAAGTATTTAAGGAATAATCTGTTACTGACTGAGCGCTACAACTTGTCTTGGCTTACCATTTTTACTTTGCACCAGTGGTTGGTGGCACGTTACTGTGCTGCACTCTACAGTGCGATCGGGCCACTCCGCTAAATTAGAAAATCCCTTTCTACAAGAGTCGTTTAGTGGTGCAAGACAATGTTTGATGCTTAGTCTCAATCTCAAAGACCTCCGTTTCATTCTCTTTGGCTAAAAGCAGTAATTGCAGTTGTCTTATTTCGGATCCCACTTGCCAGTGATCCAAACAGGACGGGTGACGTCACTTATTCTGAAGTGTCACTTCTGTCTGGAGTCATCGATCTTTTCTTTGTTTGTTTCACCATAGTAACCGTGACAACAGCAGCAGAGACCAGCAAAAAAACCAGTGCACCGCTTCACTCGCAAGTGAGTTGAAGAGCCAGTGTGTTGCATTCGCTCCGCCTGCCCTCTCTGGCGAGCCAACCGCTGCTGGGTGATGGTGAACGCGTCGCTAACTGTGCACCCTCTTGAGATTTTTCCCGGGAATGTCGCCGCAGACACTCTGTTCACAATACTGCAAATGCAACGGCTGTGATAGTGGGCCATCGACTGAAACGCCATTGTGTTACCTCGTCATTAAAATCTTCGAGATTATTACTTTAAATAGCCAAGTGTTGCATCAGTTCTTCACCGATTGTTTTTAATTAGTCTGTAATATCAAAGCTTTACTTGGAAACGGAATAAGATTTAGAAGACCCGAAACCAAACCCTTCATAGTTTCCCTACCAACTACAGTCAGTACATGGGTGTGTATGTGTTTCAATCTGCCCTTAACGTTGACACTGATGAGAGTACTGCTGCTCTCCTTACAGATTTATTTTGCAATGACAGTGTTGCCTTTTTGTCAGCCTTGACTGAACTGGACAAAAAACCTTTACACTAAATGACGGCCTATTTATTTATTTCGGTGGTTGCCTCACACTGTACGACTGCTGACTGCGTTCGAACACTCAAACAATCATCCTCGGTTCATGGTGGGGTTTTCTTTTCTTTTTACTCTTTTGTGTTAAAATATGTGCTGTATGTAGGGCTGGGTATGAACCTCGATACTCTAAGGACAGACATAACGCTGTCCTCATTGAATGTTGGCACACAACGCTTGCTCATTGTCAGTTAATTGGATGATGGCACATTTTTGTGGAAACAAATACGTGATTATATTCCATACTGAAAAATATCCAGTATCAAAAACCTTCAAATGATACCCAGCCCGATACATCCAATGTGTCCCTTATTTATTGTATGTACATGTCTTTCTCTGTCACACTGTGTTGCCTTCATGTCAGCATTAATCAGTGCTTTAAGCCTTTCTAAGTGCCGCTTGGTCTCATTCGTCGTCTGCTTTTTTTTACAAAGAAATCTAATCTCAGGTGAAAAAGGTACTTCACATCCAAAACCTTACGACTCACCGTGTGTTCTTTTTTTTTTTTTTTTTAAAGCTGCTGTTTTCTTGTTTTTTTTTCTTTCTAATTTGAATATTTGTTTTAAATCCCTTTTTTATTTTGGTTTGATGCAGCATTATGAAGTTATTTTTGCGCACACAGACAAGGCTGCAAAGTAATATTACATGTTGGAAAAGGTTTTATGTAAAAGTCCTTTAATAATTCAGTGGGTTCCGAAATTGGATTGTAGTAGTTAAATTGCGTAGTTAAATTAGTCTCCTCCAGTGGATTACTTTAGGGCTTTTTGACCAGGGAGAGTGCACTTGCAATAAGTTGGACTTACTTGAAATGTTTGTTGGATTAAAGACAAATAATAGAGTTGTGGCCTATGAAGTGTATATAAAGAAAAGGTTAAAGTAAGTCTCTTTGAGCAGTGTTTTGAATGTGGGACATTGCTGGCCAATGATGGATGACATCTTCCGAGTGACGCATTGTCAAAAAGCGCCTTTTTTTTTTGTTCGTAACTGTATTACTGCATGTAATATATGTATGACGTTTAGCGGTTTAATTGAATTGTAAATAGAGCACTCATCAAATATAACATACGACACACGCGCGCGCGCGCACACAGATGGATACGTGCATGTCCAGAAGGTTTTACACTGTTCATAATGGTAATGAATGTACAAATAAACCTTTGTGATTGGACAGCGTAACTGAATAAATTGGAACAAAACCTCGACTCCTGTGGTGATATATGCGCTGTATGAACCGGTATATCCGCTTTTAAACATCTATAGTTCTGTTGTAGGTCAAACCAGTGGAATGCCGTGCGTTCAAACACAGTTGTGTTAGAGCAGGGACAGAAGATTCACAGGTAGGAGAGCAGCTGTGCGTTAGGTAAGCTGTCAAACTACAAAACATGTAGTCTCCATTGCACACTGCTGTTCCTGCTTTAATCACCAGTGTGCAGCATGTCAAAGGATGGTTGTCAGCGAAAAGACTGCACACAAAAAAAACGGCGTTCTAACTTATGTTCTATGTCTGAGGGAATTGATTTGTTTAACGACTTTAATTCCTGACTTTTAAACTCGCTTTCCAGCCTTGATCACTGTTTTTAAATCAGTACTCCCAGAACACATTTTAAAACCAATACTGCTGGAAGACAATTAAGCTAGAATGACTGGAAAGCCATGCTATCCACACAAAAAAAGGAAATGAGATCTTGTCAGATAAGCGTGGTCTATTGCTGTTCTTCAATAGAGCTGCAGTTCCTCTCGGTCACCAGTAGAGGTCACACATGAACCTCCTCTTTAAACCCCATTAACAAGAATCTGGTCTGTCCTTGATATTCTACATATCATGTAGGCAGTCATGAGTAAGTTACTTACTTTACCTTTTTCTTTATTTTTTTTACGATACTTGTGTTTTAACTTTTACACCATACGATCAAAAGTACAAAGTTTGGTTTGGGGCTGTTTTTCCTTAGTTTGGACGACGCTCCTTAGTTCCAGTTAAAGTCAATTCTAATGCTGCAGCATACAATTACAGTTCAGGCAGCAGTGTGCTTCCAAATTTTGGGCCACCGTTTCAGGAGGCCCCTACCTGTTTCAACGTGCACAAAGCCAGCCAAGATATGGGTTTTTGTTTTTGTTGCAAGCTGATAGCTTTGGAATGAGATGTTAAACTATGTACTCCTCCACCATTCACATACTTTTGGCCACGTGAGGTATTTATCAAAGGGTCGGTCGCTGAGCTTCTTCAGAACCACTCTTGTTATGTCTTGGTATTACTCATATTCCCAGTTGAAGCTACCCAGCACAATCTGTCTGCCTTGTTCTTTTATTATCATACCACCTTTCTTTCTAATTGCGGTGAAGCAAAATCAGGTATGTGTCACATGCTGTCCGATCTTAAAGTTTGGAGCACCTGTCAAATACTACATGGTTATCATTCAATAACCACTGCTTCTACCAATCAATGGGGTCTTCTTTTTTCTTTTTTTAAACATTGAGAATATAGATCTACTTAAAGATAGTACAGTTAACTTTGTATCTGGTGCAATGTGAGATGTTCAGTGTCGGCTGTAAAGAGTCCACAGTGACAAGAGGACAATATCAAGCGCAGCATCGATGGGAAATGTTCAAAGCCTCTGGTGTTTTTCATTGTCTTGTAGTTGCTCGGGCAACAGGTTACAGCTGGTGTTGTTCAGATACATTTTAGCAGCGTAACGGCACCTCGGGTGTACTTGTGCTGCCATGGTTTCGACGAGCCACTAACTCTTCTCCCAGTGTGTGTCGTCTTCTCTGCACACAACTATACAGAACAGCATCGCAGAGGATTATAGGGAGGTGCGTGTTTGACTTTAGTCCCTAGCTTGGGTCAAGCTCCAAAAACAATGGATCCATTTCATAATTCATCTGGATGCATCTTTCATTAGACCCTCGCTGCCCACATCTCTCGAATTCTAAACCCCCAATTGTAACGCAGTCATTTCATTGAAAAGTAACCCTGATGACATGTGGAGGTGAAGTGCCTTAACTTGGCAGCATAACATAGTATTTTTGTGTTTGTGGTTATAAAATGTATTTTTCCATGCAAAGATTTTTTTCATATTATATTTATAATGTCAACCTCTCAAAAGACTCTGAGTCTCAGTTGAACCAGTAGATAACTTGAGATGACCTCTGTAATGTTGTATAGACTATCGCTCTCATAATTAGCCGCAGTTGGTGAATTCAATCTTTTTTGCACGGTACTCTTATTAAGGGACTTTGAACTATCCAGACAGCACACTGTATTTCTATCCAATAAATGATACTGATGTGAGAATCATTCTGTGTTTCCCCTCATTTGCTCTGCTCTACATTTTTTACACTTTCTCATGCAATTTGAATTCATCCCTCTTCTCGCGCTACACTTTCATGCATCCTCCCTCTCTCCTTTTCCCTCCTCCTCTTTACGTATCTCTTCATGTACTCTTCATACATCTAGCTCTGTTTTGACTGCAGCAAACCAGACCGCTGAATAGAAGCAGGTGTGTTGGAGAAAACAAATTGTGTCACCTGTTTATGATGCATTTTTGAGGCTGTCCAATAAGAGGATCTTTGAAAATCGACCAACAGCATTGGAAGGTGTGTAGTCCTGTGCCTGTGATGACGTACATCAGGAAATGAAGCTAATAGGGGTGAAGCTTCTCTTAAATCTTGTTAATTGTGTGTACATTTCAAAACCAATTAAATAAAATGTGCAAAAGCAGCTTGTGTGGATGAGGGAATACCCATTCACATCAAAGAGGAGATTTCCCCCACTCGTGTTGTACCCTGCATGATGAGCGTGCCACACATTCTCCCATTCTCCACCCCAGACGGACTATTACATTATTTACGAAGTGGGGATGCGCGCTGTGCTGAAAGGCTGTTAAGGGTCGGCTGCTGCCTGCGTGCTCGGTCCATTACGGTACTCCACCGTTATCAGTGGAGCAGAGGAGGCTGACGGATGCAGAGATAGAGAAGAGGAGGACAAGGGAAGCACAGATTGCTGCGAATCCGGACTTCAGCGGCAGCCTCATTTTCACCACAGTAGAGGTACAGTATCAGCCGTTCTTTTCTCTTTTCAGCCTCTTTCTCTTAAGTACATATGTCACATGAGAATGACTTCAGTAATAAGCACAGATTTGTTTCCACAGGACCTTTTGTCATCTGCCTCATCATGTTGAGGAAGGGCTCAGAGCTGCTGAAGGGAGACCGAGAGGTCCTCCTGAATCTGGACGACGAGGCTGAAGCGCAAACCACAGACAGCTATGGGAGCCTGCAGAACGGGAGCTACATCCCACCTCGATGTGTAAGCAGTATTTGACTTTGTTCCTATAATGCTGCAGTATTTCCTTTTGTGTAGGAATCGCATAGATATCGAAAAAAACGACTGCACATTCACAAAGCGGCCATAACCCTGCTGCTTTGCTCATCCCTTCACCCCTCACTGACTTCTCTGAGATGTTGCAGTAAATCTGAAATCTACAGGGGTACAATATGGTATGAGGCACTGTACATTGCCGGGAAAATCGAAAATGTCTTGTTGTGCAACGGGACTTAACTGCGCTGAAAGATTGTTCTCAATCAGACTGTAAAAAGCTCAGTGATCATTTTCTGACTCCTCTTTCTGGGCTCATTATTGCAAAGTGGAGGCTTTTACAATGCTGAGTAATGGCACAGGATCTTATGGGTTAAACCTCTTTGAGAGCAAATTAACTGAATATACAGAACAAAGGCCAAGAAGAGAAAACAGTCAGTTTTTGCCAGCAGTTCTAACCGATTTTGATAATAACTCAGCTGTTTGGATGCTTCTAGCTTGCAGCTGTTGACGATATGGGTGGTGATGATCCCATGTATAGTCACTGTAATACAAGAAGTAACCAGTCAGTTCCACAGCTGGGGAACTACTTCAGAGATGGAAGAATCAAAATCGGTAGGTATAGCATCAGCAGTTCTCAATGTATTGGTTGTCACAAGCTCACTGCTGGAGGACAAGTGCTGAGTCAGTCCTTCACGTAACCGTTTGGACCTTCTTTTTGTTGATCTGGGTTTTAGACTTTATACTGGTGTGGGAGGTTCGCTCGCAGAGGAAACGACGAGGGAAGAGCCAGGGGACCGCTGAGGAGGGGGAAGCAGCACCAAAAGAGGAGAACAGCAGGTCTGAGCGAAGGAAGGCACAGCTGGCACAGTGGAGGGAGAAGTTTGTTCAGAATCTGGAGAGTGCTGGGTTGCTCATGGAAAAGGTGCTGTCGATCAGATTAAGGATCATCATCTTATGTCTTAATAAGCCTACTTATTATTTGTATGGCCTTATTACCAACCTGCCTGTGTTGCCTCTCTTTTCTTCAGGAGGAAACGGCGAATGAAAAGAAAACGATACATTTTCTGAAACTTAGCGCTCCTTGGGATGTGTTGCTGTATTACGCTGAGGAACTCTGTCTGAGAGCTCCATTGCAGGTCAGTGCAGCTGTTTATAATCTAATGGGTCTATTTTAGATTTCAAGATTTGTATGGATGGCCCTCTTGGCCTATCAGGTGTGAGTCCAGACTGAAATATCTCAACAACTATGAGATGGAACGCTTTGGAATTTGTCCAGACATTCAGATGCCCATCTTGTGTGTTATTCTAATGATTTCCACTTAAGTTTCATCTTGTGCAACAAGCTGGTCAAAGTTATACTTTTTCCTGTGAAATATTTGAATATGTACAAGATGAATTGCCATCGAATTTTGTACAGAAATTCATGTTTCTCAGACGATGTATCCTACTGACTTTAGTGATCACTTGACTTCTCCTGTTGCGCAACCATGAGGTTGCCATTTTTGGATTATGGATTATTGGATGGCTTGCTACAGAATCTGATATAAATATTTGTCCTTTACTTTGGTTTATGACCAAATATCTGCAAAATTAATCACATTTCCATCAGCCTCAGCCGTACTTGTGTGTTTAGTGCTAATTATAGTACATTAGCATGCTAAACTAAGCTGGCAAACACATTATACACATACATTACATCATACATTATACAATATACAGGTACATGGTGCATATTACACCTGTTAAAGATCAGCATGGGAGCATTGAAGTGAACTGAAGTGAATCGTCATCGTGCACATTTAGTATGAGAGGTTAGTATTTAGCTCAAAGCACTCACAGAGTGTTAGTGTGTGCATAGTGTTGTTATTACATCAAACCCCACTTTCATTGTGTCTGGCAGAGTCCGCCTCTGCTGAGCAGGATTCAAATAGAACAACACACAAGGAACTCACAGGAATAGATGCATGCACGTACTGGACATGATGGACGCTGTTGTTGGCTGTTTTTTGCTCTTAAAACTGAAACTGAATCCTCTGAGCCCACTGTTTGTTTGTTTGTGTCGTAAACAGACACAAGTTGCTATTTTTTTGTTTCATTACTGACGGAGTCGTTTACTGCCCCAAATGGTTGATTTCAACATTTCCAACAAAACTCTAGGACCTCTACCAGCAAAATGTTCTTACCGTGAACCACCAGTAACCACAGGTGTCACAAAATATAATTTTAAGGATTGTAACTTCATAAAGAGAATGAACATAAATGTTCTTCATACTTAATTGCGATGTGTTTGACTTCCAGGCACAGCCAAACCTGGACTTAAACACATCTGCTCAGGTTCTGAAGAGACTATGCATACCTAACGTAATGATGGAGTCAGTGCCAAACAGGCCGCTGGACTATTACACATGTGCCTTTCGCAAGTCAAAGATGAACAGGTGAGTTCGAATTGACAATCATAAATAGGTGGATCGCTTCAGATAGAATCACAATATATAAAAGGGTATGTTGGCTGAATGAATGTACGTCTTCTACAGGTTTCTTGGCTGCAACGACCATGAATCCTACTTCACTAATACACAGAGACACCGTGTTGTGAGTAAGAGGAATTCCTCTACAGTGCATGTACTCTGTGAAATGATTCTCTCATGGAGTGAGAGTTTGTGTGTTATTTCAGGTCTATGAGATTCTTGCCAGGACGGTGTACGGCAAAAGGAAGAGGGCTGAAGTTGGTGTGGACAGACTGGTAAATGAAGGGGTGTACAAAGCAGCTTTCCCGCTGCACGAGGTCCGATATTATTTATCTGCTCTTTAATCGGGTGAAAAGCTTGTGCTCTGTTCTCTCTCGAATCAACATGTTGTTGTTTTTTCACAGGGCCCCTTTCAGCTTCCAAAGAATGAGATCCGTCCTGACGAGCTGAACCAGAGGCAGATTCTTTACCACTACTGGGCCCGCTGGGGCAAATGGTACAAGTACCAACCACTGGACCACATCAGGGAGTACTTTGGAGAGAAGATTGCGCTCTACTTTGCCTGGCTGGGTAAATACGAATTTGTGTTCAGTGCTTTGAAATTAGTGGTTTCGGGTGATGTACAAGCTTTCGTCTTTTGCAATGCTGACCCGACCCCTTCGCCATAGACATTCCAGCATCAAACTAATCTGATGGGCAATCTAATTGCACATCCCTGCATCAGCGGAGAGCTGCAGTCTAATGGAGCTTTCTGTCTCTGCAGGTTTCTACACAGCCTGGCTGCTGCCGGCAGCTGTGGTTGGAACCCTGGTCTTTGTGTCTGGAGTCATGTCCATGGGTACCAACGCACCCGCGTGAGTCCACACACTACACAGAAACTACGTGTTTAATTGCTAAATTACATCACGTTATTTTGGTGAACGTCTTAAATGGGAGATCCGCCAATTTTACAGCCATTATGTTGTGATATGTACGCTATCGTACTAGTACTGGTAGTACTAGTAGGACTGTATTTGTCTTAGTAGTGGTCATTCTGATGAATTGACATTGAGGTGGTCCATTAATGTCTATAAGTCGATGTAACTTTTGAGAAAAGAAATAATACAATCTTAAAAATTCAGTATAGTCGGGGGTTTAACTGCTATAGCCTTATCTGTACTGCTATGTGCTTAGTTAATGGTAATGATGGCACATTTCAGATACACATGGCGAGACATTGTTTGTCGTCTTTGTATGAATGTTTGTTCACAGACTGAACTTTTGTATCATGTCACAGATAGACATTTCAATGGTTGCATCACAAAAGTAAAAGGGATCAGTAAACAGATCCCCAGGCATTTGTGTCACTTTGTTTCATTCGACTCCATCTCAGCCAGGTTTTCCTCAGGACGATCTTTTTAAAACAATTCGCCTGAATCTTGAATCTTGGTAAATGAAATTCAATGTGCCAATAATGAGTCATCCTTTAATTGTCACTAGTGGGATGGGAAAGAAAACTGTTTGCAATGTTCAAAGTGATTTACACATTGGAACTATTTGATGGGAGACAACAACAGGGCGCAGTGACTTCCTGGTGTCTTGTTGCTGCAGTGAGGTTGCCGGGTTTAGTACCATAATGCCTGCACAGACACCTATTCCAAAACCTTTGCTTCAAGAAATGGTACCCAGCACCATTGCAACAGTCCAGCCTCGTACTTAACGCACACACAGACAGAAGATTCTTGAATGGATACTGGAATCGTGCAGAAATTCAAACTCTACTTACACTCTTCCTCCCACATTATGTAAAGCTGGCCCAGTTTTACATACAAACATACCAAAGCATCAAAGCAGAGTCCACCCTGCATGACAACAAACCACTTGATTATTCAATCCACAGCGGTATGTCTGTGCCCAAATTCTTATTCATTATTCATCAATGCAGTGGGCTCTACTCTACCTACATAGCATTGTAGTTCAGTGTGTTTGTACCCTAATGTTGCTTCACCGATTGTTTTGTGTTAACCGTTCTCTTTCTATGGCCTCCTGTTGGTTTTAGTGATTGAAAATTCATCCCTCAATAAAGTAACGAGGGAGGTTAGAGAGAACGGAAGGCAAGTCGATATCTCAGGACGAAATACAACCAAATGTCTCAGATTAATGAGGTTCATTAGTTCAGACTATAGATTAAAGCCACTGATTAGTGTAGAGCGGATGGAGAGCAGACTGCGGAAACAAACTGCAGCCGTCTTATGTGATAATGAACTAGTGCAGATTGATAATCTCCACATGACATAAATAAGGAAGATAGATGTTTCCCAGTGAGTCCAGGCTTTGTTTGTGCAGCTTGTGTGTAGTCATTATCGTACCTCACTGAATAACTGCAATAAGTGAAAGTGCAGCAGCTCTGCTGCCTGGCAGCAAGCTGGGAGACTGATTTCAACACCCTCCATCCGTCCTATTTTCTCACTCAATCAATATGCCCTGGCCTGGTGTGAATGCAAAACACATCACAGTTAATCCACCCGATCGCTGAGCTGTCACATTTATAACCACGAGTGTTGTTTTTGTCAAATGGTTTCGGCCACCTGATGCATCAGAATCTGAAAAGCGGTCCTTGTTTGAACGCTTTAAAATGTGTTTTCTAATCAGTGTCTATGTGTCAACAGTAAGGACATCTGTAACAGCGGAGGTAGTTATCTGATGTGTCCTCTCTGTAATACATGCAAGGCCTGGAACATGTCTGATATCTGCACCATGGCCAAGGTAACAAACTTTTCGCGAACCCTATTTTTTTAATTATAATGCAAAAATACTTTTAAGCTGATGTACTTTCTGCATTGCAGTTGGGCTACTTATTTGACCACCCAGGTACAGTCCTCTTCAGTGTGTTCATGTCCTTCTGGGCCGTAACCTTCCTGGAGTACTGGAAGCGAAAGATGGCCACCCTGGCCCATCACTGGGACTGCATGGACTTCCATGAAGAAGAGGTCTCACCATCCTTCCTTTCTTGCTTGCTTTCAATACGTGTATGACCATGTTGGTCTCATAAACTTTACGGTTCTTAGGTAGGTCATGATTCAGCGGCTAGCAATCCCAACAGATTCCAACTGCAGACCTTAAAGGGCCAGTGTATATTATCACCTGAAAATAGTGTGTTGTCGGTACCTCAGAATGAGCCGTTTGTATCTACATACGGAACAGGTCTTCTTCACCGAGTCTGCTATGTTGCACCACCATCTTTCTACATTAGCTCAGATCGGACAAACCAAACACTGGCTCTTTGGCATGGGCCACCGTAGTTCTCCTACTCGTTTGGCACACAGACGTTTCTGTTGGTTGCAATCTGCAACCTCGCCGCTAGATGCTGCCAAATCCAACACACTGGCCCTTTAAGTCCATGGGAACGTTTTACACAAAACTTTGAATACTGTTCCCTTCCCATCCTGAGTAAACAACAAAAATAATAAAACATTTTAGCTGTTATGTTAATGGCGTTACAAGCGTCACCTCTAGAGAACCTACTCTAGTCTGTACCCATTGGGTCGCTAGACCTGAAGCCTGCAGCTGGATCGTACAGCAAAGAGTGTGTCCAGTGATGCTGATATCATCACTGTGTTTCCTCAGGAGCGGCCTCGTCCAGAGTTCGCAGCCATGGCCCCGACTATGGAGCAAAACCCAGTGACTGGGGTGAAAGAGCCCTACTTTCCAGAAAATACCAGGTTGTCCCGGATGTTCACTGGCTCCATGGTCATCATTATGATGGTGAGACACTGTTTACCTGTGTGTTAAAGGCAGATATTGTGCTCTTTTAATTTGAGCATGTTTTCCTGATGCAATATATTGGATTCTCAATAACACCGACTTCTAATCCGATGAAGACATTGCAGTTTGTTTGATTACTGTGGTTAACTACTCCACTTGGTTTCCATAGACATACTCTTTTATCAAGTCAAACAATCATTGCCATTCTACAGTGTGTCTTTTCAGCTCCTACTTTTGTGACCCTGAAGAGAAAGAGAGGTGGAGTTCACACCTGTGTGCTATTCCACTGAATCCTGCAGTGGTAACTGAACCTTTCTCTGATAATGAATCCAGGTCATTGGCCCACAGGGCTGGATATTATCTGATAATCTCTAGCCATACACATTATGTTCAGTCTCAGGATTAACTTGTTCTTGGACAGGGATTTGAGGATCATTTTTCCCAACCCTTCTACTGACAATGATGATTGAGGTGGAAAATGCTACCATGGTACCAGCTCCGTAAAGGCACACTGCATAGAATAGTATCTATGACCACTTACAGGTATCTGGAAAAATCAGCCAACTATGAGGAGTGTGTTGTAGACGATGATGGCTGCACCCCATTAGGCTATGATGGTGTGCGATATAATTTGTAAGCAGCAATCTCACGAAGAACTACGACACTGAGATACTGTTGTTCAGAATATCTCTTTGCTGTTTTCCTTCACAAAATCCACCAACTGTGATGTTTTCCTCCCAATGTCCCCGCTTCTTCCCTCTCAGCTGTGTGTGGTGATGATTTTCCTGGTGACGGTGGTCATGTGCCGAGGTATCATCAGCTTGATGATGTTCCGCACCGGGAGCCCCGTCCTGCGTACGGAGGTATATCAGAGTTGCATAAGGCCTCTTCATCGACGGATGTGTGAATTTAATTTGTTCTATTGTGAATATGTTTAATATTTAAAAGCAGTGTAATGACTGCATACGCTACAGGTGTACGTCAGCTCCTTCAACATCTCCGTGTGTCTCTCCAGGCAGGGACCATAGCCAACATCGCTGGCAGTATTGTGAATCTGGGCCTTATCCTGTTGATGGGCCAGGTCTACACTGCATTAGCTGAGCAGCTCACTAAATGGGGTAAGAATCAATACCGCTCTCCAACACCTCAAACCAGAATGCTCTATATTGATATCAGCCTCTCACTGAATCTCCAATAACTAAAAGATGAGACTCCTCAAAGATCTGATGAAGTCTTGAATTTGATCCCAGCCTCTTGGGTATTAATAATAATGGTAGGCTTAATTTGAATAGCACCTTTTAGACAAGAAATGCAGCTCAAACTATTTTGGAAAGTAGACATAAAATGAACATCAAAACAGGGTTAGAATGCCACAATGTGAAATAAGATAGAAAATAAAACAAACTTGATAAAAAAGGGTATACATAGAATAGTGATAAGATGGAGAATAACAATAATCTCATTTAATTATTTATAAGATCAGGACCCATTTTTGCCGCATGTACATATACATCAGTGAACACTACAGCAGCATCAGATGGCCTCTGTTTTTCTGCTCTGTTCTCTCTTTTTTTCCCACATCAGTTGTGGAGATTTGAATTTTCTAAGCGACAGAAGCTACCTCAGATCGCCTTTTTCTAGGGTGCAACCTTGCTGTGGCCAACCACTGATGTTATCATTTAACGAAACACAATAGCACACAAACAAGAGACACGGTAGAGTTGCAGGCCTGTATCAGGAAAGTCATTGATAGCTAGTCAAAGGCTTAAGTGAAGAGATAGAATATTAAGTGAGATGTCTTCCCCGGTATCTATAGGTAGTATGTGCATCCCCAAATTTAAATTTTCCAAGCATCTCTGTCACTTTAAAATTTGATGATGATTTTCAACTTCTTACCAGATGCTATTACTTGAGCTAGTTAGCTTACAGCTAAACACAACAAGAGTCAAGTAAGACAATCAAGGTTGTCATGCTAACATGCTCAGATGGTCACCATTGTCTGAGCACAAGAAAATGGTCAAAACCAGATAGAAATGTCATTAATTCTTCACCTATTTGGTCATAAACTAAAGTACAATTTTGTCTTGATGGCACCAGATGACAAGTCAAAGGATGCTTTAAAGTTCTTATGAACCAAAGGGGTTGACCAACACAGCAACCGACCAACAGGGCCATCTCATGAGCAACTCAGCGAGGGTGGCTAGAAATAGTCACGGGTCAATCAGAATATGTGCAGCTCAAGTTAATGGCTGTCTGATATGGTTCACTCTGCTCTGAGTTGCTGTGTCGATTTCACTCCATTTGCTTTCATAGAGGATGATTTCAGTTTATTTTTTGGTTTGTTTTTACACAGTTTTGTCCAAATTGTTTCAATAAGTTAAGTAAATATATTCACCAAGTTACATGACAACATGTGCTGTCAGACGCCTCGACAGGTTTTAAGCAAACCCTTTGTTGCTTGGCAAACTTATGTGGAAGAGAAAACAAAGGCGAACAGTAAAATTATGACTTTAGTTTCGCTCTAATGTTTTGTGTCCGTGTTTTCTCTGTTGCAGAGATGCACAGAACACAAACCCAGTATGACAATGCCTTCATCTTCAAGGTGTTCATCTTCCAGTTTGTCAACTTCTACTCGTCCCCCTTCTATGTGGCTTTCTTTAAAGGAAGGTGAGACACAAGTCAGTCTTCAACAGAAACACAGAACATATTGATGAATGACGAACAGATTTTAACTTCCTTACGTCTCTGTGTGGGTAGGTTTGTGGGTTACCCCAGCAACTATGGGACCTTGTTTGGGATGAGAAATGAAGATGTGAGTCTATCATTTATCAGTAAATGTCAAAGGGAGGGAGTATTGCATATCCCTGCTGTGTAAAGCAATGTCATATCGCTCTGTGTTTCTGTGTCTTCACACTCTATTGCAGTGTGGTCCTGGCGGTTGCCTCATTGAACTGGCTGAGCAACTCTTCATTATCATGGTGGGAAAGCAACTCATCAACAACATTCAGGAGTTCATTATCCCGTATGTTTCCTGTCCCCAGTATATACCAGTCCTGGTTTCCTGTTATTTTCCTGTTATTTTCCTGGAAATTGTTGTCTGTTGAACTTACAAGCCTCTTAGAGAAAAGCTTTTCTCAGTCGGACAGGAGTACAATTTGTCAAAATTAAATTATAATCATCAGCTTGAACTCTTAAATAGCCTTAAAAAACTAAACCAGAACTGTCAAATAGAATGAAATATATCAGAATAAGGTAGAATTAGCATAATATGGGCATGTGATATTTGTACTCCGTACTAAAACGCATACGTTGCTTTTTTTCTTTGCCTGCATGACATTGTTTTTTGAGGTGTTGCATCAGACGGCGCTGCAGCTCTGTTTGTTTGGTGCAGTAAAGCTCACTGATGTACCTCTGCAGCACTGGCACACTGTGTGTGTGTGTGTGTGTGTGTGTGTGTGTGTGTGTGTGTGTGTGTGTGTGTGTGTGTGTGTGTGTGTAACAGGGCAGAATCAGATTTCAGAGAGCTTTGGTAAACCGAAGAGTTGCCTTCAGTTTGTTGGGGCCTTCCAAAGAGAGAGAGCTGTGAGGCTTCGTGGTAATGCTACTTGCCTGTGAAACGGAACACAACCTGAGATGTTTGAAAAGATGATCGGAAACTGACAGCAGAATGGAAACTGCATGGAAAAGCTGAGGACAAGGGTGTCGGGGTCGACAGATTTTCTTCTTATTGCGTTCTGCTTTCTTTGCTTCAACTTTTCTTGACCTACCTACTTGCTATAGTTAGTCATGGCAAGTTCTATTTTGTACACCACTTCTTTTATATAAGCGTGCAGTTGTCAGGGTGAAATCAAGGCCATATATTTGTATCTAGATCTCTATGCTGATAACTGCAATAGGGAAGTCTTATG
Organism: Melanostigma gelatinosum; assembly: GCF_949748355.1. Classification (NCBI taxonomy): domain Eukaryota; kingdom Metazoa; phylum Chordata; class Actinopteri; order Perciformes; family Zoarcidae; genus Melanostigma; species Melanostigma gelatinosum. The sequence goes on along the minus strand of NC_136641.1, from coordinate 8,379,500 downwards.
TGCAGCTGCTGTAAGATTGATTAAGAGATTTATTGTCGCTAAATGTGTGAGTTGGCAGCTAGGCTTGTTCTGCTTGTTGTAGTATTTTTATTTTCTTGCTATACTGTAGCTGTGTCCTAACATATGGTACTGGTTTTTGACATGTACGGAGAGTTTTAGACAGATTTGTGTTACAGCAGAGCAAGAATTAAGAACTAAGTTGCCAGTTCCAAAGCCACAATAGAACCGTCTGTAACTGCTTTTGAAGATTTGAGCCTCAGAGACTGGCTACTCTGACATCAACTTGTCAAACAATGTTTCCAGCTTTGAAGAGATGAAAAACCCATGCTCATGGAAAAAATCATCAACACTGAAATGAAGCTGACAGTTATCCATGTAATGTAATATCTTTGAATTATAGTTTGTAACCAGGGTGTAGAAAATGACAACAGTAGAGACAAAAGATAAATACAAACTGTGTTCACAAACATGAAAGGCATTTTAAACTAGAATAAGATAAAACCAACAGCTGTTTTTGTAGGTGTTTTTGTGCATAACCTCTGACCTCCATGTGTTGACTACAAAAGTTCTATATTAACGCTATTGTCATGTTTATTTCATCTTTATTTGCTCTGATAGTAAAGTGAAGGCCTGGAAGCAGAAGAGGACTTTGGCCAAGGTGCTAGGGAAGAATGCATCCCATGAGCCTCGGCGCTGGGAGGAAGACTACAAGCTGGTGGAGTGTGAGGGCCTGTTCGAAGAGTACCTGGAAATGGGCAAGTATCAGCTACTGTAGTCTAAGTACATGACGTCACTGCCATACAAATGTTTATGAAATAGATTATGATGAACGTATGTAAAAACAACTTGCTCTGCAGTGCTCCAGTTTGGGTTCATCACCATCTTCGTGGCAGCGTTCCCGCTCGCTCCGCTCTTCGCCCTCCTCAACAACTGGGTGGAAATCCGCCTGGACGCCCACAAGTTTGCGTGCGAGTACCGCCGGCCGGTGGCTGAGCGCGCCCAGAACATCGGAGTCTGGTTCAACATACTGGAAGCCCTGTCGCACCTGTCCGTCATCGCCAACGTGAGCCCATTGGAAATGAAATCCACGCCAGACTGGATGCTGATCTCTTTTCTCCAACGTCATCCTTTGTCGTTTTTTTCTCTTTGCCGTCCGCAGGCTTTCCTAATAGCCTTCACATCAGACTCCTTACCTCGTCTGCTCTACCAGTTCAAGTTTGGTAACGATCTCAGTGGATACGTCAACTTCACCTTAGCTTACGCCCCACTGAACTACACTGAGAACCCCATGTGCAGGTAAACTGTCTGCTGATTGCCTGAATGCATGTCATCTAAGAGTGGGGAAACACTTTGGTTTGAAATTCTGTAGTTTGCCTCTCAAATATGTTTTGTTTCATGTCATTATTGCACAATCCTGAAAAAATGCCAAAGTTTCATTCTAATCTTGTTGATTTCAGATCAAAGGTCAGAGGATAGTGTTACTGAAGTTTAACACATAGTTGCTGCTGCATATCATGCACACTAACCATTACACAGTATTTTCTGCAGTAACTGTGTTTTATTTTTTATTTTTTAAGATATAAAGCATACAGAGACGACGATGGAAACTTATCACTGTTCTTCTGGGAGCTTCTTGCCGTCAGACTTGGTTTTATCATTGCTTTTGAGGTATGAAGGGAGCTGCCTTGTATATATTTGCTAATCTGTTTCCTTCTGCCTATTTCAGTGATTTTAATGCCCACATATTTACCATTAATATCTTTCACCCACATCCCTATTGTTGTGCCTCTGTTCCCAGGTGCGTAGGCTACTTGAAATACAATCTTAGTGTATGTTTTAGTGTTTCCATCTTGTGTAATGCTGACCCATATAAGTAGTTCATGTGTTATTTTGTAGTTGCTGGTTTACCATGTCTCCTTTCTTTGACATGTCTCACGTTCTCCGTCTTCGCCCTCTTCTCCAACGCCTTCTTCTCACTGTCTCTCTTTCAAAGTTCATATTTATTAAGTTGCATGAGCAGATGCAAGACCTGGGTTGCTTTCAACATCTTTTCTAAAGTTGTTTGAATTGCCTTTTTCTTCGATCTGGCGAGGACCTTAATGTCTCGCTGTCTGCACGTCTTCCCCTTCACCAGCATGTGGTGTTCTTCGTGCTGCGAGCCATCGACTGGATCGTGCCTGATGTCCCCGGGTCGCTGGAGCTGAAGATCAAGAGAGAGCGCTACCTGGCCAAGCAGGCTCTGGCTGAAAACCAGGAGGCTCTGTTGGTGAGTCGAGGCCGAGGGGCCGCCCCTGCCTCTCCAGGCACATCCAGCCCAGGTTAGTAGAGTGTGGGACACACACACACACACACACACAATGCAGTGCAACACACACTCATTCACAAAACCTGACACTCGATCGGGGGTCCTCACATGTTTTAATGAGAGGGAAATATGAGGCTGTATTTGATAGGAATGAGAGCATTTATATGCATTGATGTGTGCAGAGATGATAGCGATCAATGTTAAATCATATCGAAGTTATCCTCAAACCTTTCTAATGTATAAAATAATAACGAATTCAAACAATAAGTTTACCCAAATCACCGAAAATGATATTCTTATTATTTAACTTTTATGAGCTGAGGTTTACAGATATCTGCCTCTCAAACTGCTCCAAATCTGCTGCCACACAAATACAATGAAGGTGACCAGAACAATGTCCTTGTTATTCTGGATAGTACCGACTCTTTATTGTTATTTAATTAGATACTCACGTAAGTCCGTATTAGCTCTATGACACCTCCCCTAAATTTCACAATCCTGTTTTTAATATTTGATGTTGATGTTCTGCACTGTTTGGTAACATACAGGTGATCAATGAAACAGTGCACCACCAGAGTTCACATGCAGCGTTAAACCTGCCACTGTTGATTCTCATAAATGAATTCCAGATGTTAAAGGCTTTTAAAAGCTCACCCACCCGTGCACACACTTCAACAGAGCATTTGCAAAGCACCTGGGGCTCGACTGGCTGTTATAAACTCGCCACACTGCACGCAACATGATCATTAAAGGTAATCTGTGTGGGATCCGAGCCAAATATGTCAGATGAATATAATCCGTAGAGCTTGTGGGCTGTTGACATATGTTAGAATTTCCTCTATTAGTGCTGCTGCTCTTTTAAAGCATTACGTTCAAGCAGGAAGTAAACATTAATCAGAAGAACAGTTCAAACGCACACTTCAAGGATCACAGCCTGCACATCCACATTTTGTTTGTGGAGAATACCGTCCCATAGAGTGTGTTTTCATCCTCGTCTGTGTGTGTGTCCCTGTGCTCTGACCCATGTTGTTGTCATGTGTCTCATGTAGTGAATGTTGCTGGATGAGGGCAGGTGAGTACTACACAACACCTGAGTAAATGGCGTTCTCGAGAGGGATGTCAGCATTTCAGTAACCACAGCAGAATTGATCAAATGAAAAGGAACACAAGTTCATTACTCAATCACTGGCATTGAATCATGAAAGCCACAACACACACAGCACAACAGCACTGTAACACCTCTTATCATTTCTAGACAAAACTATGTTATCAATTGATATATGTGATAAATACGTAACATAACAGAATAGTGAAGAGAATATCTGTAAAGAATCGGGCCCCAGTGGTGCTGGGAAAGATAGTTACTGTTTATAGTGTTAGAGCTGTTATCAAGGGGCACACGCATTCTAGTGGCGCCCCCTGTCTCCTTGCTTTGGAGCTGTTTGTCATAGATGTCGGCTGGGTGATACAGTTGTAATATGGAAAATTATTGAAAGTGATGATTTGCGCAGTTACTTGTGTTCTGCTGTATTTTAGCACAAACAACTGTTTTGTTACAATTTAGCTTGTAAATCATTCATTTTGACAGCAGGTGCTTTCTTTGCTTCATGACCGATACAGTCTGTAAGCACAGGTCATGGTTTTAGCCTCTGTAAAGGTATAATGCTACCAAACCTGGCAACCTTCACAACAAGATTTTGTGAGGCTGCACACAGTCACTGTGCAGTTTACTCAAATGTTTTATTGCAAGTTTCACAATATAAAACAAATAGTAGCAGCCAGCTGTAACTTAGTTGCATGTTGCAACAAAGATTGTCTGTGTTAGCTCTTTTTTTCCCCTCTCCACTCTTGCAGTAGTCAGTCTGACAGAACTAATTCTCTCCTCTGTCTCCGTGCTCCTTCCCCATTCCTTTTGCATCCAAACCCAACTGCACGGCCTCCCCTGAAGCAAGCGACGCGTCCTTTGGAAACATGAGTTAGGACTCCAGTGCGAGTGGTTTGAGGGGATATTGGAGGAATAAAAGACACTCCTTCACATCTGGGATAACATGAGTGAACTTTGTCCCTGAGTGAAATACTGGCGCTGCACTGGGATTGTTTTCATTTCATTCACGCATACCTCGGGGCAGACTTTAAGATAAGCAGGTGTGTAACGGAGGCTAAACTCACCTTTTCACCTGGAGACCACAGTTCTTCAACACAAGTCTAAGACTTATATTTAGGCCGATAGAAATGTATCTTCACATGTTCCAAAATCGGTCTTTGATCTGAAAAGGATCCACATCTTTCTTATCCCTACGGGGTACTGACCCGACAGCAGCCCAGCCCTAGCGGACCTGAAGGAAACGGAAGAAAAACACCCAGAAAATGTGATTTATACGGTTTGCTGATGCGCTGCCCCCAATTTTCTTTAAACCAGCATACATTTTTGGCTTGGCAGAAATGTAAAAGTAATGTCTTAATATATGTATAGATGAACAGTGAAATTTATTTGGCTAGTTTGTGGAAAAACTCAATAACGTCCGTGGCCAAAATGCAACACTCACACAGTAACAGGCATAATATGTACCTTAGTGAAGCCACATCTATGCCAGTCATTTAAGTCGTTGTGTTTCTAGTGGCTAACTAAATTTGCAGCATGAATTGTTAATGCTGTCAGACTTCATGTTCAGTTCATTCTAGTTACAATTTCACACTGACCTAATACCTGCAGCAGTGTGCATCAGACCCAACCGGAGTATTAGTAGTATTACATTGATGCTATATGTTTTTAATGACATTAAAGAGTGACTTGAATTCCCCTGAAAATGTTGTTTGCTGATCTCCAGTGGTTTAAGTTTTCACCTTCAAGCAGTTATGTTCGGGTGTATTCCAGGACCCTTCGACACACGGTTGGGTGTGGTTGCAGGTCTAGCAGAGTACACCCAACCACACCCATCAGTGAACCTGGGCGTGGGCAGAGGTGAAATACTGCTGTTCAGCCGTTTAGTTGCTCTTTAAAGGGGCCCTCCTATCATTTAGTATTGCACTTCCATAAAGTTGAGGAACAATGGAGCAAAGGCTGAGATATCCTGACGGATCCCTGGTGTGGGTCGAATTTCAAAAACACTGGCTCCTATTTTTCCCATCATGCATGTCTCTCCTAAGATTGTGCAATTGTGCTGCTATAATGCATAAAGTTGACATGTGGGTTAGCGTGGTTGAGTAATGCATTTAGCGAGTTGGGCGTTCATAACGGGTTGTGTGGGTGCGGGTAATAAATAAACCTACCAAGGTGCAATTTCAAAAACATCCAATCACTGACCTTCAAATTCTTTCACTGATAACAATCTCAAGCTTCAATGAATTCCCTCTGGGTCACGGTTGGCTAAATCTGACACCTATGGCCTATATTTAGAGTCATCCACTGTGTTAAAATGATTTGAACTGATGGCCATGAACCTTTAGTGTCCTTACATTGTGTAGGACACTGTTGTGTTTCTATGTCGAGGAACACTGAGGATATTATTAAAACTAATATTAGCACTCCCCCCAACTTCTCCCTGCCTGGTAAATATTAGGGGTGGGGGGAAAAATCGATACAGCATAGTATCGCGATATTTTGCGTGGCGGTATTATATCGATATACGGACGCCAAATATCGATATTTTATTATATAAACTATTTTTTTTTTTAAATCAAATCAATTTCTTTTTCAGTCCACTAGATGGTGCTGAGTTGTTTTCTGGTGAGGTCAGCAGAGCTGCCGGGTCTGCGTGAGTGATTGGTAGGAAGTTGGTCGAAACAAAGATAGAGACATCAGAGAAAGAACTCAGATAAAACATGTTGTTGACACAGTTTTCCTTTGGGGACATAATTTGAAGTTGAAAAAAGTAATAAATCGCAGTATATGTTATCACAATACTCAGAATATCGCAGGATCGTGAAAGTATCGTGTTAATATCGAAGTATCGTTATATCGTATCGTGACCCAGGTATCGCGATAATATCGTATCGCGAGAGCTCTGGCGATTCCCACCCCTATATGCCTTTCAAACTGCACTTCCCCCAAACACTTCAATTCCAAGCAGAGATAACTCATCATGACATCATTAGGGTTATTTTCTCAGACTTGACAAAGTGCTGCAACAGTCAACATTAAAGAACCTGTGTTCCAGGCTGTCCAGTACTCCCCATAGTGAGTAAGCTGATCATCATGTGTAACATCAGTGGACTGCCCCTTTGAGTTTACGTTGTGGTTGTTTTCGTTCTGATGGCCTCTGACTGGAGGTCAAAGTGCACCTACCTTTAACCACTAGCTGGCTTTTTTTCAGTTTTTTGTCATTTTTAAAAGGCATTGATTGTGAGCAGTTATTATTACATAGATTGTATGTTGTTTTCAATGTGACGAAGAGCATATATAGACATCTAGACACTAGTATGCAAAGTATGCAATGTATATACACACTGTACATGTGAACTGTGCTTGGATGCTAGGCATGTCCATCTTTTCTACTTGAACTATGGAGGATCTCTGAGAGTTGCTGCTGTAAGATACTGTAAACAGCAGTGAAATATAGGATCAATATAGGACATATTTTGATGTGTGAGCTGTTTTGCATTTAAGACCTTTTAGACCAAAATAAATGTAGTTTGATGAATGCATATGCCTCCTCAGCGTGGGATTCTGAAATGCTGATCATGTACTTTTCTCACTGTGCTGCAGGGATAAACTCTCTGCTGACACGCCTTTCCAGCTACCTTCACATTATGCTTCTTCTTCCTCGCTACAAACAGAAGAGACCTGCAGACAGATAACGAGGACGCTGATTTATTAGGAGTCAGAAAGAGATGGGTGTTCGTTGATGATTTCTCTCTTCCTCTCCCTCCTCCCCTCACAAGCTAAACCAATGGATGTGGCTTTAAGCAACTCCTGACTTTTATTTTATCTTCTTCCCTTTTCTCCCCCTCTACCTCTGTCACCCTTTCTTGCACTCTCTCCTCTCTCTGTCTCTTTTATTTAACTTGTATCATCCTTTCCCCTCCCTTTCCGCCTCTCTTAGCCACATTAATCCTCTGATTGTTATGACTGCTGTGCGTTCCTCTGCAATAGCCTGCAGGAAGAGTGAGTTAGTACTTGTCAGTGAGCACAGGTATGCACTGTGGACACCTGCTGGCTCATTCACCGACTGCTGGAGCGAGGAAGGAGACGCTCACGTGCACGGGCTGCAAAATACAGCTCCAAATCAGCCACAAGGTAATTGATGCAGCAAACGAAACGCTGCAACACGGCACGTCAAATGGCCAAAAAAAAATCGACTTTTAAAAGTATTTTATTTGCATTTCTGATGAGGCTGAACCATTTCTGAGATGTTGAGTGTGATGCAGATAAACTGTAGAGCTGGGTTATATGTCTGGAGTCAATATCATATTGTGAAAAGAATATGTTTGCAATACTGATATACTGTATTACAATATATCACAATATGTAGAGTAAATGCAAACATACAAGAATCAACATACAATGCAATCAACTTACATTTGAATGCATTAAGTTAGAAAAATCCAACATTACCTATGGTAATTGGATCAAGACACAATTCCACTGAATCCGGATAATCAATAATATTTTAATTAACACCCATCCCTGTGCAGATTTTATCTTGAACGTTAGCAACAAAACAGTCTGAGTTCATAAATATTTATTATTTATTAATAACTACTTAAACCTCACCGACAACAAGCAAAAACATTGTTCAAACCCTGAAAACGGTATTTTTTTATTCTGGCGGGGATCCCAAAATCTACGGAAATGTGTATACGTTCTGCAAACGATATAAGAAATATTTCTATTCGAAGGTTGGGGGGGGGGGGTTTGAAGAAAACAAGTTAAAATAGGGAACTTTAATTAGCTTTCCTGTTGAAAACTGCTGAGTTAGCAAAATAAAGCAGTTTACAGGCCAGAAAACCAAGACAAATAGCTAAGAGGCTAAAATGCTTGATAGTCGGGACGATCCCATGGTTTGGAATCATCACTACAAGCGACACCTTTCACGTCATTTGATATATTGTTGATATCAATTATGTATTAGTGCAGCTTTAAAGCTACTGGGGTTAAATAGCTGTGTCAATCAAACGTGCCCCATGCTTCTTTTTTTTATCTCATCTGAAAATCCTAGTTGTATTGTAGATCCTTTAAAATATATTCCAAAATATTTTAGATTGCCAAATAATTCACAGTAAGAACAGTGATACCCCCCACCACTGTTATTTTTATGTTTGATTAGTGAATATAGTCGATACAGCAGCAAGCAGAGAGCAAGCGATGAGAGAGCTCAAGCATGCCGTAGCAGCTTTCTTTTTTTCTGTCACCAACTCGGTTTGACGTTGAGAAAAAGTTGCATGAAGGCACACGCACACATGCACACTTCAAGCGATGGATCTGCACACAGTGCTGTGTACGTGTAACAAGGCAAATGTGCACTTTTGCATTGCCTGTTAGTCTTTGTACTCGTTGTGAATGCAAACCTCACACATTCAAATAAAGTGCATGAGCACACAGGCTTTTGCTGACAAAGTGCACATGCAAATTGTACACATTCCCACCGAGGAGCAACATTTTTCTTCTTCAAGTCTGTGTGCTCCCTCATGTCTGTGTCTCTTTCTGGCTTGAAGCAGGTGCTGAAATGAGACACTAAATAACTATTAGAGTTCGAGGAAGGGCGAGAGAGGGGGGAGGAGAATGAGAGAAAATGAGAGAGCACTTCCCCAACAGTAGCAGGGAGGGAGGGAGGGAAAAGGAGCGAGAGGCTAGGGAGAGAAGAGGAGCTTATAGGGGATCTGCATTGCAAGTAGCTCTGAGAGCAGCAAGTGGCGGCTGTTTTTCAACCTGCTTTTGTTTTTTTCCCCGAGGAGGCGGTGAACAAGAGGGAGGAGAAGAACCAGGCAGAGGAGCACAGATTTGGAAAAGTCTGAGCTGAGTCTCAAAAGAAAAAGACACCGAGAGAGGAGGGGAGCGAAGCCGGGAGGAACACAAGGCAGCAATGGATAGCAGAGTGGCTCAGCCTGACCCTGGGGTGGCATTGATTCACACACAGCTGCTGGCTACGATCCAGCACACACACTAGGCTGCAAACACCAATGAGGTACTGTAACAGCAACAATAACTAACCAAGCACAGACATTCATTCACCCTCAATGGTCTTTCTGCTCTCAGTTGGAGATTTGATTTTTCTCCTGAGCGAAAGTTGAGCTGTGTTATTTGCCTGAGAGTGAAGGGTCTGCTTTGTGTGCTGTGCAGCTTGTCAGGTGCATCGCATGAAATGACAGCTCTGAATACAAAGGTATACTTCTTCAACGTAGAATCCAGGAAACAGCACAGGTATGAGACCTGTTATCAGGACTGTTTGCCTTGACGTTGTTTTGTAGCAACTAACAACGGCAGCTGTTTAAATGTTAGTTTTTCAATAGGCCTGTGTGTATGTGCATTGCAGTGGCGTACAGGATTGAATTGTGAAATCTGACATTTCATTTTCACTTTCCTGCAACACAAAAGTTAGAGGCAGCCAAATACCCAGCAGCAAGTAGACGCACATGTCCTGCCAGTGGGATCGTCGGCTTCACCATTCATGTATTCTCTTTGAACAAGTCGCTGTTTGCATCGATAATGTTTCCAGCAGCTCCCTAGGCAGTGCCGAGTGAGGTGAGCCTTGAATGTGATGGTTACAGTGCAGCAGAGAGTTGTTGCGGAGCAGGGCAGGTAAGTGCATGTCTGCAGTATGTTGGATGAGGGGTTGTTAAAAAAAACTGTACATGGCTGAAACTTCTCTGTTCTTCTCCGTGGGATATTTTAGCATAAGACTCAAACACCCTCTCTGCCTGTACAGCTTCAGGCGAAGACAACCTCGGTTACCAAGGAGTGTACGTGGATCTGTGTGTGTGTGTGTTCATGTGTATTTCCCAGAGTGCACAGGGGTTTAAGTTTTCTTTCACCCTGTCTCACTGTTTTGTTTATTAGCTCATGGGAAGCCTCCATCTGGTCCGAGTCATTTACACGGCTTCACGAGGGCTGAGCAACAGGGCAGTCATGACATTCGGCAGCCAGCTCCTGATTTTTAATTCGAGGGGAAGCTTCTCCCTTCTTCTCAGTGTGACAGTTGTGACCCACATGTGAAACACATTACCACCTTCCAGACTTTTCCCCCGGCGTCTTCCAAACTGCATCAGTGGGAGGGCGGGCCGAGGTGATGGCTGCCTGTTCTGTCTGCCGTCCCAATGACGAAGCGCATTGTCATGTGCATTGTCTGCTGCTGCTGCTGCTGTGGAGAGTCTGGAGGTACATATTTTGGCTGGAGCGCAAATAGATGGCTGTGGGTGTTTTTTGGATTATCCGATTTACTACGGTATGTCTGGACTGGAATGCACCACCTGCACGTTGGGCAGACGTGTACCAGCACAAAGCATAAACCAGGACCTGTTTTACCGCACGTTATTACAGGCTGGAGATTTTTGATGACCTTTTGCTGTGATTGAATGTCTAGCCTCTGAGCGCTGTACATTTGATTTCCCTCTGCATGCCTGCTCCTATCAGACACAGAGATTTATAACTCAGCTCACCGCAGGGCCCCACCTTCCTCCCACTTCCTCCCTCCCCCCACAACTGTATGTCTGGAGAGCACCTGCCCCATCACCTGCCGCTCAGACAGGGGCTGTGTGTGTGTGTGTGTGTGTGTGTGTGTACGTATATGTGTGGGGAAGCGTTCCAGGAGGCCGCACCTCAACCTTCTTCTACCCCATACCTCCCTCACCTGACTGTGCTCCTTATGGTGTTTCTACCACACTCAGCTGCTAACCTGAAGGTGACTGTCTCTGCCTGTCGTTTTTCTTCAAACTAGGCTAAAATCATGAGGCATCAATGACTGAGAGCAACCTGCCCTTTAAACATCAGTGACACCAATATTTTGAGGAGGCCCTGTCGCTTTCCAGGCTTTTTTGGCTTGTGGCCTAAATGGCAGCGGCCTTAATAGCCCATAATAGCAGCCCTCGCTGCTGCACGTGGATAGTCGAGCTGCTTTGTTTGTCTCCTGCCTCGGTTTAGTGGTCAATTTCAGAGGAATGAGCTTGCTGAGTCATCCAGGGAATGTGGAGAAGTGTCTCCGTGGGTCACAGGGTCTCATCTGGGGTTTGAGCGCCTATGAAGTTGGACGTGAACTTGTCCTTAAACCTGGACTATAAAAGAGACCACCTGAGTTGAACCCAGTGCATTCACTTAATAAAAATACAGTAATGTGATGGCTTTGTCTTGAAAGTAAAACATGTTTTTAAGACGAACAAAGAGCTGCTGTTCCCTGAAAGCACAAATCATAGTAGTGCACAAGCTCTGTCTTTTATTTGTTCATCTGCATGTCTGAGAATTTTTGGCCCACGCACGAATGTTAAAACAGAAAGAAACTCGAGCCCAGAGGCAATGTGTGCTGAAACCGCCCCGACTGCGTTGCTGCACACCTGTCTAGCACTGTAGCCCTCGGGTTATTTCACAAGACGCTGTGGGTTTTGCATTTGTGCTCACTCAAGATAATGTTTTTCTGGTTTCGGAGGCGTTGCTTCTTCGCTAAAATGTTGTTGTTTTTTTGTGCCCCTTTGCTCTTCTGGGGAGAAAAAAAGACAAACAAGGTGTTGCTCTCAAGTGAAACTGCAGCAGTTTGTTTTTAGCTTCTTCAAGGTTGTTTAGCTCTCATTCAATTCATTGCTTTAATCCCAATGACACTGTTAAGGCTATAACAAGAGTTAATAGCTTTAGCTCTGTGCTGAAGTAGAATCATTTCTGGATGGTCAGCTTGTGAGGTGCGTTCCACTTTTACCAGATCACATTTCAAAACAACAAGCTGGCTTGTCCATACCTGTCCAGACAATAAAAGCAAAAATCAGGGGGGGGGAGGGGGTGATCAGGTGGGGAAAAAGTGGGACAGACAGCTAGAAAGCAGAGAGGAAGAGAGTGCAAGTAAACACAGGAGCAGATGAATGCAAGAGATGCATCAGCAATTTGTTGTAAAGTAGGTCAGCCTCTTGAGAGCTCAGTGGCAAATGATCAGATTGGGATCAAAGTGCACCGATTGACAGTTTGAGTACAGCAAACCCAGCAGCCTTCTTTTTAGTGAATTTAAACCAGAACAATACAAACCTGGAATTAAGCTACAGCAGATTCAAGAATGGCACATATTATTTTAATGTTAGACGTTTACTCTCAAACTTCTAGTGTGCTGATATGATTGGTCGATCACCATAAAATTAATCAAAAGTAACTTTGAGAAAGGATTAAAGGATAAGGCTTGACTTTTTTGACTTACAAACAATGTATGACTTCTAAAGGATAAGGTTGATCATGTTTTATATTTTCTTACTGTCAACAAGTTCCATAAAAATACCTAAACCAGCAATGCCTTAGCCTCAATACCTTCCTACCTCAGTCCCGACCCGGTTTTTGGCTCTCAGACCAAGTCTATTGGTTTCTACTGAAAATGTAAATCTTTAAAAATCTGTCACAAGTTAAGTTTCACTTTCGATAAATGCTGAATAGTTCCCTTGAATTGCTGGGCACAGTAGTTTTTAGCATGCTTAACTAAAAAAAAAAAGGAGTAAAGAGTGCATTTGTTGGGGACTATTTTCAGCAGCGGAGTAATACTTTTTGGTGCTCTATTGAGTATTAACTATTTACGGCTGCAGGAGGGTTTATTGGGGCTTGACTGAAAATAAACCCGCAGTGTTTGTGTTGGTGATAATGAAGGAACATGTCATCCAGTGCAACAGTGTGGCTCGCTGATGTGAATAGTTTTCGGATAACAGTGGAGCTCTGTCGCAGAGGATTTGATTTGTAGTCCTTATATGGAAATGATAAAACTACAGAGAATCGCTAGCCTTGCACTTTAAATGTTTACGGTGTTTATCAACCTAAATTGCCAAAACATTACTTATTGCTCAGGATGTGCTGTTCAGACAAAATAATGTTTGAAGACATCACTGTGGGCTCTGGAATATTGTGATGCGAATTTTTTACTATTTTATAGACGAAGCAATTTATCAAAAACACATTTTTTAATCCAGAGATTAATGGATTATGAACATAACCATTAGATGCTGACCTTAAAGTGTAAGGATGGGGATCTTTGTCACATTACTTACTGTAATATGTTGTTGGAGAAGTTCCTAGCTATGAAACAACAAATGGTTGTTGAGTTATTTGTTAAACCACTTTTTTTTTGGCTTTAAATTAACATAGAATAAACTAACAATGTGTTTTTTCTAAGATGTGTTGCAGTTCACTTTTCTTCTGTCCGTGTAACCTGACAAAACATCTTAAATCAGAACGCCTATTCATAGAATCTCATCGCATCCATCATCTGTCAGAAGGCACTGATTATGGGATTTTCTGGATTTACTGCGTGTTGGATCCCTGGCCCTCCATCGACTTGGTAGCTTTCCCGTCTTATGACAAAGAACCATAATTAGACCGGGTTATTTCCACACGTTTGTCAATAGCCCCTTTGTGTCTTCACTATCCTGCCTGTATGTCTCCTGCATGTCCGCTTATCTGACTGCAGCTGTTATGGTGGCAGAGTAAAGCGGGGGGGTGGGGGTAGGAGAGGTTAAAGGTCCAAAAGTCTTGCCGTGTACGTGCGAGATGGTCGCCATTTTTCTAGGCTTTTAAATGAGAGATCGCTGTTTGTCCGTTTCAGTGGGCAAGAATCCCACCGGGTGAGACAAGGTCAGGGAAGGCCTCTCTACATCTTGTCGCTTTCAATCAAAGACAAACTGCGTCTCAAACACACACTCACGTTCAGGTGTGCCTTGTGTGTGTGTGTCATAGCTTTGTGTGATTGTAAGCCAGGTTGTCAGTATGCATCTTCATAGTGTCTCGGAAGGTCGTGGGTAAGTTGCCTGAGGCTGTAGAGGCGGATTAGGAGGACCCGCACCATGTGTAAACATTTGGGTAACCCCCCTCCCCCCCACCCCACCCGCCTCCTCTGTAGCCTCTGGGGTGCTCACCTGTCTCGGTGGGTGGAGGCCAAAAGAGCAACGAGAGAAACTAGAGAAACTCCCTGACCTGAATTCACTCAACCATTCTCACACCATTCAGGCGTCTGATCTTCCCCCCAAAAAAATGCAGCTTAGTGCGTCAACTTGACATCTGGTGCATTTTTTTCCGATTGGAATTTGAGTCTCGCTGAGGAGTTTGTTTTGATTGCGAGATTTAGATGAAGCCCATTAAAATACCAAGAAGACACATCCTGGCTTCCCATCCAAGTATTTCAGGTGAACATTTGAAAACGGCAAAGAAAAGAAATTCAAATTCCGTGCATCGCCATCAGCTGGTTCGAGGCAAATCTCCTGGCAACTAACAATCATCTAATCTTAATGGGAGACACATGAGAGATACATTTTAACATTTGAGAATATGCAAAACCACATCATTCAATGACAAAAACTGCCTCAAACAAGCATAAAAACTCATCGCACAACAAGTTCCCAGTTGCCCCGAATTGTTTTTACGTCAACACGTAGAGAACCGACACACAATAACGAGACACTAATAAGTTGACATTGCACAGTTGAAACTTTTTGAATAATCTCAGTAATTCAAGTTGAAAATGCTCATCTTGTTGGCAAATTTCATCACGATCCCAGTATTGACAGAATATACAAAATACAGTGAGGGTGGTTTTCCCATAAGTGACGTTGAATGATGTCACGTCTTGTCTCGGCAGACAATGCTGGGCTCTTTAGTCTACTGCTTGGCAATTAGTGGTCTGATGTGACAGAGTTAAACTGCGATCTCACACACACACTTGAGCTCGTCACACCACACTGTCAGGACACTCCAGTCTGTCTGACCAAACACACCAGACCTACGCTCGTGGAGAGAAACTGTGGGCGGGGGAAGTTTCCACAATCTGATCAGTGTTAGATAAAACATAAGTTGCACTGTCTGCAGACATTACAAATGATCCTCTGATATGATCTTTAGTGACTTCCATGTGGGACCACAGCTCAAAGTGTCCTTTTATTGAAATAAAATGTCTCGTGAGGTTTGTTTCACTTCATACATTTTTAGCCTGATAGAACATTCATGTTAGCCGACTCCAGATGTTGGGTCATTCTGTTTCGTTTTGCTCTAACTGATACGCAGGAGGTGACATATCTCCTCTGCTGCACATGTTGCAAGGAGCAGTACACTTAACATCAAGATTGAAGACAAAGCAAACAAAGTTCTGATGGTCTCGCTCTGGAACCAAGTTACTTCTTCCAAACATCACCACACACACTACTGGAATAACTGCTTTGGCATTTGTTGTTGACTTCAGAGTGAGAGTTTTTAGGATTGAAATCTGATCGCTGTCGCATCCGGGAGCAGCTGAAAAGTAAGTATAGGGAGGTTGAAAATGTCTTGAAACTCATACAGGTTTGGCCTCTTTCTTTCTTTTTGTTGATGACATGTCGCACAAGAGAGAAGGGACTCTTCACGGCGTCTCTGTCCTGGCAAACCCTCACATAATCTCACAAGCTTAGTTTTAGCCTGGTAAACATCCACTGAGAATCTGTGTTCCAGAAAGCAGGACCAAAGTAACGAAAAGCACCCTCGTGAGATCTCAATCTCAGTTCATGTACAGTTAGTGCCAAGTTGTGACGTCTTGAGGGAGGAGACATCACAGGTTGGCTACGACTGACTCTGTTACCAAGCAAACTGTTTTATCTCCTGCATTGAGGCTGCAGTGAAACTTGTATTTACCGTTTGGCACGATTAAACAATAAGGCCGGTGACATTCAGTATGTTAGTTATGCCTTTCTCTGTCTCTCAACACTCTCTGACTTCACTACGCTTTTTGTGGCACTGAGCCACGAGGGTTTCCTACTGATGACATACATCTTTAAAAAGGTGGAGCAAATATTTAATTTTATTTAAAAAAAATACTAAATTATGTCACGAAAGAGCTGGGCACTGTGGTGTTTAGCAAATGTAGCTAAAACAGGGGTAAATATGTCATCTTTGGGGGGGGGGCTAGTGTCAGCTGTGGATTAATACACATTTGGTCTTAACAGCACCAGGGTGGGTGTCGAAATAACTTAAAATAGACTACAGTATGTTTATAGTCGGATCAATTGATTTGTTGGTTTCAATCTTCTTCATGGAATTTGTTGACAATTAGAGATGTATTGTTTATTATTCTATTCATTAAAGCAGGCTGTACCGGGCGAAAGCGGACCACACTGAACAAAACAGTAGATTGCTGTTTTAGATCGATGAGAATTTGTAGAGTCATGTATCGTCATCATCCTGCTATAGGGGAAGAAACGCAAAGGGTGTAGCGACGGTGCCGTTGCAGAAACAGCTCTAACAATGTATCCATTTGTTTCAACATTCTTATCTCCCCCCTTGGCAAATGTCAAACTAACTTTAAAGATGCGATTAGACATTTGGCTCTGCCGTGAAGCTGATTCAGCAATGGATTTGTGCTCGAAATGTATGTGCCGCACTCCATTAAAGGATTATTCTCAGACCTTCAAGATGAAAAATGTCACAATTAGAAATGCGCCTCGTATGGCTGTTGGCATTAAAGGCATGCCAGAGTGCCATTCATTAACTGCTGTATGCAGACATGGCGTCTTAGAGCAGCCTAGTGAAATTACAGGGGGAAACACTGGCAGCAACGTCCATAACAGTCAAATAACACCCTGCTATGACAAGGGAAATTACACGTCTTTGGAATTGAGATTTTCATCGCGTGATATAATTGTATCGGCGTGAGGAATGTGCAGTTTGTGTAATCGGATGCTTTCATGTTTTGATAAGTGTGATGGCGAGGCTTTATTGTCAGGATGATTTGGGATCATTGAGGTTTCTTGATCAAAATAAGCAGATAACTCATTTTCTTCAAAGAGTTTGTTGATTTATTACCAGTTGGCTGTTGATGGAGGATCATGTGAACCTTCGTTCATCAGGATACGAACAATAATTCATATTTAATCTGATATGACTGCAGATAGAGATTGATGTTTAATTAATGCTGTACATCTACAGCCGGATTACAGTATAACCAGCCAGTTATCACATCCAATAACCCGATAAGATTGTGTCATTATGCAGCATAGTGGCTGCACTATATGAGTGGATCAGTATTAGGAGTTCCCACACTCTCTCAGGTGTCCTGTGCTCAGGGCAGCCTGGCCCAGGTTCACAAATAAAGACTGCCTTTGTCTGCAGCAGGGAACAGGTAACCATTTGTACCTGCACTACTGTGTGTGTGTGTGTGTGTGTGTGTGTGTGTGTGTGTGTGTGTGTGTGTGTGTGTGTGTGTGTGTGTGTGTGTGTGTGTGTGTGTGTGTGTGTGTGTGTGTGTGTGTGTGTGTGTGTGAGTGTAGGAGAGAAACAGAGGGAGATAGGATTGACTGGGCTGCCTGCCGTTGCCTCAAAAGCAGGTGTGGCTTTTCAACAACCTCATATTCACAGAATACAGCACAACACATGTGTGCTCAATAAAAAGGAAGGTAAACTATTGTCTATTATCTATTGTCTGTGTTTCTCCAGGCAAACAAACACCATTTTAAGCAAAGTTGCACATCCAGGAAAAGCGTTAATTCATGCTTTTATCCTCTTAAAGGCACAGTGTGCTGGATTTAGGGCAGTCGACTAGCAGACATGTAATATAATCTTCATAACTTTGTTTGCATTAGTGTCGCCTGCAAACAAGAATTGTTTTTGTTCGCATTTTTAGCTTGTGCTCCCTTATATCTACATAGAGAGTTAGTCGCACCGCCATGTTTCTACAGTAGCCCAGAACAGACACACCAAACACTGCCTCTATATATATAGAGCCCTTCACGTTTTTTACGTCACCTGACGGCCACCGTAGTGCTTGTTAAAATGCGGAACGTGAGCCGCAGAGTCCAAAACCGTGATACCGCCAGCCATTTGACTTCTGTTGCTCTTAAAGTAGTTATAATAAAATGAGTGGCCTCTAAGCAAGGCAAATGGCGTTACCTCAGTTTTGTACTTGACGGCTTACATTACCTACATTGTTCTCCAAAGTAAAGCCACCGGCTTAAGACATATGACCTCTGAAAAAATAGACAAAAGAAAGAAGTACACAGTTAACAATTGGCGTTCAGACAGGAAATCATCTCTGAAAGTAGTTACTCTGGCTTTGGGCTGAAGGCCACAAGTCACATGATCTGGGTGAACAAATACGAAATGTTTTAGCAAGTTGAAATATAAATGTACAATATAGTCAAAGAACAGCAGAACAGTGTATCCTTGCTTTTTTTGCTTATCACTTTCCACCTTTTACAGTTTATTTGAACATGCAAGAACAAAATGAATCTGATGTGACTGATCTGAATGATCTGACTGAATACAACAATATAAAAAAACTCTGTCTCTGTATCCTTCTGTGCACACAGTTCGTATGAGGCCGTGTGTGTTGTATGTGTTGTATTAATCGGCTCTTTGAATCAGGAGTTGAGGATTACCTGTTCAGGAAGCAGGAGGGTAAGAAGAGACAGAGCTCCACAAGTGTGTTTCAACAGCCTGTCAGGAGAGCGAACTTTATGACCCGCTGCTGGGATTTAACAGATGCTCACTGTGAATATTCAATCACGAAAGGTGCCTGCCAGCTAATGTGGGCTGACAGGAAGGCCAACCAACAACCAGAGTGATGGATGAGTATAGATCTCAGGTGAGAGGTGAGAGTGCTGAGGATGTGCTCTCTTCCTCTGTCTATCTGTCTGTTGTGGTATTCTGTCTGGAGCTGGTGTGTGTGCGTGTGTGCGTGTGTGCGTGTGTGTGTGTGTGTGTGCGTAGGTGTGTGTGTGTGTGTGTGTGTGTGGATGTTAAGTACAGGGGCTGTATGCTGTGAGTAGGGAGGTCTTTAATTAGAGCAGGAAGACACGGCTCAGGAGACACACTATACTAGACTTCATTCTGTGTGCGTGAGTCTGTCCACCCAGGTGCGTGTGTGTGACTGGGAAACATCCTGCACGCGTCAATAGTTTCAGGGTCCATCTTGCCATTTCCAGCAGAGTCTGCTCAGAGTGCGTGCGTTAACAGATCTTAAATGAGGCTAAATCCCCAAAATGTTCATAAGCCAATTAGAAAGTAATTTCTCCATCAATTAAACATCCACTGTCTGAATAGTTTATGAAATGTACACATTACTTTTGTTCTTAATTCTGACTAATATCTGTGTGATGAATTTTTTGATGAGTTCAGAAAAGTGCATCCCATTTATATGCATGTATAAATACATGCTGCATTGGCAAGTTGAATCCATTTTTATACATTTGGCTGTAACTCATTGTAATCTCTTTACGAAGCTTAGAGTGTGCCACTACAATCATTATAATGTTCTCTTGATTAGGTGCTGTAGGAATTTATTTTTTATTTGTGAAAAAAAAGAAAGTTGTTTTTATTTTTAAAGATGAAAATAATGAAACTATTATGCTATTAACATGAAGTATTAAGGTTTAATTCTGTTGTAACACATTATTAGCATTATTTTTGAGATATAGGTGGAGGGTATTGCCCTTTTTAAAAGCGTAAACCCAAGATTCGACCCCCCTCCCTACACTAGTAAGTGTTATACAGTCCCTTATTATCAGTTATAATGAAGTAATACATTGATACTTAAAAAAAAAAAAGGTTTGATTCCCTACTTTTGCATTTAAATGACGCCTTAATAAAGTCTACCGAAATGATAAAAAGATCATGCATCATGAATTTTGGCCTGAGTAAAGACTACTACTGTTTTTAGTAAAACCTATT
Organism: Melanostigma gelatinosum; assembly: GCF_949748355.1. Taxonomy (NCBI): domain Eukaryota; kingdom Metazoa; phylum Chordata; class Actinopteri; order Perciformes; family Zoarcidae; genus Melanostigma; species Melanostigma gelatinosum. The sequence continues at coordinate 8,359,404 of NC_136641.1, read as the reverse complement.
AAATTGTTCTTTTCCCTCTCTTCTTTTGCAGCTCTCATGTGTTCGCTCAGCCATGCTTCCTGGCTATGGATTGTTACCTTTTCCTGATTTCCAACCCCACCTTCACGCTTTTCACTGCCGAGGAGAGAGTCCCAGCATGTGGATCCCTGGCTCAGGGGAGTCCCAGGCTCTGAGCGAGGCCCAGGAGGACAGGCCTCTTCTCCACCCGTGCCACCACAAGCATCTCGCTGTGTGCCAGCAGGAAACATTGGCTTTTATCGCGCTACAACCACCGGTGACTCCTAAACTAAACGGCCTTAGCTCCCCGAGGCCAACCGTTATTCCAGAAACACAATGCACAACACACTCCCTGCCCCTGAACGGTTTCACACACACACTGAATGAACTGAATGACATGCAGAACACAGTGTTGAATTTGAACTCGTATACACCTGCGGGTGACTGTGAGCTTGAATGCCATAATAGCATCAGGACTTCTTTGAAGGAGCAGACAGAAAAACCTCGCGCCGTCACAACAGTATGTCGTCCTTTCCACGCTGCGCTCAGCCTCCCTCTGCCGTTCCCTCTGTCCTCACTATACACAAACGGAGACTGCTGGGAATCTCCGTTACCTTGCTCCCCATCCTCACCTGAAGGTCCTGGGTTTCAGAGGCTAGACTCCTGCCAGCTGCAGAGGAGGACGTCCCAAGGTTCACTGAAAGAGAAGTCTATCCGTGAGTGTGCAGCTGTTTTCCGCTGTGGACAAAGGCTACGTAACAAATCATCTTTAAAAGCTCTTTACGTGCTTTCTCTTAGTCTGGTATTAAGTTATTTTCTTGTTTCCAGGGCGAAAGATGCAGGTTTATTCACCCGACAGCCAGAGCGATGAATCTCTCAGCAGCCCAATCCTGGACGCAGACTACATCTTCCCAGGACCTTTTGCATCTTTCCTGGAGGAGGACCTCAGTGGATTATCCTCCCTGGAGGCCACTTCAAGGCCTTCATCCACAGACGGCCTGACAGATCTCCCAAACCTCAGTCACGATGACATTTTCAATCTACCTGAGGAACCACTGCAGATAATAGAGGACTCAATGCCAGCGCTGGGGGAAGACAGCGAGAGTGTGGAGATGTCGAGTGCCACAGGGGGGAGCTTTTTGTCCCGCAGCCGCCAGGGGGATCAAGAACGGCGGCGCTTCTCGGCTTCAGAACTGATATCCAGGCTGCAGATCTCTCAGAGGAAGAGCTCCTTCACCTTGAAGCTGGGCAAGTCGCTGTCTGCGCGGGTCGCCTCCAGAGACAGAGGTTCCAACAGCCTCAGCCCCAACGCTGACTGTGAGTAGAGAACAGAATCATCATCAGGGTAACATGTCATTGAAGGGTCGTCCATACACCAACCAAGAGCAGTATAAAAAGAAACAGGTTCACTGGCCTTCTCCTTGAACAAAGACAAAAGACGAGGCAGATTAGTGACAAATTCAAGGCTTAAAGTGTGAGGGCTATCAGCGTCATTGTTCCTGCACATCACTCAATCTCAAATCTCCAACATCTGCACAGTTGAATGAAAAATATCCTTTAACTTGTTTGCTCAGAGTTTCACAACACATTCCTCATTTTCACTCCACAACAGTTGCACTTTCCAAATATTAAACACTGCTTCACCATGTCAGCATTCCGTGGAATTCTTCTTAAATTCTCAAATAAATAATACTTTACTTAAATGCTAAAACAATGAGTCAATTAATCAATTCTTTGACTGACAGGAAATGTGATACATTTAGGTTTTGCACTGTTGATCAAACAAAACATGCCAATAGAAGACATTACTTTAGGCTCTGGGTAATTGTGATGGATTATTTACTTTTTTTATTTATTGTAATAATTAAAGTGCCCTTAAACAACGAATTATGTCAAGTGTTGCTGCAGTTTGTCCTCTTATGAAGCTGTCCCTAAACATCCAGAGAGGTTCAAACTGACAGTATCGTTTCATGAACCTTCATTGTATGAGGTCTATTTCCTCACACCTGCACCGTGTGCTTCTTATCCTCTTCAGATAAGTCCAACTGCAGGCACCGCAGCTCCGGAGGCTCGAGTGACAGCGGCCCCCACAGTCCTGTAGGACCTGCACCGACTCCGCCCAGCAGTGACAATGGCATGCCTTTGCATCGGTGGAGCACAAAACTCGGGTAAATACAGTTTTAAACTGTTAATAAATTGCACAGATTAAAGGGCATTGATGTCAGTTCACTTTTTGTTTTCACAGAATGCGAAAGAAATCCATAGAGGAGGACTTCTGCACACTTCCAACTGTTGCTAGTTCAAATCGATTATCACGCTTTTTGCCGAGTTGTAAGTCTCCCTGGACTATTTGCAAGTAATTAAACCAAGACTTTGGTTGAATTTTCCTGTTACATCCCCTTTTTACTCTCCTGCAGCTATTCTGTACCAGGAATACAGTGACGTCGCCATCAACAGAGAGATCCAGAGGCAGCAAGGGAAGGAGCCAGGCACGGAGGAGGAGGGGCTCAGGGATGAGGGGTCAGACGGGATCCCGTCTCCTTCTAACCTTTCTCCATCGAGCTCCTTTCGCTCATCGCGAGGCTCTGCTTTTGCACTGTGGCAGGACATCCCCGACGTTCGAACCAGCGGCCAGCTCGACAACTTCAGCAACGAGGAACGTAAATTACAGGAGGTGAATAGAGACATCGCAGACCGCCACAGCCGTTTTGCCTGTTCATGTACTGTAGAATGACCCGGCATGACTTTCTGTCTCTCCCTAAACTCAGGCAAAGTTTGAGCTGGTGACGTCTGAGGCCTCCTACATTCGTAGTTTGACCATCGCAGTGGACCACTTCATGTTGTCGCAGGAGCTCGCAGAGTGTCTTGGAGCTCAGAATAAGCAGTGGCTCTTCTCCAAGCTGCCTGAAGTCAAAGGTGTCAGTGAGAGGTGAAGTAATATGCTGCTGATGTGCCTCGGTCGCCCTTCAATTCTTAATTTTAACATCTCAGTCGTATTGTCTCCTCCTCTTGAGTGTATTTTCTGCTCACTCGGTGCCTTTTAGGTTTCTTCAGGACCTGGAGCACAGGCTGGAGGAAGACATTCTGCGTTTCGACGTGTGCGACATCGTCCTGGAACACTGCCCGGCCCTGCGAAGGGTTTATTTGCCTTATGTAACCAACCAGGCATACCAGGAGCAGACATACCAGCGTTTGCTGTGAGTAACTGCTTCCATCAAATGTGTAACGTATCAGCTGTTTGAGACCTAAACAGGCACTATCTCTCTGTGCCAAAATCCAATTGTTTCATGCTGGAGTTCCATCATTTCCTCTAAGTGTGTTCAGGTGTTATTTTAGTCCCGCATGACTGAACTTGCAGATGTTTCATCTCGAGGAGGCTGACGTTTTTTTCTTCTCAGAGTTAAAAAGCACGCTGGAATTTACCCCAACTTTCACTAAAAGTCACTCAATCGTTTCTCTGAATGTTCTCGTCTTGTCCTCTCAGGCACGAGAACCCTCGTTTCCCCGGCATCCTGGCTCGTATGGAGGAGGACCCCATCTGCCAAAGACTTCCTCTGACCTCTTTCCTAATCCTCCCGTTTCAGAGGATCACACGGCTCAAAATGCTGGTGGAGGTACACGATCAAACGTTCACTGCAGAGTTCATGTTCGCACTTGAAACCCAATTACGTGCTGTAAATGGGGTAATATGTGGACCGGCTAAGCAATTTGCCGCAGCAGGTTTTAAAGTATTATTCACTTTTGTTGGCGCGTCTTCAAAAAAACATATTTACTTTTCAGAACATCTTAAAGAGGACGACGCCAGGCTCCCGAGATGAGGACACTGCCACGAAGGCTTTCAATGAGCTAAAAAAGGTGGTGATTATCATCTCTAATAGCCAGTTGGGTGAGTACCAGTATCAACACTGGTGAGGCACAACAGTAATAACCATGTTGGTGTGTGTCGTCTTAGATCATCAAAGAATGTAACTCCAGTGTGCAGTCAATGAAGAGGATGGAGGAACTTATTCACCTCAATAAGAAAATCAATTTTGAGGGAAAGGTGACCGAAGTCATTGTAAATTGGCCATTTTTTTGTATCTGCGTTGTTAACAGTGTTTCTTATTCAGAAACTTATTTCCTTTCTCTGTAGATCTTTCCTCTGATCTCTCAGTCCCGCTGGCTGGTGAAGCACGGTGAACTCCTGGAAGTGGACACTCAGACGATGAGTATTTCTGGATCAAAGCTCAAGTTGCCCACCAAGCCTGTGTACCTTCATCTGTTCAATGACTGTCTACTGCTGTCCCGCAGGAAGGAGTGAGTGAAATGCAGTCGGTACAAAGAGACCAATGACTAAAATACTGCACTGATTGCTGACTCATGATAAGAAACAAGGACTTTTTTTTAAACATAAGTCAAATGATTTCAATCAGGAGAGACAAGTGCATGATTAGTAGTTCACATTTATTATGACAGATGCTGCGTTAATGAGTTACACAGAAATAATTCTTTGGCGCTTGAACTCACCGAGGAGATTTGTGATCGAGCTGTGATTGCCCTGAGCGGCAACAGTATAAATGCCCCGTGGAGTCCAGACACTGGTGGTGATGGTGGCTGATGAGGTTGATAGAATGATGAGTTGATGAAGTTGATGAATCTGTGAAGATTGGGGCGGTGATGGGGAGGTGGAGGGTTGCGTAACAGCAGCTTGACCGAACTGAAGGTAGAGACACAATCATATTTGAAGAAAGACAGCAGCAAGATGATAGGCCAACGATGTAATTGTGCCGTTGTGCTATTGGCTAGAGAGACCAGCTGATCTAGACAGCTGATATGATTGACAGCCCGGAACAATGACAGCAAGGAAATAATGAGTGTGCCTGCATGAGGAGTGATGGCAGATGTATGGTAAATAAGCTATGGGCTTAGGCATGCAAGAGTATAGTCTTCCTGTCTGAACCTATATATATATATATATATATATATATAATAATAATAATATAATAATAATAATGGTCTGAAAACAGCACATAGACTGCACCCGTTTTCACCAGGATTATCTCACTCTTTTACAAGCACAACAGAGTGCAGTCATTTAAAATAAGCCACGACCGCTTAAAACTTCAACTCATAATGGCTTTAAAGATACACCATGCAGCTGGTTATTAATGTGGGGAAGAAAATTGACACTCATGGTCTTCTGGTGATCTTGATAATAAACCGCCATCTTTATTTGCAGCACGTGGAAGTTCATGGTGTTTGTACACGCCAAGATGGGAGAGCTGAAAGTGAAGGACCTCAGTCAGAAGCTGCAGGGCATCTCAGGCTTCATCTTCCACTTGCAGCTGTGTGGAGTCCAACAGCTCAAACATCAAATCCTGCTCAAGTCACACACCGAGTGAGTAACAACAATAATTAAATGCACCTAAGTATAAACAGGTAGCTTCAGCAGACGGTGATGTAACTGCTCTTTCTTGTGTTTGCCAAGGAGCGGGAAGCAGAGGTGGATTACAGCCATGTTTCCATCTGATCCGCTCGAAGACATCGAGCAAGCCAGTGAGAATGATGGTCAGTGGGGAGCTTAAGGTGCACTATGAATCAGTGGAAACCTTTTAATCCTCTCATTCATCTTTTTCCTGTCTTTTCCTCTTAGATATTTCCCAGGTTCAGTGCATCAAAAGCTATCAGGCCCAAGAGCATGACGAGTTAACACTGGAGAAGGCCGACATTCTTCATGCTAAGACCATTACAAGTGATGGTAAGAGTTTGGATAAAGTCCTCTTTTAGATAAACTGTATTCCGACCTCAACCTGCAACCTAAATTGAGTAAATCTGTCCCACTGGCCACCTGAGTTTGAATCTAGTGGTAGATGTGTATGTGCAGTGGTTTCTCTGATGTCAAAGGGATGTTCTCTTTCACCAGGCTGGGTGGAAGGCATCAGACTGTCTGACGGGGAACGGGGCTGGTTCCCCAAAACCTACGTGGAAGAGATCACAAGTCGCAGCGCCCGCCTCCGCAACCTCCGAGAAAATATCCGCATCAAATGTGTCACGCAGAAACTGGAGGGGGAAGACTAATCACTTTTACTGCAACTTGTCGTGTGTCAAAGGTGTGTTTCAGTCGTTAACTTGCATTTTTAAGCTTCTGGATCATTTTAGTTTTGATTTTAGATGGATGTGGTACCTACTTGTAGTACGTTCTAAAACAAGCCAACATTTTTAACTGTGTGTGAGCATTTTTCTTTCGCATGCTAGCTGCAAATTCAGTCTTGAAATTAGACATTTTTAGCTTAATCAGCTTGTATACAACACGAGTCATGTTCACGAACAATCACTTTATGCATGCTTTCTGTGAATGCATTCATTTCCATTTTTTTTAAGTCTGAGGAACACCTGCACATTTACCAGCACAGGCAGTAATGTAATCATATCCAAAGGTAATTATGTACATTTCTCGGCTCATGACAGTCTGTCTCTATACGTGTTTCATCTGTCATGTCTCCTGTGGCCAGATTCCATCTTTGGACTGTCGTATGCTGTCAGCTGAGCTCTGTGAGGTGCAGGAGAGTCATTCACGTAATGTTACGACATCAGAAAGTTGCTTATGGCAGATCCTTCTATTGAGCTGCATTAGGACACATCGGGGGCCTTTTATCTTCTGTCTTTGTTCACACTGAGTGCCGCTTTCATTTCAGAAGACAGGTAAAAGGTTGCGAAAAGTTACGAAGATAAATGAAAACTTGATTTTGTGTTTTAGTCCAATATCTGATACACTACAGTGCATCAGTGTGCAACAGTTCCTCTCCATCCATGTGGATTGTCAAAGCATCCTTGCCTCTTTATTAAAGAGGAGGTCCAGACACGGATACTGAAGAATGGTGGTTTAATTTTTTTCAAAGATGATTTCACGAATCTGCTGTAACATAAATGAAGGAGAGATTATCTCATTAACAAGGCCACACTACACAAATAAGGGTTAGGCTGACTATATTTTTTATTTATATTTTTTATTTTTTTGTTATTATCAACAAAACAAACAATTTATCCGACTGACGAGTATTGTCTGTGTAGCTAAAGATTGATTTATCGTATTCCTCCTTGCCATAGAGCTCCATTGGTGTCCAAAAACAATTAAACACACATCAATGAGCCAGTAACTGTTCTCAATGACATTCCTTCCTTACCGTGAACACATACTGATCCAACATTACATAAACCATCCCACTGATGCAAAATACTGACTAGAGCAGCAAATACGTATTAATGCACAGCTGAAAATAGTCCCCAACAAATGCACTTCAGTGGGAACACGTTGGGCTTGGTGCTGAGTGCCACAGACATGGTGGGGATTGTTGGTTTTGTTCTTTTCACTGCATTTGTTGACAGTAAGAAAAATACAAAATAATTGTCTTTTAAAAACAAGAAAATGGACCAAATTCACCTCAGGAGACATTTACATTGACCCTCCGTGTGGTAAAAGGGTAGAGGTTTTACCCCACTTCAACTGACTTTTATCAACTTTAACCCCAGTGGAACAAACACTAGAAATTGTTATATTACACTTATCATACAGCATCAAGTAATACTGTGATATACTTAAGACTGAATTACATTTAGGCCTACATCGTCCACATCGTTCCCCTCATTAGTTGCAAAAATCCCCAAATGACCAAACGCGCAGTGTAACTGAGCTGAGAGCTGTTATTCATGAACCACTATAATCAACATTCAATTGTAAACTCTTCCAGTGGCACATACAATGTTTATAACCCCCTTTTATTTTCTACGTCTGCGTTGTGAGTTGTAATTTAATTGTGTATTTATACTCCTCTAGCTGGTTGTTCTCTAAGGAGATTCTGATGTAAATGTACTTAAGTGCAGATGGCTTCATGTATAAAGAGTAAGAAAATGATTCATTTACTATTATGACTGTAATTTATGTGAACAAAGACTGAACAGATATTATTACCTTCCATAGCTATAAGGTTTGATTCATTTCTAATACCAACACTGTAATACACTGGATCTCTGCACACTACTGTAAATGTTTAACCATTGTAATAAATACAGATACTTACATCTTTTGTTGTGTTGAATAAACAACTCTTACGAGTTTTAAAAAGGTTTATTGTGAAAAAGTCAAACATTATGTATTTTATGGTAAAGACATCAGAGCTGCGTATGTTGCTTCAGTACTATTTCCTTCAGTAACCTATAGCTCTACAGACTAACATCGTGTTAGCTGTGGTCTGGCCTTAAACTGGGTCATGATCTTGTTTTCTGTTCGTCCCCACATGAAAGAGAACTAAAAGTGTCTTTTTAGTCCCTCAGTGTAACAATATCACATATATCAATATTGGGCAAGAACATTTCAGAGCCAAATTGCTGCATCTTCATTTTGTGTAAAAAATGATACATAACAGTCATATGTACATACTATCTACAGATTCATAATAAAAGCCAAGCTTCTCCACATTCAGATGAGTCAGCTGCAACCATTGATGTGGCATTGGTCGGCTGTTATCATCGGTTCCTGGGACTCCTTCCTGCTCCTCTGCAGCTTCGGCATGATTGGCGGTGCAGTGGGGCTCACAGTCACGTTTCTGTCCGGCTGCAGGTCAAAGACAAACATCGTGTTGGTGCAAAGTTAAATTCACATTTGAGGCAAAACCAAACCAGCAGTGAACTAGGAATGTTACATGCAGAACTGTAACACTGACGCATGCATTTGAAAGTAGTCAGCAGATATGGAAAGATATGTAGTAAATGCTACGCTAAAATAAAAAGATCAAACATTCACTGTCTTTTGACTTTGTTTTGGGCTACTGAGGGAAGTATATGGCTCTTTAGCTGCTAAATGCTTCACTACGTTCACCAGCCTCTAACTAGTCCAACGGCAAATGGCAGTTTGAAACATACAATGACAAAGTAATGACAACGCCATGAAGAATTCCCCAACTCTGCAGTTCCCCTCTGATCTACGTAGCTCTTCGTCCTCTCTTAGCTCATTATTTTAACGCCCAAACACTATTCTTTACCTTTTTACATTCAAGTGTCAAACAACACAGTCTAACCTGTTGTAATTGAAACATCCAGTTCCGATAATCCTCCAGACAGGCACAAGAGACCTGCAGGGGCTCCATCAGCTCACCTACAACACAACAATGATTATCAAATTACTGTATTTCTTGCTATAATCAAATGCTACATTTAGCCAAGAAAGTATTAATGTCGGATGTTTGCACAGCATAGTACCCATCAGCTCAAACTCCAGCCGTCCGGGCAGGGCAGACCTCTCAACTGCTCTGATGCTGTGTCGGGGCAACCGGCCCTGTTAGAGATGACATATAAGAAATAGAAACGCTTTAAACTGTCCAGAGTTTTCACTTTACGAACATACAACGATTGTACAAGAGAAAAACTACTGACTGAAATAACTGAAGGCAAGTGTGAGTTACAAAATGTGCCACCCATGCTGTATGGCATGTGTCAAAAGAACAAGTCCTGTGTAAAGATCACAGGGACACGCAGGTATGCCACAGTGGTTGAGGAGGTATTATTATGGAGTCATTTAACAGTACCTCATATCTTATATTCAGACGCTTGTTGTCGACTGACAGCAGCAGGACGTCTTGAGGGAAGAGAACCATCAGTCTTTCTTGGAGTCCCTGAAAGAACGAAGCCATGTCACTGCTACTGTTGTATTAGCTGTTCAAAACAGAGAGTACCACTGACAAATGACTGTGACACTTCAAATAATGACACTTATAACTACCATATTGACATGTGCCACAAGTAGCATTTTTTAAAGCACAGCTGCAGTTTATCACAACTTGTGTCTTATATTTGTAACTTGGTCCATATTTGAAATGAGTAATAATATTATAGTGCACTCCAATTGGTACACTATAAAACGCAGATCGGCAGAGATCTTTTCCAGACGTGGTTTGTGTGCGAGTAATTGCAGAATTGCGGCAGTGTATGGTTGATTGCGTGCAGCGCAATGTCTCAGGGAGACATCGATTCAAATTTAGAAAGTGTACAATATGTCGCCATTTCCTCCGGGACCGAGTTCGTGCAAGGCGTACACTATAAAACACAGATCGGCAGAGATCTTTTCCAGACGTGGTTTGTGTGCGAGTAATTGCAGAATTGCGGCAGTGTATGGTTGATTGCGTGCAGCGTAATGTCTCAGGGAGACATCAATTATTGTTTCAATGTATGTTTTAAATCTCCTTTACTTTTTACGACTGAATTTTATTTCTTACACTGTTTCTTTAATTGTTTTTAAATCTCCTTTTCTTTTGCCTTATGTTTTGATGCTTTTAATGGTTTTATGTGAAGCACTTTGAATTACCTTGTTGTTGAAATGTGCTATACAAATAAACTTGCCTTGCCTAACTTGCCTTATGTGGCTATGTTGCTATAAAGTCAGGGGGTGCACGAAAAACAAATTAGCCCTTAATTGACTTTATTGTGATAATTATAATGAATAGAAAAGATGGCCAAATAACCAAAATAAGACCCAAGTTGTAGTAAATGTGAATTATCCTTCAACGTAAATACATCTTCTGTTAAATAAATGAGAGACCATAACTGAAAGCAGCCTCTACAGTACATGCCACATTGTGTGCCAGTAGGTCAAATCTAACATGAAACCTGACCTACTTAGAAGTGTTTTATAAAAGGAAATGTGGTCTTGATTTTCAGATACGCTGACAACAACAAGAAGTATTCTTGTAAGCGGTGGTTCATCTGTCATCAGGTGGTAAGTATGGAAGGACAAAGAGTCCTTGGATAACAAATTGTTTAAATATTTTCAGTTTAGTTTCAGAAGTGAACTTGTTTTCATGCTGACAAATGAGTAATTCTTGCTCTCCAATTATTTTGTATCCATGCTCATTTGCAGATTCCTAATCCAGTGTGACAGAGTCTTTATTACCTGTCTCTGCATGTTGATGATATGGACGATAGATGTGTATCCCGGCTGACCCATGTGCTGTATCGGCGAGCCCTCCCACTGCCAAATGGGAGCTTGTAGTAAGTACTTTTTCAGTTCTTCTCTTTTCCAGTGCTCATCACAGGGTAACTAGGGAAGACATGATATGTGATTCATTTTATTCATTACAATTTAACTTTTTCATATAGAGTTGTAAGCAGATGTACAGCAGTTGGTCATTACAAGATAGGAGAGAGCGCATTGGGAGGGACTCATGGGTTGTGCCGTTGACTTGTATCTCCTATCTTCTATGTGTTGCATCCATTTCTGTAGCTCTGCAGAACTGGCGCATATGAAGACCTTGGAGTCCACCATTGGACCTGGATGAAAGAAGGAACAACATAAATCATGCTCAGGACTTTACATTGTGTTTCCATGTCTCAGCTGAATTTGGACGATTTCCGCCGACTCACCGCTGATCTCAAACATGTGTGGTGAATGTGACGTTTTAGGGTCAATAGAGACAGCTTCCAAAGAAAGTCCAGAAAGGGGAAGGATGCCCTGTGAGATAAGATAACACAAAGTGTCAGGGCAAAGTAATGTGCTTCAGTTTCCTCCAAAGAGATCATGATGCATTGTTATTATTATTGTCCCCTAAAAAGCTGGTATGGCTCATGTGTGGTTGCCCGTTTACACATCCAGCAGATACTGAGCTCCGATGCTGTTGTCCGATTTTGGTATTTTTCAACCTGGACCCTATTTTCCAATGCTTTTGTGTTGTTGGAGTTTGTAGAAGTAGGACAAGTATAGCTCAGTCTAATCGATGTTGTTGTACCCATTAGTCACTTTAGAAACCAAAAATGGGAAAATCGGGTCCAAGTTGAAAAAAACAGAAGTTACCCTTTAAAGTGTGTTTGAACCTTAGCCACTATCTGCCATTTCATTGTTAAGTAAAATGCACAAAGAATACCTGATAAATGAAGTCTTGTCGAGGGTGGTCCAGGGAAAGGATCAAGAGGTGGAAGGAGAATAACACCAGGAAGTGTTCACTGGTTTCCTGTGACAACAATGTAACACCAAACAAGCTGAACATGTTTTCTTTTTTTAAAGTGCAGGAGGTGTAGGCTGATAGTGTCAGAGTTTCCAGAGTTCACACAGGCAATGTAATAAAACTGACCTGTTTCACTATTTTTCCAATTAAAGATGTTGCTTGCCAGGCAGAAGTTTACTGGAATCCAACAACTTGAGCAGTGTTACAATTCACAAAGAAAACATTTTCTTAAAGAGGATTTCAAAATAAACCCTTGTAGGGTGATGTTTGGGTGGAGTCACGCCTCATAACAGCTGACACCCATGTGCAGTGTTACCTGTGTGTAGCTGTTGTAGAGAGACACCAGGGAGGAGTGGATGATCTCCCCATACATGTGTGCAGGTTGGCCCTCCCACTCCCTGATTGGCTTGTGGGAGTAAATCCTGTGGCGTAACTCGTCTCTGCTCCTGCCCCACAGCACCACCTACAGACACAAAACTGTATCAGCCCATGTGTATTGGTTATTGATTTGTACATTTCAATATTTTGTAGCTTTTCCATTGGTTGGCCATGTTTCCTTAGTTGTACTAAACTGTGTATGTCAGTGGAAAAAAAAGGATCCTGCATACTCTATGCTACTAAGTGTTTTTCTGCCATCCCATGTCACTGCCCCATCAGTATTTCTATGTGGCCACATGTTTCACAGAAAGATGAGTCATGCATTACACAGCAAATTGTAATTTGTTTTACTGTTGCAAGCCTCTATAGTCATTGTTATTTGTGCAAAATGTTTCACAATCAAGGGGGATTTGGTTTCTAAAAGTGTTGTTCTGTTCTGCTGGGGGTTGGAAGCTTCATATTTAGACAATTTCTCATTCAAGTGGAAAGAACTGCAAAAACTCAAGTTTGTGTGGCAGTGTTTCCTCCCTCCTTTATTTCCTGTAAAGTTTGAATCACACCAAACCGGGAATGCAGAATCTCTCACTTTTGTCATGGAAATTCCTACGGTGTGTAAACAGTAGCGTGTCTGGCCTCAACACAAATAACTGCACTGTGGAAACTGTTCATGTTCATGTGAGGCACATCTCGCCACACTCTGCTCGAGCGCTAAAAAAGTGTTACAGTGTTTTGCCCAAAGTGAGCCACATGCTGTGTTCTTACTGTGAAAAGTGCATGATGAAGTTTCCGTCTGTGTCTCTGTCACACACACTCACACTCACACACACACACACATCACACATCACAAGCATAGCGACCTCTTGTTCCAGGTGTCGTATTGAAGGGTGGCGCGGTGGTGCCGGGGGCTGCTCATCTCTGCTGGTCCTCACTGACAGCTGAAGCCTGGCCTCTCCCAGACTCCACACCCTGAATAAACACACGTCATCAGTCACGTAGCAGCACTCACAGCTGAGGGGTGGTTAGCTTCGTGGCCTCATTGTTGCACGGATGTGGGTTCAGTTTATGGTCCTGTCTGTGCAACGTGAATGTTAAAGTGCATGTTCTGTTTGGCTCTGTCTTGCTCTTCCAAGCAGTGAGTCAGGTTTTAAAACGATGTTTGTGGACCCCTGTTTGTATGTGTTCCCTAATGGTGCTTGTGCTTGGACTGACTGCAGCCCTGGTGAGCCGCAAAGAAAAATAAATAGAGATTGAAGAGCAATAGAGCATATCACAATTTAAATGACTGGTCTTGATCCTCCTGCAGCCCAGCGGCAGACAGACGTAATCAGATTACAGCAGTCAGAGCAGACACAGCCAGACTAATATGTTGCTTATTATACATAAATGCCTGAATAAGCAGTGACATGGTGGTACCTCTCAGGGTTTCTGGCTCAGTATCTCTGGGTGTGTTTATGGAGAACATTGTAAGATGGTAAATCCTCCTTTGGTAAAATGTCGTTCTCTGCTTGGTGGATCAATATGTGGAGCACCTTATGGCACACAAAATGGCGCGGGATGACTTTAAACTGGAGTCAAAGCAGCTTTTAAAAAGATATCAGTCACGAGGTCACCAATGATGAATGTATTTTCATCTTGAGTTTTGAGTATTCTTTATAGAGGCCCATCTACAGGCTCGCATTGCAGTCTTAAGCTATGAATGCTGGTATGTGACATTGGTCCATGCTGCATACCTGGCCCCATAAAAATAAACATGAATTCTGTAAAATTATGAAAAACAGAAACATTTCAATGTGTGGATTATGGTGGCGAGAAGGAGCATTACATTTTTGGAAAAATACTTTTCGCTTTCCCATTGTAAAGTTGAATTAGCGGCCCCGTTTCAAATTCATAGTTTGAATGATGCTATTCAGATACCAACACAGTCAAAATCAGTAATTATGACAGTACTGAGTGATAAACAGTCACTAGTGATACAGTGTGTATCTCATATGCAAGTGTTCATCTTTGTCTGTGAATGGGCTGCGACCATAAGTAGTAATTATTTAACAGCCACACATAAGAACTGGTAGTTACTCTTGTAATTATCCTCTGGTAATCCCTTAGCCTTAGAACAAGAGGGGATTTGTCCCGCCCTGACTCTGTATTAAACCCCTCCATGATTTAGCCATTGTCTTATAGTAAGCTGCTAATCACGTCAGTGCAGCATCACCGAGTCCCCAAGTTATTGTTTTGTAAATAGGAGCCAATTAGTTCTGCTGGGTGCTGATAAGTGGAAATCATATGGATGTAATATGTTGTTCTGCAGGTGTTTTCATCGCGGTTAAAGGGAATTGAATCTTTTCTTCTCTGCACTACCTGGAAGATTTCTGTGTAAAAGCCCATCCTGTTGCTCTGTGAAAACAAGCATTTAGTGTGTGCATCCTGGAAATGGTGTCACTGAATACTGTGCAGCTTTGAACAAGGGTATGCGGGAGGCTATTTCTTCTTGTGTTTTACATGTTCGGCTCCAAAATGTGACGCATGACATGTCAAATAAAAACCACAGAGGTTGAAAGACAAGCTGCTAAAATGCTTTATTCACTTCCCAGAGTGTCACTGCTTCCTCCTGCAGAACTCACCAACACACATGACCACATTTAAACAAACCTAAAAAGTATTCTCTTTTAAAGCTGTGAAGATACACACAATATGTTTGACTCAATCCTTGTTTTGTGCCAGGATCCAGTACAGACATAACTGTGTAAATGCCCCACCTTTGCTTTTCTATTTTTGAGCAGTTCTCAGCTTTAAATCATAAACTTATATTCATGTCTTACCCTAAATTGTCTCCAGAGAGTTCCAGGAGCTCGATCTCATCAGGGCCCACCTCGTCCACTCCAGTATGCCTCTGGGTCACACTGCAGCATCCCATGTCGGACGAGGAGTCTGTCCCTCTCCGCCTGTCTCAGCTTCTAGTCCACACACTGAGCACCATCTGCCCAGACAATCATCCCCGCTGTGTGTGTGTGTGTGCCACGCTTAAACCAAAGAGATAACAGAAAAACGGGGGCTGGTTGGGTCCAAAAGAGGATATTGTTCGCTAGAGAAGACAAGGGAGGGGGTGGTGTCGCTAAGCTCTAGTTCCTTCTTTTTGCCAGCGTGCAGTTTATATTTAAATAGAGCCACAAGAACGAAAGGTGTTGACGCTTTTGAAGAGGAATTGAAGATAAAAGTGGCAAAAAAGTTCTTGTTGAGTCGCAGCTTCGTAGTTGTTCCTTCCTTCCTGTCAGTTGGCTGTCTGCAGAGAACTGAGCAGTTTCCTCGGTTGTTGTCTCTATTGACGGTCTGAACTCACAATGGGAACTTGGTGGCGCTTTACCATGACAAATAAAAACTGGTTCTATTGTTAATTAAAGCTTCCCATTTGTAGATGTACAAATGCAGCTGCTACAGGTACTAAACCTCTTCATGTTGCTAAAGTAAGGCTGTGATGCTCCCAGCCTCCTCGTTGAGAAGTAAGAGAAGCAAGGATCCTGTTGGGAAAGATGGGAACATGCCAGCCTGTGTTTACATGCAAAACTCATGCATATTGATAGGCAAGTGAAATAATTATGAGTTATGAAATGGGGCGGTACAGGGCTGCAGTCAAAACAAGCCACACCAACTGTTGCCCTGTGTTGATCTTGCTGGTTAGAATTACAGTAAGGTGGTGGGAGGGTTTGTACACAATCACGTCTGAGTGTCTCTGGCTTTCCACAAGGCAGGAGCTGTTTCTGAGAAGTGAGGCAACTTGATGTAAGATGAGTGACTGATATATTTCCCATTTGCCTCAGCTGTTGATTTCTGCTTTGATTGAAGTAAACAAGTCATTCATGTACTGTACAATGACATTTTACGACATACTACACGATAACTTTTTATAGTCTGCTTTTTGTGACTTTTTAGGACATAAATTACTTTTTGCAACATTCTATAAGATAACTTAGCATGACTATTTTTCAAATACAATACTATTACTTTTTTTTTTTACTTTTACAGTACTACTACTTTTTTATGAATAGTTTTATAGTAAATACTTTTTAGACAAACTCTATATTTTTCATGACTTTCTTCAACATACTACAATTTGACTTTTTTGACATACTGAACTCTAACATGTCGACATACTATACATTGACGTTTTATGACAAATTATACCGTGATATTTTTGTCATAATAGAAGAACAGCGAACACATGGCATACAATAACAAAACAGGGGAATGACAACACACCACGGGTCTGACAGGCATCCTGACAATACAATGACCTCATCATATCACAATTTCATTTTGATATTGTGCAATGACTCAAATTTTTCAATTGTCTATTTAGGCCAGCAGTATGTACCTGACAATACTCTTACCAGGACCTCTGTTTGTTGCAAAGTAAAAACACAAATGTACCTTGAAGTTATTTTCTCTGTAGTTCTTTATTTTGTCATCATCTGTGCCTCTCCAGTGTTGCTAAGTTCTATATGATTTTGAAATAAACTAGAGCAGTGTTATGAAAATGATAATAATGATAATAATTAAGTTCCCACATTGTTTCCCCCTTATTCATTAACGACACATCTTGTTCCCTTGCACCTACGTGTATGTATCATTACGTCCTTTAGTGGTAAACAATCAGTAAAGATTGGTAAACAATCAGTAAAAATTATTTATGATTTAATTTAAATTAAATTGAGAAGAATTATGCTGCACGTTGCCGGCCGTAATCTAAAGCTTTCCCCATTTTATTTATATTAACATGTAATATTATGAGTATCAATACTGAACAGTAATAACAGTAATGCCTTTGAGTCAAATGAAAATCAAAAAGATATTAAACTCTAATTTGCACAATATGTATTGTATATAAATTTCATATCTTGTCAAATTTAATTTATTATATCAGAAATATGACATGACTTTTTAATATTATTCGACATACTACACTATGACTTTTCGACATTCTATACTATGACTATTTTATGACTTTTTTCGACAACCTACACAAAGACTTTTTGGATGACTTTTTTTACTTACTATTATGACTTTTTGTGACTTTTCTTTAACATACTATACTCTGACTTTTTAGACATTTTTCAACCTACTGTTGTGCTATATGACATATAGGCTACTATGAATTATTTTCGGACTTTTTTCGGAATGCTATACTACGACTTTTTTATGATGTTTTAACTACACTATGACTTTTCGACATTCTATGACTATTTTATGACTTTTTTCAATTTACTATAGTTTGACTTTTTATGACAACCTACACAAAGACTTTTTGGATGAATTTTTTTTGACTTACTATAACATGACATTTTTGGACATACTATTATGACTTTTTATTGACTTTTTCGACAAACATAACTGACAATTTTTTACTTATTTCGACATGTTATACTATGACTTTTTATGACTTATTTCGACATAGTAGATGGTTTGATATCATAGTTTATTCAAACTATGACCGGGGAAAAAATAAGGAAACAGGTGGAGGAGGACAAGGACCATCTGATCTTCCAGCCAGAGATGAGGGACTCACTGCAATTATTGGACAAACAGACCCACCCAGAGGTAACTTATTTCATAATTGTATTTGGGTTGTAGTTAACAGTTAGAAGCTTTATTCTTAACCATTTGATTTCTGCATCATCATCAGCAACATCTTTCTGTTCGTTATATTCTTCGGCACAGTTGCAAATAAAGATCAGCCTACACTAATATTATTAGGAGTGTGCGAAATTTTAAAAAATAGTTTTTTAATATTGTCAATTGAAGCCTTTGTTAATTAATGTAGTTTTAATAAGATATGCATTCATTTAAAAGGTGTGTGTTAACATTAAGACAGACAGTCGGGCCTTCATCATTTGTGCGCATGGTCACAGGCAGTTATAAATTTGTTCGCAGAATTTGAAAAAATTCAAGTAAGAAAATATTGATAAATCCCGAATTTTACCATAACTCATATGTACGTTTAGGCAGAGAGTTTGTATATGAGTCCCAATGACTTTTTAAGGAC
Organism: Melanostigma gelatinosum; assembly: GCF_949748355.1. Lineage (NCBI taxonomy): Eukaryota > Metazoa > Chordata > Actinopteri > Perciformes > Zoarcidae > Melanostigma > Melanostigma gelatinosum. The sequence continues at coordinate 8,341,026 of NC_136641.1, read as the reverse complement.
TTCCAATTCCCTCAAATTCAAAAAGCTAACACGGCACTGTTTGAGCCACAGATCAAGGTAAACACACTGAGAATATTCATAATGACAACCAGCAGGATTTACAGAATTTATGTTTGCATAGAACGCATTACAGTTCCTCTTCTGTCTGATGAACAGAGCTGTTTTTGTCCTCTCTGGGCTGTTCTTCACGTTCTTTTCCACAGAGCGGAGGTCCAGCATGAGGAGGGAATGGTGACGTTGTCTCTGGAAAGCCACAGACGGTGATCCCTGGTGACGATAGCGACCTAATTATAGTCTTCTGCTGAGCCTTAGAGTCCTTCACGTCATCTGCAGCTCTTGAATAATGATGCATTTGCAAAGTACATTTGCTCAGCTTGAATTCAACCCGAGACCTGGGATTCTTATTCCTAACAGTCTGCATGCTTCTACAGGTGTGGTGTAAATGTGAAGGTCCCTGCACTGATGGAGAGTTTTGATGGCAAAGTGAGCGGGCGGTGGAGGTGGTGGGACACTGGCCAGACTTTGAACTACCTCTTCCTTCCACACTTGAGACATTCACACTATCAAGAGGTGATGAAGCCACAATTGTGCGCTCTGTCCCTGACTTGCATCTTTTGGGTTCAGTCTTTTTCATGCCTTTCTGGTTGAATTCACTGTCTGTGTTGTAAAGCAGCACAAAGTTCCTCTGGCTGGCCAAAGGAAGAATCCTCTGATTGAGACGACACTTGTTGAAGATCTCCAGAGTTAAATCTAAAGCATGAAGGAGGGACAACAGATAAAAACATGTTGGGTGGTATCACACAACAGCCTGTTGAGCAAACAAATTAGGAAAGTAACATATTTAATAAAGGAAAACATGAATTGCACCACGCATGCAGTGAAACTAGGTGACATTTTTTGGGGGAGCGTGGTGTTAAATTGATTTAAACATCGACCTGAACCTGAACAAAAAAGGAACTTATGTACATAAATGTAATAACGTTAGCTCACCCAGCGACTCCACAACAGTGCTGGGTATCACCTCCTTCAGCACTTCACAATTTGTATGGAGAGCTGGATTACAGTTCATCTCCAACAGCCAAACCTATTATAGACACGAAGACATGTTTCGTCCAAAAACATGCACATTAACACACATGTTGAACACTGACAGCCATCCCGATATTCAGCGACGTATCACCCACCTTGAAGTCCTCATCGACCATAAAGTCGCAGCCAATCAAGTCAAAGAAGCCCAGTCGGCAGTCAAACTTGGATTTGACTGCCAAGAAACAGTGGGTCATTATCTGCTGCATGCGCTTCTGATGTATGGGAAGGAAAAACAACCAGACGGTCAAATGATGCTTGAGAGTGGCCAAAAGAGTAGCAATTCCTTCAGCACCCATTTTGGATGTCTGCAGCTCTTAACAACAAAAATCTTAATTTGTATCCTAAGCATTTCGGAGCAACGGGCTGCTGCCAGGGAGTTCAGTGTCTCTCTCAATGGCACTTTAACATGCAGACAGGGAGCGCTGGGGATCGAACCGTGAACGTTGAGGTTAGAGGGGATTGCTATCTTCTGGTCTTCGGTTTACGTCTGTCATCTGCTATCTTATAGTCTTCAGTTTACATCTGCCACCTGTGTCTTTGTGCCACTAACCGTCCCTGTATGCTGGGCTGTCGCTGTAGGTTTTTGCTCGTGTGTTTACACGGTGAGCCGTTGTTTGTAAACAAAAGAGCGTGCACATAGCACTGGTGGGCAAAAAAGCATCATTCTCCTCACACAAAATATAGCACTAAGCATAGCAGCTATGATCAGTCATGGCGAGCTGTCATGCTCCACAGATTGACACGAATTAACTGATCAACAAAAAGGGCGAAACTATTTTTCAGCTATGCCATAAAACTTCAAACTGATGCAAGACTTTGTTGGGCTTAAATTGTTGACTGCAGCATTGGGGGGGGGGGGGGGGGGGGGGGGGGGGGAGCTCACTCCGGTACGTGGTATATTTTAATGAGAAGACGTCTGACAGTCACTGAACAACAAGCAATTTTGAAAGCTCAGGTTTGTTTAAATTGCAATTGGACATGTCTGCAATGTATTGACGTACTATTTAATGGGGTCTAATGCTGACATACAGCAAACTAACATTAGTCTTCGCAAGGACGGGGAGACAACAGGATTAGCATTTATTTATCAATGATGTTTATTTCGATTATTTAATAAATCTGACTACAATGTAACTTGTCTTTTATACTGTCTTACCTGAATGATAAGCTACTGTAAATTCAACTCATCACTCTTAAATTATAGGATGTTAAAAGCCATTTTGTGTACAATTGGTATGTCATTTAACATCTTTCAAGTAATTCTAATGGCAAACCCTTTTCAGTTCTACATAGGTGACTTTAATAACAGATTACATTTTTGTTTTTTCGAGAAGTGTGCCCAGTTCTCAGTTGGACTTGTACTTAAACTTGTGATTCAATAGCAGGTTTCTGTTCCTCCAAACAGCCACATTGGTGGTTTGTTGTATACACTTCAATGTGTAACTATAACCCATTAAAGGTTTGAGGTTTCTCTCCAACAGGAGCAAACTAACTGTAATTAAAATGTGTACATTGTTCCATTTGTAATAAAATGATGTATGCTCAGACAGGAGTGAGGTCATCCGAGCCTAACCCCAATCTCAATTAGCTGCAAGGGCCAACAACCATCATTATATTGGTAATTGGTCCCCGAGAGCTACAACACACTCACTGCAAAGGCGCCCAGCACCCAGTCCCTGGGCAGACCCTTGGCAACCCGAAACCTGTCGTTGACGTAGGTGTTGAAGCTCTCCATGGACCAGACAGTGTCCTCCTTCAGCTGGCTGTACAGAGGGTTCTTCTTCTGCATGCACTGGAGGTGGACAGCAGGGGGGACCAGAGACACATGAAGCAGTCAGCAGGAGCACAGGGCCAGTTGATGCCACAGCTAAAGGCTTGATCTATTCAACCTCTCTGTAAATAATGGAGGACAAGTATGCAACGAAGGATGGGATGCAAATACCTCGAGTATTATCATGAAGGATTTTGACCTTTTTAATTTGTGTTAAATGGAAGTTTACATGGCATGTGCGAATTACTGACAGAATGCCTTTAAACTCCATAAATGAACAGTGATTTCATTTCCCTGTTCTTTTCGTTCAATGCAGGCATACCAGTGACTGACATGCAGGGTTGTGGTTTGACCCCAGACCACTTTATAGTTGCAATTATGTCTGCGTAGAATACAAATAATGAAATAAACGAGCAGTGGGGATTGTTCAGCTTTTCACTCAAGATAATTATCACACAGCAACTGCAAAGAAGGGGATATCTTCCAAAGTTTGTAAATATATATACTTGTTATCTCTAATTCAGACTGCTGAATTTCATGAGCTTTAGATAAATGTTGGAATACATTTTTGCACAGCTTTCACTTCCATTGAAAGCACATTTAAAGGCCAGTACGAACAGAAGGCGTGATTACAGCAAGTAGAATGTGGGCACGACTCCTATTTTAAGATCAAGAAATGGTAACCTCTGACCTGCTAACCTGAATATGTTTGGCAGAGTTCGGACAGGATTGAGCTGTACCTGATTTGTCAGGTGGGCATACAGGTTGTTGGAGCTGGGGTCGTAGAGGTCACAGGTCAGTCGCACATATCCATGGCGAAAGAAGACCGTGTAAGGTGCAGTGCAGGCGATCAGAAGGTAAGAGCGCACGTCAAACTTTTTCCCTTTCAGCAGCAGCGGCCTCTGGATGTAACTGAGGGCAAAATGTCAGTTTACCTCCAATTTCAACAGCCACATCAACGTTTCCATAGGAAAAGGCTCGTTTTTCATTCGTTGACAAGATGTTGTCTATTTGGAGAAAGAACATATGATATGATATTACGTATGTTCACCCACTGTTGGACGATGCGAGCCTGAGGCTGACGGTGGAGCATCTTCCCGTTGGCCTGGCTGTCTTCCGTGTGCTGCAGCTTCAGTCTGAAGGCGGCTACGTCCTCCTGGCTCTTCATCAGAAAGATCCCTCTGCCTTGGTTCAGACCCGTGGGCTTACAGATCCACATGTGACTCTCATTGTTGCTCACACCTGGTAACAGTCATAAAGGTAGATCAGGTAAATCAACAACTTATGACATATATATGTACAAAGTCCCTCTCTGTTTAGAGAAAGCGTGAAGGAGACTTGTCACGTCTGCACTGCTCTATTTTTCTGTGGTGTTCTGTGATGTTCTGTTGTATATTTTTTCTATTGTTGTCTTTCTTTTCTGTGTAGTTATAATAACTTCTTTATTTCATGAATGAGAAAGAGCGCTGTTTCTGAAATCGTAAGGACACCATGTGTGCTCTCTGACACTTTATTTGAATGTTCCAATCCAAAATAAATGTAATTAAAAATCCCACATGTGTAAAATAACGTTGTGCAGCAGTGGAAAGTTACTACAACATTTAAATTCTGCTTACATGTTGATGTATCAGTTGTAATAAAACACTGTATGTATAATATTACTCTGACAGAGGCTATTATACCGTCTAATCTGAGTACTTTTTCAGCGACCCTTATGAAAGCAGGACTTGTATTTATTATGAAGTATTTGGCTTTCAACCAATTATCAATATTTCTTCCACCACTGACACAGATGATGCTTTTTCAGACAGATTTCACACACAGCGTGTTCAGTGTATGTGTTCTGATCTGTTCTTTGCTCTTGTCCTGTTTTTCCATTGATTTATCCGTCACCCAGAGATGTAAACCAGCTGTCTGTGTCTTTCTCCTGTTTACATAGTGATAACCATGTTTGTCATAACCTGCACACCACTTATCATAATGCTGTGTGCCTGTTCAGTACTACAAACAATACAGAAACCAGGGGTTCATGTGCTCTCCGGTCCTAAAAATGTTTTCAGTTTTAATATGAAATGTATTTTTTCTGCCTCAGGTCTGAAGCAGATCCACATCCCATTCCAGTCGAGCGTCTCCAATTGTGTTTGTGTCTCAGCCCTGCCCTCCGCTGACTCGTCTCTATGGCAACAGCATGTTCCCCTGGTGATGTAATCGGGGCCTTATGGGAGGTGAAGTGCATTATTTTCCAACGTCCTCAGCCTCTTGATGAAACAATCACCAGGGCAACTGTTGTCTTAACACCGCCAAGCACAAACTATTCTTTCTCGCATTACCGGATGAATGACAAGTCAAGCTGGATTAATCTCATGTTAAAACTGGAGCCTTCTAAATAAACACAAATCCAGTTAAACCAGCGTTGTGTTGTTATTGCATCAGGATGCTACTGATGTCATACTACTGTACAAGAGGTTGATGTAGGGGGGGGGGAGTGTTTGGGCATTTTACCCTCCTGCTGGGCAAAGAAAGCCTCCCTCTCGTCCCTCACATCCATGCGGAAAGTAGTGGGAATAAACTCCTCCATTTTCAGCCTCCTGTGAGGTACAAAAAAGGAAAAATGGTGCACAAATGAATGGTTGTGTGTCTTCAGCTGTTTAAACCTTCCGTTAGAGCAGGAAGTATTAAAAATCTGAATTATGAAAACAAATTTCATATATTGACAATGAAAAGCCTACAGAGGTGCTGGAGCATTGTAACATATCTCGGCACGCTTCGGCCACCAGCTAAACCATTAACAAGAATACGTATTGCCGCGTGAGCGTACATGTTTGTCCAATAAATAATAATACATTTTATTTATATAGCGCTTTAAAAGGCACTCAAAGACACTTTACATGGTAAAAACAGAAACAATAAAAGCATTTATAATAAGAACAAAATCTATGAGATCATAACAGTAAGAAAGAAAATTTTAAAATTAAAAAACACGAAAAGAAAGAAAGAAAACATGCATGACTGACTTTAGAGGTTAAAGGTTAGTACGTGCACATGACATACAAACATGCGTGCACGCACAATTAGTGATCAAAACCTCCACAGCGTACGCAGGAATCTTTTATGGAGGGTTACTATTAGACTGTACTTCATGATGAAATGGTTTGTCTGAATTTTTCACATCTTATTTTGTAAAAGAAATACTTTGATATGTAGGACTTTTTTTTCTTTCACCAGATATTTCACGTACGGGTTAAAATATTTAGGTTGTGAAACTTATATCAATAATTATAGTTTATATAACCGACACACATAATGCTTCATACCAAGCTCGTGTGATTCCGACTGGACGCCTGATTGCTGATGAGGCCGGTTGGCCGTGTTTATTAAATAGTGTCACGGGCTGATATGTCTTTTAATCAGTATTTGCAGGGCCGGGCCTCTGTTTAACCTCCATGATGGTATCAGATTGTTGCTAGGAGATTGTGACACAACTATGCATTTTGTAAAGGAAATAGCTGTTATATCTCTCTGTTTTTGATACATACAACCTGAGTCCTCGACCGTGATTCACTTTGCTGCTGACTCGCTCATACTCCCGCAGACTGCTGAGGAGGCCGATCTTAGTGGTGAGCACCTTGTTGTTGGGAATCTGGTACACCAGCTGTTCACCTGGGAACGACACATGCAGATTTTAAGTTGTCTTTCAGAGAATGGATGGCAATAAACATCTTTTCTACTAATAGAGAGGTAGCATTGTGGTACTTTTTCACAGTAAAATACAGCATTTAGAGTCTGTCTTGTAATCATCATATCACTGGACCTTCTCTGAAGTTACGGTAGTTGGCTGGTGATTTGGTCTCACACCACTTGAGTTTAAAATCCTCCCTGTCCTTGTGGTAAATCCTCTTCCATCCTCTGCTCTCACAGTAACTGCTCACTCTAAAGGAAAAGTCCCAAAAGAAACCAATCACACTTCTTCTGCTTTAATCGCACAACAATCCAGAGGTCAGGGCTAAAACTAGGCTTTGAATAATAGGGGGCCCAAAACAAAATCTACAGCTGGCGAATAACGTTTTTTGAAAGCATGAAAGTAAATATCTAATTTGAAATCCTCACTTTTCTTAAACTTTTTATTCTTAACAGTTAAATTGCTATGTGATCACATTTTTGAAATATCTACAATCCAACGGATTATTGGTCCTTTACTATATATTTCTCAACATACATTTCAGCCCCATTGGCTCCTCCAAAGAAGTAGAACGGCCCAGGACCCCGTGGCTCCTCTGCCTGCCGCTGCCGTTCCCCGTAGGAGCAGGTCGGCAAGCCCCTGGGGAAGGACCTCCGAATGTATCGCTTCACCAGGCCTGCAACTTAAACATTTGCATACACATTAATCATACATGCACACGTCACTCCTACTCGACAAACACATAAGCTCTATCACTATGTACATGGAAATCATGTTGCTGAATTGTATTTTGTAATGCTGAAGGATCAACATATGGCAAGAATAACAAATGGCATCACACTTGACGTCCCGCCTTCCCCCACACACACCTGACCCTCTATCCTGGCTTTCCTGGTTGACAGACTTGTCGGAAAACACCTCTCTCGCTTTCTGAGTCCGTGTCTCCTCTCTCTGGACCTGCTCGAGTCCATTTTCTGATGTTGCTTCTTGTATGCCACTATGGTCAGGTGTCCACGGCTGTTTTCCTTCTGGCTCCTCCTGCCCCAAACTTCCTGCAGGCTGGTTGTCCCCACAGGGAACCTCCACTTCCTCCTTCTCTGCTTCGTCCCCTTGTTGCTTCTCCGGCCCGGTCTCCTCTGCCTGGACGTCACTGCAGGGCTCCATCAAGCAATCAGATGACATCTCCTTGTGCTGGAGCAGATTGCTCATGATGACTGAAAATGTTCCAACACGGGAGGACACCTTTTTGGTGTGCAGTGACACTGTAGTCAGAAAGAGAGACCAGGAATGAGGTGTTTGTCATTGTAAGACAGAGATCACTGATGACTTGGTGAAGGAAAAGAGGAACCGAAAAAGAGAACCAATTTACTCTTCATTAATAGTACCGTGTGTCTGGTAGGGTCACAACATATTATTTTACTTAGGCACGCTAACATCACACCTCTAGGGATGGCTGTGTCTGTCGGTCGGTCTTCCACTTTGGTTCAGACGGAATTATCTCAACAACTATTGGATCAGTTGTGATGAAATGTTTTCCATCATTCCTAAAGATTTTCCTCTGTTGCCGTCGCAGCCCATAGTTTTCACTTATCCAGTGAAATATCTCAACACATATTAGGTGAATTGGCACAAAATCCTTCAACAACTTTAGTACAGATTTTTATCTCCTCAGTAATAATTTTGCAAACCCTTTAACTTTCCATCTAGTGCCGTCATCGGGTTGAACATTTTAATTTGTCCAAAATTTTGACAGGAAAAAACTGCAAAACTGATGACATTACCACCATTCTCAGCTATAGTTTGTGTTTGGGCTAATTAGCAAATGTTAAACAGAGCTTAATGTGCTCGCTAAACATCAGCATGTTAATAGTGTCTGTTTTGTTGATTTTTATTTTTTATTTTTCCGACTTAGTTAACTGAATACAATTATATTCAGTGTATATACGGTGCATTTTTATTACTTTGTTTTCTTAAATTGAATAGGTCCTGCTCTGTTATTTTATTATATTGTATATAGTGTGCATTTTCCATACCCAATATTTTATTTTATTGTGTAACCCTGTTTGCTGCTGCCACAGACAAATTTCCCCTTGGGGATGAATAAAGTACATTTCTATTCTATTCATTGTGAGCATGTTAGCATGCTGATGTTAGCATTTAGCCGTGCTTAAGTACAGCCTCACAGAGGCGCTATAGCATGGCTGTGGACACTTGTTGATTGTTATGAACGCTAAGCAGCCTGCCATGTAAATTGGCATGGATAGTTGATGGTCATTAGAGGATTATTCCAAATTATTGTGGTGACCACCTGAGCTTTTGTGTAAGACCACCAGTTAAAACTATACACTTGACCTTGTATTTGGCCCATGGATATTTATAGTTCCCTGAGCGGTGATCCGTTTCCAACACCGTCGGACTGAAATAATACAATCTGACGGACAGATTGCTATGAAATTTGCACTTTCATGGTCCCATTGTAATGTAATGAACCCATTACCTTTCCTCTAGCACCACCATCAGAACAAACATTAAATGTTAAGGCACACCACGGATAAAGCAATCTTAATCTGATAGGTAGGGGGTTTTCAAAGACAAACATATTTAGGCTACTCTATTATGATATTCATTTTTAGTTTTTTTTGTTCACTTCCTTAACTGAGCCTACCCTGAAATAGTTTGGAGCTGGGGAGGTCACATTAATATCACATATGGCAAAAAAGAAGTGTGAAGAAAATGTGCTATCTCAAAATAAATATGCTGTTTTGTTTTATAAGACAAGCGCTGAACTCTGACCTGATTGTAGCAACATTTAGAAGCAAAAGGGCTTTACCTGCAACTCCAGCGTCAGTCGCAAGGACGGCCAGACTCCACAAAAACCTACTCAGCCTGTTCCTCTTCTGCCGTGTGCGCTCAACCCTGCAGTCCAACGGCAAGGCCGAGACAAACAGCAAACCCAAAGACTGAAGGACAGACTCAACAGAGGTGAAATCACATGGTGTGTCAGCAGTTCAACGCACTGTCACACTGCCCGGTTACTCCGGTAATGGGACCCTCAGCAACAGTTGCCGCTTGCAGATTGAAACAACAGCAGCTCAAGAAAAACTAACTGCTCAAGATTAAATAACCCACACCTACCCCACCGCTAAGTTTAGCTTCATTCAATATTGATCGTCCGTTAGCCTCTGTTGTGTGAACCCTGTGGTAACACGAGAGCAGAGTGTCAATCAAAATGGATTTGCCAGGGTATTATATCCTGACACCAAAGGCAGAATAATCATTTCTACAGCCTCTGTGACACACAAAAATAATTTTAAAAAGTGATAATTCTGTCAAGGTTTCATATGCTAATGTAGATGAAATGGTATCCAGCTTACATTTCACACTGGTTGACTGTTTCTTATGCTGCCCCATATCTAAAGCTCCATTTTACACACTGAACAGCAACGCCTGAATGGTTATTTATATATGAAAAGTATAAAAGTTATGTTCCATTTCAGATTCTGTAGGAGAAGTGTCGTAGGGGATTATTAGCACAGTATCTCCAGATGAACCTTCAAACCTTTTATATATAACTTGTGCTGTTAGTGAACCTCAGCATTAAACCTAAAGCACCTAGGCCTACACCTTATCATACATAGTACATATATTGTGAACATCAGTTTAATTTAACTCATCTGGCTGAATCATTGTTGGAATCATTATTTATAGCATGACAAGATCATGAATCATATTGTCTAGAGCCAAATCCAGTGGCAGGTATGCGGTTGAGCAACATAATATTTGTCTGCTCGCATTGGCAAATCCACTTATCACTTACTCTGTCTCAGTAATTTGACTGGGGAGGAAACACCCAGGCCAAGTCACGGTTGGCAATTATGCATAATCTCCTTTCTTCCACGGAGACTTTTCCTCCACGGTTCATATCACCGAAATGCAAACTGTAGGTGTCATCACACCCCTTAGTATGGGCCGTTACACATTTCCCGCATGACTAAATGTACAACAAGGAAGTAGCAGTCACCAGACAGTCGTGTCAGTTCAGTCATTTACACACACTGCAAAATGGCAGCTACACGAGAGAGCTGCTTGGCAATGATGCGAGTGCAGCCACAGCACCCCAGTTATTAGAAGCGGGCCTCCCGTATTCCTGTTTAACAGAGCTTTGTGTGGAGCCAGTGTCAGCCACACCTTGATAAAGAGCCGCCATCTGATAGACACACTGTGCAAAGGGCTGCGTAGGTGGACAAAGAGAACAGGCTTGTTTTACAACCCTGTCGACCTCATGGTTCACCATCTGCCAAGAGTCTTTGTGCATGTGTGTGTGTGTGTATATTATAATAGGTGTATAAGCTTGTGTATTTTGTGTGGCTATCTGCATGTTCCCTTTTTTTGTATTAACATATTTCACAATTCAAATGTTAATGAATACCTTTCCTATTTAGATTTGATCTCCGTCTGTCAATCGAACAGTGTGTGCAAATGTGCGACACTTTTTCACCTGAACCTAACTTTTCCTTTCCTTGAGTTTCTGCAGTGGAACTCTTCTCATTGTCTGTTCAACCATGGCAACTACCACTGCGTATGCTAACAGGCCTGTTCTTCTCCTATTTACTACAAACAAACCACACACATAAAAAAGAACATCACTACATCACTCCTCCAAATCGTGGATTGTTTCCCAAGAAAAGACGGTGGGTAAAAATGTGTATGTGTTTTTAAAAACAGAATAATGGGTTAAAAATATATACTGAGCTATATGAAAATAAAACGAATGAAAATCAATATATATATCTGTGTGTGTGTGTGTGTGTGTGTGTGTGTGTGTGTGTGTGTGTGTGTGTGTGTGTGTGTGTGTGTGTGTGGGTGTGTGTGTGTGAGTGTGTCTGTCTCAGGGCGGTTACACCATAAAGTGTGTGTGTCTTTCAAAGACTCGCCCAATCCCATGGCATCTCAACTGCCTTCTGTACCAGGAAGTGCTGAGCAATTACAGGGATGCCGCCTGCAGCAATGGTGTCCCTACACAACCCATTATTTGGAGAGTTTCTCCTTGTCAAGGTGTTGTAGTGGAGGGAATGGAGTTAAGTTTCGATGTAAAGAAAGGCTCGTCTCAATAGGGTCTCTCTGTCTCCTGCTATTCATGTTTTCCTTTCAGAATTACACCGGGAAAGGGAACTGGGGTAGTGGGGCGGGGTGACATTTTGTTCCCAGGGTTTGTATTCACTCATTCCCACTGCTGATAAATGCAAGTTGTAGACACAAATACATGGAATTTCACCAAGACAGGCTTTAACATGAGGCCATATGCACATTTGCCTCATATTAACAGATATGTAAGAAATAAATAAATCCAATACATGTGGTGTCATCAGTCCCACCCAGCTGAGCCTCTGTGGTAACTCCAAATGCAGAGAAACGTGTACGTGATGCGTATGGCAACCTCCTGGGTTAACGTTATTCAGTATGTTGGTTACGCCCTCCAGAGTTATGGAAAGACACAAGAGGAATACCGTTTCATTTTGAAGTGGAAAATGACTCACCGATAGCAGACGTTGGCAAGAACACGACAGAATGGGAAGAGGTGGTGGAGGCAGAAATGCTCCCGGTTTACAAAGCCTTAAAATACAGCAACTAAGTGCTTGATGCAACGAGTGCTGGTGCCAGTCAACACTTCAGAAATCAGTCAGGTCAGTCAGCTGAATTCCATCAACATGTAATTACAGACAGTGGTGTATAAAGCAGCCAAAAGCCATACTTGAGGAACAGTAAAGATACCTGACTGGAAAATGACTCCAGTAAAAGTAAAAGTCACCTATTAGAATACTACTTGAGTAAAAGTCTTAAAGTATCTGATATTTATTGTACTTAAGTATCAAAAGTAATTTTCAGATATTAAATGTACTTAAGTATTGAAAGTACAAGTAAATGCTGTTCATAAAAAAGCAAAGGGTCAGAATTTTGAGAATGATGAAGTTTATTCTTTTAAGTGCTGTGGCACCATGACCAAGGACATGGAGCTGTGTTGAACATAATTGGGTTGGCTGTGATCCATTCAGGAGCAACAATGTTCAACATAATATATTGTACATAAGTATACTTTTGCATCTACTATGAACTTATCATCATAATTCTCCGAAAAGCAATATGACACTATGAAGGAGTTGTAACAGTGCGTTTATAAGTATGCTCATTAGACTAGAGGATGTAGAGGACTAATGCATAATATTATGTTCAGCAAAACATATCCACTTGATGCATCAGGTCAGTGTTTAGAGAAAGGACACCTGCCTTGTAAACTCCTATGGGCCTGATTTGAACACAATAAAGGTTTTGCTCAAGCTGAATCTGCAATTGGGCGACTGCTACCATCATAACTCCATCTGATCATCCACAACATGACTCAAATATCAAAACATGATCAATACTAAAGCAGCACCGAAAGTAACCCAGTCATTACTTGAAACTGAAAAATGTCCTGTTCATCTTCAGAAGACAATTCTATTCGAATGTAAAGAAGTCACATTGTATTAGAATACAATGTGACTTCTTTACATTCTATTATCAACCAGCTTTATTTTCCTTCATTCATCTGTTCAGAGACTGAGTCGACAACTCGCACATAATGTGATAGAACATAACAGCATAGAGGATAATATAATATAATCAGCAATTAGTGTGAAATTGGAAACCATGAGAGATTACTTATTTATTTTCATTTACATTTTTAATTGAAAAATGCCACCCACAGAACACCACATCAGGCTGCTTTTTGCATTAAAGGTAATAAAGACGTTGATTTAATGATAATCTGTCTGAATGTATCTGAAAATTGCCAACCGGATTCTGTTCTTAGGGACTGAATAGTTGTACATACATTTCTAATATGTGTGCTGTGTCTTGACATCGAGGCTCGAATGTGATTCAGGCAGTGAAGTGATTATATATTTTGCCAGAACTGATGTTTCTTGTTCATATGCAATACATAAAAGTGTGTTATTGGTTTGCTGAGAGCAGAATACTCTGTAAGTATACAAAGCATTCATTGCAGTAGAGCTTCAAGTATTGAAAAAACTAAAATCGAACTTCAGTGTGGCAATGCTTCTGCCCTAACTGCCTGTGGAACTGCCTATAATCAGCTCCACTCCTCTATAAATGACTGCAGACTGTGAAAGGAGTTCCCCGCATGACTGTGTGGCAGCTCCTCAGAATGAATGTACGTCAGCAGAGTTGCAGGTATGTCACAGCCGTTTAGACTTTGTTGTGCTCCTGTTCCACCCCAGTGGCAAGCCCAGCTAAGTGAATCTAGCCTCCTCATCCACAGCCGGCAGTAGTGCAGGGAAGTGGTCTGACTGCACCAAGCATGCACAGACCAGTGCAGGAATCCTCTACAGGCTCTCTGCCCGTCAGGAATGTGATTCAGTAGGGTGACGTCACCAAGGGGGGGGACCGAAAAAGTTGCCTGTAATGTACTGTTTTTATTTGTATAATTCTGACACATTTTAACTTCAGTGTCTTTATGTGCTGCAATGTAAAAAAAAAATGCTTTACAAATCAAACATTGGACCCACGGGGAGATCATTTATGGAGGTGGAAATGATATTTTGCAGACAGATTTTAAGTCGTGTTTTTTTTGTTATAAAACAAGATACAGTAATTACAGTTGATCTGCACTGTTGGTGTCTGTGTCCATCTTGGCAAGAGTAAATGCTTCACCTTATCTGATGCCAGTTAAGTAAATAAGCCATCCAGTCGGCTATGTCTACCGGCCTGTGTAAGTATAACACGACTGAATAATGTGGATTTGTTTTATTTTACTCTTTTTATAACAGATTGTATAAATGCATTCTTATCAGAATCGTTCAGGTTAATTAATTGTAACTTATGAAGATTTGTATGGCAGCAATTCACTTTGGTTCAAAACTTGTTATTTAGTCTGAATTTTCTAGCATAGAGATATCGCATAATGTTCAAGATGGCCGCCCACCTGTTGTACGTGGGCAAATAACACACATCTTCCACTGACAAAGGACAAATACTAAACTCAAAACAGGTCTGCCCAGCATTCACACAACCAAAAGAAGTAGGTAATGTGAATCATCCACATTGGATTTTATTTAACTTGACATTATTGGTAAAGCCCAGGTGTTACTAAAAACGTTGATGATGGCTCTGTTCTACTCAAGTGTGTCAGTAAGCCATGACAGTGTGACAGTGAACAGAAACTGAATTCAGCCTTCATCTTATTATCGAATGTGACATGATGTCAAAATATCTTCAGCCTTTTCAGCATGGATACACCTGTCTGCATCAGCAATATATTACTGACCTAAGGTCAATATGAACAAAAATACAAACGTGCTTTTTATGATGTATCATTTAAACACAGATGCTCATGATAGTACATTATAGAGGCAAAGGTATATGTTTCTCTGCATTGTGGTTTCTCCTAAATAGATGCAGTCTTGAGTATTTAGATCACAGTCCTGTGAAAGGTGCCTCTGCTGTAAATGCTAGAGATTAATGATTAAGAAGGCTTTTGTCTTCCCCTCAGGATTCGTATCTTTATTTGTATAAGCTGTAACAGGAAACCATTTGAATCACCCATAATTCACAGAAATGATGATGATTAAGTACATTGGAAGGAGAAAACGGACTGTTCTAACTAAAGGTTAACATCTTCAACTTTCAATATATGTCAGGCACAATTTTCTCCACATTGTACACATAAAAACTGCGATAGAATATTTCTCGGACTAACAAACTCTTTGTTTGTGGAAAAACCATGAATGTAAGTCTCTCCATCATGGGGGATCAATGAGGCCTGGGCCCTGTGATGTTTAACAGCTAAATGGTTTTTGTGTTTGCGTTCCAACTGATAAAATCAGAGCTGCGTTAAAGCAGTCGACTGAACCCCTGAGCTATCAGGCCTAATTAAACACCATAGCCATGCTATTGGCTCCGTATGTGTGTCTGTTGCTGAGAGGGAGATAACAGTACTAAGAAAAGAAGAAAAAACTTCCCCTGTAACTCTGTAATTGCAACCATTGTGATAATTTAGACTAAGAGTATAGTTTTCAGTAGGCAAAAGCAGCCTACTGTAAGTGGCCCATGGACCTGGCAGTGAAAACACGTCTTGTGCTCCTCGGTTTATCAAGCTAGCCTACTGTGTACTGCCATAGACTGGGACACAATGAGGGCTTAGCTGATGGGGGGGGGGGGGGGACCTCATGGGTAAATTGAGGCATTTAAAAAGAAGCTCTGTTCAGCAGTAACCTGATCCACACCTGACTGGGGCTCGGCATTCCGGTCTGGCTGAAGGAAGAGTTCACAATGACCAGAGAAGCTGCTACAAAGGGCCAGCAAACAGGAGATCTGAATAAAAGAAGTTTAAAAGAAGAACTGATTCTGAAACTATGTTTAGAAAAAGCAAATGAACAAGAGAGGCATTTCACATTTCATCCCATTTTATTGAATCTTTTCTTTGCCATTACATCAAATAACATCTCAGTAAACACAGTTAACATCATGTACATAGTGTATCGTAGATAATGAGTTCTCAAAAACTGTGTGCATTGTTCTACTGTACATGGAGAGAAGCCAAGTCCCCAGAAGGAATTCAGTTATTGCGGTAAGAGGAAGAAAGCAGATCTTTTAACAGATAAAAGCGGCAGCATTTTCTACAATACATTTTTTTTTACATGGCACTCACATTAACATTCCTGATAGAAACTAATTTGTAAAAAAAAAAAACTCGGCCTTAACCCGGACTGCTGCTCAGTAGAGAAACTTTGACTCAAGTCACATGGAAGAAACCCCGAGAAATCAATCAATCTTCCAGTGCAAGGATCATAGTTCCATAGTCATCATCATTCAGCCCCATCTGCCACTGCTATAAATATGATGATGTGCTCCCCTGCACTGCCCTTTGTCAATACGCTGCATGTCAGATGCACGAGAGCGAGAGAGGAGGAAGTAAGAGAGCAGAAGGTAATGCCATTTAATGGACGGCATTACCAGACAGTATTAGACACCATTAATTACATCTAACCATGTCTGGTAAGACGCCTATCAACAGGCTGGAAGGATGACCTCTGAGCGTTCACCTGTGCATAGAGGAAGAAGAGAGCCGGAGGGAACAGAACAGTGTAGCAGAAACGGGTTGAAACGAGCAGTTCCTCTTTTGCTGCAATCAACGGATTCTATGCACACTACACATTCATTTACCCATACATGTAAATTGGCCAAGCATGCAGAGGGAGAATGAAGCCCCGAGTGAGCAGACACCAAGGCATGAAGCAAAGTAAGCTTGGTGAATTGTTTCTGTTCCAGTCATTCTCCATTGTTACATCAACACACAAACATGTGACGCCAACACAGAGAAACGGGAACTGGGAGAAAATAAAAGCTTTTTCACAATTCTGTGGCTCGAATAATAGAGCTGGGTCGGCAAATAAAGGTGCGGCTCATTATTTGCGGGGTAATTCTCCCTCCTTAAACAAACACTCGGTCTCTGCTTGCTTCATGTCTGTTATTTGCATATTTCTCAAGTCTGTTTGAAGGCTTTACCCTGTAAATTCACATTCTAGTCTAGACATTGATGAAGATTGTTTGACGTCCTCAGTTATATTTAATCTCCGTTGTTTTAAAGGTTTAAAATCAGTGTAGGTTTTACTCACTAGCACACTATATATCGTCCTTTAGTGGATAAAAGCTTGGAAAGCTGGGAGGAGGCCACAGCGTCTGTAGCTCAGTTTTACACCAGTTAAGCACTCTCAGGTGAGCTCATGTGTCAGTTTCAGGATGTGCCACGCAGGTAATGCTAGTCGGACCAATCACTGCCACACAACACAAACGCCAACTCTGTTCAGGGGAGGGAACAAGGAAACAAGGCCCTGCAGGACCGGTGGAACCATCAACCAACTGCTATTCTTTAACTTGGGTGGGGTTGGGTTGCAATAAAAGTTAGAAAAAAAACAGACAGGGAAGTGAGTAAAGAAGTAAAAAAATAAAAAATCATAAAAGCTGACCTTTAGGACCATTGGTGCATTCATCTTTCAAACTGTTTTCAAAATAAAAGGCTCAGACACAAATGTTTGTATATTTTTTTACATAACACTGTCACAGCATCCGTGACCTTTAATGTGTCACCGATTGACATGCAGCCTTGGGCAGCCTTGAGCCTTTATAAAAACAAGTGTGTGGTAAAAGAAAGTTAACCTTCTTGGTTTTGACTTCAAAGTAAAAAGTGAGACACTTAGGACACATTTCCCCGTCGTGCTCCCACAGAACACAGAGCCCACCCTGCTTATTACGCTTACCCTTCAGCGACGACATCGAAGGAGTCTCACAGATTTTAACAGTCATTCACATCTGGTGATCTACCGGAGACCAAAGAGTCACCCAGGAAACATCGTTACCAGACAGTGTTAGAACAACAGTTGTACAATCCAGCACTGTGAGGTAAGATGGATCCTGAGAGCCATTTCTGCCGCTGCTCAAGTATTTGAGCCGATTCAGGGGCCCGGGCCGGGAGCACACTGCTGCTGCTTACGCTGCTGAAGCGGTTTGTCTGGTTGCAGTCCTCAGATGACTATCATCATCATTACCAGGCAGTATTAGAGAGAGTGATGATATCCAATGCTGCCTCGTAAGATGGAGATAATCGCCCAAACACAAAACATCTCATGACTACACTGATACAAGGGTCCAGATGTTTGATTGTAGAACATAGAGTGATATCAGTGTCAGTTATTGAAGGTTAATGAATGAATGAAATCTACTGAAGCAGATTTAGGTGTGAGTAGTACCCCGAACCAAGAATAATTTTGTCTAAAAGAAAACAAAAGGGGAACTCTACTTTAAATCATTTGAGTAAATACGCATGTAAAAATGAAATAAGTGGATATTTGGTACAAAATATGCTCTGAAATATTGAGTTAAGTTACATAGTTTGAAGTAAAACTGAGCCACGTACAACCCAAAGAATAGCACTGTAAATAGGAGTCGGGAAGTCCATATTTAGAGACCACCTTTCCATATTATAATTGCTGAGCCCTTGTTGTGGCTTTCAGCTTAAACTCGCTGTCACAGAAGACTGGGCCACAGTGGTTGTTAATGATTGCCCAAACCTGTTCCAACTAGTCTAACTCTATTGCACGGCAAGGTTGAGAGGCCTGCTTTTCACACAATACATGGCAGTTAGTAATTTCAAACACCGCAATGTCGCGCACATTCACCTCAAAAGCACATCAGCCTCAGGGAGCTGTTTCCGTTTTACATCATATCCCGGCAATTTGTGTTTTTGATGTTGCAACACACTCCGTCTCTAACAAAGCAGTGTTGTCAAATCCATTTCAGCAGATGTTTTAAGGAATGGAAGAAAGGAAAAGCCAAATTTTTCAGTTGGTGGACTTCTCAGGCCGTTGTCTTTGTGTTTGCTGAATGATGAAAGGCTGATGGAATGCTGCTCAGCTCGACCCGAGCAGACGCGGTGTGTGCAGAAGGTCACTGAAACAGGCCTCGTTTACTGAATAACGTGGATCATTCACACGTATGCCGTGTCAAATCCTCACACTACATACTGACATATTAAAGTACATTATTCTCTAAATTAAACAATAAATACATATCTTAGTTATTCATTTATCAAAGTTATTCATTGTGCACTGCCTGGGAGTTTACTGCAACAACATTTTTGTTTTTTAAAAGTGACAAAACAAATCTTGTCACATTAGATATACAATATACTTGATCAAATGACGTTTAGGTTAACAATGGAGAGTTCCCCTTTCCTCTCAACAAAGACTTGGTTGTTCAAAGCAATGAGAATCGGCCCTCTCGTTTTGAAATATTTTACAGTGACTGAATGTCTCTCAGAACAGAAGCACAAACGAAAAGATGAGACATTGTGTTCATTGAGAAAGAAGTGGCTTCCAGTCATCCTGCAAGCAATGCAAAAGTAGAGCAGAAGAGGGGGGGAGGGGGGGAGAAGGAGAGAGAAAGAAAAGTGAGTATAAGGGAGGGAAAAGTTCAGGGAAAGAAGGTGGAGAACGAAAATGGAGAATGCACCTGTAACCTTACCGTCATGAAAGGTACCCCAAGGAAAGAATGTAACAAAACCAAAGTGAGTACGTTTTAGAGGGAAGGGGCTGAAAAAGAAAGAGAAAAAAGATCTTGAATTTCCACCCCGCTGCCTGAGAACGCTCCGTCTTCCTCCCGGTCAGTCAGGCCCCATGAAATGAGAAAGCCAAGCAGACCTGCTCTCCCAGACTCTATTTAGTTAATCATCAGCATTATAAACCAGTGCTGCGGGCCCTTTGAGGAAGAGAAGAGGGAGAGAGAGAGAGAAAGAAAGAGTGAAAAAAAGATTAGCCAAGAAAATTCTAGCTGGTAAGGAACAAGCTGCGAAAATAACAGTACCTGATCAATGTGGAGGATGTCCTGTGTTACCTTTCGAAATGTCTAATCAACAAACTACACGGTCTCAATTTGTCCTCCATTTGTCCAAATACTTCCTCTTCTGCTCCCTCATGGCCAAAACCTGCAGAACTTTTCCCATTGTTGCACATGGTGCTCGGTGCAGTGGGAGTCTTAACCGCTTACGGCTGCCCACGCTTTTTGCCTGTTGGAAGTGAGGCGTGATCAGGTAACTCTGCCCTCTGTGCTGGAATGCGACTCCACTGTGAAGTCAACAACCTGATAGGTAAACTGGCCTGGCCCTTAATCAATAGTTGCCGTCTTTGTGAGAAAACAATGGCAGGGAAACCCAAAACCTTATTTAACTCCGGACCTTATCTCAGCACCACCTAATTGGGCCTTCACACTAGCAAGGAGCAGCCTGGCAACTGTGATATTTAGGCCATGATAGCGCTTATAATCCATGTGCCACTGCAGCTTCTTGGTTGTGATTCTAAATGTATACTTCATGATTTACATTTGTCATTTTAGAGACAGTAGCTCCTCCCCATTGCTCAGTGTCCTATCACCCTTTAGTTTTGAATATTAAAATTAAGTACTAAAATATTCAACAGTTTTGGTTATAAGGGATTTGGACTTTTCCTTTTGTTCTTAATGCGTTTACATATTTTAATTTAGGCTACCTATCCACCCTCCCCCGTACTGACAGGTTCCTTTTGCATTTATGCTCTATGTATTCAGAAACAGTAGAAAAGCCAAATCTGGAAGGAATTTGAAAATGCTAATTATTCATACTGCTATGACTAATGTCATAATCATGTTGCCATCTCCCTAGAATGCTGCCAAAAAGAGGAAAAATGTAAAACTGTAAGAAGAAGATATCTTGAATTATATAACCAAATCATCGTGGCTTCTTAAGGAAAAGGGTAAACAACATTCTTAAAATGTCAGCATTAACCTTTCTTAAATGGCTCTGGGCCTTAATGCAGTGTCATGCGCCCTATCAGCTGAATCAAACCTAACTTCACCTCTCAGTTGATAAGGCCTACAGTCTCCTTTTATTCCAAACCTGTGAGTCAAACTCCGAACAAACGACATAAAATCCGTCCACCTTTTCGTCCGGCCTCCCCAATCGTTAAATCTCGCTTTCTGTTGAAATTCTGCTCTGCACTTCCCGCCCTGCAGCCGCGCACTGGCAGAGCGACACGCGCTCATGTGACTTGCGACTATTCATGTCTATGAAAAAATGAACAAATGTCGCTCTTTGCACCAATCACAATCTTCCACCTCGCTCCGCAGTCACCGCTGTACAGTATACGGTCGACATTTTTCCCTCCATTTTCCCTTCTCCTTCCCAGACTGCCACAGTCCTTGTCGGCTTCAAAAAGCTCTCAAGAGCAGCGTCGAAGACTTAATAACGTATACCTTCTATCTAGTGTCAACCATCTGCTCTGATACAAGTCCAATACTGCCGTCTGTCTTGTCTTAACCAAACCTCAGAGGCAAGGAAAACGGATGAGCAGACATTTTACGTCCGACACACATCCATTCTGCATAACAGACTTCCTTTTTTTTTCATTTCAAAAGTGCCTAAAACAGTCGTTATTATATCAAATCTCTACCTTAAAAAGAAGGAAGACAATAACAAGTTAACCGTAGACATAACAACTTGAGAATATCTTAAAAGATTGACCGAGGCTTTACAGTTCAACAGGTTGCAGAGAAAAGTTGCTAAATGAGCTCTGAACTCGTATGAATTAACACTTAACGATAATGTTGCTATTCGATTATTAGTTCTGAAAGCGGTT
Organism: Melanostigma gelatinosum; assembly: GCF_949748355.1. Lineage (NCBI taxonomy): Eukaryota > Metazoa > Chordata > Actinopteri > Perciformes > Zoarcidae > Melanostigma > Melanostigma gelatinosum. The sequence goes on along the minus strand of NC_136641.1, from coordinate 8,319,266 downwards.
TCATACCGTGGATGCTCCTTGTAGATAGCATTTTAACGCTCTAAAAGAAGGAGTCCGCCTCTGTCTTCATGTCCTTTGACAAGCCTGGCAGTTTGCCTTTACCTGCCCCAACTGGTCTATCCAGTTTAGGAATGAGCGTTTGCGTCTATTGTTTCCTCTTCTTTCTCTCTGGTTAAAAGGAGTCGGAATACGATACACATTATTTTCGCTTCCCATCGAAACTAGCTCGACCCTGCTATATCAAGCACGCAATCGCAGAGCGGCTTCGTGCGATGACCTAATTTGTTTGCCGCACATTTCCTGAACTTAGCCGACGAACAAATGCCCGTAAACAGGTTGTGACGACAGCTCGAGTCTTAAAGATGGAGAATGAAGACAAAGAAGGGCTCACGTTTGTGAATTTACCAAGTCTTTCCCAGGTGTGGTCACCGAGCCAGAAACCCAAGACAAGAGGCGTCATTGTGTGAGGGCTCTTGACGCCCCGTTGGCTTGTCTTCCTCTTTCCTGCTCCTGCTGAAGGAGAGTCGACCTCTGGAGTGGCAGTTGGGAAGAGAAAAAAAAGCCGTCCCTTTCAGGTAGACGCCGCCGTTGTGTCGGAGAAAGAGCCAAGCCCCGGAACAAACCCAACCAGTTTGAAGCGCGTCAGCTCTCTTCCTGCAGCCCGAGCAGAACTTGTTTTTTTCCAGGAGCTCCCTTCTGCGGTGTTAGGCGGTTAAGCTTCTCAAGAAGACAGAGGCTGAATTTGTAAAGGGCTTGGTTTACATGTAGCCTGACCCCCCCTCCTCCCCCTTTCCCCCCACAGGTGTAATTTTCAGGTCGCAGCCAATCTCTTAGCCTCTGGCGCCCACAGGTGTGTCCCCCGCGCTGCCTTTAGCCAATGGTGGTTGACACGAAACCCCCCCCACCAATCCTACCCGACCCTCCGACTCCCACCTCACCGGTTCGCTCACCTCCGCCCTCCCCATCAGCCCCCAGGTACCTCGTTGTGTGTTTTTTATGATGTCAGCTCATGCTTCTGTGGGAACAACCTCCTCTGTTCCCATTACAACGCAGACAACGGCTAAACCACCATCATCCTCAACTCACGAACACACCCCATCCTGCCCGAGCAGACAAAATAAATCATCGGCCCGAAACACCCGGTGAGGGCCAGGTATTCAAAAACATGTGTCTGTGAGGTATTATCACATGCATAAACCTTTGCCTACTTGTGAGCTGTATAAGCCCGCCATAACCTGAAATACCTGCCCTTTGCTCTCATGCCTGTCTTTGTGTCCACACACCTTTTTTTGTTCCAACAATAACCCGGCTGTGTTACAGCGAGAGCGACAGGTGAACAAAGTGCAGGGGAGTAAAACTTGAGAAAGACACACCAGCAGTTTGAGAAGTGGGAGATGGGGGAGCAGTGACAAGGGGGCTGGCGGGGCTCCTGGCCCCCAGGGCCAAACCGGGGGCCTAATCCAAAGCCTGGACAGGGCTTGGTCTGGATGCTTCGCAAAGCAGCCACTTTCGGTCTCGAAGTGTAATTGTCGGGATTAGCCTCTCAACAATGAGCACAATGCCAGAGTCGTATCCTGTTTCAGCAGGGGCGTGGCACAGGTTGCGGCAGAACTACGTTAGCAAAGATGGAAGCAAGCGATTGTTTGAATCTTTGAGTTAAACAAACAGTAGTCTGTGAAATACTGACCCAAAGTACAATAAAAGCACTCATTATCCACCAATCAAGCACATTTACCTATTCTCAGCCTGAGTTCTGTACTGTGGACAATGAGCTGATTCAGGCCGACTGGTTATGAAAAGAGACGATAGTGACAGAAAGTCTGTGCTTAAGCATTGAAATCTATAAGCTAAGACCCTCCGTCTCTTCAAAGGGAGCAGTTAGTAAGTTGCCCTGCTCTGAAAGGTTTGCTTTGTTTAGGCCTGTCATTTGCATACCAAATGAGGTTTGGAGTGAAGGCAGAGGCATGACCCGAACTTATTTGGGTACTGATGGCTATCTGGCTAACCAGTCACGCAAGTCAGGATGCAAGGACATCCATCAGCGGCACTGACCCAACAGCCTCAGACAACAAGCACGAACAACCAGAGGCAAATGCATCTGCCTGCATACTCATGCTCCGACTCCCACCTACCAACACGAGGCTGCAACAAGTCACTTTCAGGAGAAAATCAACGAACAAAAACCTAAAATAACAGAACCCGGGAGGTCTTACGGAGGTGTAAAAAATAATTGATGCTCTCGAATGAATAATTCTTGCTCTTGATTTTGCATAACTTATCACCTTCATGTCATTACGCTTGCCTTCACACGTTCATATAAAATTCAGTTTTATAGTAACTATTTTCTCTGTAAAAGTTGTTATGATACAGTGAATGTCATCCAGTTCATATAAATCCCAATAAGCCCCTTTTACAATGCAATTCTGAATTCAGTTCTGTTGAAAAATTGTCTATTCCCATGAATTGCCTCCTTATAAATTCACTTATTAACTCAAGAACACAAACTATTAGATTGTGGGCAGAAATCAGATTCGTTTTCTTCTATATTCGGCCTCACAAGCTCCATATAAAATAGACATAGACGTGTTTTTCTTTGTTTGATATTCCTTTGTTTAAAGACATACGTTTTCTGCAATTTGGCCTGTGATTTATGATGTACTTTTCTCTAACTCCCCTCCCACAACTTTAGGTCTGTTTTTTTTATCTTCATGGATACAGTGTAATCTTGAAAGGGTCTGTGTGCACTGGACGTACTTACAGTATCAGACATCCTGGGGATTAAATGATGAGATGGAACTGACCTGTAACAAGTTAATAAACCTTGCTCACTGCAAAACTTTTTAAAGCTAAAATCATCTGGGCAGCGGGATTCATTGTCTTCACAGTAACATGACAGCAGCTGTGTGGAGCGCAGTCTGGATAAATGCCCCAGCTTGAGAAAAGGAAAACAAAGACTCGTGTTTGTTTCATATTTCCCTGTGCTGTTGCACAACATTTCCATGTAGCCCCTTCAACAATCGGCATTCAGTATCCAGGGTGACCAGTAAAGCTGGACGCTTATCTTCCATCAGGCCTCTCACTGAAGTCGAAGCTTTGATGGTGCTCACCACAAATCAAGAGGTGACCTTGGAGGGCACAATATGGCTTCTTAAAATGCAAGAGAGTCCAAGTGAGTGCTGTTTGCTCATGAAATGTAGCTGGAATGAGGGGCAGAGCTGTAGTTAAGACCACTGAGTAGAATCCAAGACGAGTCCAGGTCTGAGCACTCTGATCCACAAGACAGAAACAAGTCAGAGACAACAGAAGAAAAGGAACACGTCTCCAGAGCCACACTGATCTGGAGTAATACTGTACAGCCCTGTTGAACAGCATGTCAAACCTGTGCAAACTCTTTGGGATAGTGTCAGGATTATTTCGGGTGTTGCATATCCTGAGACCGTCTAACAACTGCCAATCGGAAGTTGTATGTATGCAGATGGCCTCAAATGGATTATGGATGTTAAACGCGTCGATAATGGACACCACTTTGATGAGGCCGTGTGCTGATACTTTGCTCGTGTCCGATCTTGAACAATTTACAGCAATGTTTTAATACATTCATCAGCGATGAAGAGTGAATAATGATATTTCCACAGTCTCCGAATGGTCAAAGACACGAATGTAAAGCCATCGATAGCTGCTGGTCTCGTAGGTTTTCCCATATTAGAGGCCTTATGGCTCAATACGCAGCATCTGTCCGTTTAGTCTTTTCTGTTGTTTTATCCACCTGTCTCCTTGGTCTGCCCTGCTGCTCAGGTGACTATGGGATAATTACAGAGATTGACATTGTCTTAGAGGAAATTGGAGGACTTAGCCCAGGTGTGATGTTTAAAGGCCCCTCATTACACTGATCAGCACTCAACCACGGACTTCTACCAAGTCTCTCGCCAATTAGCTCCTCTTCAGGAAAGCCCCCTCGCCACCTTACGGTAGATAAACACAATACTGAACACGTTATTCCTGTAGGTGTTAAGACTTTTTCTACATTACAATATTGAAAATTGCATATCGAACTTTTATCTCTGCCTTGGCTGTGATGAGAAACGAGTCTCGTTTCTCATCACAAAGCCAGAGAATCACCCAGGGAGCAGCGTGCGCACAAGCTGTCTCGCAGCCACAGCCGTGCTCTGACTTGCGGCCTGCCGCCAACAGCGGGTAATTGGCCCCGAAGGATTTAGGGCGGGATGGTGTGTGTGGGGATGGCGCTGTCGTATCCCATAATCTCCAATGGGGCAGTTGCCATAGAGAAGCAAAGTGAGGCATACCAATTATTACTGCATCTTATTCGACAACACACCTGTTTGGCTCATCTGCTGGTTTAGAAACAAACTGCCGCTGTAATCAGCCTGACATCCGTCACATGCAAAAATGAAATGGAGTAATAGACAGAATCCATACAAAACGAATGCATGTGCTTCTGTTTCGCATGAGCACACTACTTGTTCGTTTGGAGAGGTATCATAAGATCATATCAATGTTCCTATTGTGCAAAAACATTCTCTGTTAACGTTACTCGATTAAGTATTCCTTCATGTTTTAGTTGCGTGAAGATTAGAAACTCAAGACATGGCCTTTTATGTGTGGAGGAAAGGATGGCCATAATTCTATGTGTATGATGTCAATAACTATATTAGACAGTAATCAGGTCATAGGCAATGCTTGATGCATGGCTACTATACGTAGTCGCTTTAAGTCGTTACTCTTTATTTTGCATTGAGGTTTAAAAAAACGTGTCCAGTATTTTCTCACAAGAGCAAAACAAAATGCTGGAAAGACTGAACGTAGAACTACACCGTTAAGGATTTTATAGAAATAAAGTTCACTGGAAAAGTGCATGATGGAATCATAAGTCAGGCTGAGGCAAATCTTCTAAAAGTTTTTAGTTGGTTAAGTTGAATGTCTTTGAATGGACTCCTGTCTGCCTTAAACCGTCACTGGCACACACACTGAAGTTTGACTCTTGTTGCCTGTCAAACACAGCTGCTGAGCTGCCGGCCGGGTCCAGTTTCAGTCATTCACAGTCGAGACGTTGCAGTTTGTTTAGGAAATGAGCGTAAATGCTGACCTCAAGGTGATCATTCATTGTGCCCTACTTTAAATAGCATGTCAGCCTCGCCTGCCTCACGGGCAATATGTGGCATTGTTAAAGCTTTAAAGGGTTTGTGTGTGTTCAGTTTGAGGGCATTATGATCGTGTGCATCTCCAAACACACCTGCCTGCTTCTTCCAAAAGACTTTCTGTTTGGTCTCATGTAATTAGCTGGGTGCGTAATGTGTTTACGAAAGCATTAGATTTCCAGAGGAAGAGCGATATGCTTTAGTTTATGTGTATGTTGGAGTCATCCAGGCATGAAATATGTTGAATGGCACGAACAGAAGGGAAGAGATTCTCGCACGCTGTACTCGCATGCTGATGAGTGTTTAGGGCAACAGTCAGTTGCCCTGTGTGCATTGACAGTTATTATATTATCAGTTATGGGTTGACATTTCTATTAAGAAAGAACTCTTTTCTCATCCAGGTCAGTCCAGTTCACGCTTTTTTTGGCAAAACATTTTTTATTGTTTCGAAAATGTTCGGTAAGATGATAGTTCTAACAAAAGGAGCGGTTACTAGCCACTAACACATGTTACTGCTTTCACTTTTGATGTTCCCTGTCAAACTTCTTTGTCATACATTTTGGTTGGTGATGAGTATTTACCATTTTAATCTATTTTCCTGCACTAGAAGTAGTTAAGGTGACAATTTAACATTTTCTACCATAATGGCACCAGGAACTAAAAGTCCCTCTTGTGCAATCCTATGTACATTTACACCACCTTTGAGCCACCATGACGGCTGGACCAATAGACCGATGACAGGTAACTGACGGGAAGTCGACAACATGACTTTTGAATATCAATAGTGGATAATCAGTAGTGGAAAAGGACAATATTATACTTTTGAATGACTTTTATTTCATGACTTTTCTCAAATATTTGCTTGTTTTTTCTCTCTTGTAAATTTCTGAATCATTTTATCTTAGCCTCTAAAAACATTTTGATGAAACAAAGGACTCTCTGGTTAAACTGGTGACAACCAGCAGAAATATGCCACCAGTGACGACTATTCAAGTCGACATTGATTTGTTTCGTTACTTTTAACATCTGTGAGATGTCCTGGATATGTGAACATTTGTGAGCTTTATAAACTGCACACACACCATAAATGGCTGAATACATTACTTTTATGACAATTCATTATACTTGAATCCAACTGACAACTGTGGACTGGATTGATATGAGATTTCTGAGGGTCATAAAACCGATTAAAGATGCTGACATACATTTTAAGGTGATCTAAAATATCTTTGACCGTTTATGCTGCAAATCAAAATGTAGTTGGTTCTGGTAGTGTTAAAAGGAAATAAACACCAGTGCAACCCTCAGCATTAGAGAAATTCCAATTGCCATTATTACTATTTCTGTTATTGCTCGTTGTGAAGCTGGGCCTATGACAGTTCACTCACTGTGTGTTGGGTAACGGCTGATCTCTCCCACAGAGTGGATCATGGGGGTCTGGCTGCAGGGTAACAGCAGGTCCTGCTAATGATGCAAGACGTGTTTGTGATGTGCAGGCTCTCTGGGGAGGCAGGGTTCAGGTGAAGGTACGGCGAGGAAGCGGCCCACTGGGACCAGTTACCAAAGCAGAGGCACAGCCCTCCTCTACTCCTCACATGTGCTGTACCTCTCCTCCACCTCTGTGTGTCAGGGTGAGGGCCATGATGAAAACAAAATCAAAGAATCTAGTCGTGGCTAAAGAAAACCGGAAATCAATCAAATTGAATCTGGTTGAACATTTGAGCGTAGCATTTTAAAAATCTATGTATCATTGTCAAATAAAAATAAACACCTTGGTGTAATTGCCATATGAGTGCATTTCCCAGAACTCTCCCCGGCTATCAATCACCAAGTCAGAACAAGTTTCCCAGCAACCCTTCACTGTAAAACAACATCCCTATTTTCCATTTTTTTGTTGTAATGCAATGCAGCAGATCCCAGTAGGTTACATCCAACCCAAATAAAAGTGCTCCCAGGAACAGGGCCAAATTAAGAAGTAAATACTTCTCTGTTGACTTTGCCCGAAGGAGCATCTTTCATTGAAACCAATATGTAAAGGTTTGTACATCATATTCCGTAAAGCTCGGGTAGGTATTTCTTGCGTTATCGGGACAAACACATACTTTATGCATACTGTACATACATCAGGCGTTTGACAAACTACTTTTTGCTGTTAAAAGTGTTTTATGTTTCTGCACAACCTCAGCATATAAAACCCTCATAAAAGCATTGTTTCTCATCACTGTCTGTGGGCAGTAAATTACTGCTGAGCAAGGTAAAAAAAAAAAACAGGCTGCAATTAAATTAGATTCATAGCTCAGAATAATTTACGGTTCTTGGTAATGCTGATGGCCATGACCACAATATACATCTGACCTAAGCAGGGAGATAACAAGATCTCCAACCTGCACACTCAAACGACAAAATGATTCAAGGGAGGAGAACGTAAGGAAAGAGACCATAAAAAGCAGCAGAAGTAAAGATTCTAACTGGTTATGTTCATTATTAAAAGGTAACTATGGCCAACCAGAAAGTCGACGTGATCTGTAATGGGAAGAAGTGATTTCTTGTCAAGTACAAAGGAAAAGTGTTGCTGGCTGCTTAATGACCGGCTTTCGTGCTGCATATCTTATCTATGCAGATAAAGTTAATGACTTCAGTCACATCTGTAGCCTTTGTTCCTCATGCGAACAATGCTCAGGTTCCTCAACTGTAAATGATGAAAAAGCTTTTTCAGTTGATAAAAAGTAGGAAACCCCTTTTCTGTTGCACTAGTTAGACTCAATTTTGCAATTGCATCACCAAAAATCTGATGCACAAGAATAACAAGAACAAGAATTTGCAGGAATACACTCCTGCCCCGAATGGGGACAGTTTGCTATCGTCATGAACCACAGACATATATTTGATCTGTAGCGTGGGGAAAGTGAACGTGAGATTGGAGGTGAACACTGCTAAATACAGGCATCCCAGTCTGAAAAATCCCCACGTCAGCATGACCCCGAATCTGCTCTGAATTCATAGGGGTCAGTCTATGCAAGTAAATGAATGGCAGATTCTGTTGTATGAATCAAATGAGTATCAAAGTCCACAGGCCTAAACATTACCTGGGTCTCTCTGCTATGCAGACCTGTCACTGCAAAGGAGCTACACATTAACACATTCAGCACGCTGAGTTTTCTCAAAGCTCAGCCGGGGTTTTTACAACAGTTGGGCGCCGCTCTGTCAACATTACAGTCTCCAGACACAGGCAGGTTCATTTAGTCCTCACAGCCAATCAAAAAGAAGCAGCAGGGGTCCGCTGAGAGCCTATGGGAGAGCAGGAGCCATGGAGACCGTGCTGCTCGTTGACCGAGCGGCGATGGGTGAGGAAGTGTTGAGGCCTGAGGGTGCAGGTACAATTTGGCAAGCAGAGTATTTACTGGTGTGATGCTGGTGTTTTATAGCCAGTGTACTGTGCAAAGCAGTGCATTTATGGAGTATTATCGGATCATTCAGGAAGATGCAGGTGTTGAAGAGGCTTTGAGTCAACATCCCAGTAGACTGCAGTCAAAAAGAGAACAAAACACACCCAATGCTGCAGAAAAACAGCTTAAATGTACTTAAACGTTACACATCTAACTCGATCTCTTCTCCACGATACCTCCAACTACACTTCATACCAGCTTCTTCAGGATAAAATATGTGCAGAGTTTGCCAACAAAGTCCCTCCTGTGCATCTCTCATGAGTCAAATGCTCTATTTGCAGTCTGTTTCCCTTCAGGTTGGCGGGTACAGACACACAACAGATGTGGGTACACCCTCAGCATTAACCCCAGCTGACCTACCTCTTGATGAACGTGACCTCTTGCCCTGGAAGATCACCCAGTCTCTCCATCTCTGTCAAGGCAAAGGCAGGCTGCAAGGGAATCTTCAACTTGTACTCTCCAGCTCAGCAAGGGCTGTGAGATCGACCGCGCTTAAACGCGAACTCGGAAAAAAACCAAAGGGGGAAGATGTTGGCAGCTGTGATGTGTGTTGAGAGGAATTCACCGTCGTTATCACTCACTGAGTTATGCAAGAACAGGCCGGTGGAAACCTTTGCCTGGTACAGTGTTGGGCCTCAGCCTCCTTATACACAGGCTAAACACACACACACACACACACACACAGACAGAGCCAAGAAAATCCTGCCCTGCAGATTTTCTAATTACCCTCAGTGAAAGGGAGGCAGTTGGACTCACAGAGGGCCGACGGCCCGGGTTATCACACACACCACAAAGACTCCCCGGTCTTCTTTGGGATAAACTATTTTTAGCTTTCATCTGCGCTTTTTTTCTTCCTCAGAGGGCATGAGGTGTATGGGAGGCATCGTGAGGAAAAGATTTATCTAAGTGGAACTCTGTAACTCGAGCCAAAATAAAAAAGTTTTCTTTAAAGCATTTACTGCCTGTAGCTTCTCATCAGAAGATGCTTCTGACCACAATAGAGTTTGAAGTAAAAGTCAGCGACAGAAATTAAAAAAACATTTACGTCTTATTATTGGTTAGAAGTTCAGTCAAAAAACTTTTATGGCTGCAGTACAAGCCTCCCCTTTCATTTGGTGCATTATAATTTACAGATTTTTGAACTTTTTCCGAGTGCATTTCATATCTCACAACCATGGCAAGATTAACTGGTTAGGAGGCAAAATGGGCCCTTGATGAACTCAGTGAGCCTGGGGCTCTATCCCAGTGCCCGAATAATAATGCCTGGCCACTGGTTCCTGTGTGTCAATTGATTTGTGATAACTTTTTATCAAAAGAGCACCAAACCAACAAGCTTTAACATCAGCAGCTAAGGCGCATTGTGATGGTACTACAGCACTGCACGCAGGACGCAGCTGCACTTTGTTCTCAATGAAAATATATTTTTCTCTCTCTCTCTCTCGCTCTCTCGGAAACATTCAGAGGCAACGAATGAATCCGTGGACTCCAGAGGTTGAACGTGGAAACAAGCCGCAGCCTCGGGCCCCAGAGCTGAATGGGGAGACAGTGAGGTGAGGAAGAGCCGTATCAGATGAACACATGAAAGAGGGAGGTCGCTGGATTTAAGGCCTTTTGTCTTTGAGCGTTCAAAGGAGACAGCTGTCGACTGCACAAGACTCGGCTCTATTCATGTTGGTGGTGGTGGGGGGGGGCGCAGACAGAGACCATGCCAACATACACACACTTCAAAGGAACATGTGTGTACACGTGTGTGTGTGTGCGTGTGTGTGTGTGTGTGTGTGTGTGTGTGTGTGTGTGTGTGTGTGTGTGTGTGTGTGTGTGCGTGACTTCTCCCGACAGGTTCAAACTGTTATCATTATTCAAGCAACCTGAGGATATATTCACATAACCTTATTGTCATCCACGTATGATTTACACGGAAGGTGTGTAGCACCCACAGTGCTTGACGGCCTTCCCTGTTTTGCTAGGTGTCGTAGCTCTTACTTCCTGTACTGAGACAGGCCCCGCACTTTAAAGGAACAGTCCAACTTTTAGGGAAATACCCTTGTTGGTGTGTAAGAAGATATTACTTTCATCTGAGTGTGTCCAGCACGCACAGCATGTTAGCTGAACTCAGCACAAAGACCGGAAGCAACTGTCTTAACAACATGCTACATCTTGTTCATGTATCACTCCTGGAGGTTAAGGTTTTAAAAGCTGTTACACATTTGGAATTCCTTTTAATTCGTCCAGCACCTGTTTGGAAATCCTAAAGACCACAGCCTATACATTCCTACTGTTTATGACAACAAACAAAGGCAGGGAGAAAGGCCTATGACCATAGAGAGAGACGAGCCGAGATGAATCAAACTATTGTGGATAACATACACTTTTGGTAGGTCTTTACTCAAAGGCATTCATGGTGTTGCCCTGTTAGCTAGTCCAGTCAGGAAGTTGTCCGTCTTTCGTGTTTTCAGTTCATGAAAGTTAATTGTCACATTTTGGTTCCTTTAAAAATGTCCCATTCAGCATTCGGTTGTATTCAGCACCACCCTCCCTTGTGTCACTTCTGGTTGCAAAAACAAGATGGCGACGGTCAAAATGCCAAACTTGAGGCTTCAAAACCGCAGTCCACCAACCAATGGGTGACGCCACGGTGACGAAGTCCACTTCTTATATACAGTCGATGGTTTTGTTGACAGCAACCCTGCCGGCATTTTTCCAGTTAATGTGGAACTACTTCTTAAACCATACGGCCTCGTTTTTGCACTCGACAACTAGTCTATCACTTTAATAAACACAAGTAGCAATTGTATTATGACAGCAGTCAGATGTGTAAAAAGTGAAGGATATCCAAACTTTACTAATTCAATGCCAATAAATCAATAAGTGTAGATACCATAACTATCTCATATTTGGGATGATCATTTGATAATAAAGATTACCACGTGGTAGGCCTAATGAGACCAGGCATTCAGTAGAAGTCAAGTTCCGCCAGGTGTTCACAAAATCCCAGTCTGACATTGAAAGTCAAATCTCTCTCTCTCTCTCTTTACCTGAAGCAGTTTGAGCTGCATCGTCACTGCAGCCCGTCTTCAGTTGATATTTGCATCGGAGGCAAATCAGTCAGCCTCCATGAGAGTTGTGTGTCCAGCAGCAGAGCTGTAGCTACTGAGCACAGCATATGAGCCATATGTTTTGGTGTAGCAGTAGCAATACTGTGTTTTAGCTCGTGTTTGATTGTGTGATTTTTATTAACAGTAACAGTGACACTTGTATATCACAGCCGCATTTAGCAGACTCTTAAAAGTAAAACTTTTAGCCACAAGAATGGATAAAGTCAAACTAGTCGTCGAATTTAGTATGTAACAGAATTGTAAAAGTACACATTATACACTATGTTCTTCTTCACAGCAAAGTACAGAATGAATGTCTGTGTACATCCATGTTTAAATTCAGTTTAGAAACTGAATCCTCCAACGACGGGTCGACCTCCACTCCCAAAGCCTTCACTTTGTATTTTCCTATGCAAATAACTTTGCATTCAGTGAGCGGATGCAGTCGCTGCAGCAGGAGACAAGGCTGCTCTGTCACGCTCAGGTCACTTTCTGAACTCTTTTGTTCAAATCAAACCAAGATGCAAAACTGGCTTCAGCAGCAGACATGACTCAGACAACACCTTTTGTCCACTCCAGTTTGTACAAGGAAACCGACAAGAGGCGACCAGCAGCAACTCTGAACTCAAAGCGTGTTATATCTTAAAGGAAAGGGATGTGAACCAAATGCCCCTGGGAAGGAAATCTTGACGAGACATTATCCGATATTATCCGATATTATTTGTGGCTTCAAAATGCCAGATTGGATTAAATCCCCACAGTATATATCTGTTTGAATTTGGTAATCTCAGAAGAAAGGGCAACACATGTGATCTGGGTCTCATCAGGCCTTAATTAACCTGCTTCCCATCAAGTTTACCCATCTGCTGCGGTTAGTCCCTCTACATATGGGCTGTATTCTCCTATAGGAAATGTAATGACCACCTTCTTAACAAATCCGCAGTAAAAGAGGCACGACAGCAGGTTGACTACAATGAAGGCAGGGTCGTAGGGGGGCAATTGAAGTGTTAAGCAGGACCACAAAGGTGGGGGTTGGTCTGTAGGGATTTTAAAGAAGGCTGTGCATCAAACATGGCCGTTCAGGTTACTTTCTGTCAAACTAGAGCACTTTAAGAAACCGGCTCCTCGCCGCCTGTTCGTAACTGGTACATCGTGAGCAAAAACACCTCCGACCCAAAATTAGACTACGCTCCCGTACCCAGAGAGTTGAGCTGAGCTCGGCTGATATTGCATCAGTGGGAATCCCATCGTAGCAACCAGGTGCCTACAGCCACAGGGAGATGGAGACAAACAAGGTGCTTACTTTACTTTACGTCTCACCTCCTGATCTGAAGCAGGCTATACACGCAGCGCCTATATCACCCATAACTACTGCACATGTAGTTTTTGTTACAGTAGCTGTGCTGTGATTGGGATACAGCAAGGTAGAACAAAGCACCCTAAACCTGACTGCCATTAATCATCAACCACCAATGACAATGTCACAGTCAATGGAGAATTGACTGTGAGTGCCAATCGCTGGACAAAGCAGGGATACAAATCTAGAACATTTAATATGAACTCAAGGTCATGAATAGCACTCGCCTTTGGCACCGTACAGATGCTTTTGTAGCACATTTTTTGGACTTGCATGCACCTTTTGTCTACAACAGGCTATAGATTCCATATTGTCACGTGAATCATCTAGTTCAGACAGTCACGTGACAACACTGATAAAGTAATTGTATGATTTCTGCATGTTAAAGGTGAAGGTGTGGCTGTACTTTGGCGATATAGTCGGTTTGTCTATAATCGTGGGTCTGGTTGTTATTCCTACTGTGCACGACACGAAAGCCAGAGTTGGAGCAAAGATGAAAGTCGTCATGTTTATTTTCATAGTCTCTCGCCCATGAACTCTTTTTAGTTTTAATGTCGAGCTGCTCTAAAACACATGAAGTATTAAATGAGGAACTCCAGTAATTTAGCATTACTTTTGTATAGTGGTGGGAATGGTTAGCGACAGATTAAAACGGATGGTCACAATCGACCCTAATGACATCATCAATGACATTATACAACTGTTTCCAAGGGCTTGTGATGAGTACACTGAGCCCTTAAGTGACATGATGGACAATAAACATAACTTTTAAAGACTGAGCCATGTTAAAAACGCTGTTTTAACTCTTGAACCCGAGCGACCCCGGTAGTGCTATCTACTATTCAAGTAGAGCTTGTAGTTGCAGAGGTGCACTGTTCATTCTGGGCATGAGGACTTGTGTTTAAGAGTTTAATTCAGTAATCTGTGTCTATTGACACCCGGGTGAGAATAGTCAAATGGCAGATATTCGTCTATTTACACCCGTTAAATTGAATATGCTACTTAATTTAGCCATAGTCTGCTGGTCGAAAGGCTTTCTGCCAGAAAGATTTAGGAGTGATAGTAATAAAAATAGTAGTAGTACCATAAGGAGCGACAAAGTATGTGCAGGGAGTAGGCTGAGGTAGATGAATGGGTCAAATTCATTGCCTACAGTGGCTACATATACACATAGAGTTTGTTATGTGTGCCCGGGTTGGGTGCAAATGCGTTGCTGGCTACAAACACCTGGCTGCTTGTCTCCGCCATGTTATATACACCCATGTGGAATAGCTACATTGGCTATTCCATCTGTGGGCTTCTGACACCTGGGTGCGAATAGCTTATGCCTTAAATCATGTGCTTGTAATGGAGCAGATTAATGTACTCCCGACCGAAAGGAAGTAAAGCCTTTCCTAAATAACAACTTTTAAAAATCCCAGAAATCCCAGTGCTTGGTCTCAGCAGCAGTAGGCTTGATGAGTGATAAGTACTGTGTATGTTCACAAACATATACACCCTGCGGATATTTCGTCCATCATGAGCTGTGCTGCAGAAACACTTTAAAGGTGTCATGAAAGATATATATGATTTTTTTCATTTAAACAAAGCTTTATCATGATGTAAAAATGCTTATTAGAGTAGTGGACTCGACAACTGATCCACATTATTCTCTCACAATTGGGCTTGAGGCTGTTGTTTGTGTGGTTTTCGGTGGAGGATTCTCCTCCATCTCTCTTCCCTTTGTCTCATTTACTGTCAGTGATCGTTATCTGGCTGGTCTGACTTCATGTTAAAAACAAATAACGTCCATCTTTTATAATCAACATCTGCTCTTTGCTCTCAGATGAGTTGCCGTAAGATGAAACTTGGGGACCTCCGTGGGGAACACGCAGTCGCTGCCTGCACCAGATAACAGCAACAACACCGTCTCCCTCCACCCAAACCTCCCTATCGGTGACACGAACCGCATCAGCAAATCCAAAAGAAATTCTTCAACTGCCGGTGATTTTTCATTCGTATGTGGAGTGAAAAACAACTGATGCAGCGCAACTTGTTGATGGTACAACATGTGTTTAGTGACAGTGTCAACAAAGCCACCCCATCTTGAATTGCTGGTTTATTCCTGCTGCAGGAGAGTCGATTCATTAAATCCTACGCTACGGAAAAGTCCCGGCAACTTGTGGTATTTTCCACCAAAACATCTCAACCTGATGACTGTATAAAGTCCAGAGGACAAACAGGTGCAACGCTATTATTTTGACAATGAATCATCAACCAATGAACTAAGAGCATGGAGGAAACAATGGCCTTTTTTATGTTTTTTTGAATATATCAATTCCAAAATGTTTGTTGAACACTATAATGATGAAACTACAGAAGTAAATGTGGACTCACATTTACTGTGAGGGTAAGAAACAGAGGATTCTCAGGGGGTGACGGACCTGGCTGCAGCTTTGTGACAGTTAGTCTTTAGCATTCAGCAAATGTATTGACAGATTATGGTAATACTAATTGATCATAAATCAGTATTGCCTTCATATAATTGTAAATGATTGATTATAAGTGCTCCCATGTATTTGTGTTGGTTTGGTTGTGTGCTTTCTCTGGAAACAGGAGTTAGAAAATGATCTCCTTATCATTTATTGATCCTCAGTTCTGCTCACTGTAATGAGCAAAAAGTGCAAAGTCATCCTCTCTTTCTTAAAATTAGGTTTTATTTATTTTTGTGTGCGAAATTGGACTTTGTGAAAACAAATCGCCACAAACTGCAGTGGTGAAAAATAAATAACATTTACCTTCTCTAATTGTGTGGTACCGAACATTAACCTATTACTAAGGCAAATCATGTAAAATGGAGTTATGTGTGACATCAAGTTACTGCAAAGCATGCAGTTTAATAAACATCTACATTGTATCACTAACCTGTGATAACACATTCAACCATTTCCCTTCTTCAAGTAAGTGAACTGAATTTTCCATGTGTGTTTTTTTATCACAGACCCGTGTTCCTATAAGGTCGACAACAAATATAAACTGTTCACTGCAATCAGGAACTGGTATTTGAGTCAACCAACCAGTTCAACTTGCCATCAACCAATAGAACACCTGAGGCAGCGCGGGACAAGCCAGCTGTAGTGGATCCTGCTGAGAGCTTCCTCTGCTGAATCTCTACCATCTTCATGGATGCTGTTCTCTCCTCTCTGGCTCACTTTCTTGACAGAGATCAAGTAAAAGGTGTTAAAAGTTATGTTTACATTCAGTTTTGATCACCAAAACACATTGTTTGTATCCTTGAGGTCTGACAAACGTGTTCAATGCATTTCCGTCCTTGTAAAACATTTTGCGGCGGCGATTTCCCAGCAAATGTCTGCATCCACGTATACGAGCCTGCAGTCATCTTCTTTCCTTCCTTTGCGGGCACATTGCAGCGTATCTCGACGCGTTACCGCCACCTATTGATGAGTGGAATAACGTGAAACCACTGGTACTGTAGGTCTGTGTATCGCATCACCTGTGTGGGCACGCGCATGCATGTGTCCTCGTACGCAAGATAAACAAAACTCATAGAAAAACAGCTCCATAGCATTAGAGGTCAAGCACCCACATCCTATGAAATGACCAGAATCAGTCAGGTCTACGTCTGTCTGTCTGTGCTTTCCAGCCACATCTGTGGGAAATAAAATGTTTTAAAAAGGCCAAATAATACACTACAATGCTCAAGTTCATGTCACCCAGTGCAACAGCGTGGCTCCTTGATGGTCTTTCATTGATTTTGAAAAACAATGGAGGAATAACATATATCAGGGTTTAGATGCACAGATGATCAATTGTGTTTGTTTTGCTAATACCTGGAACATGTATTAACATACCAAAAGGCTCTCGTGCAATGGAAACGTTGTTCACTACTCCAGTAAATAGAACGGACCTTGGATACTACTTGGCTCATCTCAATAGAATCAGGAGGCTCAGCTAGGAGCCAGAAAGCTAATGTTATGCGAACAAGAACCAAAGTCAATAACATTGCCTGACAAGCAGTAAATATAATGTGACAGTAAATAGCACTTCTTTTTTTTGTAGCCAGCGCATTGATTTAGAACGGTGAACACACAGTTTCACTGGAACTACCCAACTATAGCTACCTGGTAGGTGTGCCTTACCAGGAATTAATGGCCACCCTGCAGCCAATCAGAATCGAGTATTCACCCGGTATTTACCCAGCCCATGTGGTAAAGTAGTCTATTATTTAAATAACAATATAATATCTAAATAAAAAGTATGCTCAAGTACACAAATTACCCTCCACATGATTCTCTTAATAACAGTAAAAAAAAAGTTTGAATATTTACATGTTATTAAAAACAAAAAAAAGATATATCAAACCACCTTTTCTTTTTCTCCCACCAGTGAAATGATTTTGACGTGAGAGGTGAGACATGTGCATGCACTAAATGATTTCCCCTTATTGTCTTTACATCCATTTTTGAGTTATTTCTCGGAAAGAAAACAGGAACAAGTGCCAGAACACCAGAAGGCCGTTAACTCAGACAGAAAAGCTTTAAACATCATCATCATCTGTAATGTCTCATCGGCATTCAACATCCTGTAAGTAACGTTAGAGAAGTCGTCTCTTCCTTGTTGAGTCAGGAACCAGTTTATAGGAACCAAAGTTCTAGTGCTGCTTACGTGAACTGTACGCTATACAGTAATGCTCTGATGGAAACATTTCATCATTTCACATGAACGCTAATTTATGACCAAGGAGAGAATATATTTAATAATAATTCATGTTTGTCTAGATATGAAGCTACAGCCAGCAGCCAATTAGTCTAGCTTAGCTGTTAGACTGTAAACAGGGGAAAACCTAAATCTCACATATTAATATGTGTTGTACATGTCATACTTATATAGGGTCGGGAGGGTTACTTAAAAAAATGTATTCCGATACAATTACCAATTACCTGTTGAAACAAAATGTAGTCAAGAACCTAATGTAAGTATCACAATATTAAAAATGTAAAAAGAGAAAGTGAATATAAAGAAATTAAAAATTATTTTCTATGTAAAGCAGAAAAGGGAACATCACAGTGCTGTACAAGTTATGCCTTCCAGCAGCACCCACTTATTAAACGTCTACAGCATCTCTAAAGCTACACTACCAAAGCAGCACAACTTCTGACGTTATATGTTTGTTTGACTCGTACAAAAACTGAAGTGACAGGGTGTGGTTTGAGGGGGGGGGGGGGGGGGCATTGTAGACAGACTCCCTGAAGTCTCTTTTGGTTGGCAACCTGACATGCAAAGTAGTATCAGCAAGAAAGCGAACAAACACAGCCCTCTAAATGTTGAAAAGTTTCAACTTAAATATTTCTTAAAACATGTCATTCTTTGTGAGTTATCCACAATGAGACATGACTTTCTCGTCTGGCTTTCTTTTTTTTTTTACTTAAAAACTCTGCTTGTCAGTTGAAGCTGTGTAATGAACAAAAGCCTGTCAGTGTGGATGTGAATGATGTGAATGATGTGAATGATGTGAATGCACTGTGCAGGAGAGCAGCAAATGAAGACACCAGAAAGGAGAGGAAGCCACAGCACACGTGAGGCTCAGGGAGCAGATCTGTGAGCACGTGTGCCCCCTGTAGGATCCCTGAGAGCAGGGTGCTGATGTTCAGGAAATAATCCCCATTACTTTGATTTCACCAGTAGATGGTGGTCTCATCACATCCCGTAAACACAAGCTCTGCTACTGTCTGCCACACAAATGAAGTGGACAAAATAATAGGACAGTTTACCTGCAAACACCATTTTATATTTTATGAAGTTGACAAAGATGGGTTTTAGGGAGGAACTGTGACAACTCTTCATTGTATTAGAATCATTATCAATAGAAATAAACTTAGCTAAGGTCAGTATACAACTTTCATCAAAAGGAGATAAACTCGAACAATAAAAATATACAAAGGAGAAACAGTGAAAAAAACATCACAAGGACATTTGACAGAAAATTACGAATGATATATGAATGTGTAAAATGTAATGATTAAACTTATAAATCTTTATAATGAAGGGAAAACAAATCAACAACGCAAATACGCTTTTCCACATATAAGTATTGGGGCATAAACGTGTCAAATATGTGTCAAATATAAGCGGAACTAATTTCATTCCAAATTGATTTGAAATAATTCAGCAAAAGAAAACTGATTTAATTTCTGTCATTTTTCAAGGAAAAATACTGACATACACTGCTAACTGCAGTCGTACTTCAAAGTGGCTGTTCATTTTTGAAAATGTTTTTGCATGTTATATAATAATATAACTATGACATATAACCACCTAACAAACTGTACCGACAGAATTCTGAATACTTTACTCGAAATCACTAATACAGGCTTCTTTCACATCAATTCATTTTTAGCTTTGTAAATATATAAGAACAACAATACACTGGTTAGAGTTCGCAGCGGCATTGTACGTGCAGCCAGTGTTCATGGCTGCCATGTTGTCTTCAGAGAGGACGTCACTGCCAAAGCGCTGAGTCATATGCCAAAGCCATCTGAGCCGCAACACAATTAGGACTAAGAAGTGGCACAAGGCAGCATTGGAGACGCTGCACAGATATACCGTCCAGACGAAACGGGTCACAGCCAACACAAGCTGCTCAAAGCCTCAAAGCCGTCTGTTCACCTGGACTGAGGACAATCTCAAGAGGGGGATGCGAATGTGAAATTGGTTCAGAAATGTTTAAATATTACACCTTTTAAAAAAAAAGTCGTTTTCTTTACAAAAGCAATATTGTTTTTCCCCCAAAACTGGAGTCAGTGAAAGTTTGTCTAGAATAGTTTCATTTTTATGAAAACTTAAAACACCATGTTTATCCTCCTCGTGGGGTTCAGACTGAGAACCAGTATTATTCATGTGAGCGTTTATAATGGTGAATTAGAAGCTACTTCACCATGATGAAATATGATATTAATACTTCTGGTCCATGTCTAATTAAATAAAAACATTTTGCAGTTGAAAATACTTAATTACATTGCTTGAGATATGCAAGATGCGTATAGAACAATCACTAACCTACAACGCTAAAGTGTAAAATTAACATTTAAAATCTCTGTATATTGGGACTCAATTTTCAGTGAAACAGTGCGTCAAATGACACAAAAATGTCTAAACTGTGGAAAATGCTAAATATAAACTAGGTTTGCTAGGTTCAAGGAGGCGAGCTTGTTATCACACTGGACTCACTTGATTGTCTGCAGCGGACTTCATTTATGAGAGAATTTCAGAATTTGACGTCAAAATATCCTGAAAAAAAATGTAATAATTAAAAGAAAAAAAAAAAAAGCACCACAATCTATGCCAAGTCCTTATAAAACAGTTCCATATTTATTGCAAAATATGTTTGTACAGAATACAACTGAAAAAAAACATCAACAGAGGAGGAATGGACAGTAAGGCCAACATCAGAACTCCGAGAGCTGAACTGTAAACACCAATAGTAACATTTTCTGCTTTGTGTTTTTATACATGAATTGGTTTCCCGCCCTCACAGAGACTTCCTTAAGGGGGAGGAAAAAAGAAAGAACTCAAACATCTTCCCCTTTTTCTAAAACATTAATGCCTTTACCTCGAGACCCATTAACTCAGGACACCAGCGGACAATCCTTAAAAAGGTCGCAACTTCTGTAAGAAACGTGTCCCTCTATCGATAGTGTCTCACAAAATATAAATATATACTTGTAAAAAGCTCCAAACAATATGGGACTGGTAATATTTTGGAGGTGACCGTTGCGTCACTCGTCATTGAGAACATGAGGCGGTTCGGAGCACAACAGCTGAAGTTAGGAGGCTAACGCCATGAGCTCAACTTCTAACGCCAGTGACAGAGTGCTGAGATAACACTTCTTACTTTGACCGAAATCAAATATCAATGTTTGCTTTTAGTTTACTTCACACTGCTGGAACAAGTGAACCCTCCCTTGAGCTCGGAGGGGCTTAGCATAGTGCGTGTAGATAAATTTCGGGCGTGCATGCCCATCCATGCACATCCTCATGCGATTTGGCACAGATGTAAAAGTTCTTTCCTCAAATTAAAACTCGTGGTAAACGCGTCTCAGTCTCTCCAGCTTGCTTCTCTTACATCTTTTTTCTTTACACATTAAAAAAAGGCAGAGTGAGACAGGATACATTTTTCTTCCCCGACATTCAAATGTACATCTTAAAACATTGGCTCTCCCAAAATATGGGATCTAATGAAGACAACCAAAAAAAAAAAAAAGGTTTATTATAGAAAATCTAAATTAAATAACAATTAAAATAAATAGGATTTTTTTTTTCATATGCATAAGCCCTTCAAGAAAACACACCAACACTTTATAAAGGATGAAGATGATGTACAATCCAGAACTCCAGAGGAGAAAGGGAGGGGGGGGGGTCTTTTGAAATGACTCCATTGGAACTAGAGGTGCAACAAAACAATGTCACGTTTTTGCCCTTCTGATTCTATATCTTACAATGCATCTGGTGGATAAATAACAAAAGACGAGTACCCGCTGCCCGTGGGGCTCTCTACACCAGTCAGATGACACACAGACTGGGGTCTTTAGACACAAACAGGCCGACCGACACAATTCTTTGAAGCTGACTTGGATGCTTCAAGGACATTGTTTTGATGTCAGTTTTGTTGCAGCAACTCTTCTGCAAACATTCATTTCACGAATGACGGTGAAACTCTGAGGGTTGATAAAGTGAATTGTGAGTCACGACTGCAGACCTTTATGACCATTTCTTTCTGTGACCCTCCACTAAAATGATCCGATACACTGTAGCTCTGTAATGGTGTGTGTGCGCGTTGGTGGGGGGGGGGGGGGGGGGGGGACTCTTTAACCTGTTATGGATATCACAAGTGCTTTCAATGGTTTGATACCCTGAGTAGAGGACATAGGCTTGGGGTGAAGTTCAGTAGAAACAAAAACATTTTTGCAGAGCAAACATCAACTGAACCACCTCATCAACCACCTTTCACACATAAATAATAACCTGTACTGATCGCTACATTAAAAACCACAAATGTAACCAGAGAGAAATAAAACGACAAATCACCCATGATAACACAGTCATTTTCAGCTTTACAATATGCATATATTCATGCATATATAGTGTGTATTTCCCCTTGCATACAGGCGAGTGGTTGGGGACTATATATAGAGAGCCTTTAGTTATACCAACTCCCTCTGCAGAGACTAACACAGATTATTAAGAGATTGGTACAAATGAGAGCAAACATAATTCACAGGACGGGCTGAGGGGCGAGAAGACGGGGACTGATTCTGCGCAGCCTTGTAAACAGAGGAGGCCGGACAGCCAGAGAGGATGATGGGTAACAGACATCCACTTAAAGCAGCAAAGATGGGACAGATTACAGGAGGTGGAGGCTGGGCGGGAGTGGGGGAAAAAGAAGAGGTGGGGGACATTTTTCTCCCGGCTTACCAATCAAAAGTACTCAAAAGAGGCAGCATCGCCTCGCAACATTTGCCTCGTCTGCTTCCCGTCCGGCTCGGCTGTTCTGACGTCGAAAAATGAAGTTAAAGTTATCGACATGTTCCTGCCTGCGCTACTCGAGAGGGAAACTACTCAAAATGTAACAAACAGTGGACTCTCAGCGATGTAACACAGCATCTTATGGTAAAGCGACCTATGGGCTGAGCGAGTGTTCGATAAGGGGGGGGGGGGGGGGGGGATGATGAGCAGGTGTAGGTCACTGGGTCTTCGAAGGTAACAGCTGCTCCCTCCCAGCCCACTCTTCTTCCCAGCCCCCCCGGGTCGGACATCCTCTTTGGGTTGTTAAGAGCTGAGATGACAGAGGAGCTCAGACGAATAGCTGGATGCGCTCGCGGATGGTCTGCCGGCAGATCGGGCAGGTCTTGAGCGCGGCGCTGCAGTCGATGCAGGAGGCGTGTCCGCACTGGAAGACCAGCTTGATGTGGTTGTCGATGCAGATGGGGCAGGTGATGCGCTCCTCCATCTGCCGGTAGCGAGACTGCAGCTGCTCCAGCAGGTTGTGCTGCTCCGAGTTCTCGGTGCCGGGGCTGCAGTCCACCTCCGTTTGGTCTGTGTCATCAACACGGATGATGTCAAAGCAATGAGGAACCGAGTTAACAGACTTAGGCAATATCTACAGGTTATTGGCTCCTGATGCTACGCAAGACGGGACTGTCCTACTGATCCACCGTGCGACCGGTTGGAAAATAATTAGGCTTTATACTATAGCACTGACACCTCAAGACTAGCGATCACTGCTAATACAGACAGATTTTTCTAAGTCCTCTCCTCTGGATGTCCACACCGAAAATCCACATCGTATATATGACTTTAAAATGATTTTAAAAAATCGTAAATGAATGCACAATTTAAACCTGGTTATAAAAAAGAAACACACAGTACAAGCAGATTATGAATTACAATATAAAAAAAAGGTTGCTGTATTTAAAAAAAATCCAGAAATAAAAGCTGTTAAATCAACATTACAAGGAATATTTTTTTGTTTCAGACATTGTTTTGTCTGAAAATGTTCCATTATATAATTTTCCTATTAACCCAGATAACAAGAACAAGAGGATTATTCTTACCGTGTCTAATTTTCTTGGTGATGGTGACTTGGCATTTGATGCATTTCTTCATTCGATGGGCACACTCTGTTTAGAACAAGAACCACGTCAGCACGGAGACACAGACAGTACATTTCAACAGAATACAAGTGAAGCAAACCGTAGCGACACATTTGGAGATGGTTTTTCAATATGAAAAAAGGCCATTCTCTACGTTTTCTTTCTCTTGACACACAAAACCATAATCTGCCTATCGATAACCGTGCGGCCCTTTGCTGCCATTGGCTTCATCATCACCGAGTCCTCCACTGACTCCAGTCTCCACCCACCTTCACAGGCCACGCTGTGCTGGCAGGGGCAGAAGAGAACCAGCAGAGCCAGCTCGGAGCAGATGAGGCATTCGCTGGGCCCCGGCG
This sequence comes from Melanostigma gelatinosum, assembly GCF_949748355.1. Classification (NCBI taxonomy): domain Eukaryota; kingdom Metazoa; phylum Chordata; class Actinopteri; order Perciformes; family Zoarcidae; genus Melanostigma; species Melanostigma gelatinosum. The sequence goes on along the minus strand of NC_136641.1, from coordinate 8,295,207 downwards.
GCGTGGGAAGAACCAGGTTGGTCATGGTGTTTGGCGTAGTGTGGACCCGCCGCAGGCTGGCGCTGCTCAGGCCCTCCCCACATGTGATGGCCTGCAGACGCTGCAACCTGAGAGGCAACACACAGCTGTTACGCACAAAAACTCAAAGTGCAGTTGTTGTTTTTTTAATCTCTTTTGTTTCCTGTAGCAGCTGATTTATCTTCATCTTTAAATTCATAGTTAATCTGCATGTAAAAAGAGTCTGAAACATGGCCATACAAATACTACTCTTTGGTTTAACAGTCCAACATATTTAGTAGCATTACCCAAAGGCATATGGATGTCCGCCCTGCTTTTCCAGACACGTACCTGTGCTTCTCAGAGAAGCTCTTGATGAGCTGCAGCATGGTGCTGTCCGCCACCAGGTCCAGGGGACTCTTTCCCTTGTGGTTGGCGTAGTTTACGTCGGCCCCTTCCTGCGCTAGAAAACAAGCGATGGCCGAGCCAACGCTCAGCTCGGCGTTCCCCAGAAGACCTGAAGCGTTCAGCTGTGGATGACGACGGGAAGAGAGGGTGGAAAAGACAGAGGACGAGAGAGTAAGTTGAAAACCTTGATTTTGAGGCGGACCTCTACAAGCGCACCCTCGCTGAGGCCAAGGACTGATCTTGTGGAAATGGTAGGAGTTGAGAATACTTTGAAAAATGTTTGTGTCAGGGACACAGCTGATAGTGAGCAACAACAAAATAAAGGGAATGGTAGTAAAAACCAGTGCAATCCAGCTAAGGCTGATTCATAAGCCCAAATCTAATCAGCACTGAAGAACTCCCCCAATAACTCATCTGCTGGCAGAGGCAAAAACAGCCCTGAGCACTACAGTCTAGCCACCTTCATGGGTGTGCGTGTGTGTGCGTGTGTGTGCGTGTGTGTGCGTGTGTGTGCGTGTGTGTGTGTGTGTGTGTGTGCTGGCTTGGCAGGTGGCCAGGATGTTGAGTGAAGCTGCAGTGTTTGCAGTCATGTAGACTGAAAAGGACATTCTCCATTGGCACACTGACATCAACACCAACTAATGGAACAGTCATGTGCTGCACAAAGCAAGGTCTCTCAATGAGGAATACCAAACTAGTTATTGTGAGTAAATTGCTCTCAGACTAGCAATGCAGGTGTTTAATGCCCGATTCATGGGTTAAAATGATGATATGTAATGTGAGAGGTGTGACTCGAAGTGATGAAACCACTGAGAATTATCTCCTAGCTCTGCAGTTTAGCAACTTTCAGCTCAGCTTGTTTTGGTTTTATGACCCACACAACTTCACAGTGAAAAAGCCGAGCTGCTCAGCTACAAACAGCAGACTGTCACAGTTTGCAGCTAGCTGGTGAACATGGTAAAGTATTTAGCCGCTGAAGAACCAGATATTTCCCTCAGGAGTTGTAGGACACGGAGTTAAATGAGGTTTGAATATTGGACTGACGTTCCCCGGGTCACGTGAAGCACAACTCTTGAGATAATGTTGCAATAACGCGCCTCCGTGTGTGCTGCGTGCTCACACATTCACTACGATTTAAGCGTCGTAGTGTGTCAGTGTACTGTTTACAGCTACAGCTTGTTGTGCTGAAAAAAGTGGCCAAAAAAAGACTGATTAATTCCGGTTTAATGTTACTGAACTGGAGTGAAGAATCACATGCGTCCTTCAGTTTCAGTCGAGGCCTTGTTGAGCCTATCGGCCAGCAGTAGCAGTATCCTAGCTTGCCATGATTGATATTAACATAGCCATTGGTGGTCGTTGTTGAGTGCAGCGGTGATGCATTGGATCCCCCTCCCCCACAAAATAACAGAGAAAAAACTGATTAAATTCAAAATGTCAAAGTGTCACATTAAGGTCTGACATTCAGTCAGTTATTGATGTTGAGGATTAATAATACCACATGCCTCTAATGGAGTGTTCAAGACATCCTCTGGGGGGGGGGGGGGGGTAATGACCTGGTGTCCTCCTAAATGTATCACAGACAGCTTAACTAGATCTCCGTCTTTGCCAGATCTATATAGCTACACTAAGTGGGCCCTCTTCACTTCTCCACCCTTCAGCACTTCCTCTTTCCCGTCATTGTACACCATCGTTCTCGGTCTCTTGCCGGTACTTGCTTTTAAAACGGCGATAAGAGATTAAAGTCAAAGATGAGGTCATCTTTATTTCGAAGAGAATAAATCTTCAATGCTGGTTATCAAGACGTACAATCCTATTCCATTTCCAATTTTGGTGATTTCTTCCATAAAACGAGGCTGTGACGCGTGCTGTGAGTTGCATGTCGTATCCCTTTGTGACCGGTGTGATGACTTTCTCCTCAGTTAACCCCTCTCTCGTGACCCGTTTACACAATAGAGCAAAGTCCTCCCTCCTCAGATAGCCGCCCTTCACCTTTAAGTAATCCCAGCAGACTCCCTTTCCCAGCTCTTACCCATTCATCCCCTCATTTACCTGGCAAAGCCAACTAACCCCTTTATCCTAAAGCAGCCGCTCAGACTGTAAACAAATGCCGTCCCTGTTTTGTTTACCATTCCCTCCCTGCTTCAATACTAAGTCTGATCTCAACCCATAAGTCTTTATTTACCGCGCTTTGAGTCGGTTTGGATCGTCTTAAGACTGCATTAATCCTTTTGTCCCTCCTTCAGTCCTAATCTCTGCCCGTTTTAGTGTCTATTTACACCTCAGCCATTCTATATTTACACCTCTTTGAGTGTTTTATGGACTCTTCCTTTGGTTGTTTATTTGTCGTGGATTGTCTCTACAGCAGCCATATCTTCTGTTTACACTCTCGCCAGTCTCAAGTATTTAGACCTCAGTTCATATATTTTCACTGTGTTCACATGCAAGTTGTATTGTTTCCCTTCAGATCACTCTGTCCCAACGATACCCAGAATTCAGTGGTCAACAGCTGCAGTTACATTGTAAGTCCTTCTCATTATGAGGCGAGTAATGTCAACAATCACAGAATATCAGTTGAGAATTCTGAATGGTGAAGAGCAGTCATGTCGTGAAGCTTCCCTTCTTTTCTTTTCTACCAAACAAAGCTTCGTGTTGAAGAATGTGTCCGTGTGTACCGTCACCCCAAAATCCCACTCTAGTTACTCCCCTTGGAATAAAAAAAGAATACTTTAAAACAAAAAGTAATGAACAAGTGGACAACATGCCACCTCAACGTCGCTTCTCACCCTGCAGTAGAGCGACGTGGAGGAGCAACCTTCGCTGCTCTCCTCGGTGCTGCTGGTTCCCACGGCGGGGCTGAGCATAACGTTGGCCAGCTGCGGGCGGAGGAGGGCCACGTGCATGGCCGTGTCACCGTCCTCGTCCTCCATGTTGACGTCGGCGCCTTCAGACACCAGCAGCTGCACCAGGTCGGTGTGGCCCTGCGTGACCGCCAGCTGCAGCGCCGTCTGGTTCCGGTTGTTGCGGATGTTGATGTCGCAGCGTCCCTTGTGGGGAGAGGAAGGTGAATTCGACGTGCGACACGACGGTGGGTGCATTCTGCTTCGTGCAACTCTACTGTATTTATCAGCAGTGAAGAAGAGACGGATCAAAAACAGTTTTTTTTTTTAAAAAGGACGGCGATGTGCACCCCGTCTCCAGCTCACCTCCTTGACGAGGATCTCGCCGACATCCCGGTGGTTGTTGAGGGAGGCCAGATGCAGCGAGGAGAAGCCGTCCTCCTTCTTAACGTCCACCAGCTGCCGCGCTCTGCCCAGGATCTTCTCTGTGGCCCTGCCGTCACGACAGACAACACAAAACTCAATCAGGCAGAGTGCACAACACCCTCCACGGCTCCAATTAAGAAGAGTTGTATCTGTAATAGTGGCCCAAGTGCTTTTTACTGAATCACCTCTCACTTTAAAAAATTGCAGGTTGCTGAATGTCACAGTTACCTAGTGCCCAGTAGTAATACAAAAAGATTCAGATATTGGTGGTTGAGGTGAATATAAATATTCTCTGTTAAATGTGATGCTGTACAATATTTAAGTAGCCACTTTCATCCACATTTGTTGATTTAAGCTCAGTAGTGCTCAGACTAAGACATCAGACACAGACTGTATGGACCTCTCAGAATCTGAAGCTCGTCGCCATCCTGTGCCACAGTGTACTCGACGCCAGCTTGGACAGAGACGCAGCTGTTGCAGAGCTATTAACAAGCCGATATAACAAGAAAACACTCGGCCACAACACGCAGCCAGTTCTCAATAAACACAGCTAACTGGGCTCCTGATGTACAGCTAACCCTTTCTTTAATACCCCCCCTACCTTAAGTGTTAGACGTGAATTGTTCCTTTAAGCTGCAACTGATAGGAGATCGCCATCATCCTTAAAGCTGGCCATCATCACGTTCAGTATTAAACCAGTGTGCTTTAATGTGGACAGAATATCACAATCAACATTAAACGCTTCCGACGTCAAACATTTGAACCATGTGAGGATGACACCACATTCAGCAAAGTGAGACTACGACAACTTATTTTTGTTGTTGTGATTCACGCAGCGGGGCTGATGCTGCAGTGTGAGGCTGGCCTGCTCTGTAGCTGAGTCTGCTTTATGACGTGTGAAATTGAAGCAGACAGCCTTCAGCGAGCACCGTGGAAGCTTTGGTGCGACGTGACCCAACCTTTCCTTTATGGCTGATTCTAATGATGCTCGGATTCCGCTGTATGGACACACTGGCGCTGCTGATGTTGATAGATGAGGCGGGGGGGGGGGTCAGAATGCAACTAGAGGACGTCAATACATCGCTCAGTAACCAGCAGAACATCAATAAGCGTTGAGTAACCGATAATGTATACGAGCGTCTTCATATCCAATCCAGCAATAAAAAGCCAACGACTACAAAACAAAACACGATGCGATACATACAGTAGGTGTTCCTACTTAAGCAAACTTTAAAGCTGGGGCACAGACGGCTAATGTCAAAACTATATCTATTATTTTTTCACTTTTACCTTGTTTGACAATTACTTCAGAATTATGGTTGCTTCGTTACTGTAATGTGGTTTTAAAAAGTTAATATTTTTATACGGTGACAGCGAGCTGGACAGCTTACTCGAGTCACTCATTTGGCGATATTCATGATCAATAGAAATTCAGCGCGATCAACTTGCTGCGAGTGCATTTTATCACGATCAAATCTTACATTGTCCCATCTCTCCCTAGCACCTCCACATCACCAATGTGTAACTATCCTTCTATTATGTACGATGTAACTGTTAGTCTAAGTTTCACGGCAAGTTAAAAGAAAATCTTAAAAATCTCTCGACCTGAATATTGAATATTTAACAATCATATCTTCCGCTACATTTTGACACAGCTTGACATTTCCTTCATTCTACAACCTGAAGACGCTTAACAACAAAATCACAGCCTGAATGACAGATGCACTGAAACTAATTGAGCCATCTCAGCTCATCAACACACCAACTCTCTGAAATGATGCATCCAGATAGTGTCATCATCTTGATATTGCACTGCAGAAACGCTCCCAGTAGTGTACGGGGAACATGAAAAACGCAAATTGCGTTTGCGTCAGTGTAACAAGGGGCCGTTTTAATGCATTTTAAATTATGATAACTAACAAATTACAATTGCTGAGCTGAGAGAACAGGCTGCTTTGTTACATGTAGAGTCACGTATGGTCTCCTCTAGGCGCGTTACTAAGGATGAAGGCTGTTGGGGGGGGGGGGGGGGGCATTGTGTTGGAGGTCATTTGTACCTGCAATGCAGCTCCGTGTGTGTGTGCGTGTGTGTGATGGTATTGACAGAGAGAAATATCATTCCTGCTCTGGAGTCTTCTCCAGAGCACCTTCGATGAGCGAAAGAGCTCGCCCTCGCAGTTGTGTCCCCCTTTGCACCCACCACGACTCGTTTCTCTGTATTATTTCCATAATCGTTACTCCTGTTTGTTCATGAATATTCAGACTTGGGCTGACGTTTTGGGACAGTTCTGTACAAACATGCTTTCACACACAACAGCTAGAGGGCATCTCGGGCACGCTGGTAACGACTTTTTCCGGAGACCGGAGTCATCGTTTGGCTATTTTTGTTTTTTTTTTGCATAATGCTTGTTTGCAAGTTGCTTCTTGATCAAAGCAGAATAAACGTCCAAGGGCGAGTGCTGCTTCTTTGACTTTGGCGGTGACAAAAGAAATTAAAAAAAATAAGGATTCCATGTATAATTATAGCACTGAGAGTTGGTATGCTGTGAAATCTATCCGGTGTGTGTCACACAGTTTAAGTCAAAAGGCACAATGTAACGCTGGGAAGGAGTCAATAGGGACTGTTGGAAGAAAGAAATGAGTTACGAGGAAAAGAGGGAGAAATCCAATACAAACAGACCAACCGCCCTATCCTCACTCTCCATTTGCCTTTTCTGTGAAGCTGAAAACTCCAGAGGAAATCTGGCTGCTTGCCTCATTTCTTTTCTTTCCCAGGACTGTTTGTGAACTTGGCCTCTAGCCCTCTTTTTCCATTTCCTCACAATAAATAAATACGCTAATAAAGAAAACATTCTGATCTTTCTGTCACAAATAAACAACAAAGGACAACCACAGCTGCTGCATTAAACAAACCAAACAAAATCTACTTTTAAAGTCTACACTCACCAACAATTCAATTTACGCCACAAAGATTAATCTCATGTTAAATAAGAGGTAGACCCTCAATCTAATGCCTGCGCACATTCAAACTGTACACTACAATTTGTGATTCCAGAGCAAACGAGGAAAAGGTACAACAAACGCACATCACCTGTGCTGTCTGAATGCTTTGGAGGCCTGCTGGTGATATATGATTGAACTGGTGAACCGAGCCAATCCTGAACACTGTAAATCCTGTGTCTCTCCTCTTGGCGCAGCGGCCGATGTCAAGCTAAATGAATGGCGGGGAGTGCGGCCTCAACTCCCGGCACTGCGCATATGACGCTTGCCAGAACAGATTGGACATTTATTAAACGACTGTCTACTGGAGCTTCCGCTCCCGTTCCTTTTCCTCTCTCGCTTTCTCTCACTGCTTGTTTTTGTGTGGATTTTTTTGACCCATGCTCTGTTGACATTTATCCACATACTGCAGTGATGTACAGGGCTGTCCTCAGATCAGATTTTTAGTGTAGGGTCATTTTCAAGGTGTGTACAATGTGAGCTTGGAGCGGGCTGGTTATTGGAGTGATGGAGGAATGTGGGTCACAGGGAGGTGAAGTTGGAAGGGCAGAATTTAGCACTTCAAAGCTTTCCTTTGGCAAGAAAAATGGATTGACTTCAGGTTATTTTACACTGGTTTAGTACTTGACAGAGTGGCAGAAGTAGATGGTGGAGAGTCTGCAGGCAAATAACCAGAGGACCAAGCTATGGTGATCTACTCTGAAAGCCTTTACTAATGACAATAACAGGGCGCCCACTCTTTGGAATAAACACTTCTCTAATAAAAGCTCTAATTGAAACATTGAAGGATGGACTTATTCATGGTGGTGCTGGGTTTTTTTCATTGCTGCTTCCTTTCTTTCATGGCAACGCTTTAAAAAGAGCCGGGGATAATTTTCCATTACATGGTTTTGTTATCATTTTGGACGTAAAGTTCATGTGAGGTCGTAAAAGCCCTGGAGCGAAGAAGCGGGAACCTCATGATGGCCAGGCAGACTTGGTGCACTGTGAAAAAATATCAACTCCAAGTCGTCGCTCAGGCCTGTGAGGAGACTTACTATCTTGTTCTTTTTTTCTATGTGAAGAAATCACCTGTCAAGGTGCTTTTCAAAGCATTTTACAGCAATGAATCGATTGTACTGCTGAAAATAGCAAGAAAAATAATAATAAAAAAGAGAATAAGATAACTTTACAGCTCAAAGTAACTCAGGTCAGCTGCAGTAATGCATGCAGTCGATCTGCACTGCACAATGTAAACAGTCTATGTGAATATCACATATCAAAGTACAAACTGCTCAACTGTTGAGGTTGGTTTGAGTCATGGAATAAAAAATATATATAAATTACATACTTTCTATGAATACGTAACATTTTGATTTTAAATGTATCAAAGCTGCTACTGAAAACTTGAATAACTTCACTTTTGCTTTGTTCTCTCTACATTTTAGGGCTTTTCGGGGTGTGTGGGATGCAACATGGACAGAGGAGGACACCGGCACACCAAAAAAGGAGCCAGACAGAATTAGTTGTGTTTGAGGGCGGAAACCTTATCATTGTGAGAACATTCAGGTATGTCCGGCGTTTCTGCCTGCATGCTCAGTGTGAAGTCAAGGCTCATCTTGTGATGAAGCACCTCCAGTGTTAACAAGCCAAAAACCAACACAGTCAGCAGACAATGGAGCCTTTGTGACGTGCGTCAGTGAGGCAGCCTTGATATTTGGCCTCAAGCACCTCGGTTCAGAGTCAAATAGCTGATCTTTCACCAGCTCTCTATTGGTGTCATTTTAATGATATATTCATAAAATACAAATGTGCTTCCCTGCTCGCGCTCAATAAGCGCTGTGACACAGCAGTGACACAACCTCTCGCCAAATCATGAAAGCTTTCACGACTGCTGTGATGAGTAGGTCTTTGCTGGGAAAACTGATCTGGTACACTGTTCGCAGTTTTTTTGGATCTTTTTTCTATCGTGTATCTCTGGTTCTGCATTGCTGAAAAATGACTACACAGAATGCAGTTTGGGACCAATGTCGGAGGACAAGTCGATGTGTAGGGAACCAGGGTGCAAAAGTAAATGTTGCATTTTTGCCTGATATCGACTGGCAGCCTGCTGACAGCAGCAGAAGCTGTGTGGGAGATGAGCTCTCTATCTGTTACGGATAGTGTTGACCTGCTAGTCCTCAGTTGACGCCAATAAACCATCATTTCCCAGGCAGATACGTGCATTCAAACTACCAGATAACATGGCTGTCAAGGTCCATACTGATTGGCTAACAAGCTCATATTATAGGAGACTTGGAGATTTGTGGGATTAAAAACATGTCAGCACTGATGATTCTGGTTCAACTGAACTACACTGAATCTCACTGAACCCGTTCAAAAATATATAAAAATAAGACCACTCCAAACTAGTGCTGATCTGTTCCTCCTTTTGCCATTATTAACCATTATCTAGTTATGGTAAGTCATATGGGACCACCAAGGCTGGTTGTTGGAGCATTACAAAAACAACACAAGATGCTCTTCCACTAATCCTGCTAGATGATGACTCCAAGAAAATCCCCACTCGATTGAAGCGTCTGGGTAAATACCCACCGTCTCATGTTTCAATGTCTAATCTGATGTCACAACCAAGCTTTTAAAAACGTACAAAGTTCCGGACATGATCTCCACTCACAGTTTGTTTCCTTTGAGGGCAGCATGGTGCAGCAGGTTGAAGCCTCTGTGGTTCTGCTGTGTGAAGTCAATGTTGGGCACCAAGACCAGGATCTCGATGATATTTCGGAAATCTTTAGCAATGGCGTCATGGAGCGGTGTGTCCCCATATGAATCCTGAAACATTTTTGTTGTTGTTTAACATGTTATAGGTTTACATTAAACCCACCAGACATTTGTTTGCAGCATATATTGGAAATGAAAGTGTACACATCTGCATTATTCAAATGATTACAGTTGTGAAAGGTATCCGACTCATTTTATTTGTACTAAAATACTTTGTTGTAATCCTGATATCTAGACTGTGTATGCTAATTTGGTGTCTATATTAATGTGAAGGATGCTACATGATGTTTTGTACTGAGTAGCTACACCATTCAAGCAGAAAAATAATGTTGTTAGTGGATCCGGGGCCTGGTTGCAGGCACGTTAGACAGTCTGGAAAATGCCTTAAAAGAAACACGAAATTGCATTAATGAGTATGAGGGCTGAAATGGATCAGAGTCACGTCAAACACCATAAATGTATTTATGTTTGTTGTCATCTGCTTGGAAGGACAGCATGTGAGTTGCTCACGACATGTGTATAGCAGATGACTGACACTGTCAGAGAAGCTCAGAATTAAAGAAACAACAAAAATCACGACTTAGTTTTGTAGGGCGACAAATTCTAATCAACGTTCGATCTGGAGGCATCAGGCGTGCTAGGCCCTCTCACCTGGAGATTGACGTCAGCAGAATGTTCGGTCAGCACTCGCACCACGTCGGTGAAGCCCTTGTTGACGGCAATGTGGAGCGCCGTGCACATGGAGTTGTTCAGGAGGTTGACATTTGCCCCTTTGCTCAATAGCAGCCGTGTGATCTCTGCCTGGTTACTATACGGGAAGACACCATAAACAGAAAAAGACACACACGCAGATTAAATCCTCACTGTCATCCACTTCAGTTTAGTGATTCTACATGTCTGAGCAGTGCTTTTCCATGAAGATAATTCAAACCAGTACATCAAATCTCACTGGCTTATTCTGAAAACCTACTGGGAGCTACACAAAGCTCAAGGGTTTGCACGCTATGCCACACAAATACCCTTTTTAAACCATGCAATTTTGTTTTTGCATGCTGTACCACTGCTGCAACATTTGTTGGCTTGACAGCAAGTGTAAATTCCCAAAGAGACTTCCCGAGCATGTGTTAATGTGGTGAGAGGAGGAGACATAGCTGACTGATTAGGGCAGCACTTAATGCTACCACTTCTGTGAATGGATTATCACATTACAAGGAAAGACAGGCAAGAGCTCTGCTGTACATCTGTCAGTCTCCTATCTAAACCCTCAAGGAGCAGAGCTGCAACTTGTGTGTGTGTGTTGCACCTTTGTCAATTGTGTGCAGGACAAATGTGTGTGTGTCCTCACCCGAAGGCAGTGTAGTGCAATGCTGTGTCTCCATCTTCATCCTTGACCTCGATGGAGCTGTTGGCCTGCAGCAGGGCCTTCACCACCTCCATGTGGCCTTGGTGAGCAGCGACCTGCAGTGCAGTCTTGCCCTGGTTCTTTATATCCACCTGCCAGGAACACCACCGTGGTGGAAGATTCATTAGTGGCGACGACGGCCCGAGACACTAACAGAGCTGAACAAAGACTGGCTGGAAATAATCTGGGCATGAGCGACAACCCCGTTCGTCATACACTCGACACATAATCCTAATAAGTAGTTTAGTCGAAGCCAAGTAGAAATGTAGTCGTGTAGAACGCAACTAACTACTCCTACTAACCTCATTATAACAAATCATGTTGGTTTGAAAATCTGTTTAACAGGAGCGACATACTGAGATGATATCATTTTCACCTTTTTAAGTAGTAGCATCCCTAACTGGTCATTATCTCAGTTATCTTTCTCATACCGTCAGTTGGCTCATTCAATGATCACTCTCTCTCTCCCACCTTTGGATTTAAATAATCAGTCTTGAGCGTCTTAACCAAACAAGCCAACGAAATTATGGGAATCAATTATTAACTAAATTTAATTATTGTCAAATCCGTCATGTCAAATCCCTTGTATGTGCAACATACCATGGCAATAAATGGTTCTAATTCTGATTACTTATTATATCTCATATTTGTCATTTCTCACATTTCTCTGTTCATTACATGTGTAAATATAGTAAATTACCAACTAGATAGATAGATAGATAGAGAAACTGTAGACTCTTTTGTGGGTGAAAATCATTTAATAAGGGAGTCACTGACGTTCCCAAGAGCAACATATTGTTTGTTGCACATAGAGTATTATAGTCACAGCACAAACTCAATATCGTTTTTAGAGATATTAGAGTAGTGTGTGACAATGTGAACGGTCTGGAGTCGCTTCCTCCAACAGACTGGCAAACGTCAGTGTAAAGCGAGCCCTTGCCTTATCTGGTTCACTAAGTCACTCCGGCCCTTAAATTCCCCGGCCCCAGCCTTGGTGTCCTGGTGGAAAGAGCTCTTGGAACGGGCAGTGGACTGCAGCAAAGAGAAGGAGTGCTGCACTAACCTTGTCAGGATACTTCAGCACCAACTCCCGCACTTTGTTGGCACTGCCGTGTGCCGCCTCAATGACCAGCCGGCTGGGATTGTCCTGCTCTGTGGACTGAGACAGCAGCTTCTCCAACACTGAGATGACAGTACCTGAACAGAGACATAGGCAGATGGAGAGCAGGTTAAAAGGGAGAAGGAAGAGGTTGTGAAAAGGGGACAGACAAGAGAGACAAAAGGTATCGGTAGAAATGGTGGTGCAAAGCCTTCCAGAGGGCTAAAACAGCAGACACACGGGTTAATGGGCTCGTCAAAGCTGAGCTCAATGCAAAACCACAGGAATGGCTCAAAATGCATGCTCCATGCAGTGCAATCCGACCACACACACACACATTCACAAACGCCCACATCACTCTGTTATCAAGCTGCCATCCGCTGAGGTGAACACACAGAACAGATTCAGTCATGATTAGGAGACTGCTGGGAACTCCTGACATGATGAGAAATGTCTGCTGCGCTGCCAAAGCCTCTCGCTGTCAGCGTGCAGGATCATGACATGCAATGGAGAAGAACATTTCAAGAAGTGGCACCCTCGTAAACACACACTGCTGAAAAACAAAAGACAAACAGTTGCAGCCTGTATGTGAAAGCATACGTAGGCAGAGACAGAGCTGCAGTGAGGGCAGGGTGAGAATGAATGAATGCATGCAGAAGGTAAAGCTGGAGCTGGAGGGTTAGAGATGGGCCCCCTCGTCTCGGCTTACTTCCAGATTCGTTGGGGTTCTCGGCTGTCATGAGGTTGGCGTCCACCTCCACGGTCTGGGACGAGAGGCACGCTGGGTTGAACGTCCACGTCTGGCCTGCAAACGCCACTCGTAGGTCACCATCAGCATATACTTTCAACACTTTCCCGGCCTGGCCAAGCACCTAGGAGAGCAACAGTAAGTAAGGTGGATGTGGCATGGGTCGGTGAGAAAGGACCTTTTAAAGTAAAAAAAAAAACAAGGGAGAAGGTTGACATGGACAGATAAAGAAACAAGGAGCGGGAGAAGCTAATCCAGCAGAAACTATTCATGGTTTTTAAAAAAGGACCAGTTCCTGTGCCTCTCTGGGTGAATGACCAGGCTGCTTTCGAGGCAGCGGCTCTGAACTTGATTACATCCTGATGTAAACTTAGTATTCAGGAAGTGCGTCACTTGTAATTCAGAGGGAGGTCTGCAAAAATGAAGGCTTTACTTGTGACACGGTTAACATCATGCACACAGACAGGGGGTAACCTGAATATACCAGAATACAGAGGTGAGACAAAACAAGTGTTTTGCAAGTCTCAAGTCTTTAATGAAAACCTATAAGTCAAGTTGCATCTCGAGACATGAAAGTCCAGAGTCAAGTCCCAAGTCAAGACGTAAGTTATCATGCACCCCTTACCACATTTAATGCCATAAAAAATGTATCTCTCTATTAGTGACAGTTAGTACAATTAATAAATATAGTAAATAATAATAAACCATTGGATTATCTTTCCATGTCAAAAGGTTTACGTCCAAATGATGTCATGAGTTGAGTTACAAGTCTTTTCTGATTTTAGTCAACTCTCAAGTCATCATGACCTTAGTTTAAAGACGCATGACACAAGTCTGACTCGAGTCCAAGTCATGTGACTCCAGCCACAGTATGTTGTGAACCAAGCCTCCATAGCTAACGCTGAAACACCATGAAGAGTTCGTACTATCGGGCTACTATCTATTATCAGGCTAAATGAGCATACAGGAGCCATGCTGTCTGTCCACTCTCCGTGGCCCGCCTGCAGTCTCTTCACATTCTCGATGTCCTCCAATACTTTTACTCGTTCGCCAACTCCAAAAGTGTTCACCTAGTGGAAAGAGAGATGGACAAACTTACTACGCTATAAAAATCAGATGGAAAAAACAAACCAATCATCCAACTCAAGTTCTGAACCACACCAGATCCCACTGTAAGATCCTCTGGTTCTCTGTTACTCGGTACCTTGGTGAGGGCCCCAGGATGGAAAGTCCAGCGGATGTTGTTGCTGTACTGGACTCTGATGTCTCCTCGGTCAGTGATTCTATGTACAGTCCCGATCCGGCAAATGTACTGCAAACACAAAGAGACTAGTTTCACCCAGGGTCTCCCTCTGCACGACTGTGACCTTAATGTTCCCTTTAGCAGCTGTGATTTGAGAATTGGACGCTCCGTTTCCTTTCACTCTGTTGCACGCTAACATCCATCTGAGCCACTTATAGAAATTATCTGGATGCAAGGCTCAAGAGGCTCGTGCGTTTTGACTGTGAGGGCATGTTTATGTCTAAAACATAAAGAGTACATAGGACAAAAACAACTTCCTGGAAAAAAACATGTTTGTACACTTTGTGCTTTTACGTTATAGACAAATTAAGCAGGGAGTTTATTGTATCGTCTATTGTGCATATCTTTGGGATTGTGCGATTTGTCTTTCTGGCAGAAGGGAAGACTTTAATACCTCAGCCATTTTGGGGTTCCACCCTCCGTGGCCCTCCTGCATCTGTCGCAGGATCTCCACCTCCAAGAGACATTTGACCTTGTCGCTTTGCTGGAAGGAGTGGCTGTCAGCACTCTCCTGGCGCTGCAGCTCTGCGTGCTCTCCTGGATGGACAGGTGTCATGTTGGAGACTTGTGTGAGACCAACACCGGAAGTGTCTATGTCTATATATTTACAGCGTTGTAATGTTCTAAAATGTCGTTCAAAAATACAACAAAACATTACAATTATATGGGACATAAACTGACACCAAATATGTTTTTGATGAACCAGTTCCTAAGTGGAGGGCTGACTTCCACTTATCAGCAATACGTGACATAACAGACTAGTATCAGATTATTCATGACGGCCAATAGCTGTCAAATATACTGCTTCACGTCTAATGTTCCCTTAAACAACTGAGAAATAAATGACTTCGAGCATACTTAGAAACAGGGATGGGTCTGCCTTACCGAGCTTTGGTAGGTGGTCTTTGTAATAGAAGCCTCCTTGGCCGTCGGACACGTACTTGAGGTCTACTTTGCCCTTGTGGCCCATTCGGTAGACATTGGTGGTGCCATTGGACCAGGAGACGCTGGCCACGCTGCGACCAGACTCTGTGTCCCAGCCGCGAATGTCCACTACCTTCCCAACCTTACCCTCCCCGCCTACACACACACAGATACAAACACAAGATATGCGAGAAACAATAAAGCATCGCTGTGTGGGAGGAGTGGGAGATAAAAGGCAGTGAAATAAAAATGCATCTCATTAAAGAAGGAAACGTTGTTAGATAGAGATTGGCGCTCGCTGTGTTGTGATCAGGAGAAAAATGTGTGAGCAACAGAGAAGCACGTGTAATTATCCACAGCCAAATTTGACAAGCACAATGAGAACATATGAGACAGATGAGATGACAGACACAGAGGTGTGGAAGAAACATTTTCCCTGTAGAGCCATAAAGTGTCAGTCACTTCCATTCTCTCGAGCTAGCCCAGTCCAAACACCTGACAAGACACAATTCCCCATCTTGATTCAAACACATAAACATAGTGAAAAACAAGAATCACCGTTAAACAATAAAATCATTTCACAAGAAGGTCTCGGATCTATAGAACAAGTTTCATGGTGTAAGAAAACTCATGTTGGGCCATTAAAGTCATCGAGCTGCCTCAGCGCCTATCCACGCCAGCTAAAGCAGAGACCCGCACGACTACGCGGTGGGCTGGGGGGTTTCTAAGCATGCTCGGAGCTTCCTGTATGTGCTAACCACATACACCATTTAAGCCTGATGAGTGACTTAACCGAAACCCCAGGGTGTTGATTTCATTTTGACTCATTCGCTCTAGCCCATAAAAAGGGAGCGTTGCTATTCTCAGAGACAACGATGACCCCCAGATCGGGAAACATTAAAGACATATTCGCATTCCCTCTTTTTTCCTAACAGGAACATTAAAGGGCTTTAATTTAGCCCACTTATAAAGGGAGATTGCTTTCAACTATTATTTAAACTATTTCAAATATTAGCCAGCTGTATCTGAAAGAGGGCCAATTTTTTAACGTTTGTCACATAATGTAAAACTGCATATATTAGTGGAAGCCATAATATCCATTCTCTACTTTCTTAACACCTGCATCATACACTATATTTTAAGTGAAGGGGCTTCTCAGTTTATGCCACTACACAGGGCTGGGAAAAGAAAAACAAGGACTGTGCATTAAAGACACATCTGTGGAACAGACTCAGATGAGTCACTGGCAATATAAATGCACGCAGGCGCAGGCGCAGGCACACACACACACACACACACACACACACACACACACACACACACACACACACACACACACACACACACACACACACACACACACACACACACACACACACACACACACACACACACACACACACACACACACCATTTTATGGGTTAAAGAGACGTGAGGTTAGAATGTTATTATGGGTTGTGGATGGTGAAACACTTTGAAGACTTACAGCTCCATGCTCAAGATGGTAGGGGGCCTGCTGAGTCAGCAGCACCAAGTTAGCAGTTTGGAACAGGTCCCCCACCCCCCCACCCCCCACGCACCACTCACCGTCTTGGTTGCCCCAATCCCAGTCAGGTCCACGAACCACTTTAACCCCCTGGAAGATTCCTTTGAGGATGATCCGCGGGAGGTTCTGCCTCGGTGCCAAGCACACTCTGTGATAAGAGCATGGAGACACAGCTGAACAAATGCTCTACGGACTGTCCAAGACAATGTTAAGACCTGATATGAACTCCTCAATACCAAACATGGTCCAAGTATGCGTATTAAAAACCCAACGAAACAGCTTTGAATCTGTGGCAAGCCTCGGCAGACACAAGTCAGGATCAAAGTACTTCCGAGCAAATACATTTCTTCATTAAACACTGGTCATGATTAGGGATTCCAGTTCTTAAGGTTTAAATATTAGTCAAGTGACTGATTGATCAGTTAATCATTACAAGCTTATGAAATGCAAATCATCTAGTGAAAAACATCATTGAGGACCAATGGACACGCTGCAGAATTTTGAAAAATGTTGTCGCAAAACTCCGATGAACAGATGAACAAAAAGCCCATTAACAGATCAGAACTCAACAGATTCATCCTGTGTAGCTTACAGGCTTTCCTGAAATACAGACGTATGATAAAACTGAACATGCAGGACACACTAGATAAAACCCAAATGGATACTCTAAACCCAGGTGGAGTTCTCATGTACACATGCATACATTCATCATGCCTCACCATAACACATAACGTGCACAGTGCTACCTGTGGTGAACCGGTAGTTCTTCCACAAGTGGTCAAGAGATAAGCAGGATAAACCCTCCTTAAAACGAGATGTTTTTTCTGATCGGATTTCCGCAAAAATAAAAACAAAAATCTAGGAAAGCTATGCAAAGCTGCTTTGATCAGTGTCAAAACTCGACTATCTAACACAGTGACCAACAGCCTCAACTGCATTCAAAGATTCAGACACTCAGACATACCTGATGGTGAAGATTTGATCCGATTTTGGCGCAAACGAGCTGCCTATTCCCATACTTTCTCGACGAGATCAAACCCCAGCTTCCATTTAAACCGAACAGCTTTTTGGATGGACTCAAAGTCATATAAAATCCAACGGGCTCAAAAGAAGAGGAGAGCCTTGCGAGAGCTGTCGCCCTCAGGGAGCCTCATGGAGGCTTTGCTGCTCCCACGTTTCTCTAGCGCTGGGGTTTTGCTTAAAGTTAGCGTTGGCTGACTTCATCCCCCGTTACTGGCCGGATTTTCCAGGTTCCTGGGTGCGATAGCAGGAAACGGCAGTACATTTGGGTCCTCGAGCTAAATCTCGACGCAGGTCTGGGCTTTGGACAGGTCTGTGTGTCTCTGTAAACAGAGCTTTGAGCCTAATCCATGGAAAGCAGAGCTATCAGAAAGCAGGCCAGCAGAGTATGCACCTGTCATACAAGAACCTATGTTGTTATGAATTATTTCAGTCATAAAGAGGATGGACACTGACAGATGTCTCTGGAAACATGACCTCAGACTTGTTGTTTGCCAGTGTAGCTACTCTGAGAAAGACAACAGCTCTTTCAAGGGATCAAGACTTCTAATCCTGCTCAGGCCAAATGTCACACACCCCACCCCCACCCTGCTCCTAGACAGGATCAGACCTACGCCTACTGACACGATGGCTGGGTCAACAGTCAGCCGGAAGCAAGCTTCACTGTTTGAAACCTTTTGTTTTGCAGACATCACCAAAAGAAAGTCACAAGAAAATGAGAATTTGCATAGCAAGTGGTGGCTGTCAGGATTAGGCATTGCGTTGACCGAATATGTCCCCTGGAACTGCGCGTGCGTGTTGTTTGTGTGTCGAAGAGCCGATTAACCAGCTGATTAACCAGCTGCATACGAACCACCGCCTCGTAAACACATAAGCTGTATAAGCTGTAACACAACGCATATGCTGCCCTGAGCACCGTCAGCATGTACACACACGTGTGTCAAAGCAGCGTAAACGTATTCACTTTGAGCAGAGGCAAGATTCAGAACACTCGTAGCATTTGGATCAAAAAACAATAAATGATCTATAATATTCTAATATCCTGAAGATTCACATTAACAAAGAAAACAGCCATAATGAGGGTTGAGAGAACACACATCATGAAATGTAACGCTGGTACACAGCTTCATGCTTCATGAGCAGCACCTCGATTTACACCCGTTATCTATACACGCCTTTTAGGAAGTTGAAAATGCTAACATGCTAATGCGCACAGCTGCGAATCTCAGCATGCTCATCTATTTCAATCTGTTGCAATTACGATGGAACGCTCATGTACAGCACATTCGGCTCTGGTCTCACACCATGTCTGTGGTGGTGCTGCAGCTCCAGTGCCAGTGAGTTGCAGCAGTAAGTTGCAGCAGTGAGTTGCAGCAGTTCGTCGCGGTGACAACTTCCCATTGTCCACTCGGGACACCGGTGAAGTTTCTGCCCACAGTCTGTCAGTGAACTACAAATAGATCTAGCCTTCTTAAATAGTCATTAAACCCTCACACATGTTTGGTCCACATGTCCCTCTTAACTATGTTAAACCCAAACTCCAGCCTCCTTACATAAATCACTGCTGGCACAACAAGAAGCCCCACTCATTATGAAACTAAGCTAAATTTGTCTTTCCAGGCAACTATCAAGCACGTCCCATGACAGCCAGATTATAAATGAGTCTTGAAATGCTGTCGGTGAAATATGGGTCAGTGCGGTCCAGAAATAAAGAAGCAGTGTGCGTTTAGCAGCACGTACTGTGGAGTAATAAATAAATAATGTATTTTATTTGTAATGCACTTTTCTTTTTTTTTTTTTTAAATCTCAGAGTGCCACAGAGCCAGTACATAGTTAAAACATTAAAAAAAAACTATAATAAAATAAAAACCAGTGAATGAACAGAAACACAAAAGAAATAACTGACAGTGACTTCGGTCAGAAAGGCTTTCCGGAATAAAAAGGTTTTTAGGCCAGTCTTAAAAGAGACCCGTGTCTGTGTTGCCCTTAGGTGGTCAGGGAGACTGTTCCATCGGCGTGGAGCTGCCGAGCCAAAGGCCCGGTCGCCCATGGTGCGGAGCTTGGAGTGCTCGTCTGTTTCACTCATCCGACGAGGAGAGAGATTTATGTTGATCAAAAATCTTTTAATTTCTTTTAAAAAGTATTTTAATTTGTTTTTGTTGCACAATCCGCAGACATTCATTAGTTTCCTCAACAAGGGGGCAACAAATAAATTAGATTAACTACACTCAGCAAAGCAGCAATCAATGTTTCTTCTAATCTTAAACCTTTGAGTTTGAAAACTTGGACATAGCTAAACTAGACATAAAGAACCAATATACATGTAATCTTTAATGTTTTCAGTTCGGACTCAATTCCATTCAAAGTTTGCGCTTTTACGAAAAGTTGTTTCTGTAGATTCAATTTCAATCCAATTGAATACCACAGTGTCAAACACAATCTGTTCATGAATATCTAATACTTCAAAATGTGTTTGCTGAAAGCTGAAAGCTGAAATATGATTTAATGTCACCTCCAGGGGGTGTATGATGGCAAACAGAACACAGATTGGAGAATTTAGAGAAACTATTAGAACATTAGAGCAAAAGACGTCTCTCTAAAGGGCACTGCTGTCATTACGTTGTATATTTAGAGCGGCCAATGATTCACACCAAACCAACATCCTAAGCGCCGTCTACAAATGTATAAACACACACAATACTATACAGAAGCCAGGACCAGTGACGTTTGAAGTCATTTACATGACGGCTGGTTGACTGACCTCGGCTGAGTCACATTCTCTTCTGCCACTTATGGAGAATTCATGCCTCAGATTCAATAAGACTAATCTCCCCCAGAGCAATAACTGAGACAGTTATTAGCTGTTAGCAGTGACATTTAAGAAATGTAGCACAGAAGGAAATTCTATAATATTCTTGCAAATCTTAATCTTGTGAGTTTCATACAGATTATTTATGTATATGCAACATTGATACTGCAGGGTTTAAATTACATACAATTGGCTTTTTCCGCCATTCATTTCAAACTGCGCTGAAGAAAAGACAACCATGAAAAGATCATTCCAATATAAGACTACCAAACAACAGCATACGCCTTAATATTACACAACTCAATGATATCACTGAATCGTAATCTCTTGACTAATTTCAAGTATTCTAAGTTTAGCTTTGTCTCACTCAAATGTTACGCTTCACAGCTGCTTCGGATGACTGTACAACCTTTAAATGACTCAGATTAAAGATGCGGACGCTGAAAGTAGAACTATCTGACACATGTATTCACGAAGGCGGGTTGCTTTACTCATCATCTTTTCTAACCCACATCAATGATGATCAAACACATCAGATCCTCATCTGTCCGTGTATTGAAAACTTAATTAAAAAGGTCTCCTTGAACTAACTTGAAAAGAAAAATGGCTGCTCAGAATGTGAATGGCCGGGTATTTGTGCAGCGTCCACAGATGGAAGGCAGTGACCTGATTTGACCTGTTTTGACCTGTTCGGAGGGTTACATGAAGCTGTTTGTTCCACCAATAAAAAATAACCCCACAATGAAGGACACTGCTGAGCCAAACATTTGGGCTTCAATGACAAATCAATACTTCTGAAGAGAAACTGTGGTGGGAGACGAAATGAGATTCCAGCTACTGTCAGAATGCTAAATAATTACTGCAGGCCGGGTTTCACTTAGAGCCAAAATCTGTAAATGGTTGGTAGTGGACCCAACCTTAATCCAACATGACTTGAATTAAGACACTTGTCATATCTAGTCAGGATGTGATCACAGAACATAACAGCAGGAAGTGAACCAGCAGAGAGATTGCAAGAATACTGGATTCAAAGTCATGACCAAAAATGTTTTAATACAATGTCAAAGTCCGAAAATCCCAAATCCTACACGGGGCTTTAATGCAAATACACTTTTGTACCTAATAGCTAACTAGGAGATCTAATCAGATAAGCTAAAGAAACAAGTCTTGAAAAGATCCTGAACACAACCAGGCACTATATCAAGTTTACCATTATAAACGTAGCAAAACCAGCAGACATGTACAAAAGTGGAAAACCTGACGACATTGCTGAAGCCCTGCCTTGACCTGCTGTCCTGTGTAGACAGAGGGCAGAGTAACGATAATTAATGGGAGGAAACGACACTAATAAGATCTTACATCCTGTGAGAAACGGAGACCTCGTGACGGACGACAACATGATTAGAATTTAAACGAGGATCAACTGTGCTGGGGAAGTGGCGGCGCAGTACTCACGGCTGGGAGTGCGCCGTCTCGTAGCGCTCGAAAGCGTGGCCGAGGTCGTGCTTGTTGTTCATGTAACACTGGGTGCACAGGTCATAGTCGAAGCACACCTTGCACTTCCATCGCATTCCCATGATGCCGTGCTTCTTGCAGCTGTCACAGATGATGTTGGAGTGACGCACGCCTGGAAAGGGGAAGGAGAGGTGGGGGAAGAAAGGTGAGTGTGGTCATTATGACTTGTTACTTATCACAGCGGCTCGTATCATGCGATGTGGAAGAACTGAGGCACAAGCACCATGACACAAATACCCCCCACTTCCTTCGCTCATCATCTCTTCTCCTCCTCCTCCTCCTGTTCTTCTTTCGCTCCATTAAAGTAAAGAGCGAGCTTTTGAGGCAGAAAAATGTTGCTTTAAAATGGAGCACAATGCTAATGAGTCCTGCATTATTGTATGTGTCATTCAAGTCCAGAATAGAGCTGGATGGCTGAAAATGGGAGATAGTCTTTAGTACCATAAATTGTGCTAAAAATGAACCCCTGGATTTGAATCATAGGGCTGTAAAACTCTACAGAAACCCAGGATGATGACGATGTCTGATGAGGTTAAAGGCAGCGTTCGATTGCAGCCGCTGATAGCGCCGTGAATTACACATCACTTGCAACCGTTCTCTGCACCGTATCACGGTCTGAATTACAGCTTAAACGTGGCCAGAGCGTTTTGCCCCTTTCTTTTGTGTCCGATTGCAACTATCCACGTGGCAAAGTATGAATGTGCTTGAGGCCAATGCGTCGCTTGTGAGGGGTGAGAGTCAGCCTGAGGCAGAGGTCTTGTCAGGAGGGGCTCGTCAGAGCGCCTCTTCCATCCAAACCTCCTGAGGGCAATTAAGAAAAAAATGTATGCCCAAGGAGAGAGAGGGAGGGAAGGAATAATGGGTTTATTCGTTTATATAATAACCATTTTTCAATCTTGTTGTTTTCTTTCTCATGTGTTTTTCAGTATTGACACTTATGAGAGCTTTAATAGCTTTATTATTTTTCTTGTCATTGCATCCCAAAATAAATGAGTTTGAGTGGAGACCCCTTATACATGAGCATCAGTAACCACCAAGTCTCTGAAGACGCTAATAATTTCACTGTAACTGCGTGTGGCTAATAGCGCTAGTCTTTGTGAATTGGACTGTTTGAGGCTCATTTGCATTGAAAGTGGGAAGTTTTGCACCAAATGTTGCACCGAATATTAACTCATTTAAATATGTGCAAAAGCGCTGAGATGCTATTTGTTGGCAGCGCAGTTAGGGGTCCATTTCCCCGTTTGTGGGTGCTTTGATATGGTTTCCTTTTGTCTCATTTCTGCATGTTTAGCATCATTAAAAGCTTGGTCCCATTCAGAGATAAAGTAACAATAGAAGATCTTTGTAAAGAATCTAAATCATTTTGGAATACTACAAGTACATTTCAACCTAGAATCAGCTCTAGTCGGCTCTGGTGTTTTAGTACAACCCCAGTCATGAGTGCTTACCGATTTGAGCGTTATCATAAAGCAGCAGGTCAAAGGAACCCTGGTAGCCAGTGCGGTAGTTGGTTCGCGTGCCGCTATCCCACTGCACCACCACGGTCTTGTCTGGCGTCGTAGTGCTGCCCTGCCGCCCGATCTCCACCACGGTGCCCACGTGGCCCTCGCCGTCATCCTGGTTCCCCCATTTCCAGTCCAGGCCACGCACCGCGCGCATGCCCACCTCCATGCTGCCTCTGCCGGGGCCCGGCCCGGGGGCCGAGCGCGACGGCCGAGGCCTGGCGGCGCTCTCGCTCCCGCTGCTGCTGCGCCTCCGGGGCTTCTGAGCGTGGCTGGCTCGTGCCGCCGATATCGCGGGCGGGGACGGCACCAGGGGTGTTTCAGGGAACAGGTCGGGGGTGACTGGAGGAGAGAGAAGAGAACGGCTCAATGAAACCTAGAAGCAGCAGCAGCAAAGTCACAGCAGGACACTGCAGGTACAAAAGACGTAGATACATTGGTGTAACAACAATATAATGCACTAAACACTGGCACCTTCTTTTACCTCGTCAATACTTAACATAACAGCTGATCCTCACCAACTGGTCTAGAATCCACAGCAAAGCTTTACTCAGGCCACAGAACATTTTGGGTTCGTTTCCACCGCTTTCAAACCACACAACCTGTGTGTAGCCTCACTACAAGTCTGTCAGTGGCAGCTGAGGGACTCCATACCATATGTCTCATTAATTTCAGAGCAATGCTTTTTCTCTTTGCTGGTGGATCATTCACTGAAGGCCTTGCTGTGTGTCATGGCACATTTCTGGAGAGAGCAGCTGGACACAACTGCTACGCCCTGCTGCGCTAATCAGACCCTGACCTGACCCGCACAAAAAACACAAACACACACACACACACACACACACACACACACACACACACACACACACACACACACACACACACACACACACACACACACACACACACACACACACACACACACACACACACACACACACACACACACACACGATATGAAAAGTTAGAAAGTGCTCCTGTGTAGGGATGGAACAATATAGGATTATATCACGGATCACAATACGCACTCACAATAAGTTGATCGTGGTGAATTTCCATTATCGGGACAATCGAGAGCGTCGTCACAAGAGTGACTTGAAAAAGCTGTTGAGCTCGCTGTCATGGCGGAGAAGTGCAAAATAGAGCCTGATTTTAAAATGTCCAGGAATAAGCATGTAAGAAAAATCCTCTATCTACGCTGGGTGATGTTATGATTTATGATCCTCTTATTTTAGATTGTTTGTCTTTCACTAAAAAAAGACACGTGTCCTAACTGTGATGCAATGACAACAATAGTTTCTGACGGTAACGTGATTCCAGTATGTTGATTTTGTAGCCATTTTAACAGCTTTAAGCATATTTAGAAGATTATTGGGATAATATCGCGAATCACCCATTTTTGGCCAGAATAATCGTGACTTGGATTTTTCATATCGTCCAATGTCTACTCATGTAGCTTTGTACACATCCCACACATTTGTACGGGCATGGCTGAACTGAAATTCCAGAGTATTCTGAAGAAGACATAAAAATAGTCCAAAATCTTGTCACAAGGACAGACGCACAAGAAACTCCTTCACATTCACACCCGTGACGGATGACTTCAGTGTTTTCATGAATGCCGCTGGGTGCTAGAAACTAACACAGGAAGGAAGCCGCATTCATGGCAGCTTGAGTCAGCGATACACAGAGAGGAACTTCTGCCGAGGAGCAGCGACCATCAGCGACTTCCAATCACTAATCACATGGGGTTCAAAATGTTCTTTTTATACACTGACGCAGTGTTCCATCTCCACCATTAACAAGAGACACATATAAAGCAGTCCTTGTTGATGCTGCAGTGCTATTTCTGTGTCCACAATGAAATGTTTGTGAGGTTGCAGAAAAGGGAAAACTGCAGGCTTGTAAAACTGAAGGACAGTGCACAACATTTGTCCAGACAACAGCTACAGCTTTGACATTGGGATCATCTGCCTGTGTTTATGCTTCTTTCATAAAAGAGATGTTTAAAGAGAAGATGAAAGTCTGCTGAGGAGAGGAACTGTTGTCACTTTTCACTGTAAAAGACTCACATCCAGGTCCTGCTGTGCATCAGCGTAGAGGAGGAATATTGAGTGATGAACCTTTCACAACAATGTCCGCTTTCTAGCAAGATTAAGAAGAAGCCGACAGGCCGGGCGTTACCATGAGTGAGAAAATATCGATACGCTTGAGCGTCGCAACATTATGTTTCTTGATATTGTATTGATTTTTGTATTTAACAGTTTACGTGCAGAGACGCGTGGCTCAGACTGCACAGAAAGCAGTGCTATGATGTTGGATGTTACAGGGACTTCCGTAGAAGATGGTGGTGTTAATCCGACATTTCCCTGTTTACAACCACCATTGATCTAAATCACAAGGACGAGGGAGGGACTTGAGTTTTTTCTGTGGACAGCAACAATGTAGTAAATGATCTATAAATGCTGCTGTAGACAGGAAACTTTCAACAAGTATTGTTTTCAAATCTATCCAAATTTGTGAGAAAAAAAGCCTTACGCTTGCTAAAAACCCTCCATTTATCTGGTAATTTATAAGTTGTATAGCCTGATAGTTCAGTCGCAGGGTTTGTGTAAAGAAAGAAGGAAAAAAATCAATAATAGGGCAGACAGATGTCTGTAATACGGCTGAGATTACACTTGCATGCTTATCAAGATTACAATGTCATTTTGGTATTAAAGGCATCTGCTTAAGCATGAAAACATATGGGCTGTAGGGGATCAAAGGAGGGAAAGCAGGCTGCTTACACTCCATTTTCTTAGCCTCTTTCATGCACTGAAATAATATCCCAACCAATCATCAAACCTGTCAGCATGAAAACACGGGAGCTTTTTTTTTCACAGCTCCCACCATTCTGGGTGTGGATGGACGTAAGAAACGGCAAGTCGATGTACCAGTAACCGAGAATGCACTCATGATGACACTCAGCACACTTAAACCACACGAGGGAGGAGAATCTGTCGAGATGTCAACATTTGCGATAAAGCAGTTCCCCAATCTAGCATTCTGGATTGAGGAACACAGACCGAAAAATAACTTAACCTACCACCTACATTCAAAACACATATACCCACCGCCTCCCACCTCACCAACTCTGCTGCCCCCACACTGTGTGTTCCCAGAGAGGATTCAGGCGGAACACACTGATATCTAATCATTATCATTTTAGACCGGGGCTGGACAAGTAGATGCAGCACAGGGCATTCAGTGGAGGACGCTATCCACACAACAAGCTCCTATCCAACACAGACAGGGAGAGCATTTCTTACTGTGTGAGCTTCATCTTCTGCCTCTACATTGAGAGTGAACACACGCTCCAAGCTGCACTTAAGGACCCTCATCTTCTTAAATCTCGATGCACGTTATTGTTCGGTGCTGACAGATGGTCACTGCTAGAAAATTGCATCCTCAACAGCAGTGGGTACGATTACTACACACCAGCCAAGATATTACCGCTTGTTGAAATGAAGGACCGCCAACGTATAAAGTGAAGCAGCCTCAGCAGCTGTTTGCACAAACACACTTCTGGTCCGAACAGTGAGGACTCCAGCTTCCATTTTTGTTTACTTATGCGTTTCTGTATCTTGTGTGTTGTGTAATGTTATCTGCAGCAGCAGCAAAAGTCTAGTGGCTTTATAAGGGTGAACCACTAACTTTAAAGAGATTTAGTTATTAATAACCTCACCAAAGTCAAAGTTGGCCTAGTTTAACAACAATAGAAAGTTAAGAGAATCGAAATGTTAAAATCGTAAAGATTCGAATAGGCAGGCGGGATTAGAGCTCTCTGCCTGCAATAACAGATGGGCTGGCTTCCGTCATAAACACTGCTGAGGGCCAATCTGGGAGTCGACCTCCTTCACACAAACAACCAGCCAGGCGTTGGGCCACAATCACAAATAAACACACGCCGTCAACAAATGCTTGAATATCGCTCAGGAATATTATTGGTTTCCATAAAGTAGGTGTTTAACGCTAATGAAGGTTGGACTTGGTTTGTTTTAACTGCTACATGTGGTGTTGCAAAACATCAATATAAAATTGACAATTGAATTTCTAAAATATACAATTTTTGTAAAAACATTATGCTTGTGTTTTCAGTAAAGATGAGGAATCAAAACAGTGATGTATAGTACCATTTGTGGTAACTGGATTGGGTCAATTTCCTTTGAATGCTACAAATACAAATGAATGAAGAACTGAAAATCCGCACTCAGTCACTACATCGACCAACAGATGATGGTCTCACTACGCAGATATACAGCACATTTAAGATTCTTAACCAGCATGCAGGCAGACCTACTGATGAAAGTCACTGAAAAGGAAAATGAATCAGGAGGAGTATTATTACTGGCGGACCCGGCGCCATCAGATACGTGCTACTGTTTGAAACAGCGAAGGCCTACTTGTGCCGTGTGTCTTGCCTGGCTCATATCCTCACTCTCATGTCTGATAAGAAGAGGCTGCTTGCAGCATGTGCTGGTTTTTTTTCTTCATATCACCGCCACTGGACCTAAATGCTTAAGCAAAGAGCGATCTACACACAAGCTCTATGGCTTCAGCCTCATCAACCTCAATATCAGAGAAAAAGCCTGCTGGAACTGGTTCATGTCAGAAACATCTGGTGGCCGGAGGACTTTCAAGAAAATCAATAAGGGCCGCGAGTAAATAACACATTTACAAAGATTTCTTCAGAGTGGGCGACAGGCCTAAAATTAGACTCTCCATTTTCCCGTTTCAGGCTTCTGCTCGGCCTACCTTCCTTTTCACAAATCTCACTCAAACAGGCGCCGCGGAGTGTGGAAAATAATTATACAACACATAAGCAACTATTGAAATTAATACAAAATGTAGTACAGTTTCAAATCTTTGTCGGCAGACTCATGCCTATCAGCAGACTTTATCCCTGGAGCCTTTCCCAACAACCACAGCAAAGCAAGACATAGGAAACACCGTGCCAAGATTGTCGTATCACATTATCGTGGATTGTCATACTCACGCCCCATGATCTTCAGCCCACTTTTGAACATGTTGGAAGCTGTATGGTTCCAGTGTGCCGGGACACCGATAACCTCCCTCTGCTATTATCCCGGGTCAACCGGCAGGACCATCTGAGATCCTGAGCGCTATGAAGTAGTCATCCTACTGACAGGGGAGTGAACCTTTTCTGGCACAGTCCTAGTTATTTGGTGAACTTTGCGCTCTGTTTTTGGAACATGCAGTTATTTTCTGCTCGGTTTGGTTGGTTGTTTTCTTTTGACAGATGTTGCTCAAGAACTGGACAAGCCTGATGCCTTATCTGGGGGGAAAAAAACAACATACTGGCTGCGTAAGGTAAAGAAATAACTTCCAAAAAAAGCAGTGCTGATCCTACAAGAGGACTGTGTTTCAGGTAAATACATTAGTTTGAATAATAACGGGGCATTGTCGTGTCACATAATCAGTAGTGTGAGGACGCTTTGATCATTCCTTTGTTTGCTAAGGCTAGTCTCTTGCAAAATGGGCTTAACTCAAACAACTGTAAACCCAAAGTGCTGTGCTTTATCAGTCCAGACCTGAACCTCAAGTCAAACGTCATTTCAAGTCAGTATTCAGTCACATGTTGCTAAATGCGCATCACAAGCTCTCAACCCCAATTTGTATTCACTCAACCCGAAACAAACAAATCATTCAATCTTTTCGAGCAACACATTCTTACCAGCAACGTAATCATCCAATCAGCCATTGTCTATGTGATATAGTTAAGTATGAAGTACCTAATGTGGTAATAGCTACTCAAGTAAGTCTAACCGGGGCTCTAACCATGCTGTAATTAGGCTACCGGCAATCAATGATCTACAGGCTAAAACCCAAAACTACTTGCACCACTTTGACATCACCATACTTACACGTTGACTGAAATGTTTTGCCTGTTTGATGGTCACCCGTCTGTAAACAGTGAGAGAGTGCTAGCCAGATGTCTGCCTGCTTATCACGTCTGCTAGCTTAACTACAGATTGCAATGACATGTGGCACAATTGTAGTAGCATGGGCATGGACGTACACAGACTGCGCGAGGTTGTCTTTGCGCATGATTATTTTACCTTCTGGGGAGGGAAACAGTGAAATCAGCTCATTTATCCCCTATGACAGTCTAAGACAGGGAGAACAGAAGCAGACATGTATCATTTAAGACACATGAGACTGTCTTATTTCCAGAACGCCAATCTCGTCCATTTTCAAACTGATGAGAAGAATATATATCTTAAAATAAGAACAGCATCATCGCATGGACCTCACCGTCTTCCAAGAAAGACGTGCTAACATTACCCAAATAGTCTGCATCACCTGATAAGTAAAGCATGTCCTGTTTAGCTGGACATGCTACACATGCTGGACATGCTGGACATGCTAAACAGAGATAGGGAAGGAGAGGGAGCAGCTCCTACCTCCTGCTACATAAACACATCAGATGGTGAAGGGAAGAAAAGAAAAAGCTACCGGTGGTCCTACCGGTTTCCAGCGAGATTAAAAAAGAAAAAAACGTCAGCTCGGGACTGAAGTCCTGTTCAGATGCACTCCCTGAATGAACCGGCCCAGGAGGAGGCGGAGGACGAGGAGGATGAGGAGGGGGGGGATACAGTGGGTGGAGGACGAGGGCATCCAGGCCGGTATTCCAGAGATGTGATATACAGTCGCAAACCCGTCTTACAGAAGCAGCGTTCGGCCGTACAGGTGTACAGCCCGGCTCTAAAGGATCAGAGCTGGAGGAGGAAGAGGAGAGAGCCCTGCTGCTGGAAGATGCGGCCAGCATTTAGTCCTTTGTGCGTTGTGTCAGCAAGGATTACCACCATGGAGGAGGAGGAGAGGAGAGGGAAGAGGATAGCCAGGGACAGCGGCTGCCCGACCAGCACTGCATTCAGGTCGACGTACAAATTGCTCTCACAATAAAAAAACAGGCCAGTGGGCTTTGCTCCGCGTAAGACTCCTCTAATGCTATATTCCAACACAAAGGACACGAGCGCCAGTGGCACGCATGTGAAGCCGACACACTGTGTTTACTGATTCAGTATGTACAAACAGATGCGCATCGAGCTCCACACAAGGATGTGCAGCCTTCTCTTTCATGGGGACAGAAATTTGCTCTGCTGCCAATGAGCAGACAAGCAGAGGACAGAGGGGAGGGGGGAGGGGCAATATGTTTCAGGGTGCGGAGGGTCTGTGTGTTGTTGTTTTTTGGGTGTATGTGTGTGTGTGCGCGTGTGTGCTCGGGGAAAAGAAAAGGGGTGGGGCTGAAGGAGATTTTGATGAATGGACACCTGCCACAAGCCTCATTTTTAGTCGCAAACTGGCTTGTGCAAACGCTGCTGGGGAGCTGGCAATACCAGCCCAGAGTCTCCTGCAGGCTCACACAGGAAAGAGGGATGTGTGTGTGTGTGTGTGTGTGTGTGTGTGTGTGTGTGTGTGTGTGTGTGTGTGTGTGTGTGTGTGTGTGTGTGAGAGAGATTGCGCATGTTTCCCCATGCTCTCCTCGCCTTGAACAATACTCTTTAATGTGTCCACAGCTGTGGGAGACCTCGACAATATGGCTCCAAGAACGAGCCAAAAACAGCATTCTGTTGATTCTGGCACACACACACACACACACACACACACACACACACACACACACACACACGGTATAGCTGCTATTGCCAGGACATAAGCAGCCAATGAATGAACGGGGGGCTTAGGAAGCGGTCGAGACATGGGCTTATAATGAAGTTTATTACACCACTCTCCCATCTTGTAAACAAAGCTGCTGCTGTCTGTGTAATAGGCTTGTCGGTCCACATCACACAAAAGGGGGCATTCATTCTTTCATACAGCTCCTCTTCAAATAGGCGGTGACACACACACGACGGCAGACATCAGACCGGAAACACCGTTGAAATGTTGGTGTCAGCCTAGGCCACACACACACAAGGCTTAGACCAGGGGTGTCAAACTCATTTTCACTCTGGGGCCACATCAGCATCACGGTCGCCCTCAAAGGGCCGGTTGTAAATGTAAGACGGTGTAAATGTAACTACGGTACTCCTAACATAGTTAGTTTAGTTTCCCGGGATATCTGTGACTTCCACAACACGTACTTCCAGTTGTGTGATTTCTCCTCCGCCATTGTTTCCTGTTGCTGGTGCAAAATGCATTCTGGGATATTTGGCTGTCCCAAGTACAGACAAGTCACCTCCGATGCATCCCGGGTAAAATGGGCAGAGCGAGCCACATCCGGGCATTAGGGCCGTGCTTGGCTCGATGTGAACTTTGAATTGGAACAGTACTTGGGCTGAGACTGATGACGTTTCAGTACAGAGAAGTACGCATGTTGAGAAACTTGTTGGAAATCCTCTTTATGGGCTGTTGCATCTCCTGTCCACCTGTTGTGATAGTTTTAATGTCGGCACACAGACAACATGCCATCTCATCACTTCGACTTTCTATCTCATAATTTCGACCATGGGGATATTTTTATTTTCACATCTAACTTTAAATTTTTGTAAAAAAAAAAAAAAAAAAAATTATTATTTTTTTTTTTTTGCTGGCGGATTCGTGGGCCACATAAAATGACGTGGTGGGCCGGGTCCGGCCCGCGGGCCGTATGTTTGACACCCCTGGCTTAGACACTTGGATATATAGCTGTGAGGTGTGTCTGATCAGCCAATCATTCTGGTAATCATTCATTGTTTGGAACCTCTAGTAAATTACAAGAGTCCAGGGGACAGGAAACATGTTTGGGACTGCAAATGCCGAGTCAAATACTGCTTGTGCAAGCCATCATTACTGCTCAGGCTACCAACTCTGCCTTGTGAATTCAAACCTGACTATCACCATGACGGCATGTCACCCTATTCCTCCCTTATAACATTAATCCAACCTGGACTTGCCGCTTCAACGCTAGGTATTCCTACGAGATCCTATCATCTAACACACGGCCACCAAACAGTCTCACGGAGATCAAACTGGATGACTCTGGAGGTGCTGACTTTCTCAAGGAAACCTGTCATCTTTCTAACTATTACAGGACTGGCTTGTGGCTAGAGGGCTGTTGGTCTTAAGCCTCCGCAGTCCAGCTGGGACAATCCTGTTAGGGAAACAGTAAACAAGCCGCATTCTCTCTTACTGGAGCATGTATGGCCCATGACAGGGATACACACATCAACGTCGAAGAGGGAAGCGTGCAGCAGACCGTGAGACAATCACCACCCACGGCATCTTCCGAGCCGGACCAAACGCCACCGAAAGCGGAGTCGACCACCCCAGGAAGAGAGGGAGGAGAGCAGGACCAAAGGTTACTCCACTACCCAGCCCACTCCAGGCTAATGTCCGGTCACAGGAAACTGAGATAGATGGACTTCAGGCTCCATCGTGTCATCCCGGATCAAGCTGCACGTGACTTGACCTTAAACAACAGCTGAATTTTTGCAAGTTAAGAGATCAGAGGAGAATCCCGGGATCACATATCACAAAAAAAATCCATAAGCAAGTTATGCGTTTGTGTTCGTTAAGCCAGAGCACGGACCGAAATGCGTCCCGTGAGGACCTACTGGCAGCTACCAGTGTGGTCTAGTTAGCGACCGGTGAGATTTAGTTAGCTACAGCTGTGGTTTAGTTAGCTGCCAGTGTGGTTTAGTTAGCTACGCCGGTGTGCTTTAGTTAGCTACGGGTCTGGCTTAGTTAGCTACGGGTGTGCTTTAGTTCGCTACGGGTCTGCTTTAGTTCGCTACCGGTCTGCTTTAGTTCGCTACCGGTCTGCTTTAGTTCGCTACCGGTCTGCTTTAGTTAGCTACGGGTCTGGCTTAGTTAGCTACGGGTGTGCTTTAGTTCGCTACCGGTCTGCTTTAGTTCGCTACCGGTCTGCTTTAGTTCGCTACCGGTCTGCTTTAGTTAGCTACCGGTCTGCTTTAGTTAGCTACCGGTCTGCTTTAGTTAGCTACCGGTCTGCTTTAGTTCGCTACGGGTGTGGTTTAGTTCGCTACCGGTCTGCTTTAGTTGTGTGCGAGACGACATCGAGAGGAGACTGCTTGTTCAAAACAACTTAGGCAGCTCCTGCGGAGGTTAGCGTAGACGCTGCAATAGCATTCGTTATATCAGTACTGGAGAATATTTCTTCATTGAAAGGAGAGGTTTTCGCTCTTCTCCCGAATTGCTTTGGCAAGAGTTTGATTGACAGATGGTTCATCAAATCCTATGCCAAGTATTTTTTGAAAGTGCCTGCCCTTTTCCAAACTGTGATGGCTTTCTCAGATGGTTCTGTGTAACAAACCATCTGGCGAGTCAGGGTAGCACTTGCCAGGCGGACCACAGGACAGAGCGCAGGATTCTGTGTCGATGAACAACGTTTTCTTGAGTTTTTGATGATGAGATGCCATGTTGTCTGTCCTGATGCAAATTCAAAAAATGCACTACAAGAACGCACTACTGTTTTTGTTTTGTCATGTTTTCCTTGTGTAGCAAATGGGATACAGCTGCATTTAGTTGTGAAAGCCTTTGTTGCATAATGACAATATTTATCCTTGAATCCCACAACTTGAGTCAACTAAGCAAAGCTCAGGGTGGCTGATACAGATATAATTAGATTTTTAAAATGTGATATCAATACTGATTATTGTAATATGGTGCCTTTTCTGGAAATTCAAATCAAAACCATATGCACAGTGTCATCTAGTAGAGATAGAATGGACATGAGGGGGTGATTTACTGATTATTATTATTATTATTATTATTATTATTATATTACACAAGCATGCACATCCAGACGATAAATACTAGACAGAAGAACATATAAAAGACAGAAGGAATAATGTGCACACTATATTATGCACCTGAATGTTTTGTTTCACGCAAGTCCGTCAAGATGAAGACCTTGAAACAGTTTCAAAGGCTCTCTCCTCAAAGAAGAACTTCATTTCACCAGAAAGCGAATGCCACAACTGCACAAAACGATCAAATTTAAAGCCGGTGGCTATTTGGCACAAATTCTGCTTCCTGCAACCTCAGTGAATAAATTGTGGTTTTGGTCGGCGGCTAAGCTTACTGGTTACTGTGAAAACTGTCACTCTATTGTGGTGACAGCTACTGTCAAGCTCCACTTAGGAATACCATGCCAGTCTGTCAGCCAGGAATGGCTTTTTTATTTTTCTCTTTATTTAATTCATATAAAGTATTCCCTACATACACAGTCTGGAAGAATTCAGTAAAAGTGATCTGCCTTTCAGTCTTAAACTGCTGAAACAAAACATGTGCAGAGACAAATGCATGCATACAGAATGTATCTATTCAGAGACCAAGCACTAAAATACACACAGACAAAAAAACAGGCCCCATACCACTGAATGCTAGTTTGGCACGATGATAAGTCCCATCCTAATGTTAGCCCAAGTGTTTAAAACTCTTACCTTGACAATTCCCACACAACAGTTTCCCCATTTCTTCTCAATCACAATCAACTGATCACTACTTGTGTCTCTAGCAATGTCCGTGATATAAGCCAGTGAGCACTCCACGCTTGATTATTGTGATTTGGTTTTTGGGGGGAGCCAAACAGGAACAACAGGACAAAGAAACAGCAGATGACTGAAACTTTGCTTCCAAGTAGGTGTGGCTGAGAGCAATGCTGACTATGTCCAGCTGCAGCTCCAGTGTGGCAGCTGCAGCAGCTTCATCACTACCAAATGACCAGGAAGATGAAAGCAGTAGAGCAGGGATTCCCAAAGTGTGGGGTGCACGAGCTGCCTCTAGGGGGTGCGCGAGAGGGAAAATTGAATGGTGGTCTAATGGTGTAATAATTAATATGAAATATAATTTTCACAAAATAAAAACATGAATGTAACAGACTGTGTCATGTTTGTTGTTCTTCTGGTGTTGACGATGATATGTCCCTTGAGGGTTGCCGTAGCGAAGGCGCAACCCCCGCCTCTGGCCAAAGGAGAAAACAATAATAAAGAGAGTAGCCGTGGGCTGATACAAGATGTCTAATCTCCCGACTCCAGTTACTACTGTATGATAAGTGCCCTTAGGAAGGAACGGAGAGGTGTGTTGGGGAGAGACCGGGAGAAGAAATCGAACGGGAGTCAGAGAAAGATGAGATGGAGGAAGGAGGAAGGGATTGCACAGACAAATCAGGAGCACATAGGCCCATCGCGGAGTCAAGGTAAAAAAAGAGGAAATGAGAGAGCATCAGACTGGGGGGAAAAAAAGAGGAAATATGATGATCTGGGTCTGGGCGTCACTTGGATTGCCAATGCAGATTGCCCAAAGCCACAGTGCGTGGTGTGCAGTGAGGTTCTGGCTAACAGCTGTCTGAAACCCTCTTATTTACGTTGCCACCTGAACACCAAGCATGCCAGTGCAAGTCAAACGCCCCTTACATTGTTTATATCGAAATTGGAGGAGTTACAAAACAGCCCAAAACAACTGCAGTCTCATTCTATGTGTGGTTAATTGTAAATTAAATGTGATAATCTGCCTCTGAGCCTGTGCGTGTGTCCTCACCATCCTTCTTGCTCTTTAAAAGTGACGCCTTGTGTAACTGAAAGTTATTGAAACTTTGTTGCAGTGTTTCAGGGCGTTTTCACACCTTCAGTTCGTTTGCTTTGTTCTGATTCAGGGATTAATATGATACAATGTTGCAGTTGCCCATTTGTTCGGTTTGTGTTCACACTGCAACATTTAACAGCGAACAGTTCAACAGGTTGCCAACAGACAGTGCTCATATGGTTGATTTAATTGATTTGGAAAGTGTGCTCCTTATACCGCTGCTTTTTTTGTTTAGCTTAAACCAGTTAACAACTGTTCCTACCATGTGACACAATGTAAAGTACAGACTGACAACTTGACAGGTACAGTAAACCAGCCATGACACCCCACTAGTCAGCTAGTTAGTTTACTAGTCAACTCAAAGCCCAGAGACACTGTCCGTCCTCTAATGAGGAGACGTCAAACCAAACGTCGTGCAAAATGTGCCCGTTTTCATTTCTCCGGTTACTTTGAGAGGCACTTAAAGAGGGCAACTTTGTAAACAATTGTTGACGCAAACATAGACATATAACCAGCAGAATGTCTTCTCATAGCTCAGGTGTCAGTTTCTAAAATTAACAGGCAGCGCTAATAAAACTCAGATCAAGCAGCTTCCTATCGCCCCTTGAAGTGTAACGCCTTTTTGAACCAATGTTTTTTTTTGACAGGCACAATGTCTGGACACGTTTCATATATTCAAAGTCGTGAAGCGCTGAAAATGTTTCATTATAGAGTAATATGTTGTAACATATAACGATACTCGGAATAACAATAACATGGCAATGTGAGCTAGCTTGTCTAACGTTGACGCTAGCTAGCTAGCTAGCTCATGTTTGGCCATAATTTATTGGTATGAAAACAACTTCTAGCTACTTACCGGGTCTTTGTGAACAATGTTTACTTTGAGGTCAAGTATGATTCCATGTCGCTGTCCACCACCAACGCTGAGAGGGCTGGTTTTAGGACAAATAAGTGTTATATTGGAAGGTTTTGCAGCACAGAGCCATGACGAACACGCCCATGCATTACGTCACTACAAATGCTGCCTTCACGTGCTCCTCGTAATAAACACAACAACTCCTGAATTGAAGGTTTGGTTTGATTTCAACTAACCGGCTCAGAAAGAAAACAACCTCAGATAGACGTGCTGACTGCGTTGCTGTATTTCTCTTTATTGATTGAACAAAGATTGCTGTGGAGTTAAATAGAAGTGGGTTGTTTTGTTGCTTATGCATCAGTGCAATACA
This sequence comes from Melanostigma gelatinosum, assembly GCF_949748355.1. Lineage (NCBI taxonomy): Eukaryota > Metazoa > Chordata > Actinopteri > Perciformes > Zoarcidae > Melanostigma > Melanostigma gelatinosum. Next base: position 8,258,093 of record NC_136641.1, on the reverse strand, counting down.
AACACGAAATGGGAGTGTTTTCTTCCTGAGAATATTTTCAAAATATGTCCATAACATGACTTTAATACTGCTATTGTGGCCTTCCTTGTACTCGTCCCTACAGATGACTGCTCTCATCTGTACGGCTCACTCCTCAGTCTGCAGCACACTCAGATTCAGCAGCCTACAAACAGAGGCAGCAATACTCAGAGGAATTATTACAGTACTAAAAGATTAAAAAAACAACCACTGTATATCTCCCCCAAAACAGTTGCTTAACACACTGGACTCCACAGGAATAGGATATAACTTGTATAACTCTATAAGAATAGAGTAGGGTATACGTTTTAACTTGGCATTGTGCAAATGTCTAAAACAACAATCCACAAAAATAATTTTAAATGAAGTGAAATCGAACAAAAGGGCAAACACATGTCCAACAATTGCCCAATCATCACTTATAATTTGGTCTTTGTCGGGCCCCTGGTGGCCCCGGGGACAGTCGGACATATAATTGACAAGTCCTTCTCTCTCTCATTTCTCAAATTATACATTAATGTCCTCAAGGAGTGACAGGGTTAAACCACTCAACGACTGAACTTCATAACAGCCATAGCAGTAATTTCATTTCCTATATGATCATATTCATATTATATTCATATTCTGAAACACAGACAAAGGCTGATGTGAACTTATTTATTAGAATTTGAATGAGCTATTAACAACATGGGAGCCGCCATTCTTCATTTCCACTTAATTTCCCCCGGGTGTCTTGGGGCTGTGGGTGGAAACTTGAGCAGCCACAGACAACCCACACGATGCAGCGAGGAGCAGTTGGTTATTAAAACGAAGCTCGGGGTGAGCCTCTCAATGACACCCTGTGGAAGTGTTTTGGGATTAAATGTACTCAAACACTGTAACTAATGGGAACAGGTTGTCTGAAAGCAGTCATAGCAGACATAAACAATAATGTGCTGTGTGTTACAGGAGAGTAACAAAACAAAAACAGGTTAAGAACAGATTAAATGCTCGAATGAAAGGTTGTGCTCCGGTTGTGGTATATAGCCTGATAAAATGAATACAAATGACACAAAGTACAAAATAATTACACCTACCAGCTGAACTAATAGTTCTGACCCCACACATAAACCATTTAACAGAATGTACACAGAGCCTGTGAATGTTTGTGTGTTGTCTTAATGTTGTACAATACTGCCCCCTGCTGACAAATACCGTGCTTCACAAATCCAGTGTTTTGTAAATGTGCCCTTTTTAGATGCAGATTGTGACTTTGTTTTCAATGACGTAATGTACTCGTTATGGGCGACTTCCTCTATATTCTGTACAATTACTTTAGTTATGTTCGTATCAAATGAAACAAGTATATAGTACATCTTTGATTTGAAACAGACCCTCATGTTAACGGTCAAATCACAGGGATTGTGTCACAAAGAAATAAAATCATATTCCTGTGGCGTTTAATATTTGTCTCTTTGCAGATTAAATATTTTGCCTGCTACCATGAAGCGATATAAGTTGTTTCAACACAAAAGGAAATAATAATGTAGAACTTTTCATGTAGAAACACTGACAGCATTACATAACCTGCTGCTGACAAATAGTCAAACTTTGTATTTAATTGCCACATTCTGAATGGAGACACGGTGCTGCTTATCTCTTTATGTACGCTGTTGCATCGCATATGAAACCTCAGTCAATTATGTTTTTCCATATTTTGAAATGTTTTTACTTCCATCTTCTTACCGTGTAAACAAAAAGAATATTAGACTACTATTCATTAATTTGTCATTAAACCAATACTTATCAAACTACACTCAAAGGAAACTTTGATCCAAAATGAACACATGGGACATCAGCGTCAGTGAGTTTTATTACAATCAAAAGAAATACTATTTGGCTCTCCAATGGGAAAAAAACAAAACTATTTAAGAGCATGTACCGTGCAGAGAGAGTACAACGTTGAGAATATCAGATTAGGGGTTTATTAATGTTTTCATTTATCAATGTTGTGTCTTGGGGAACAACAAATATGGCAACTGTAGGTTTATTATCCAATGAAAGTGTTGCCTATCTCTACAAAATTACACCAACATATCAAAACATTACAGCAGGCTTAATACTGAAAAAATACCCCAGATTATGCTGTTCGTGTCACAGAGGTGGACCTAAACTAAATCTCTGTTTAACATAAATATGACAATAAATTAAAGCCAGCGAAAGCCCTCAAAGAGCTTTGTACAAATACAAAGAGGTACATAAACTATTCTGCATTAAAATAAGAAAATGCGGAATTCTCAAATCCTATTAATCACAGTGACGGCAAGCTTCCAGGGGGGGCCAGAATGATCCCAAACACGTAGAAAAGTCCCATGAGGAGGTTGAGCTTGGCCGTCTTCTGGGGGATCTTGGCGTAGCATCGGCTGCGGAACAGCTTCTCCAAAGGGAAGGCCATGGGCAGCGTGAGCAGAGGCAGCGCCATGCTGATGGTGTATTGGGTGGCGAGGATGCAGAAGAGCACGTAGGGGACGAAAAGCAGCAGGTTGTAGAGGACGTAGGACAGCGTGGGGCCTATCAGGATGGCCAGGGTGACGATGCCCGCCTGCTTGTCAGAGTCCATGTCTCTGGTGTTGTTGCTGTGGAGGATGGCCTCAGTGTTGAGGGCCAGCGGCACGGCGTACACCAGCGGCAGCACCGACAGATAGCCGACCTGCACCGCGTGGGAAAACATGACCGCCAGCGGGCCAAAGGTGATGAGGATCACCACGTCTCCCAGGGCCACGTACTTGAGGCCGATGCCTGGGGGGGGGGGGGGGGGGGGGGGGAGACACACACAGTTCACAGCCACGTTTAACCTTTAGATTAGTGATTGTTCGACAAAGTAAAGTACAGAGCGTCAGCGTCTGTTTTCTTCACTCTCTGGTTACATATGTGCAAATTAAGTGTAGTGCCTGGTACGAATTAAAACGTGTTATACTGAGCCCCACAGGCTAACTCACGATACAAATATCAGTGAAAGTTATCTAGACTTTTATGAATACACTCTTTAAGGTGCTGAGTGTGTGTAATTAATAGTATGCAAGCAACTTAGTTTAAAAAATGATCAAAATCAATGCTGCAGAGACTGTGGTACCCTTACCTGTAGTCCTTAGTCCTTTTTAAAAGAAATCCTTTACATCCCATAATGAATTAAATATACATTTCCTTCTGCTTGGTAAATGCAGTCTGTCAACTGCATACGTTCCTTTTGCACCAATTTCTCAATAAAAAGAGGAAATACTCGGTACTTCTGCTTTGTCAATTATTTCACTCAGGTGTAAAGAAACATAGGTTTTACCATTACTAAATCCAAACTATAAATAAGTAAGTTTGTTTTTCTGCCCTTTTGTAACAACACATGACAGAGAGACCACTTTCCTGGCTTCGTACGCAAGTTCCTATTTTACAAACAAACCTTTTGCTGCCAGCTGTAGCCACTAACGTCAAATGTTGCCTCAACATAAAGAAAGTGTGTGTGTGTGTGTGTGTGTGTGTGTGTGTGTGTGTGTGTGTGTGTGTGTGTGTGTGTGTGAGTGAGAGAGAGAGATTTAAGTTAATATTTCACTCACCTCCAGTGTATAAAAACGAGCTGGACAGTCCCCCGAAGTAAATGAGGGCTAGGTGCTCCAGTCTAAGGGGAGACAGGAAGTAGAGCAGAGTGGCACACAAGCACCCCAAAGAATACAACAGCGCTCCGAACATTACGATGTCCTGCGGAGCCAAGATTTCATCCACTAGAGTCCTGTCGTCGCTCTTCTTGTGGTCAATCCCTTTGGAGAAGTCATAGTAGGTGTTCACGAGGTTTCCCGCCCCGTGGACCATCAGGACGGTCACCGCGCACACCATCAGGATGACCAAGTCCACAGAGCCCCCCAGTTTGTACGCCAAGGCGCTGCCGAGGGCCACCGGCGTGAGCGAGGCGCTGAAGCTCCACGGCCTCAGTGCGAGCACGTAGGCCGCACACTTGAGCCTCACGTCCGAAGCGACACGGGCCATCCTCGACATGTGGTTCGTGCCTGGAGGATGATGGGCCACGTTACTCAGGCCAGTCTGCCAATCTTGGCCATTGTGACCATTTGATCCAGCCAGTACAAAAGTTTCCACCCTGCTTTGTTTCTGCTCTTTGGCCATTCTTCTGCAAAAGGGGGACGGACTGTACCACCAATGTTTCCAAATGTCAAGAGTCTGGGGTTCCTGTAGCAGTGAAACAGACAAAGTTACAAGTCTAGATAGGTATTGTACCGGTTCTATAATGAAGGGCTGAGTAACATTTCAGAACTCTGAGGTCTAAAGAAATGTGTAGCAGCACTGTGTGAGCACAAACGTCAATTATTATTGTTGGTTGGCATGATCAATTGGTGAGATTGAAAAGATTTCCTGATATTTAAGTCAAGGCACTATGGACTAATATAAATATATATACACACTATATTTTGTATTTTAATGCATCCCTCTGAAGTAAACAAATGCATTGATGAGTGTGTTAAATGATAACAGGGCTGCATTAAGTCTAAATTTCCCACACTCAAGTTGCAATAACGATATTGTGCCACACCTAACTCCTTTTTCATATGTTGGCAGTTTATTGTTGCCTTCCTTACAGATCACAGTATAATGTATATGTTCATCAAGGTTAATTAAGCATTCACTTTTACATAATCCGACAATTTAAGACGTTTTCCATACGTTACATTTTTACGTCGGACATTTACTTTTAAGTAGGAGCAATAATTGCATGTAAAATATTGTTGCAGCAGATCTGTAAGAGACCAAAGCAGGCCCATTGGGTAGAGGGGGTGAGTCTGGTGTTAGCTATCTGTTGTGTAATAAAGTGAGCCACGTTACAGTAAGGTTAGTTGCTAATTGTTTGGCTTGCCAACACACGTGGCATTTCGTTTAATACCACCCACACTCAGATACTGGAGAGACCTTGTTACTACCAAACACGCTTGCGTCTTCGATAAAGACACCGTGTCCAGGAGGGACAAACAACCTCGGGCTCACTCCTGAGATTATGGGATTAAAGCTAACCGGCTAGCCACAGAGCTAATGTCTCTCGGAGGACATGTCTGACAGCGGCTCTCACCTCTTATGTCTTCACCGTCCGATACAAACTGGCTTTCTCTCCACTTACAAACATACTTCTGTGCCCACTGACCCCGATACGGCGAGAGACAGTTACATGTTAACTTCGAAGGTACTTGACTGGTTGGCAACTGTAAACCGTTCTACACCTGATGGCCGCCATTTCCTCCGGGAGGAGTGTAACGTCGCACAGGGGTCGAATAAACAGCTTCTCGTACAATGGTTCCGACTAGCATTTTATTCCTACAAACAATTACAAATACAAAATGTATATTATATATATTTAGTTCATAGAGAGGAGTTAAATACTAAACATATATTTATTATAAATCTTATTCCTCAGATTATTAACAATAAGGATTTGCTGTAATTTGTACAGAGTCAAATAAAAAACCAAAAGTAAAGTACATTTTGCATGCACATACATGCACTGTGTTCACATGAATTTGCTGGAGGAAAAATCCTGTGATAGAAGAGGTATATTCTTTTTAACCATGAGTTACAATGTTGTGTTCACAGAGTTTAAACAAATCCAGGTCACCCCTTGAAACTATGTACATGGATTTTAGAACAAAGACTGCAGCAATACGCATTGGCTTTAAAACATGTTAACTGACACCCCTTCATTATTTATGCTGAAGTTGAGGGTCGCTGGAATTTTGACTCGCCACATGGGAAAAGCACAGGTGGAAGTAATATTGTCAAAGACGTATCTATTCCGCTTACGTGTCACATAAACCAAGCCAATGAGTCAAATTGCACAACCACTATAACTGTAAGCACCAGTTGTGTTCGACCCCAGAGTCCTGATTTGATCTTGTATTCTTAATCATGGGATTAAAAAGGGAAACTCAAACTCACGTTTTTCTCCCCTGTCTGCCCTGAAAGTGTCTGTGCATGATACTAAATTTGTATCATGTATCAAAAGTTGAGAAACCTCAACTACTTTTTTCTACCCCAGCAGCATTACATAAATCTCAGAAAATCTTGTTCAAAATAAGCCATATCTGATTCTGCTTCCACGGAGCTCCACCGTGTGGTTTGATGGGCAGAGCGCGTTTGGTTTTCATTAGATCGTCTCGACGCTGACCCAATGCCCCATCTACAGTAATATGAAACCAGAGCTCTGGCAGACGCACTGCGCGGAAGAGAGCCGAACTGATGCAGTCTGCACCGCTTTTACTACCCGGTCCGCAGGTTTAACTGCGCTGCCGCACACAGCACCAGAAGCGACCCACGTACAACACACTGCCGGACGGTGCAATGGCCAAGGAGTAATGTTCGCGGGCATAGATGATAAACCTGCGTAGTCTTCTCTGAGGGATTATTTGTTTGTTTGTTTTCCCCCTGGAGGTGTGATATCGCAGCCATGACGTGCTGTCAGACTCCCAGAAGTTTGCGAAGAGGCGAATGGGGCTTCGCTCCTCTGCTGGCTGCCGCGCTTCTCAGTATTCTGGTCGCAGGGATGCAACAAACCACCGCGTTTCCCTCCTGGAGGTTAGAGGTATGCTGTGCCCACTTCATGATATGTAAGAACTGTGACTGCGACTGCGAGGTCCAATATAGTGTCTAGTTTGTCATTTCCAAATGATATAAGTTGTGTCCTTAATCATTTTTTTAAAAACGCAACCCTAAACTCCATTCAAAATTCTGGAACTTAGTATTTGCCATTTGCCATACGTTTCTGTGAAGCTATATACTAAGAATGGTGTTACTTGACCTTATTTTATGTTATTAAAAGTCACTTTTTAATTCGGCATATAGAGTATATTGTTATTACACGAGGCAGAACTTATTTGAAACAGTGTAGGCTAACTCATTTTTCTAAGTAGCCTAAATGATTCAACACCTACTCACTGTCTTGCAACAATACAGTAGCGGTGTGAAGCAATTATAATGAAATAAAGTGATACTTTATGGATACCCCAGTTCCCCAAAAGTACATAAAGATTGTGTACATTTGACAGTGAGTAAAATAAAATTCAAATATGCAGGTCTTCAGCAGATAACGACGGGCATGAGGTCCGAGAACAGAATCAATGATCTTTCAAAGTAGCCGCATCATTCACACTATTTTCTTGAACTGTTATTATGCTGAAGTTCTGCATAATAAATGTCCATGTAATTTCAATCATTTCTACAGTGTCTTAAACCGTATATTAGTTGGACATCATCACATGATATCACTCAGTTACAGCCCAGTGCATTTCAGATTTAATTAATGTTCGGTTATAAAGGCACACACTGGATGAAAACCATAATTAGATTAGGCAATGGAATGGATCCCTGTACAGTAGAAGGTTCAGTCAATTGGATAAATGTGTTCCTGCAGACTGCCTCCCACTGTGATACAGAGCCTGATGGATCGCTTTATGTCATTTCCTTTGCCACACACTCTCATAATGTGTCAATCAAGAAGACTGCTGCTGAGGATTACATAACTGCTTAGCTTCTACCAAAATGAATTGCAGCATAAGTTAAATAGTTATGAGAGTCTAAATTGATCGCTTAGTTCATAAAGTTAGGTCAAAAATGCAGTCAACGAGCATTTGGATGTGTTTTCTTTCACACTGAAGTACAATACACTATTTCTATCGTTTAAAATCTAGAGATGTATCAGAAATGCATGAAAACACACAATATTTTTCTATATTACGATATCCCATTCATTATCACTGTCAATGTTGACAATCAATTTGTGTATACCTGTAATCTGTGACAGATTCAGAACGTTTGAATTTGTTGAATTATGAACATAAATTAGCCTTTGCTTCTCTGAAGGATGCAAATCATAATCCCTGTGTTAACAGTGGTCTCACGGATTGAGGTTAAACTCTTCCAGACTCTCCCCCCAGGATCCTCTGGGATCCGTCCTCAGATCTCACCGCTGGCTTCAAGGTTTAGTCTCGAGCGTTTGTTTTCGGCCCTCGTGGTTTATGGTTCATCTCTATTTGTGCCAAAGTCTGACATTAGATTTGAAGTGAAAATAACAAGACGCGACACTGAAAGAACGGCACTGGCCTCGCTACATTAAACACTTCATAAATCACAGGACGCGAGCCTCAGGTGTGTTAGGGAAGGCCAGGAAAGCAACTGTTGTTTAAAACAATGACCAGTACGTATAATGCAATACAGAGACATCAAATTGAACGTGAGAGCAAGAGAGGCCATCAAGTTCAGCAGCAGTGTGGGACAGTCTGCCAGACTGCCTGCCCCCCCCCCCCCCCCCCCCCCCCGTTTCACTATTTTGGTCAGGAAATGAAGGAAGTACTGCTTCCATTTGTCTTGACTGGGCAAAGCAGGAACAGGAACCAGAGCACACGGAGTAGAATACAAAGTGATGGGAGTGTCTGGGATGTTTTTGCTCTCCATCTTCAGTACTTTTCCCAAGTAAGACAACATGCACTGGAGCGTTTGTTGCATACGTCTACCGGGTGTGATCAACAACAGATTTTTGTTGCTACACGTATATATATGATTTATGCTTGTCTGAAGAAGTCAAATTATAAAAGTAACCAAAATGTGTGTGATTTTGTGGAGCAGAATTATGTTTTTCTTGCTCATTTAATGCCACTGCGATGATTTTCCTCCCAGTGTATTAATCACAGTATGGTATGATCGTATACACCATAAAGGCCTTGGTATGCTTTAAACGATCCAGGTATTATTCGGTGCCATCTGATCATGTTCACAGCTGTCATGGAGACGTTGTGCAACTCGATGAATCGCACAGATGGGGACATTTGACAACCGCACATCCTTTCTGTTCGTGTTGCACACGGTTGTTCATTGAAAGCGACGGCAGTCAGGGGCGGCCTGGGTGTCGGGAGGTTTGGGAAGTCCGATTCCACTCCAGCTCACCGAGGCTTGTCTGGCCGGTCTTGCTTTGATTCAGTGCAGTGGTGACGTGCTTATACGAAGTGACGACTCAGGTGTTGGCGAGACATCCTTAAGCGTCTTGAAAGGTCCTCAACATCCTCAGATTCTCTTAATACCACAAAAACTGTATTAGTATCACAATCACTGCCAAAAAATGTTTGGCTCACGCTCTCTGACCGCTCACATAAAAGGCCTCTGCGTCCTAAAGTCCCAGAATTTCAGTCCCAGTACGTCCCTAATGGCACGAGCTTGTGTGAGAGAAAAGAAGAGAAGCTTGAAACAGACTACTTTCACACCTCCACACACTTGGCCAAACGCTGTGTAAAGTGAGCGTTTGTCTTAAGATTCTTAAGAGGTAGTTTCTGACGCTGTTGGACAATCGAACAACAAGTCATTTTGAAGCATATTGAGGCCTTTACACTTCTCATTGCAACCCGCATGCCCTCTTTTTATCCCCTCACATCTCACTCCGGATTTCCGCTTGTCAGTCTGCAAAGCACATAGTTATGGTTAAAATATGTAGTGGCCCATTGTAACTAAATCAAGATTTTGTGGTATATGAGCAGTGGTATGTAGCTTCAGCAGTTTTTCCGTATCAATGCGTGGCCCCTTAAATCCCTCTTAAATGTATCGGTGAGGACAGGAAGCCTTCCTGCTCTCATGCACAGAATGGGCTCCTTGGGTCAGAGTGACTTCAAGTGTCGGAAAGTGGATTTATTACTTAAACCTGTCTCCTCGAAAAGTGATAGATTTGATCAACTGATGTGACCCCTATTATTGAATATCGCAGCCAAGGAAAACTACAGCTTCAGTCACCGAATATTAATGAAAGCAATAAAATGCAAAGTACACCTTTCAAAGCTATACAAATATTGTGGAGTCCAGGCGTGATGATTTGGAATAGACGTTGTCCATCTTCAAAGGGACATCAGACACAGCTTATCTGTGAAAAGGCTCATTCTTTATGCTTGGAGAGCACTGACCACTTCCTGTTTCCATCAGATGGAATAATCGCATGATAAATGTCACGCGTAACATTCAGACGCAAGGCCCTGAAATAACAGCAACTGTATCTGTCAAGATCGCAGGTGGAGCTCACTTCAGTGCGAGGTGATTCATTAAAGGTTTTTCTTTGTCCAAGGAAGAAGCTTACACCACCGTGTTGCTCATCGGGATCCGCAAAGAGGCCCAGTCACAAGTGCTTCACCTCTCCAGGAACAAGCGCTACACCCTCACCCTGGAGCAGCTCAAATGGGACAAGTTGAAGCTAACATACAAGTATTCCTTTGCACAATTCTTCCTCTAGTCAACACAACAGCAGATTTTGGTGAACAAACTAGTGGACAGGTGACAACATTAATGTAACTGCTTGAGAAAAACAGCGACTTCATCTCTTTCATATTGACATGTTGACGTATATTCAAATTAAAAGTATCCATGTCAGTCTAAGCCTAGCCGAGATATAAGAGAATATCAAGTAATGGAGCTGTACTTGCAGTGCTTGTGGGAATTCAGTCTGAACAGCAGCCATTGTGTTTTGGCAGATCCCCCTTGCTGCAGAAGAATGTGTGTAGAGACCAGTAATAACCACATATCACTGTTGTTTCTGAGCAGGTTGCTCTCCTTCCCCACAAACTTGATAAATGCCAGCGACACGCGCCGAGGCATCGCCAAGGCTTTTGGCATGTGGAGCGACGTCTCGCCGTTCAGCTTCAGAGAGGTGCCAGCTGACCAAGAAGCAGACATGAAGATCGGTGGGTACTCTGCATGTGGCTGCTTCAATCCCCAACAGATGTTCCTTGGCCCCGAGCTCCAGACTTCTGCTCTCTCTGTACTGTTTTTCTCTCCGCACTGTCAACGCAGAGATGGCTTCGCCTCCAAACCTATTAAATCAAACTGGCCACGACTATATTACCGAGCTTATATTCGGCATGATTCATAATTCTGAGTAAAAAAAGAACCGCTTAACCTCCACACATGTCAGCCTATGGCAGAGCAGCCCAAATTATGCTTTATCTGTCCCTTTGGGTGCAAAGTCCAGGGTCCTGCATAACTTGTCAGGGACAGTGAGAGGAATGGTTGTCATCCTGCGAGGTGAAGGCTGAAGAAAAAGCTTTCACTTTTGTAATTTATCATCCCCCTGCTGTTGTCTACACAGAGCAGAAATAATGAAGTGAGGGTTTCCCTCCTCGGCTCTGAGGTATGTCTCTCTCTCGCTCTGTCTTGGCAGGCTTCTACCCCATCAACCACACCGACTGTCTGCAGTCCTACTTGCACCATTGTTTCGACGGCATCACAGGAGAATTGGCTCATGCGTTTTTCCCGCCAACTGGCGAGATCCACTTCGACGACCACGAATACTGGATTCTGGGAAACATGCGCTTTAGCTGGAAGAAAGGCATGTGTCTTTAAGCATGTTTGTTGAAACTGCAAATATTGAAACCATAAGGAGATGGATGCTGGTCAGCTGGTGGCGCGCAGGGCAACTGAAAGAGAAAACAATCAAACGGTATCTGTGTTGCAGGGGTTTGGCTGACGGATCTCGTCCATGTGGCAACTCATGAAATTGGCCATGTCCTGGGACTCATGCATTCCTTGAACCCGAAGGCTATAATGCACCTGAATGCAACTCTGACAGGGCGCAAGCTAATCACACAGGATGAAGTGTGGGGCTTGCACCGTCTCTACGGTATGTTGACGATCCTTCTTACTTTTCCACCAGAACACAAATGGGAACGCTCTTCTCTTGACTTTGACAATTGTGAATGCATCTGACGACGTTGTCAGTCATCCAGGACACAGGATGTCTAGAAGTAGTAAGTCAAAGGCAAAAGGACTCTTAAAGGAATGGAAAATGTCCTCAAGACCTAAAGAAGCAAATCCAGTTCTAATGCTGGGATCAGACTACATAATAGGCCTGATCGCCCGACGAAAAGGGCTGTGTGTCATAGGGGAAGACAACCGAGACGCCTCACAGCAACTTTCACAACAGGTCCCCTGATGTCGGCTGAAACATGCCAAAGCAAAAGAGGAATGATGCTGTTGATGCTTTCAGGTGGAACAGTGAAGTCGGTGCTTGGCACCACCTTCCTGATCACCTGAACGCCATGAAAGTCATGAAAGACGGCAAGCTACGATTGTCTCTCAGCCTCGTCAGGGCTAGAATTGAAGTGATGGCTTCATCTGACACATCTCCAAAAGGTTAAAGATATTGTGTGGTCTGATCCCAGTGTGAGAATTACGTCTTGAAAAGAAGCAGCTGTACAAGACCTCTAAAAATCCAATCCAAAATGTTGGCCACAATCGACCAGAACGTAGACCACAGTTTGTCTTTGACGACTAACTCTAATGAATGTTGTATAAACTACTCATGAGCATCATTAGCGTGTATTAGGATGAGTCATTTTCATTGGAACCAAAAGTAGATCGGAGATCCGAATACTTTTGCTGCCAACTTGTCTGATCCTCTTCCTACTTGCTCCGTCTGCCCCTCTCCTGCAGGATGTTTGGACCGCTTATTTATCTGTCCGGCCTGGGCTCGGAAAGGCTATTGCAACAGCAAGCGGAAGCTGATGCAGAAGCACTGCCCCTCCAGCTGTGATTTCTGTTATGGTAAGATGCAGGGGGGTGGGGGGGTGGGGAGAAGAGTTTTCTCTAAATTGAGCAGCGCAAGGAGCTGCTGTGAACCGTTTGCCAATGGAGCAACGGGAGCACACAGGTCCAGCCATGCAGGGCAGCGATGAGGGTTTTGAAGAATCAGGTTTGAAGGGAGATTATACTTGCCACTGGAGGAGTTTGTCTGTAGTTCTGGAGAATACCGGCGTCCACAGGGAGGAAATGTGCGTTTTAGCCCAGAACACTGACAGAGCAGAGCAGGTGCAGGTTGATCGATGTCTCCACACCAAGTATTGACAACACACCAGCAGTCTGACAGCCTAAGCCACTTCAGGTTTACGGCGGAGCGCGCCGGTGATCAGGCTTCCTGTTGCACAACAGGAAACGGCTCCTCTTACCCATCGCAGCCCATAGATTGTTGTGGCTTTTGAGGAGTTTTGTCAGCAACTAGGGTCAGCGTGGAGAGAGGAAAAGAGGATACGATTCCTGGCTCGCTGTAATCTGTTCCTCATTGTTGATTGGGAGACGTTGTAGGGCTGTGGAAAATTCCTGAGCGACTCCAAACCGTTGGAATTTCAGACTGTGGCTTGAGGGTTAGAGACACACAAGGTCAATTTGGATTTTTGCGGCATTAACGAGACTATAAGCAGACTTTGAGTTGATCACAAGGCAGGCCTGTTGTGTTTGTGTTTGTCATAAACCAGATGGGAGAGATTATACTGGTGGTAGGACAGCCGCGGCGCCGGCAGCTCAGGGGGTTGTGAAAAGCCCATTAAGTGACGCGATGAGGGTCTGTATCCAAAAGGTTCATGATAATCAGAGTTTCAGCGAGGGACAGTTGGAACGCCTCCAGACTATTAAAGACACAGGTGTAGGATCATCTTCTTTTCTTTGTTTTCGTTGCTCTCAGACGATTGTTGCAGTCAGGATCATTTTAAGACCACAAAGGGTCTGATCTTTGTTTGTCTCATATTGGAGCATCAGCTTTACGTGTTTCCCTTCCAATCCTCTTCAGAATTTCCTTTCCCCACCGTGGCTCCCACCATGACACCCCCGAGGACCAAACACAAGCTGGTCGTCGAGGGCAAGAAGCTCACTTTTCGCTGCGGGAAGAAAATAGCATCGAAGAAAGGCAAAGTATAGTGAGTATCTCTCCCTCTCACAGTCCCGCTGACCGCAGTGGGTTTCACTGAGCGGCATCTAACGTACGACTCCCGTTTCAGCTGGTACAAGGACGGGGAGCTGCTGGAGTTCTCTCACCCCAACTACATCTCCTTGAAAGACGACCACATTACCATCGTGGCCAACGCCATCAACGAAGGCACATACACCTGCGTTGTGAAGAAAAAAGACAAAGTCCTCACGAACTACTCGTGGAGAGTGCGCGTGCGCTTCTGAGGGCCTCCGCACACTGAGCCACACGCATCCACACACGCGGCCACACGGGGACCTCGCTCACAACGGGCACATGTTTGTTTTTAGAGAGAAAAAGAAAAACGGTTGTTCCTGTATCTTCCACGTCTAATCGACGATTGTCATTGTGTAAATGCGTGCTAATATGTGCAGATAATAAATGATCCGTGACAAGTACAACTCTAGTGGAAATACCACCTGACTGTGAAAAGATGTTCATGACAGACGCTGCGGTTTTTCATTTGATTTGGTGATGAAAGATCGGTGCGGTGTTTTTGGACAGTAACGTCTACTCCGGGTTCAGAGAGTCTGGATTTGTTCAAAGCTCTTTCTACTGCTCGGGCAGTAATGGTCCAAGGACACCCAGGGGTTCTTGAGGGGCGCCTACCTAAAATGTGAACTGATTAGATATTACTTGTCATATACAGTGAACACAAAATCTTCCTGGGTAGGACCCTGAGAGAAAGAGTCGTCCAAAATACATCCATGAGCCCAAAGTATGTTTGTTTAGGGGTCTGAACAACTTACAGGAGCCACTGCTTTGATGCATGCCTCTTGGATAATTTACACACTGACCAAATTAAACGGCTTAAGCCAGAGGAAGCAATGCCGTCTGCATCCTTTGGAACTATTTGGACCGTAAGCCACACATGGAACACCTCAGACGTCTAGCTTACTTTACTAGCCTCACAGCGAAGCCAACGGTCTGCCTCCAGAGACCGAGCAGCTCACTCCGTCCCAGCTTATTCAACACATCAGGTGTAATAATCTGCATTGGGGCTCCGGTGGGGGGGCCGGGGATGTATAAAAGTGAAAAATGAACATTTCCATTGTAACGCCGGCTTTAGACATCTCAAGACGAGGGGTTTTTCTTTTCTGTGCCTGTTCTTGTGAAAGCAGCGAGCGGTCTTGACGGGAATAAAACTGTACTCTACTGTTTGTTTGTCTTCAGCTCAAAATCAAAAGAATTTATAGCTTTGATTCTGAAGTCGCAGAGCCATTTAAAACCAACAGCAGAGCAAAGTCTGGGCCTCTTTCCCCCTGAAAGAACAACGTACTGAGACAAAGTGTGCAGTGCAAAGAATGACATCACTTTTGGACAGCGACTACCAAGTTGGGTTCAAGGCTGGATTTTTGGGTTTTTTTAGGCTCGACTTCCCTTCATTTTTCTCTCTCCTCTGGCAGTGTGCGGTTGTGTTTGCATAACTTGGACAGAGTTTATAAATATAGTGAAAACGGTAGACAAAACAAAGTTTCAAACTTTATTTCTTACAAAAACATCGTCCCGCTGCCATCAAGTGACACCGACAGTCCTAAGTAAATTTCGAGCATAATGCTGGATGGAAAACACAGCCAACGCTGCATCATTATACAGTAGCTCAGGCAGCCAGGAAATACCAACCGTTTAGAAAATCTGCTCCTCTCTCGTGAAATATAAAAAGGGAAAATAAAACAAAAGTCAAAGATGAGAGCTAAACGTCTAACAGATGTACGGCCGCGTCTCCTCTTTAAGAGCTACAATGGACACATTTAAAAATAGTTTGAGAAGCCGAAAAAAGTCGAGCGGAAAATTCGGAAGATTCGACATGCTTGAGCCACCAGTCTTTGCTGTGAGACAGTCCTGACTATTTGGTAACAGTAGCAAATGTTCAGATATTTATCTGGTTCATAGCTGTGTACCAGTGACACTGTCCCAACTTCAAAAGGACAATGAGTCCCAGATCTCTTCGCTCTCGCTTCCTCAGCTGGACAGCCAGGTGGTCCTGGAAGAGTTTTGGGCTCAGAACTTGAGGCTGAATCCTGGACCGACTGCAGACGCTCCCTGGTTGCTGGTTGTCAGGTGGAAGCCCGTGTCTTTGAGGTCGTCATCGCCGGCCTGAGGAGATTATGGAAACAAAGTTAACTCACGGTTAACGACCGCAGTCAGTTTCATTACTCTTCTGATGTCCTGCCGTTTCATTTCTTACATATTTATTAGAGAACTGATCGACACAACACTGGTGACCTTTGGAAAAAAAAAAACTTAAACTGAATGATTTTGAGACCTATTGATTGTATTCCATACAAGTATGCATGAACATGTTTATAATTCATATTTCTATAGGTATTTTATAGAGTTTTAATGTACCAAAGTTTGTTTTGACAAGCTTTTCCAAAAGAATAAAGCAGAGATAAACAACATAAAACTTCTGACATGAAAAGGTCTAATTTATTGTGCAAATATTCATCTTATATTCAAACGCATCAGTATCAGCCTGAAGCTTCTGGGTGGGTAGGACCACTGCTGAAGAAATTATGGCCCAAAGGGCGCTCATCATGGAAAACACGAGGAGGAAATACCCGGACACAAAGCAGAAGCCTGTAAGTCTGTAATCTATTTAACATGGACGGCTTTCGGAAAGCCTGGTAGCCGTGTGTAATGGAGAAAGTGGAGCCGAATGTCCTTACCAGTTGACTGTAGCCCAGTCCTCCCTCGGGTGGACGAGGACTGGTGCCTCTCTTCACCCTCTGTTGCTCACTCTTGGCCGGCCAGGTGGGGAACATGGACGGGTCGATGGGCAGCGGCGTCTCGCGGAAGTACTCGTGCTTGAGCCCCTCGTCCGATAGAATCCTCTTACTGGGGCAGTAGGTGAGGAATCTGGAAAAACAGTGGACGCTCGCGTTACTATGGAGAAGCTAATGCACTTCAGACACGTCTCAATACAGAAGCACAGGTAACAAGCAGCTGACATTGTTGTGTGGACTTTTATTCCTTACACAGAAAAGCCTGTGTGTAGCGTAATCATTCAAAACGGTAAAACTTTATTTGTGCCATGTGTAGGAATCCCCACTCCAAACATTTAGAACATTTAATATCGTCTGTATTAACTAAACTAAGTCTAGACAGACAATCTGGACACGGTGCAGGCCGGACACGAGGGGCCACTGGGTTTGTGCGAGGAGTCCTAATTGGATATGACAGGATCAACACAGCACAATGGGGAGCTGCTCAATTGTGATAATTGGCCTTCTACAAAAAAAGTGCCAGATCGGAATCTTCGCCGTGTCAGTGGGAACACCAGCGTGAAAAGGTTTTACTGATCACATTGTCTTTGTATTTTATGTGGAAGGAATCTCTGACTCTCGCTTCCAACAGTTTGTAGTAAATAAAGCAAACTCAGGACACCAAAGGCCCCGTTCCTCAAACACGTCAAACACAGGGAGGTGTGATATTTCAAACCGCTATGTGATGTCTACCTGCCCAACACCTCTTAACTTCCTTTCAAACAGCACTCCTCTACGTGTTGACCCCCCGAGGTATGAATCCGTCGCTGTGTAAACGCCCCGTGAGTCTTCTGACAGCTGGAGGTTTTGCAGCTGCGCTGGACGAGCGCCAACCTTCCACTGAACCGTGATCCCTCCACGCTGGACACGCTGTTGGCCGTCCTCTGCAGCTGTTTGGTAACCGGGCGGTTCGGTTTTCATTTACAGGTGTGGGCAGAAGTCTCTCTGAGTGGGTGACGGTCTTACAGGAGAGCTGAAAAGCTTGTCTCTGTGCTTTGCTAAACAATGCTGCTCTACGGAATGTGCAAAAAATGATCATGAACCCATTACTCTGTAGCGTGGAGCCTCGCCATGGTGAGTGTGTGCGTGTGGAACGGGACTGTTGCTTAGCCAAGTTGATGAATTACTCGTCCGCTACCGTTGTCATGTTTTAAGGCAGCTTGCCAGAAATGTGCTGACTGACTCATAACAGCTGGAAAGAGTAACAGCACTTGACCGGGCAACAATGTGTTCATCCAAGTGGCCACTGCAGGATTCATTCTGACTGTTCGGGATGTGAGTGGTTGATATTTGCCTTTTTATTGATATTGGTCTGCGTTATAACTATAATGGATGGAAAAATAACACAATACGCTATTGTGTGCTCATCAGGCCGCAAGAGCTGTGGTGGTTAGTCAAGAACACACCGTGATCCATACAGCCACCGTACACGGACAGAAACCGGTTGGAATACCTGAGCCGGACTGACTGCAGTGTAGCGAGAACCCGGTGCAGCGCATGTGTGTGTGTGTGTGTGTGTGTGTGTGTGTGAGAGGTGCAATGTGGTGTCTTGTGTGTGGAATGAGGCCGCCCTCAAGAATCCTACTTGTTCATGAGGTCAAAGCCTTGATCTGAGAGCAGCGCTCCGAAGCGTTTTCGCAGGTGGTTGTATGGATACTCTGTGAAAGTCATCTTCTTCACAGCGGGCAGCTCGTTGTAGCCGGGCCAGATCTTCTCGCTGGGTGACCCCAGGTCCTGCAGACAACACACACAAGTCAGCAGACGGCATATTGTTAGTGCAAGGAGAGATGGATATGAGATATTTCCACTTTGGTAAGAGTATTCAGCGACCACAGACATGGCAATAAACCAGTCCTAAGTGCATTTCAATGCTTCAATTCAGAACTGGTAAAGAGTGTAGGATGACTTGGGAGGCCTGAATGACATCAGTCCCCGAGGCCGTCATGCTGTAAGCAGATCATAAGCAGCGCCGGCCCGTCAGCGTCTCCTCCCCTCAGCTGTGTCCTCAGCGTCTAAACTCGTGCGTCTGTGCTGGAGAACCAGAGAGAAAGTCTCTTTGCTTTCTGATCTCAGTTCCTTTGTTGCTCTTCCCTGAATCTCTGCGCTCTGGAGTTTAATTTCACTCCTGCATTCCTGTTTGTACTTTCACATCAGCCTTTTTTTTTTTTTTTTTACTGTTTCCTGATTGCTTTCAAAAAGGTGTCAGAGCGTTACTGCTGATGCACACAAATCTCCTGCTGTTGCAGCTTCACAATAAAAGTTTTCCACTTGGTAGCAGGCGGGTTGCTTTTATGGTTATAAAGCAGCGCTGCTCTTAAAGAAAAACAGGTCTAATGAACCATACATGGACATACACCGCTCTATTTGGTGGGCTTATATCATTGCAGGGAGGAAAAGTACAAACAGCAACAGCCACATTTCGGAAAATTGTGACACCTCCAATAGGTCACCAAGGTAAACAGCTTTACCTTGTTCCAGAGCAGCGTGACTGCTCGCTGCCGTTCACGGCACGGTTCGGAAGGACTCCCTCCCCTACTATAAAAAAACAACTCTACATAGTTATCTTCTCAGTTATCTTCCCAGCTCACGAACTTCATGAGCTGGGTTAACCTCTGCCAACAGCTCCACCCTGTGGTGCACTACACGTCTCCACGCTGACCTCTGACAGAAGGCACACTCAAAAGAGCTACAGCCTCTAAATCAAAGGGCTTTACCCTTTACGCTGAGGATTTACTTCGTTTTACAAGGGAAAATGAGGACATTTACCTTAAAAACCTTGTTAATTTGGTCGATTTCAGATTTTCCAGGGAAAAGAGGTTTCTGGGTGAGGAGCTCGCCAAATATGCAGCCCACTGACCACATGTCCACAGCTGTGGAGTACTCCTGTGGAGAGAAGAGCAAACACGGTGGCAGTCCGCAGAAACACAAAGTAGACAGTCTGCTTGGCACGTTTCTACGTTGGAGCCGACGTGTGTGTGAAAGTGGATTAGCTCTGATGGGTCGTGTTGCAGTGGTATTTGGTATCTTAAAAAAAAACTACACTTCACTTGGAAATACATATTTTGGTAAACCAAATCAATCAAGATGGCGTAACCGAAGTACATGGCCTTAATATTTGTACTTGTGAGTTATTGCATGGGTGTTTTTACGTGGGAGTAGGGTGAAGGGTAATTCTCACCTTGGCTCCGAGCAGCAGCTCCGGTGATCGGTACCACAGGGTCACCACTACAGGGGTGTAGGGCTTCAGGGGGGAACCGTACTCCCGGGCCAAACCAAAGTCACCAATCTACAGTACGGGACAGTGAGCTCACATCAACACCGGTAAAACTCACTTTGGGTAAAAGACCGATGCCTCAGCATGAATAAGATTCTCCATTAGTGTGTATTTCATGATCCTCTGACGTCTCATAGGAGATCAAATGACCAGACACCCTGGTGCATTGTGGTACTACAATGTCTCATTGGATTTGAAAAACTACAAGATGCAGTATGATTCATATTTTCTATTGTCAGCTTCCATAAAACTGAACCTGTCAATAGTCTGTATAAACCTTGTTTATTTACACATGGACTCTCCGTTCATTTTGCCAAAAATTCATGCTCCAATTGACTTCCAGTAATCATGAGCAGTTTGTGTAACTGTGTTGTATTGCTGCTAGCTCGGGAGAAAGATGGATTAAGAGGCTTTTTCAAGAGTTTCTGTATAAAATAAAGATTTTGAATTAGAAAATATAAATTGAATTGATGTAAGGGCTTGGCTTTTTTCTTTCCATACATTTTTGGGAAAATATTTAATTAAGTGTTTACACCGTCTCAATTCACAGGTGACATACTCCTGATACTCTGACTGGAAATCCATTTTCAGACAGTCAGTCATGGCCGTCACACCAAAGGCAAAACTTGTGTTTGCCATTCGTGTGAAAACGGTCAACGCTTATATTAAACAATCATACTTTCACTTTGAGTTCAACATCAATCTGACACTGCTGGACTAAGAACACCAGTTAACAGCTACTATAGCAGACAATGGCAACAATTGTGAACTTCCTCATTTATAAATTCAACTCGTCTCAATCACAAAGCTCCCTGAAAGTGAATGCATATTTTCTTGCATTAACCATTCATGAAAACTAAATTTAAAAAAATCTGTCACAGTTACACCACATTGTTCACACTATCTGCTATATTCTAAATCTTCTGTAATAAAAATGGGACACCTGTATTCATGAGTGGCACGTAACGGTGGAGTCTGTGAGGGCCCGAGTGAGAACCGCAGTGGGATGCTGTACCTTGAGGATACCCTTGTGGCTCAGCAGCAGATTGGACGTCTTTAGGTCGCGATGGAGGATCCAGTTGTCGTGGAGATGTCGGACACCTCGCAGCAGCTGAATCATCAGAGTCTTCACTTCGCCTGAAAGAGAGAGAGGCGTCGCGCTTTAACAGAGCTGCTGTGAGCCAGAGGATTTAAAGCCCGAGCTGTGCACAAAGGAAAACAACATAAAAAGGCAGTGGACCATTTTTTAACCCCACACACGGAACTGGACCCAGAGCTCAACACGGTGTCACTTTACCTGGCAGGAAGGGCTGCTTCATGGTTTCCATCAGACTCTTCAGGTCATGTTCCACGTAGTTCATCACGATGTAGATCTTGTCCATATTACTTCCAACAACTATTTCCTAATATTAGAGTAAAAGCAAAGGTTAGACTTCGCTGCAGCACATAACGTTAAAAGAGTTAATACCTAAATTAGTCACGTTCGAGTTCTCTCACCCTCACTGTGACGATGTTTGGGTGCTGAGCTTTCAGGATCGTGTTGATTTCTCTTAAAGACGTGATGGGGAAGCCCTCCTTCTCCTTCTCCATCTTCAACCTTTTCAAGGCCACAATCTCATCTGCAAACAGGAGGCAGTATCCATTGTTTCACCAATAAACACGTGTGAGAACGCAGAGAGCGAATGGACCGACGCGGTTTTCTCTTCATACCCGTCTTTTTGTCCTTGGCCCTGTACACCACGCCGTAGGTTCCCTCTTCTATCCGGTTCAGGCACTGGAACTCCTCAACACTGCGACAACCCTGAACAAAACAACACACAATGCAATTGAAGACCTCAACATACTTATGACCTGCATTACACGATTACATGTAACATTTGCGTGCATGTTGGTACCGACCTGTAACGCAGGCAGATACTTGGGCAGCTCCTTCTTCAGCTCCACGGGGGAGATTGGAGGGGAATCTGGGATGTAGTTCTCTTCGGGGGTGGGGGAGCGAGAGTGAGTTTGAGAGTGAGGCGTGGGGTCACCCTCTCCTGCGTCGTCGTCGTCATCATCCTCCTCCTCCTCCTCCTCTTCTTCTTCCTCTTCTTCCTCCTCCTCCTCCTCCTCCTGCTGCTGCTGCTGCTGCTGCTGCTGCTCCTCCTCTTCCTCCATGTCCTCACCGCTCTCCTCGGAGTCGTGATCGAAACGGGACTCCGGCACTGTGAGGCCAAGTGGGACATCTGTCAAAACTCCAGCAACACGTATAGCATGGAAAATAAACTTTATAGAATCTATACTTGGATCACAGATTGTGCCTTTAAGAACCCGGCAGAGATGAATCCTGGCAAAGCATTTTATTAACTTCCAAAAGAAGAATTATAAATGAACTTCCAAGTATTTAGCAGACGAAGCCAAGCTGTAACTATCTCTCCCCACTGGCCACACAACTCTTCCTTCTAAAAAGGTTTCCAGACATAAACTGTTTACATAAAAAGGTTTTAACAACACTCAAAGCAAATAATTACAATTTAGTCACGCTGCACGTAATTTGAGTCATGAGAATAACTTTGCAAACATGCCTTTAAAAGGTTCAGTATCTTCTTAGAATTAGAAACAGTCCCTTCACAGAAGTCACAGGTGACATTAGGGCTGGGCGATAAATCGATTTAATCGATTAATTCGAATGTGTGCTTTAAGGCGATGTGTTTTATTGAAAATCGAGAAAATCGCCCCCACCCCTCCCCCCCGTTGGGTTCCCGTAGTAGAGTGCGCGCGCATTGTTTACAAACGAAAACAATGGCGGCTAGCAGTGAAGCTCTCGTTCTTAAGAGAGGCAAGAATGTGTCTTCGGTGGTCTGGAAATGGTTCGGGTTCGTGTCATCTGACACAGAACAAACAGCACCACGATGTAAGGTCTGTCTAAAAGCTATTGCTACAAAATCAAGCAGCACAACAAATTTAATGCAGCACGGAGAAGTTTAATGCAGGGAGAAGTGTTGTTGCCCTGAGGAGGGAGCAGGACCGCGGGAGCACAAGCGACGCCGCCGCCGCCGCCGCCGCCACCTCACAACAACAACCCAGCATTTTGGAGACATTCACCAACTGTACTCCGCATGAGAAGAAGAGTGCCCGGTGGAAAGCCATCACGGATGCAGTCGCGATGTATATCGCAAAAGATATGGTGCCCATATACACCGTGGAAAAGCCGGGGTTTATTCACCTTCTCAAAGCTTTGGACCCCAGGTACGTGCTACCAAGCCGTAAACATTTTTCTGACGTTGCCTTGCCTCGGCTGTACAATAGTACACGCCAAAGGATCTCTGCGGAGCTGGAGGGGATGTCATTCTACTCCGCAACAACTGACCTGTGGTCCAGCAGGTTGACCCAGACACCGATCCACTTGACTGGTGGAAGCGTCACCAACGTAACTTTCCAAGGCTAAGTACTTTAGCAAAGAAATACCTCTCTGTGCCAGCTACAAGTGCCCCCTCTGAGAGGCTTTTCAGTGTGTGGGGGGGCATTGTTACATGCCACCGTGCATGCCTGAAGCCAGAGGTAGTAGACAGGCTTGTCTTCCTGGCAAAAAATATTTAGAAAAAACATGCACTACTGTTTAATACTGTTGGTTATGTTGTGAATGCACTTGATTTTGTTTACATGCACTTATTTACTGTGCAAAATATGTTATGTTGATGTTAGAACAGATGTTGCACTTTTGAAAATGTGAATGTTAAAGGGTCACATACATTTTATTTCATGCTGTGTTTGTATCAGTGTATTCAGTTAGAAAAGCTTACTGTAAAAAGTTACATTTGCACAGTTGTTTACAATGGAAGGCTACTATTTAATGCCATTTAATGTTATGTTTAATTAAATTGTATATTTAAATGATTCAGGGAAACAAAAGAGTGACCAAATACTTTTTGTATACTACAGGCACCTTTCTACAATGTTCAGGTTTTGTTTGCACTTTATTTTTATCAACCTACGAGGGAAAATCATCACAAAATGAAATAAAAAATTGTTTTCAACAGCTTCTGTCATCTGCAAATTTTTTTGGGGGAAAAAAATCGATTTAAATCGTGAATCAGATTTTTTGTAAAAAAATCGGAGATTTTTTTTTTAGGCCATATCGCCCAGCCCTAGGTGACATGTTTACCTACCGGCAGGTATGTGATTCCCATTTTCTCTCTCGTCTTCAAAGTCTTCCGCTGACTGCTCGTCCTCGCTCACGTCCTCTGAAAGGGTGGAAGCCACCGTGTTAAACCCGTGACGCTGTGTAACCGGACCTGACTCGGCAGCATTAGTCAGTTGATTTTGTTTGACAGTGTTACCTGCACTCTGCTCGGACCGTCCCGAGCCCGAAACAGACTGCCCTTCCTCTTCTTCACCCTCAGTCTGGCTGCTGGACTCCTCTTCATCGTCGTCATCTTCATCATCTGAGCCTGATCCCGATCCCGATGCTAGACAAGGTGAATAAGATACAAGAGAAAAAATAATTAGAAGCGATTTAACTAACACTGAAAATGTCCAACAACAGAAGTCAGGCCTTCCCATTTACAATGACAGAGTGATTGGACAACCCGAGTACTGCATAATGGTCATGTCTTGTTATAATATAGTTATTATAAGCCTTTACCGACAGAGGATCCTCCTGAGCTGGTCTTCCTCTCGCTGTCACTGATGTCCTGGAGGTCTGCGAGCAGGTCTTTGCCCTCTGGCTTCTCCTCCTTCGACGCTGCTGACAGAACGCAGTGGGAGTTATGCTGAAACTCGGGGGTTTGCAACACACAGATATTGATGATAACTATATTTAAAAATTCAATATTGATATCATGTTAATACACAAATAATCCTGCGCCATTATGCTTACAGACTCTCTCCACCTGCCAACAATCGTATGTTGTTTAATAAACAAAAGGTTAAGATGAATTTAACTGACAGCATTATTTATTTCTTTTTAAAATTTTCTCTAGACATCGCGGGAATATTGTTATCACTAATTAGTTTGGCCACTATAATCATGGAGCAAAACTCTGATATGAAGACAGTGCTAGCTGACACGTTACAAGAGTGCACAGTTGAGCAAAAATATAATAAACTCAAATAAGACATTTATTAGAAACTGTGAAATTCCAATCAATGAATGTATAAACTCACGTGCACTTTTCCGTGGTTCGCTGAGTTCAGATCTGTCCCGGGGAATGCGTGTGGGACTCCGGCTGTGGCTGTGACTTTGTTTTGGCTTGTCACCGTACTCATCCGGTAGCATCCGATGGTGAGACGGCACTGTGGACGGGAAAGTCTCTTGTTCACCAATGCTGCAGTTTAGCCTAGCTTAGCATAAAGACTGACGGTGCTAGCCTGGCTCCATCCGAGATGAAAAGACGTGCCTCTTGTCCAGCGGGGGGGCGTTCATGTTCATTCACTGACCTTCTCGCCGACCGTCTCTCTCTTTGCGTCGCTCCTCAGCCCTCCTCTCCCGCTCCTTCAGCTCGCGTTGCTCTTTCTGCTGTTCGCGCAGCTTTCTGTCGCGCTCGCGCTGGCGCTCCTGCTGTTCCAGGCGGTCCCTGTGGTCCAAAAAAAACCCAGGAGAATCCAATCGGGGTCTGTCCAGACAACCAAAAGCCCAATCTCGTCAATGTTAATTTTGAGTCTGGGTTGATAAAGCGCATCTTACTCAAACATACAGTTAGTTTGTGGCTGCAGCATTGCTTTGTCATCGTCACAGCTGTACTCAATGATTAATATAATGCAATAACATAACCCAAACTGTTGTTGAGTTCCACTTGAGGCTGCATTGTTTACATACTCGACTTAAATTGCTTAAAAAAGAAAACACACCTACAATCCTACCACCTGAACGTGAGAGAGAAAAGTCTCAATAAACTGTTTTTTTTAACAATTACTGTTGTGTCACTTCAGATACATCACATTTACAACTAGAGCACAGAAGCTATAGATTTGAAGGAAAAAGACATTTAGATCGATTTCATGTTGCTCAAAGGCTTTAACATAGTGGCAAGTTGAATACGTACTCTAACAAAACAGGCATTTAAAAACATGGATGCTGCTTGAACTCCAGTGGAAAGCAGAAACACTTCTGTGCATTAGATAATCTGATATGTGGTACTTTTCCAGGGCTGGTGCTCACCTTTCTCTGCGTGAATGAGCTCTGGCCTGCTCTCTCCGTTTCTGCCTCTCCCAGTCTCTCCGGGCTTTGTCCTCCTCCCACTGACGCTTCCTGCGTTCGTTCTCTCGCTCTTTTTCTTTGTCTTTGGGTCGTACTTGTTTCCCTGCTGTACAAGTAAAAAGCCATAAGTGGAAGCAGATCCTTAAAAAAATCCTTCATAAAACATGCTTGTGTTTATGTTATTTAGCAGCACTTCCACACCTCCTTCTGCAGAGGTACTGCGATGGCGTCTTTTGTCTTTTCTCTTCTCCTCCTTTCTGTGGTGAGACTTGTCTTTTCTTGCTATTTGCTGTGGAGGCTTGATAGCCAATGATTCGTCTTCCTCGCCCCTGTAGAAATGTGAAGGAAACATTGTGAGTCTCTAAAGAGTCAGCAGCACTGTGTTGTTGCACATCATTTTTAAACCATGACATACATACTTTGGTGTTTTTTGTTTTGTTGTCATGTTTTTCTTGTGTTGCAAATGGGCTACAACTGCATTTCTTTGTACATCCCTGCGTTGCATAATGACAATAAATGATCCTTGAATCCTTAAGTATTACATGTACACTACTGCCACCATAGAAATACACTCATGTTAGTTTCTTACAGTTGCAAATACCTGTCCTCTGTCGAGTCCTCCCGTGTGTACGGGGAATTACGAATTGTTATTTCCATCTTTTGATCCCGTAGTTCTCCTTCCTCCGGAGTATCTCGTTTGGCTTCACGATCATCCGCCTGTGGAACAGGGCCCTGTGTGGACTGTGCAAGACAAGAAGAGCAGAATATGTGGTTAAAGCGTGGGAGGCATTATTAAAATGTCCTCAGCTAATTCAGAGTGATAAATGAGGCACACTACAGGTTTCAATTGTGTTGTGGGCTAAAGACCTAAGAGGGGATAAAGGTGGGCAATGACACTGTTAAGTTTACTTTTGAAAATATTTAAAAAAAAAACGTGTATATTGTATTTCTTGTAACTGCTTTTTCCTCCAACTGCCCAATAAACACATTTATTAAAAAATGAGAAATAAGAAAGTCAATACAACTACCAGCCTATTTGGAATGTAGCAAACACTATTCAATTTCTTTGAAAATATATATATTGATACATAAAACATATGCATCATTCCCCACTGGAACCATTTCAATGTGATTGAAAAAAGCTTCTGAAACAGCATCTAGAGAATGGATTATCCAACTCTTACATAAAAGCACTCAATAATAATAAAGATAAAACACATATTTATTACCAAGAATAATATCTATATGTAGTCATTTATTACACAATCGCCATTTCCAATCATTTCTTTTTAAACTTACCATGGTAGGTTTTAATGGAAAATTCTACAACAAATAAAAATGAGGCTAGGATTAGACACTTTTA
Source organism: Melanostigma gelatinosum (assembly GCF_949748355.1). Classification (NCBI taxonomy): domain Eukaryota; kingdom Metazoa; phylum Chordata; class Actinopteri; order Perciformes; family Zoarcidae; genus Melanostigma; species Melanostigma gelatinosum. The sequence goes on along the minus strand of NC_136641.1, from coordinate 8,230,706 downwards.
ACACTTTATCAACGTGTAGGGGTCACATGGGCTTTACATTAAATGTGGGATACTTTACATTTTTCTGGCGCTTGGGATCTGTTTTCTCTTCTAATTCTCTTCTGCGTTTTTTCTCCTGTAGAATTTCGTCAAGAGTTTTTACTTTCCAGGTCTCCTTTTCGTCCCCCATCAGCGTCCACTCTCCACCGCCTGCTCCACACACACACACACACACACACACACACACACACACACACACACACACACACACACACACACACACACACACACACACACACACACACACACACACACACACACACACACACACACACACACACACACACACACACACGTTTATTAGATGTCATTTCAGTTCAGCTTGGACCAATACAGTTATAATGGAGACATGACAGAGAAGCGTCCCACTGTTACTCCCTTGGCCAATACAGGAACAATTAAAACGTCGCAGATTTAAGGTAAAATGTGAGATTTTGAGGCATCGTTGGAAATCAGCAGTTGTTAAATAACCACATAGTGCCATTAAGGACTTCAAATAAAAGTTGACATTTGTTGCAATGGTTTTAAACCAATGTCAACTCTATTCGTTGTGAGGAGCTGCAGCACTATTAGCACTTTTAAAACCAACTTGAAAAGTCTTTTAAAAACTGCACAACACTGCACACACTGACCTCAATTCTTGTGGTCTTTTATGATTTGATTTTATTGACACACATTCATTTTTGATGTGCTATTTGTGTGTAGTGTTGTATTGGGTGTCCTGTATGTTTTTTGTGGTATATCTCTATATTATGTCGTTTCCTTTTATTGTGTTGTTGTTCTGTCCTTGTTTGACCTGCCAAGGGACTGCAGATGCAAATTAGCTTAAACTATAATCTGGTACAGTGCATCGAATGGAGACATTTATGTTTAAACTGTACATGGTCCCTTTTAAATAAATGAAATAAATAAATAAATTACAGGTTATTCGCCTGTTGTTCCCCGGGCTGTCCGACCACAATGCATTGCGAGAACCAATTCCAAACACTTATATTGCAAACGTAACGCTGATCATGCTTACGACATATACATGTGATACCATTATTTAGACACAAGTTTATTTCTTTTTTATTTTCCAGGGACAATGCACACTAATCAACAGTTACACTGTAAGTGAGCCAGAGTGGCTAATTTCCATCTGCTGTCCCCGGCCAGATGTTTCAAGGCAGCCTAAAATAACAAAATCTCAAGTTTAGCACGAGGCATTCCGTTATTTATGTTAAGCTAAAGTGTACTAACGTTAGCTAAACGTTGCAGCACACCAGTTAGCTAGCAGGTAGCCAACGTAAACAGGCCAGATGTCAGGAGACGTAGCTACATAACGTTAGCCCGCTAGTTCAGAGTTATGGCTGAATAAAGTCATGATTGATTTACAAAAGGTACCATTAAGGTCGCACATTCAGCGAAATGGAAGATGAGTTAATTCCTTATAACGTTAAACCCGCTGAGTGAGTCCAGCGGATGGTGCCAACAACTAACGTTAGTGGACGTTAGCTAGGTCAAACTAGCATGGTCGACTGTTGCTAAACAACTTCTGGAGCTAATTACGTGTTTTTAAAGGGAGTAGATAGTACAGCTGGTAGAGCTGTAAACTAAATAACATGTGACTGTGTCCGTAGCTGTACGTAAAGGCCTGAGTACATACAATTATGATATTAACCAGCGAGCAGGTGAAATGGTTAAACAAACCTGATGTATGCGCAGCGGTATTATGGCACACCGGAAGTATTGAGGCCTGAGTAACGTCTGTAAAACGTCCGACGTGAAACAATGGCCAAATCCCAATGTCGCCCCCTAAACCCTCAAACCCTGAACCCTCAAGGACTTACTGACGTCACCTGGTGAGTGTGAGAGACTGTGAGGGCTTGAGATGGTGTAAATAGGAATGGGACAGCACTTTGCTGCAACATATCACGTTACCATAAAAACGACAAGAAATATGATGTGTAATTGTGGGTATTTATTTTATACTTTGTACTCCCTGATTTGAAAGTATTCCTGGCTCTTTCCTCACAAGATGAGAGGTAACTTCATCTATCTATTTACACGTTTTTGTCAAAACAGCTTCAATGACAAAATCAAATATTTGGTGAATAAATAAATACATATCTTCTGATTTCATGTTTGTTTTTTTGTTCCATTTGTAACCCTTAATGTTTCTGAACACATGTGAGCCGTCCTCTTTGTTTACCTTTTTTTTACGTCTCCATGCCTCCACTGGTTACCCCATGTTTAACGTCACATTGCAATGATTTGTGGGTAATTCCCTTAGGCTAAGTCAGCATACCACGCTGACTTACGGAAAGGGTTCATAAAGGGCTCAAAATGTCTGCTAGAGAGCCCTCAAACACTTGATGATGTGACAGTGGGACATCCCTAAACCCTCACGGACTTCGCGGGAGTGCGCCTCAAAGTCTGTGAGTCCGTAAGGGGGGACATTGGGATTTGGCCAATGACTTCGTTCAATGTAATATAATTGATATGATATAATATAATATGTTTTAATATATAAAAATCAGTTTTTCTTCAGTCTATAATAAAAACATAAAGAAACGGTATCCTTGTGATACATGTGTACTTTCCACTTGGTGTTCAAGAATAGTTTGTTTCAAAAATCTCTTCATCAAATGTATGGGTGTTATTGAGGGATAGTTCAATTACTCTTTGTTAGATAACATTGCTCCTTGTCAGCTTCATAGACTGTAAATGATTAAAGGAACTTCCGAGGCCTCTTCTGTGGCTTTGAAGACTCGAATTGTTCAAGGAAAGATTGTAAACCTTCTTTTGTCGCGTCATTAAATAGTTTTATAGAAATACAAAAACATTGCTAACTCAAAAATTCAGAAATGTGCTAATGCCTGTGAATGAATTCACAAATGGCAGCACGACATATTTTTTGTATGTATTCCAGCATATTCTGAATCCCATTACAAAGTGATATTATATTCAACCAAAACACATTTTCATACAGGGGAGGGAGTATAATGAAAATCTACAACACAAAGGTGTTTTTGCATTGCAGTCTATTACCGGCACAGGATGTGATGAAACCGGAGATAAACAAACCACACAGAGCATAAATTGCCTTTTATCACTGAGAAAGAGTCAGATAAGAAAAGCTGGAGTGCAACCAATGGATTTATGACAGGTTGACCTCAGTGAACACATTAACCATGACCAAGGTCTCATACCAAGGAGCAGGCTTCCTCATTCTCAGTCGTGGCTTTAAAAGGGAACAGCAGAGCTGTCCTGGCAGGTTGAGTGTTTCCGACTCATACAGGTGAGCCCTAATTAAGTGTATTTGAATGTAGGGATGTAATTGGGATTAGTTCTTTGGGTGACAATCATCAAATCTTTGTTTTTGAGTCCGATTATTTCACTCATGTGGTCTGATTTAGCTCCGGACTGATTAAACGCTGTGAATACTTGTCTGACATGATTCATTGACACCTAAACTAATTTAGAATGTCATATTATGTAAAACATGTTTACATTTTATTGAAAGCCAATTGTGCAATGCATGCAGATTTGTTATGTACTTTGGACAACAGTTGACAGCAATTGACAGCAGTAAGTTACCTTTGATTCTCTTCATACACATAATGATGCCATATTCAACTCAACATTTTCTGTCCATGTAGTCAAAAGACCTTAATGGACAGTTTGCGTGTCCAGGCCAAGCAGTGACGCGTTGAGTGACCGGTTGATTCCAGGCAGCAGATAAACCTCTGAGGAGAGGAAGGACTTCCCTCATGGACTCCAACAGTGCCGGCAGCGTGCAATATGATCGCTGGAACGAGGACAACATCAACATGAACGTAGAGGCAACGCAGTCTGCCGAGATGAGGTGAGACAAAGAGACGCCAACCATCAAACAGAACGTTTTCATCTTGTTGAGGATTGTCTGATGCTACTGAAGAACAAACCTATAGAGACGTAGGAAGATGTGGATGAGATAAAACCATATACTCGGACATGAATGGACTCAACTAATGTATAAGTTTGAATGGGGTTAAAAAAGATGAATCTCAAGTCACAAAATACAAAGTTAGCTTTTAAACCTGACACCGTTTGTATGCTAAATAAGAAAGTAAGCTTTGTAAAATATCATTAGTCAGAATAAAGTGACAATGTGGTGAAACCAGGTCATGAAATAATGCTAGAATGAACACAGTTGACCTGACTCTTTCTCTATCTCGCTCTCTGTCACATTCACAGTATCTACAACAGAGTGTGTAACGGCAGCTTGGGAGTCGCAGTGAAGGCAGCAGGAGCTTTGGCTGCACTGGTGTCCATTTACATCATAGGATATGTGACAGGATACTACGTCCACAAGTGCTCATGATGGAGACTGTCAGAAGAGACAAGAGCTCGGACATTTTTGAATGAACCACGAATTACAAAAAAATGTTCCGTAAATATGAATCACTAAAAAGTGGTCTCATCATCATCATCTCTGTCCTTTCTTAGCCTCTTTGTCATCAGAGCCCTGAGTTTATATTTCAATATCTGAGTGTTCAGAGCAGAGGTCTCTTTGTTGCTTTTCTTCACAGAGACTTGCATCATGTTAAACCCTGACTGCCAGCATGCATTGGCTTTAGGTTCACTAGTGTGATTATTCTTTAGTCTCATTAGAGCGCTCACTGCTGTGGGGGTCAATGTTGCAGCTGGTTGAGCATTAAAAGTCCTTTTAATTATGATGATCTGCAAGGAACAATTTTCCCGTTCAGTAGCCATTCAGCAGCCAACATACAACTTCAAAGTCTTTTGTGTCTTTAAGTATTAATGCAATGCATGATATTAATCCTTCAGCTGAAACTCTGTTTGGTTACCAGTTTATAAAACAGCATTACAAACAGAAATCCTGACTTCATGAACAGGAAATCTTGAGCTTAACACTTAATATGGAAACCATGTTTTACAACAAAAAGAACAAAACAATTGATTTTGACTTGTTGAAATGGATTTGCTCTGCAATGAGAAATCCCTCCTGCATTTAAAATAAACACCATACCACTTCATTTCACAGTCTGTGTATTATTTACATTTCCTTTGCAAACAAAAGGTTTAAATTTCAAGTCCCGTCTAAGAGTTTGTCGTTCAGGCTCGTGGCCTTCATCGGGGTCTTCCTACAACATATTACAGAGAACATTTAATATGATTTTTCAAATAAGACTTTTGAACCAACAAAGTGTGGTCCTAGTCATCAAAGGATAGGTTCAAGGGTAGATCTCTTCCTAACAGGCTCCCTCTGGATCTAAATCCAGAGTCCTCGACTTGTGCAAAAATGCATTCCAAAGTTTATCTTAAGATAAAATGAGTCACGAGTCAGAGTTAGACAAATCCTCCAATGTTGAAATCTCTTCAATGGCAAATTCTATCTTTTTGTTACATGTCCATCTTCCACCGCGGCTCAATGGTAAAACACTGTCTGTGGAACACAAACAAGATATTTCATTCAAAAAAGGCTGTACATTTGGAAGATATCGGCTTGATTTGATTCACTCAGACTGCTAAAGCTTCAATTAAACTTTAGATTTTTTTGTAGCATAAAACAAAGATTTTGAGTTACACTGGACGAGCAAGAGAAAGGGGCTTTTTTTAATGGCTCTTTGGAAGCAAGGACTGAATTCATTGTACATACGGGCACCTGGCTATTGTTTTAGGACAGACTTGAGCGATCAGAGCGTCTATGACACCTTTACAGGTCTGCAGGCTGGTTCAACTCATGACCTACAAAAACAAATCTTGAGTCTTCTGTACAGTGCAATTGGCTGATAATGTAAACATTTATATTTGGCATATGTATAACCAAATACTTATACCATAAAACAGAAAAACCTCAGACTATAAGAGAATGTGACGCATAAGAACAGCTGACATAAACATCAGTTGGGCTCCAATTCCCTGTTACAGTGTTTGATTCCTCTCTTATCAGAAGACACAAATTTGATAATGAGGAAGCAAATATAACTCCGGTAGCAATAAAACAACATTTATGTGTGTAACCAGTAGCGGTTTAGTCAGCCAATGTACAGAGTCCAGGAAATAAAAAATATGCACTTTGTTGCCAGTCACTTTTTATTATTCTTACAATTCCATGTAAACCAAATATGTGTATGATGCTGCAGAAGGTCTACCTTACTTCATTAGATCCTTGAGAAGTGAACAGATTCATTCATTCAACCTGCACTGACACTGTGTTGTTCAGCGGTGGTCCAACAAACCCACACCGCCCCCATGTGTCCAAACTGAGGGCACAAAACTGAGGCAATGCTTGATGAAACAATGTTAATTTGACCTGACTTTTTAAAAGGAGATTTACAGTCACAAAATCATAACTGCAGTGTGTCGTTAAATATGCTCACATTTACACATGAGGTTTGTCTTTTTCCAAAAATATTGCCATTTTATTGTTTTTCATAAAACTTAATAACCTGTATTAGGGAGCATAATTCAATGTCAAAATGAAATAATTGAATCTGCTCGATTTTAAATTTTTTATTTTCTATTCATGTGAATGTAATGTATGACAATAAAAATTATATTTAAAAAAGGAAATGCAACAGTATTGTAGTTTAAAATCCGTCTGTCACATCTAAAAGTTAGAATAGCAAAGGTATGGGAGGTTGGGCCATAACATGAAAGGCTACTATGAATAATCTAACGATGCAAGACTGTTTACAGAGTTATAATTATAGAAATAAGCAGACATGCAAAACTTTTTTTTCAAACTATAATTATTTTACTCTTTTATACTGTTACACAACCAATTTATTTCGATATTCACGTTTGTCTTTTCGAAATAGGGACGAGGGCCGCAGCCAATAAGGAATCAGTCGCTGGTTTAAACATAGTTCACATATCACATGTTCAGAGCCAACAATAAAAGGCATCTTTTACTTTTTCTTACAAAATAACGTCACATAATTTGTTCTTTGTTGACTTGCCACTTTTGGCCCACTCCTAAAACCAGCTGTGCAGAGGGGGGTATCAGGCGGTAAACCCGTCAGTGTGATGTCAAAGACGGTCGAGAGGCGGGTCTGAAGCGGCCCAGGACGTCCAGCTCCAGCGTGCTTGAGCAACATGAAACATGGATGAGGAGGTCGCAGAAAGTTGGGAAGAAGCTGCTGATAGTGGGGTAAATAACGAAAGGCGCAATATACCACAAACTATAGGTGACTATTGTATCGGTAGCGTCTTTATATGTGCAGGGTTACTTTTAGAAGTTATCATAACGGTGATCTATTTCAACTACTCTCACGAACCAACAATGTGGCTAAAGCTAGCATTAGCTTTAAGAAACTTGGCGAGCTAACGTCAAGTAACGCTAGCTAGCTCGCTCGCGAGACGGGCTTAACGTGGAGTTAGCCAACTAACGCTAACGAGCCAAAGTGAATGAAGCGAATGAAATAACGTCAATATGCCTGATTATTAGCCAACGGTGACAAGGTAACGAACCGGTTGTAGTAACATGATGCGAGCTAAACCCACGAAATAAGAGTTCCCTGTTGAAATGCTTAGGTTGACGTTAGCTAATGCTAAGCTAGCGATTTATTTCAAGGCTAACGTGAACAATGTATTTGTTCACTGTTAGTTTACGTGTTGGCAAATGTACAAACACTTCACAAGTCCCACGATGCTTCCACGTCACACTCTCGTCTCACATTAAATTTGGCATACATTTTAAAACGTTAATATTAAACATTGATTCACGAACCGAACCATTCTGTGAACGAAGACGAGCAGCGTTGTGAACGGTTTAGTAGGTCGACATTTTACCGTCAAAGTCGAGATAAGTAACTTTGCAAAATGTGCACGACAACGGTTAGATTCTCGTTCATTTGGCACATTTTAATGGAGCCTGGCTTATATTCTACATACTACTGTAAAGTGTCAGCTTGGTGTTAACCTGTACCAAGTTGTTGTGGGGCAATCATTTCGGCCATGTTGCCAACTAACTTGCCGGGGACGAGCTAGTTTTGACGCCACACTTGCTATTTGGTAACATTTAGCTAAAATTAGCTATAGTCGATGTAGTTTTGGCACACTGTGGCTAGCTCGTGACGCCGATAACGTGGCTCTAAGAAACGAGCGTGAACGTCAGGCGCTCGTCAGTTTGAAGTTACAGATTTTAAAAAACATCTTCATGTTGTAAGTCCGTGTAAAATGCTCCTCATCAAACCTTAAATGAACACTTTTCGCCGGTTACATCATCCGGCTAATGTGGCTATATGAGCACTTTCTGTTACACCGTGGCAGCTGTGTTACACATCATAAATAGCTTCTAACTGAATCCTGCTTTCCAGCCACTCAGACTTGCCTACTTACTTGCCGCACTTTTCTCTCTACCCAGTAGGACCATGTTTGTTTATTTTCATGAGTACATGTCTGCGCTATGTTTCAACAGGAAATGGAAAGACGGCTAGAAGAGAAGCTAAGGATCAGCCAGAAAGAAAAGTAAGGCCTTTAAAGGTAGAAGAAACGTGGCCCAAATATGTGACTTTTTTTTTTTAAATGATTGCGTCCATTAACATTCAAAACAATGCTGTTTTGTTTGAAAGTGCACACCTGGACAAAATACTTTTGTTTTACCAGTGACTTAAAGCCACTCACTATCTTACCCTACAGGTGATCTACCTGGAGCCAATGTGTTTTTTTAGGGAAGCACAATCCATTTAAATTAGTACATTAATTATTTCATCCATTGATACATTTTTCAAGTGACCTCAATGCTAGTGTGTATCCTGATAATTAAGACATAATAATTCAAATTTTCTTCAGAAATGCTGGACCATGTACTATGTATTTGGATTGATGTCACAAGTCTTTTGGCCATCGAAGCCTCCCTCGGTTCAACGGCCTCTTCCTGTCTGTCACGTCACTCATTTTTGTTGTACTGGGTCCTGTTGGGTTTGCTTCTAGGGAGTCCAGTGATAATTCCCCACGATCTCCATTGAATACCACCGTGATGATACAGGACGACTCTCTACCCGCAGCACCCCCACCTCAGATACGCATTTTGAAGCGGCCTGCAAGCAACGGGTCATTGGGATCACCCTCGAATCCCAACAGGCCCACACCACAGGTCAAGTCTCTGGCTCAGCGCGAGGCCGAGTACGCCGAGGCCAGGAAGAGAATACTAGGCAGCGCCTGCCCGGATGAGACGCCTCAGGACAAACCCAACACTGACAGGTAATAATCCACAAAATATTTTTGTAGTTTTACTCGCAGCCTGATAACACCTTGCCAAAGGGCATTTGCATTTGGTGTATTTGACTGAAATTGAATTTGACTGAGTTGCTGAAAACTTTGTTTTACTTTTTGTGATCCAAGTATCCAATAGAGAGAGAAAGAGGCAGCACATGAGTAGGCATTATTTGAGTCTTTCCATTCACCTTGATTCCAGTAATTAATATGCTTTGGTTAATGATTAATGAAATGTGTTTATCACCAATGCACAGTGTCATATATTACTCTTATTTCAGAATCAAAGTTATTTTCAATTTGACCTGTGATTCAGAATGTGTTCACTCCCAATCTGTACTACTTTTAGACTACAATCTTGAATTAGATGGAAACTACATCAGTTTCTATATAAAAAAAACACATGTGAACACTATAAATAAGCTTCAGACTTGGTTTTGATTGACAGGAGGTGGATCCTAACGATAATCAGAGAAAGCTGTTTAATGCAGCGTTGCAGAAATTGATTGCATGTTTCTCGTTAATCGTATATCATTTAATGAACTGAATAAGAGGATGTTATTTTTGTTTGTCCTCGGTTGGATTTGAATTGTGCCAACATTTATATGAAAAAAAAGAACAATCAGAGGAAAATGAAAAACACTGTCTTGAAGCTAACTCCCTAAAACCAAGAGGGAATACTATAATTAGAATCATGTTAGAATACAGGGATCTTGTAATTAGAATACTTCAGGAGAAAGACATCCATTGGAAAGAAAAATGGTGGAAACTTGCCAACAGCTGGCACGTTTAAAAGGCTGCTGTTGCTAATGAATTCCTGTTTCATCTTATTTTCTGCCAGGGCAGGGCGCAATAACTCGACATTGCCTTCAGATGACACCCGATCAAACAATCACACTGTCCGGCAGCCAGCCGGCCCCGACGGCACCCAAGGGTTCCGACAGCACAGATAAGGGGGCCCTGGGGCCGCCCAGCCATTGTGGGGAGAGAGAGAGAGAGAGAGATCAACGGCCAACAGAAAGCAACGACAGCACTGTATTCTTAAAAAAGTCCTTCCTTCAGTTGCATTATATCGAATGGGCCGCGAGTACAGCCGCACTTGCTGCCCGACTCTTCCCACTGTGCGATCGTGTGGAACCGACAGGAAGCGAGGAACTCGAGGAGGAAGTCAAATGGAAATGTGCTCTCTTCTCTCCTCACTCCAGCCCGGTTGACACTGTGATAATGGACATCTTCTGGACTCACTGTGATTATCCCTTTAAGAGACGCCCCTCGCCTCCAGCGCTCTCCTCCCTCAGTGCCCAGCGGCTCCGCCTCAGGACGGCCGCAAGGCAGAAGCAAAGACTCGGACAAAGGATGGCAGAGAGAGGAGTGACGGGCCATAGCAAGATGAGCTGCCTCTGCCCATTAATAATGCCAGACATCCCCGTCACACCTTTTACATACATGTTTTTAATTTTCAGATGTTTGCTCACAAAATGATTTTGTTTTTCTTGCTTGTCTTTAATTATCTATACTAGGGATGCTCTGATATCTACAGATACACCACCAAGAACCTGTTCTTTTAAGCAGTCTTCATTTTTTTGAGATTTAAAAAAATAAACGGCATCTGCATGTTCATGAAATAGGGATCATTCATATTTTGGTTCATATAAATGACTGTTTTGGTTTGACATCCTGGGCTGCAGCTTGAGTCAGATGTGCAGTAAAACACACCAACAAAGCTGAGTACTTAGCCGGTACCGGCCCTTTAACTGAGCCTGGAGCATTATCAGTGCACCCCTAATATGTAAATTACCATTTTGTTTTTAAAAACTGAGGCGAAGGATCATGTGTGTCAAGTTGTATATCTGATAAGTTCTGTTTACGGTTAGTCTTTCTTTTTCTTTTTTAAAATAAGCTTTTCAGCTGTCTTCCTTGGACTGTCGCATCATTGTTTCTATCTAAAAGCAAAAAAAATGACATGAAAAGGAGATTGTGGATTTCAGTCTGTTTTTAAGTAGCTTTTATGCCGTTTTCTATGAGATGGTAGCAATGTCAGAGCAGTATTTTAATCGAAATGAACCAAAATCCCATTTTTAAAATCAACCTGTATATATCTGTTAATTCAGATGTCATTATTTGAAGGTGGTGTCGGCAGCAGCTCGATGGAGGGTCAGTTGGGTGAATGAATTCACTGCTGTGCTTCACAAGCCCCTCCGTCATGTCTCCACCTCGTTTCTTCAAGTCTCTCGCTGGCGTACAGTACAGCAGGAGAACTCAGGTACAAGTGAACGAGACGGAATGAAATGAACTAAGATTGTATTTTTCCAGCCGGTTTCGATTGCTCGAACAGCAAATGGCTGTATTTTGGCACTGTTAGAAACAGTGAGATGTAACAAACAATGTCCACGTCCCAAGATTAATGAATGCTGGTTGTTTTTGTTTGGCTGACTGTTGGAAAATGGTAACATCGCTGCGTGTGATTGTTGGATAACTGATGGTCCTGTGCTGGAATGGAACGTGGAGACACAGCTGTATGTGAACCAGAGAGGTAGCGACTGCCTGTATGATGTGGACCATTGTGCCCAATAGATGAGATCTCAAAGCCATATTCGGTGGTGCACAGCAATAGAACACTTCTTACAAATGGTTGAATTCAGCTCGTGCGTCCTGTATCACGTCTTTACTTCCTGGTTGTTCCTGTAGTTAAATGAAGCTGAATATATCCAGAGGGAGAATTCACAATACTGTCTGAGATTTCACTTGAGGAAATAAAGCAGCAGAGCAGGAGACGGACGCATTCAGCTGAGCTCAGAGTGAGAACTCCAACTGCCTGTAAATAGTGATTTAATAAAATGATTTGCAAAAAACTCATTTGTGATGCATGTTCAGTACTCGTGATCTGCATCTGAACTCAAGAGGAACTTGATTGCAGGAAGAGCTGCAAATTCTTGAGCACTGCAAATTAAATTAAATTCTATTCAAATCAATGTTTTGCGCAGGTGAACTCAAACCCAACCTGTCATGTATGTATAGTCAGATGAGAGAAAATGTTTTGGTAATTTGGCTGAAACATGCAAACCCACCAGTGCTATATGGTCCTTCAACACCCCCAGGACTCCACTATTACATCACACCGAAAATACAAACTGCTTTAAAAACACACGGAAGTTTACAAAAAACATTTTTTATTAATGAAGGTAAACATAACATGATTCAGGGGATGTAGCTCAAACATCCACAGCACTATATTTTTTGGCTTAAATGACGCTAGCTACACTGGATGGCTGTCTGTTCTGTGGGGGACAGGGTTTGATTAAGGGGCGGCCATGACGGGGATTCACACAGAAGCGTGTTCAGACGTTTGTACTGTTTCTTGGACTGACGTTTCCCACGCAGCGCCCGAAGACAGTTCAGGATACCATTGTCTACTAGCACCTGGGGGGGGGGGACAAAAAAAATGTTCAGGTTTTTAGGAATATACCACACAGCAAAGAGATGACAAATCTTTTTTTTTTTTTGTGCAGATATTTTGACTCGTCACAACAGAACATTAACGGTGGCTCTGTTCTATTCAACGTCCCAGTGAGCCAAACCTCTGTTACACATAATATGCATTATGTCAGCAGGAATATATTTTGCTCTTTGAAGGAGCTCTTAAAGAATGTGAGGATTCTGCTGGGAGAAATAATCCCCACTAACACATAAAAAGGTACAGATGTCTGTTACTTGTATCCACACACTGTCACGCGTCTCATCCAGTTGGTGTTGGAGCTCATGACTGAGCCAGCTGTTTTTCATGTAAACATAAATCAACACTTGTCCTATGAGGGAGTTCAAAGTATCATGTCGTCACTCACCTCCACAACAAAACAAATGAGGAAGTTGAGAGCAGCCACGGCGACGAGCACCATTTTAAAATCCATATCTAAGAAGTTGTGCAGTTTAAATAGAGGACAGGCGGGCCCGGGATACAACACCAGCCAAGTCATCACAGCAAAGAGGACAAGCAGCAGAGAGACGAACATCCCTGGAAAGATGAGAAGAAGAAAAAAGCAATTCAAGGTCCTTAATCTTCAATAGGTTTCACTTGTAATATATTTAATAAAGCTGAACGACAGACAGCATCCCCTGCTTTGACCCCAAGTCGCCATCCTCGGACATTTCTGCTGACTCACAGTTGAAGAACAGAGGTTTCTTGTGAGGGTAGCCCTTGGTGACCACCACAGCCATGATGATGTACTGGAAAGCTGACAAGGAAAACACGCTGGTGTTCTCCATGTTGGGCAGATTGGCCACGCCAAACAATGTTGAATTGAGCGGAACGTACCTAAAAGACAAAAAAACCCGGGGAATGGAGTTTTACAGCAAGTGTAGCTGGGATGCTGTTTCTTTCTTCTACATCTGAGCTATTGTAGAAACAAATACAAAATGCTTGTTCAGGATATCCTGAATCAAAATAAAAGCGCTCTGTTGCTGCGCGTGGCCTTTTCACTGACCAGTCCTGTGAGGTGGTGATGAAGAGCGCGGCCAGCTGGCCCAGGACAATCATGCAGGTGTGGACGAGGAGGCTGCCCAGGACAGGCAGGGCCAGCAGACTGGCTGAGGGTCTGCAGGGGTGCAGCTGCTCACCGGGGCCTCCTCTCCCCATCACGATGGCCAGCGGAGTCACCACGAATAAGTCACAGAACAGGAACTGCCAGTCAGCCAGGGTCGTCCTCACCTAGAGACACAGACACACACCGTGTGATCAGGATGCTGGTCATTGACAGCCGATGAGGTGCAAACAGATGGCTTTGGATTCAAACGCATCAAGTCAAATCGATAGTAATTAAATCCTGTATTGACATAGCTTCTTATGAGTAAAGCTTTGCCTGTATACACTCTGCAGTCATCTCTCATATGAGTTTCTGCACTAATGTAACACATCTGGCTTATGTCCAGTGTCATGCGTACTGCCCCGTTCTGGAATATGTGTCACGTTAGCTGGCCAGAGCCGATGTCTGTCTAGACAGACATCGTGTATTAGCGTGTGGTCATATGACTGGCTTCCAAGCAAGTTGCTTTGTTTGCAAATACTGAAAATATCTGTAGTTAAGCGAACATGACAGTCTTTTTTTTTATCTTCAATAAAATGATTTATTTAAATGAAAATGGCTCCACTGCTACTCACGGTGTAGAGGACGAGGACGGAGCAGAACTGGATGAGGCTGTAGAGGGCCATGTATCTAAAGAGACTGAAGGAGGTGACCAGAGAACACCGGCCCTCTCTGCACAGACAAGGAGAAAAACAAGTGTTGTTATTGTTATTTATTCCGCTCACTGTACTACAAACATGTCCGGTTCAGTTGCTTTTCAAATACTTCGTCCACATTTACTTAATGCCTCCTGCTTCCTCACCTGATGAGCAGCGGCACACAGCTGATGTTGTCAGTCTGGGAGGTGAAAGGTGACGCGACTGAGGCCTCGGCTTCGGACAGGGAAACCCCGACATCAGCAGCCCTCAGGGCCCCGCAGTCATTGGCTCCGTCCCCACACATGCCCACCCGGTAGCTGTAGGAATAGAAGTAGTATTAGCTTCTTCTTGGGTGTTGAAGCCAACATGGATGTGCTCCAAAATGCAGTTCCTCTAATGGCCACCAGACGGCAAAAAACCTCAAAAAATGATACACTTTTTGTATTTAAATTGTAGTGGTGGATTAGTCAGTGTTCCGACCCCATGATTGGACAAGAAATACAACTCAGAATTTCATATTTGACAGTTATTCTATCAATCCATTTATCAATGAATATTTGAAGTAAGTGTTGGGACTGCAGGTTAATAAGGGTTTCATTTCCCACACCGTTTTCTTTTCTTTCTGGTCTTCCCGTGTGTTTCCCATCCTTCCCCTTTTTTGTGTCTGAACTCACTTCAGTTTCTGCAGCTCCTTCATCAGCTGGGTTTTCTGGTCGGGAGCCATGCGCGCAAATACGGTGGCTCGCAACAAAACCTGCAAAGACAGCAATGTCAAGGAAAGTTGACAAACAATTGATCACATCCTGAATTCAAATACAGTCCATTAGTCTAATGCCTCAGTATAATCTAATTCGATCATTGTCCCCCGTCACTACTCCCCTAATTGTTGTGCGCTAGCCTCAATTTGTTGTCGGAATAGCACGGCCCATTGTCACAATATCCCTGCTGGGACGACATAGAATACATTACCTTTGGCAAATACTCCGGGAAGTGATTACAGAGGGCAGCAAAGGACTTGCCATTAATAGCCAAGTGGAGGTCAAAACCACTCTGGTACAGGCTCTGAGAGGAGAGAAGTAAAGCATTACCAACAGCAGCCAAACTTCACCCTCACAGTTTACACATGTAGGCCACGAATGCCTATTATGTGTGCTATAGAGAGAGCTACTTAATCATTAAATATCTTTGAAATCAGTTCAAATGATCTTCTTGCCACACCGCTCAAACTGTACAAGAGATAATAGGACCCAAAGACTTGGGACAAATATTTAGGTTTGACTTCAAATCAAACCAAATCACTGTTCTCTTTCAAGTTCCAGAGCATGACAGCTTGGGAAAATACTTGTGACATATGACGACGGTCATCTCCTTTTATGTTTTGTCTAACAGAGCAGAACAAGTATCGCTACAATCCAAAATGCCACAATTGACTGATTTATTGACACGGGTGAAAGTTGCTACAAGACACAGGATTCCACTCTTCCCAGATATTGACAATAGAGTACCCCCGAGACTTAAGAAGACTAAGCAGGACCAACCCGAGTGACAATAGAGGTTTGGGCATCAGGGACCCCTCCTTCTTCCAGGCTGAAGTTTAGGGTGGGCATGGACTGGGCAGAGTGGGGGGTCGCATTGACGAATATCACCTTCTCATCGACTCCCAACATGCCACAGTTTTTTGCTACATTGACTGCTGTTAAAATGTTGTCCCCTATGTGAAGAAGGACAAAAACAAGATTGGACATGAGGTTGATGGCATTAAAGTAGACGCCTGAAAATGAATGCTTTATGATAAAAAAAAAGAAAGAGGAAGTGAAAAATATCTCTCACCAGTGACCATGACGCTGCGGAGATTTGCCAGTCTCAGGACGTCAATAACTTTGGCACTTTCTGGCTTCACCATATTCTTCATCATCAGCAAGCCCAGGAACTGCATGTCTTTCTCTACTTCCTCTCTGTGGACATACAAACAGCTGCATTTCAGCATGACCGGAAAATGGGTCTATTAAAAAAAATTTAAAAAAAAGGAGCGTTGGAGCCCCAAAGCAGCCAGAAGCACAGACAGGCTTCCCACCGTTCAATGGTCCTCAGGTCAGTGTTCCCATCTACTGGTTTATAGGCGAGCGCAAGGACTCTGAGGCCGTCACTGGAGAAGCTGCTCAGTTCACTGGAGAACTGCGCCGGCACTGTAAACATGAAGCAGCCCGTTTAGTATGAATGTGATGTAAAAGAGCCGGCAGTAGACATTCATATATATATTTAAAATAAAAGGAGTCTCCTCGTTATATTACTAATGTGAAGTTACTGACCGGTTTCTGGTCGGCAGAGGCTTGCCACCATCTCTGGGGATCCTTTGATGAAAGCGAGTGGCGAGTGTCCCCCGCGGGCCACCGTCACCACGCTCATCCTCTGCAGGGCCGAGGAGAAGGGAAACCTCCGAACAATGGCCATCGCCTCGCTTGTGGTCTGACGGCAAAATGAAAGAGAAGGATGTCAGTTTTTCATAACTGGAAACTCCAGACAGATATTGGCACAGTAGGGAGGGACACCGCAATAAGAAAAAGAGGTATCACTACCTAATTGCTGACGTAGCAACTTTTCTCCATCCATTTCTAATTTAGTTTCAGAAAATGAAGTTTGTAATTTCATACATTTACCACAATGTCAAAACCTAACGCTAAAGGTTAAGAAAAGGAAAGATCAATACCTGTGCAGCAGTTTTAACTGGAGTTAAGGGGATTTGACATTTACAACAAAGAAGCCCTGGTGATCGGTCAATATGAGGGTGAAGGTAGGGACACTCACAGTCCCTCCAGACACAGTCCCTCCAGACAGAACAGCCAAAACTCTGTGGCCTCCAAACTCTGCATCCAGCTCCTTTCCATCTCCCTCTGGCTCCCGGAGGGTCTGGAAAATAAATTGTGATTTAGATTAACATGTTTTAGCAGAAGTAAGATGAAATGTTATGAGTGGGAGAAGAGATCGCTGTGGTCGCGCAATAACAAATGTCTCAGAAGTACGAACAAGATGCTTTTTAAAGTAACAATACCTGCAATATTTGTTCATATTGATCGGTAATAATGGCAAAAATTAAAAGGTCATGCTTTACAATTTTTTGTGTACCCAATACCAACAGAATATTTCAAATAAACTGTCCATATTGGCATTTACTTCCAGATTATTTTGAAGTCTAACTGAGTCCTGCATGGGGCTTGGTATATCCAACCTCAACACAGTTATATAATGTGTTCATTACTGGTGGTCAGTCCCCGATTAAAATATTTTTTCCCCAATTCTAGACTATCATAGTTCTTGAAGGGCTTCTTATGTTTAGACATTTAACATCGGAGAACTTTGGCTTCTTTCGTGAAAGAACAAAAGGGTTTTGTAAGTATGCCAGTACTGTTTTAGTATCAGTACCAATTTTGGTGATCTATCAATATTAAAACATGTGCAATAAACACCCAGTTCTAGTCAAGAACCTCTTGAGTTAAATAAAACACACTTTTAGAGTGTCATACCCAACCAGTGGACTCGACCATCTTGAGCTCCAGGGGGTCTCCGAGGGGCTTTCCTTGCAACAGCGTCACCGTGTGACAGCAGGCCAGGCCTGAGAGCATGGGCCCCGGGGGCAGGAGCCTGGGATCTGGAACCAGCGCTGAGAAACCGGCAGTTCCCCCCTCCATCACCCCCCACACATCCAGACCCTCCTCCGTAAGAGTCCCTGTCTGGAGACACACCAGCGCTTCGATGAAAGGCAACTTCACCAGGTCAAACGGCCGCGATGAGCTCTCCCACCTACAGACGGCAGCTCGTGGATTTCCCCCTCACCTTGTCAAAGCAGAAGAGGGAGACCTTGCCGCAGATGTTGATGCGTGGCGGACTGATGCAGAAGATTCCCTGCCTCTTCAGCCTGCCCTGGGCGTAGATGGTGCCCGTGGTGATGGCAGCGGGCAGGGCAGGAGGCACTGCGATGGTCACCACATCCAGGCTCCTGATCACCAATTCCAACCAAGTCACCTGGACACACATCCAGACACACGTCAGTGCGGTCACTTGCTTTATTGTATGAAGACAAAAAAAGATCTGGTCCTTGCGCTTACATCAGTCCTGAAGAGGACCACAAAACTGTAAATGGAGCCAAAAAAAGCTGAAAAAGGAAGGACACACAACATTGGGAAGAGTTTATTAATGTTCAATTGTTGAATTATAGTAATCAGAGTAAGATTAGCTTCTTTATAAGAAGATAAGAAGATAAGGTCACTGTTAAACGCGCTTACCGACTAAACCCAGGAGGAACAGGAACTTGATAGAGTCTTGGTAGAAGCGGAAGTCGGTTGGCTGAGGATGCATGATGGAGCTTACCAGGCTACCTTTGGCTGTGAAAAACCCTGAGGATGAGATAAAAGCAGACCAACTGACTTGACTTGGCGAGCAAACGTAAGCTCTTAAAGGAATGCTTCACAGTGCAAGCCTCACTAGTTTAATTATTGCAGACTCGCAGGCGTGAGACAGCTTATGCAAAGTGTTTAGAAAGGTACGGTTTCAGCGAAGATGCATCCTTGAGGACTAACAAACGTATCGACTGCATTTCCCCCCCCCCCCCCCTCATAAAACATTTCATTCATTCATTTACTTTATCCGGGTTTGGGTTGCAGGGAAAAGAGCCTTAAGAGGGAATTTCAGACGCCCCTCTCCCCAGAAACACTTTCCAGCTCCTCCTGGGGAACCCCGAGGTGTTCCCAGACCAAACCAGATATGCAAGTTACCAGTTAGATGTGGCCGGAAAACCTCTACAAAGGGAGGCGTCCAGGAGGCATCCTGATCAGCTGACCCCTTTCGGTGCGAAAGAGCAGCGACTCAGAGCTCCCCTTGGATGTCTGAGCTCCTCACCCCATCTCTAAGGCTGAACCCAAACACCCTACGAAGGAAGCTTGGTTTCGGCCGATTGTATCCGCGATCTCATCCTTTCTGTCGCTCCCCAAAGCTCATGACCATGGGCGAGGGTGGGAACGTATAGATGGACTGGTAAATCGAGCGCTTTGCCTTCCGGCTCAGCTCCCTCTTTCTTCACCACAACGGTCTGGTACAACGCCCGCAGCACTGCTGACGCCGCACCGAACCGCCGGTCCATCAGACGCTCCATTTCACCCTCACTCGTGAACAAACGGACACTCTCCTCCACCCGGCTGCTGAAATCCTGTCCATGAAGCAGGTGACAAGGGATGTGTGCGCCCTCATGTGCGAGACCTGCTATATTATATAGCAGGTCAGTATATAGCTTAATCAGCAGTTATATATAATATATAACTGCTGAATAACTGCTTCAAAGCAACACCAGAGGTCAAGAACTCCACGGATTGAAATGTTACAGAATCACATCAGTGTTTCTACTCACCGGTGCTCGTGACCACAGCAACAGCATCGCTGCCCCCCCCTTTGGCCTGAATGAGCTGGGTGCCACAGAAGAGGGTGTGTCTGCGCTCCGTCTCTGAGCTGTACCTCCCCTCACCAGTCGGCAGTGGCGTTTTCAGCATTGGGACACTTTCACCTGGACACAGGAGAGACGAGGACAGGTGAATACAGCGCCTCCTCACGGGGCCGATGGACAGCAAGCCACCACTAAATGCTGAATCATGCAACTAGACAATGCGTAGCTGAGTGTTTCGTCTTTCTTGGGGGGGGGGGGGGGGGGGGAATTAAATAGAACTGCAATTTTCATTTCAGATTTGAGTGGTTTGCCAAATCAAAACGGTTCAGATTTAGGATGTAAAGAGGATGTAAGTCAGAAGGCTCATGCACCATCTTTAACAAGGGGCAATAAAGCAAAATCTTGAACCCTCACATGTGTGCAGTGATCTTGAATATCACTTTTGACAGCTAACTTCTGACTCGAATCAGCCTCAAGGCTGATATAAATGGCCTTTTCTAAGATCAGGAAAACACAACTATTCTTAGTTTTGGGTGATCATACACGGATTAAAAACATATTTAGGAATACTATATTCAATATCTGTCAATAGATCCCCCTAAATGTTAACCACTGTTCCTTTAGAGGGCTTTTTAAAAATCAAATCCGATATAATAAGTGTGAAACAGTTACTGCCTGGTGTTGGCGTTGAGGTTTTGTTGATCACCTGTGAGCATGCTCTCGTTGACCAGACACTCCCCGGCCAGCAGGGCAGCATCACAGGGCAGCAGCAGACCTTCCTGAGGGATGATGAGACAGTCGCCGGGGACCAGCTCCTCCGAGCTCACACACTCCACTGAGAAACCACACACACACACACACACACACACACACACACACACACGCGCACACAACTAGTGAATGTCCCCACGGGGAGATGGCTTCACTCACACTAGCATACAGCAATTTCTCACAATAAACTAGACCTGCAAGCTACCGAAACAGAATCAAATTTTCTTAGCATGTCGTCATCTCATTTGCTTACTAACAGCTGTTTGCCCCTTATGACCACCATTTGCCATCCATGCCATATGTTCAGTATGGACATTCTCATATATTCCATTGTGTTCTAGGACTGGGACACTTTTCATCGTTGAATATTTATGACAACAGTTGATCAATACATTTGTAAATTAACAGTTTTAAACATTTTGTGACCCACTTCAAATGATGGTGATTTATCACGACATGAAACCACAGCTACACATTAATGCAGGACTCATGTTAACGCCAAGAGAACAATCCATCGCTTAACACACATCATTTTGTGAAACGACAAGAAATCCCCATTAGAAGAGGAGTACGTTTGCAGAAGCTCACCTCCCGAGTTTCTCCGTACTGTGACATTTGTGACAAACTGGGCCATGTTGCGGAGAGTGATGCTTTGCTGTGGAGTAAGGTTTGTATAATATTAGTTCATCCATATCCAGAGCTAAACCCACAACAGAGTACCGTCAGATTAAGTACCCCGCCACAAACTCACCTTGCGGATCTCATAAAGTGAGACAACGATGGAGAAAACGGAGATAATAAATATGCATATGGCGTATGAATAGTATCGATCGACCATCCACAGGATGATGCTGAACACTTGGAACACGTAGAATGGGTTGAGGACCTAAAGGAGCAGATAAAGAGAGAGACGGAGGGAAAGAGCGAGTTCAATCTGATACTTCGCCTGGTCGTTGAATAAAATATGTCACTTCAAACTTTCCGAACCTCTCATAAAAAATAAAACAAGACAATCTGAGGCAGGCAGTACAAAGGACAGACTTTCCATCTCACCTCCTCAAACAGCAGTCGTATGTAAGGCTTCACAGGCACATCGATGAGGTTGGGCCCATACATGCGTCTCCTGAAATAATTCAGGTCATGAATAACTCTAAAGAATAATAAATAACTAAAGAATCAGATTCATTCTCCACTCGTGCATCCTTTCCTACCTCGAGCTCTGCTCCAGGTGACTCAGGCCCTTTTGGAAGTCATACAGGTCCTTGCGGGTCCAGTTCTCATTGAGGACGCTACAGACAAAACGATGGAAGAATTCAACATTGTGGTTAAATATTTGACTTTCTAGCTATATATTGAAAATATAACTGAGGAAAAGCTGCTCAGGACTGTGTGCACTGCTGTGTTTTTCCCCGTTTCAGTACCTGACACGACAGAAAGCTCCTTTCCGGGCCATCCAGATGTAGCGCAGTCCTTCAAACAGGTAGTAGCGCAGCAGCGTTTTCTGGAACACAATAACGGTGACTTTCAGCCTGCGAGAGAAGATCCCCTCCTGCACACTGTTCTGCCAAACGTTCACTTCCTCCTCACCTCCTCCTTGTGCAGCTGAACCGTATCGCTCCATTCATTGTCCTCCAGCTGTCCCAATAGCTCCTCACTGAAAGGGACAAACCCAGTGAGCAGAGCCTACACACAGCTTTCCCAGACACGCGCATACTAGTGTTAAAAAAAGCCTAAAAAGGTGACGCTGACAGAGGACTTGAAGCTGACCTGCCGTCCTCCATCTCCTCTGTGAGGACCTCCACCACATGACGCTGGTCAAAGCTGTCCTGAAGGTAAAAATGACAGATACATTAGTGACTGTTGGAAACTAGGCACGACCAAGATCCTTATTCTTGCTGGCTGACGAGAATGTCGTGGGACAGAACCAACAAATATAAAGCAAAGTAATCAAGGTACAAATCTACTTATTATAACATTAATGCAACGCTCCACCCAGTAAGAACATGTGAATCCAACACAGGGCTTGGGTGATGAATACTGGTCACAAACTGGTGAAGCAAAATGAGGTATTTACTGCAACTCGGCCTATATTTTTTAAATGAAGCTGGTAATTGCTAAGATCTCTGTGCCGAATTTATTCTGGAAAAGACTCTGTAACAGCTTTTCAAACTAACATTTCAGCGCAGGTTCTGTTAAAGAACAGGGAAAAAAACATGGGACAAAGTGACAGTTAATTTCCTCACTCTTATCAGCAGAATATCTGCCAATGCCAGAGGGCAGGAGCAGCAGCGGGCGAGGACAGCGAGGCGCGGGCGCCAGTGAAACACGACCAGGAGGAGGCCCAAGGACAGCACGGCGGCCAGGCGACACAGCCACACCCGCCAGCGCACCCACTTATAGCCCTGGACATCCTTTCAGATTCAAAACAAAAGTTAATTTGCATAAAACTGGTTAGCTTATAAGCAACCACATCAGACAATTAAAAGCCGCATTCTAAAGTCAGATTGTGACAGAGATACCGAAAACCAAACGTGAGTAACTATTCAAAGCCACTCATTCCTCTGCATCTGTAAGGGCAGCAGGGTTATAGAGACCGGTGCACATCTGTAAGTTCTACATCTACAGGGGTCATCAGGACACTTACCGCTCCCACCTGTCCACTCGCTCATCAGAGACTGAAAATGTACTTGTATTGCTGTATTTTCCCAGACATCATTTGCCACACTTGGGTTAAGCAGGAAAAACTGTGGACGCTCTTACCATGTCTGAGTCAGGGCTGAGCACGCGGTCGCGTGGACAGGCTGAGGGGAGTCCGCTCCGCGACTGGACCGCACTACCTACAGAACAGGTGCAGTGTTTCACGTGAACTGAGCAGGACAACACACACACACCCTCATAGACAACACAACACAAAGCACACACTGCAAAGCTCTAGTCGAGGTCAATGAGCCACACTGTGAGAACTTGTTTTTTAGTCGGCCTGTTTTAAATCCCATTCTTCGTATGAAGTCAGTGGCATGGAAGGTTTTCAATGTGTACAATATGGTTCTAAACTGGGCTAAGGTGTGCTCAATGGCCGACTTACCTGACATCCATTACACTTAACAGCAGGACATTTACAGCCTGGGTCAATGTGGTGAAAACTATGTCTTTTACATGTTTAATTCAATGAATTCCTCTGCAAAAAGCCTCGGAGTAATTATATTGGGGGGGGGGGGGGGGGGGGGGGGGTAGGAAAATATGTCAGATAGCGGGAGGCTTTCATAAAGTGTAATAAACACCCCGGAGTTTGGCGGAAACACTGCGCTCCTCTAGAAACAATAACTTTGAATGGCTACAGAGGAGAGTAAACTAGCCCATAAAGTATCACACGGTTTGCTACAATCTCATAGTCAAGTCGCTACATATTAACAGCTCAACAATAACAGAGGAGCTTAAGAAAAACACCATGAAGTTGTTTGTTTAGCCCAGGAATGTTTAACGCGAACCCGGATTCTCACTTCCGCTTTCTCAGATATGGAAGGATCGAAACAAATCCTACTTCATTGCCATTTAACACATGAGATAGGGGGGAGGGGGGGGGGGGCAATTAGCTTACCGTCAACCCGAGAACGTCAGCATGTTAAAATTGTTTATATTTCCCAGCAGA
This sequence comes from Melanostigma gelatinosum, assembly GCF_949748355.1. Lineage (NCBI taxonomy): Eukaryota > Metazoa > Chordata > Actinopteri > Perciformes > Zoarcidae > Melanostigma > Melanostigma gelatinosum. The sequence continues at coordinate 8,206,391 of NC_136641.1, read as the reverse complement.
TGGAGAGTGTGGAGTGAGCAGATTGCAGCGCACTCGCTGTTGTTTCCCACCTTGCTTCACCTGCATACGTGTCTCGAGCGAGCGGCACCTGACGAAGGGGCGAACCGAAACCCGACTACGAACGAACCGACTTCTGGCTCATTCTCAGCGAATAAAAACACGATGAGCCTTTGTTTTCAGGTGATTAAACACGAATGAAAAGATACGTATGAATATTATATTCCATTTCTGCCAATAGACTCCCCCTAAATCCTACACACTGCTCCTTTAAGTGAGGTCTGATGTTGACATACATAAAATAATGATCCAGTCACCGTCACGTGAGGCATACAGTTTATTAAGTAAAAACTGTTGTCAGATCTTTAGTAGAGTGGTATTGTGAAGAAGTTGGATCAGTGCATCCCTAACCTTAATGTTAAAGGAATGTTCAGTTGGATGCCATATGCAGAAAGACACCAGAACAGATGTTCATCTTATTTGTGTCCCATTGTTGCTCTTGTGTTGGCTTTTATGGACAGTGACACACGCATCACAATATACACACTGCACAAGAAACCAAAGAAGTGAGTCATTTGTTTGATCATAATACACAACACATGATCGTGGTACAGGCTAGTCATGTGAAAGCTAATCAAGGCGTATGTAACGGAATGTGAGATATTTTGCCAAATCACATGCTTGCTTTGCTGTAACTAGGCCAATCTCTACCAAGAAGGTCATCCGTCATGGTTTGCTGTGTGTCAGACTGTTTGGAAAGATCTATTTAAAGAAATCCCTGACACAAAAGGCTACACCGTAGCAGCCTGTCTTTTTATAATCTTTAAAGTGGTATTTCATTCCAGCTGGTTTTCTCACCTACAGACTGTCTCAGCACTCACAGGAATTCCAGGCTTCTAAAGTCATGATTATGCCCCTTTTAAATGACTGTTATCTCAGGTAGCAATCAGTAACTCCCTGTTCAAAGGGACACCTGCATTAGGTGGAGGGAGGCCACAATGGATAATATATCCCTACAAATACGACTTTATGAATCCTGCTGTGGTCAATGAGCTGTGGACTACCCGAAGAAAGTCCAGTCTTTCAGTTTCATCTTCAACCGGACCATTACGCAAAAAAAGGGAACGACTATCCACAAAGGACTAGACAAGCAACAAGACAGTTATCTGCGCTGATTATGCAAAAATCCAACCCTTAACCTCAAATAGCACCAGCTTCATCAACAGGCTATGCCAACAGCCTGTACACTCAATTGATGGTGGGCCAACCTGACACTTATAGTACCTGGCTCTGTTAAAGTTAGCCATCTCTGGCCAGCAATTGTTTATTACTGAACGGCCAACATATATACGCCAATCCTGAAGCCAAAAATGTATCGGTCCAGCTCTAATTGAGACACTTAGTAGAAGTTATAGTGGTGTTTGTATTAGTACCTGTGTTTGGAATGTTAGTAAGGAAGTAGGGAGGTTTGCGGTGCTTCTGAAAAGGCATGTTAGTATTGGAACTTAAATGCACAAGATCCGAGATTGGGAGCGTTTTGATTGCCTCTAAACGGCTCTCAACATGTCAACTAACTACGCCAACAGTGCAAACTATTGTGAAAGTGCTGACAGATGACACACACAGAGGGACTTCATGCTCTGCTCAGGTAGACATTACTCCACTATATCTGTTCATAGACAACAGTTGTTTGGTGCCATAGAAATGTTCAGAATGTTAAATAAAGCTGCTTTAAATGTCTCAAATGTAATGCTGCCCCCCTCCATTATAATGGGGAGAAAGCAGACAAACAAAACATCTGCTTGGCTCTATTCTCATAGAGGTAAGAAGGGTGATAACATGTTTTTCTTTTTGTAATTTAGGGGAAATTGCCCTTTAAACTCCACCAGAGAACGTGTGTATTTGAAGCACACTCTTTAATTAATTACACAACGATAGGAAAGTCCAATACTTATTTATTGATTTGATCAAAACAACTTATTTTCTTCATTGATTGCCTAATGGTGGTGATTACATTAAAGTCTTGGCTAAAGTACAACACTAGTTAGCTCCTAGCCACAGTATTGATTAGTATACTTAGCTGCTGGTGATTGTGGAGTTTGTTTTTCTGAATAACGCGAGTTGACAGCAGAACATTGTCGGTTATTGCCACCTTAAAACCTGAAGCTAATCAACATTTGCACAGACGAAAACTGAACCGGTTTGCAGGTTTTAGCTAACTAACCTTGTTCGTCAACAGCATTCAAACACACTCACCATTTATATCCATCCTCAGGTCACGATGACTGGCTCTGCATTAGCATCGTAACCTAAATGACAGAATGTCTTCTGACCAGAACAACCACACACACAAACAAGCTTCCTTGATCAACATCCAGCTGCTAACCCATCTACAAACTATACCCTTCTACGGCAAGTCGCGATGTCCAAAATAGTCACACGCGTGCCAAAGTGTAGATAGAAACCGCGCTAAAGCCAGCCTGCTGCATTGGTATCGCTTACTGTAAAACCGCATTGCTTACAAAAGTCTTAGCCTCTATATAGCGGAACATTTTCTCTGTACGACAAGAGATTTGATAATTAAATTTTGTCCCGATGAATAATTAAAAATCCCTACATCAGTTTGATTACAGTAGTTTCATTTGAATGTTTTTGCCAGTCCTACAATTCTCCAATAGGACTGTAAACATTCACAGAAACGCAGTCTAATTGCTTTCCTAGGGCATCATTTGAAAATTGCTGATAACACTAAACCTAATGCTTTAACTAACTTACTGAAGCTTTGAATCTTTATTATAAACCATTTAAAATAACTTCTTGGTTGCCAAAAAGTATGTGAATCTCTTCGGCAGGTGTTTATACTCCCTCTGCACTGCACTTGCTTTTTATTAAAGATAGCAGTGATTTACATGTTATGTTTTTTATAACCTTGTTGTAGAGTCCCTGATTATATGCAGCTTAGTAACTTCTCCACAGACCAATAAATACAAATAGTGACCACATTCCTATGAAACTTTTTTTTCTCCCCAGCAGACATTTAAACCTGTGCAGGAAATGCACAGGTTTAAATAACAGCATTAACAATGGCTTCATTCCGTTAAGTCTCCCAGTTAGCCATATCAATGAACGAATATAGACTACACAAGAGCCCTGGATCTGGCTCATCTAAATGGAAAGCAGCCATCTTTAATGTCACTAATTCCACCTGTCTTTTACCGAGTAAAAAAATAATTGTATATATTGTGCATTTAATATTTTTTACTCTGCTATTTTTATCGTATATATTGTGCATTTCTATACTCACTGTTTTATTTTTACCATAATGCTGCTGTTGCAAACAAATTTCCCTGGGATTAATAAAGTATCTATAAGTGTCAGCTGTGAAAAGGGCCTTTCTGGCAATTAAAAATGTCCCATTAGATGCATTAGCACATCTTTAATTAACACATATCTAAATATTTACAGTCCACAAGCTCCATGAGCTTTTCCCAAATAGTAAATACAACAGAGCCAAGTATTTTAATTTTGCAAACAAATAGCAGAAATGTGGTCCAACCTGTTGCATCACTCACAATGTTCTTCTTTTACAGTTTTTTTGAGCAGCCTTTTTTCACAATGTATTCCTCAACCTCATCAAATCCCGCTCGGCGCACGCCAACACACTCGCATCCCCCAAACTAAATAAAAATGATGAAAAGGTGCTGATGTCGGCAATAGTTTCTTGGTTTGCTGTTCTCTTCCTCTTCACTTTGTTCAAGGTATTATCAGTGGATCTCTTGAGCCAGCTGGATTTTCACACGTTCATATAGCTGCTGCTTTCGTCTCTTTGTAAGTCGCCATCATTTTCTTGATCTCTGCGATGGCTTTCCCCGGGTTGAGTCCCTGTGGAGCATTGTGCCGAAAACAGACAGTGAAAAACCAAACCTCTGTAAATGATGTGAGAGAATGTGCGTGAGAACACTTTTGAAGTACCTTGGGACACGTCTTGGTGCAGTTCATGACAGTGTGGCAGCGGTAGAGAGAGAAGGGGTCCTGAAGTTTAGACAGACGTTCCTCTGTGAACTCATCACGGGAGTCAATCATCCACCGGTAGGCCTAAAGAGATAATAACACAGTTGCCATCTGCCGTTTGCACAATCACGAATCATTTTTAGTATAATTAATTTTTTTCAAAAACACCCACCAACTGGAGGATAACCTCATTAAATATTAACAACATGGCCTTTGCTCTGGCACTGCCCTCATAACTAAATATGAAAACCCACCTGAGGACAGCAGGTCCCAAGTATTTGTCTCCGTTCCACCAGTAGCTGGGACAGCTGGTGCTGCAGCAAGCACACAGGATGCACTCATACAGGCCGTCCTGTCGGGTTAAGAAGAAATAAATCATCACGTGGTCATTGAAAGTGCGACTCTGCTACAATACATCGTGAAAATAGACTGGTGGCATTATCAATCCTGCGGTTGGCTGGCTAAAATCCTTGTGATGAAATGACAACCGTGACCATGTTATGAAGACCTCCAATATGGCTGCCCCAGCATGCATCGTATAATTACCAGTTTCTGCCTGTCTTCCACCGACTGGAAATACTGCTCCTTCCCTTCTTGAGTGTCATCCTTCTTTTTCAGGTAGGGCTCAATGGATTTGTACTGCGCGTAGAAGTTGCTCATATCCTGGTGGAAATCACACAACGAGGGGGAACTCATAACAGGCACTCCAACAAACCAATAAATGCACCATGTATGATTTGTTTTATGTCATGCTACTTTCACACACTGTTCGCGATCATCTGCTGAAGCACTTTCAAATGTGGCCGTGGAAAGAAACGCTATACACTTGCAGTAGTTACAGGCACCAGATCTTTGACCACATACATGTGTGGGAGCGGGTAGATTTTCGTCGGTTTGCTTGTGTTGGTGTCGATTTTGTTAAGGCATGCCAATGTGTTGCCTCCATTTATGTTCATGGCACATGAGCCGCAGATACCTGAAGAAATGAAGAAACAATCAACGGGTCACTGACATCTGGCACAAAGCTCAACTTAAACAGGCCTGTTCACGCATTTCATTTCTTTTGATTATTGTTATTTTTTTGTATCCAAGTGGAAATTGTTAAAATGATGTGCAATCTCGAGTAATTTCTTGCCTTCACGGCAGGAGCGTCTGTATGCGAGTGTGGGGTCAATCTCATTCTTGATCTTAATGAGGGCATCCAGAGTCATTGGACCACAACTATAGCAACAGGAACATGTCAATACGTTATTATGACATTGATTACGTTATTGTAAAAAGAAAAATACAGCTCAGCAGCGTTCTGTTCATGGGCCCGGCTATGACTTACGTGTTGAGATCAATTTCATAGGTCTGCATTCGCGGTTTGTCTCCAGCGGTGTCTGGAACTTCTTGATCCTGGGTTCAGGAGCCAGGGCAGCGGCCGTCTGAGCATGCCGTACCATCTGGATCATAGATAATAACAAACAAATAAGAAAGACGGTATGAAGTAATCACTCATTTTTTTCTAATCCCTCCAGTGTGTTCTTCTTTCATCCTTTCTACAGAAAGCATTTTATTTTAGGTAAGAGTAAAAGAAAGAGCCATAAAAGCGAAAGGTACTATGTACAAAGGAACACGCCATGATGTGACCTTGCTGTTTCCGTGAACTCAGGCCAAAATATGAACCACTTGGTTATTTGATCTTGCAACATCAGAGAATACTACTTACACTAATACATTAACTCATGCAAACAACTTGAAGCTTGATTTGTATTTCACGAATCTAAAATAATGAACAGCGTGTGCTTTGCAGTAGATTGAAGAGACAAACTAACAAAATAAAAGAAAGCCACCATAAGATCACAACCACAAATCATTTTTTTTAAAACATCTCAAGGAAAGCATTTAAAAACCAGTCAGAATATATTAGGCCTGATATTAATTGTAAGATATCAAAAACTACTGTTAGAAGATAATAAACAGACAGCAGATAATATTTCGGATAAGATAAATAACATGTTTTTGCCAGTTATTCAATAGTGTTTACCCTTTTTCATAAGAAGGTAGAGACGCCCCCTAGTGGTAGTTTGGGTGAACTAACATGAAAGCGTTACATCACTGAGCAGTCTTTAGTTACCGAACTGACTTTCAGGACAATGAAAGAAGGACTTCAGCACAATAACTTAAATTATTCTATATGGCAGTGAGAAGTAAACATATCTTTCTTTGTCCTCACCGCTAAAAAAACCCGTTTTGATTTGATATACAGCCTATAATGAGAGATGTTGTAGAACAAGCTCAGTTAATTAACTGAGCTTTACTAAGCTCAGGGTTAGGGTTAGGGTTAGGGTTAGATAATAAGGAAGTAGATTTACTAAGCATTTATCAGAAAAGCCTGTATTCACAATTAAGCATTGACTGTTTGCTAAATGTAAATACTACTATAAGTTAATCTTATTCACACTACAGGCTTCTTCTATAGAATCTTCTTCTTCTGTCACATCCACACACACATACAGAGCCCGGGAGCAGGGTGTGTTGTTACAGGTCGTTTGATGACCAAACTAATATTACACACTTTTGGGATTATTCACACTAGCCTAAGCATAAACGTTACAGTCAATAAATCAACACAAATACACACATTTCAAAAGTAGCCCATGAGGCATGTCTGTTCTTATACCGAGTAAAGAAATGTTTGTACTCACCACCATCATGCTAGAATTCCTCACAGCCAAAACATTTCGACACAAGGCGCCACCGACCACCGACATCTTCCTGAATGACAGCGTTAGAGACTAGAGACAGTACACTACAGGACAGACAGGGCAGCTAACTTTTGTATCGTCTAGCCGCAACTACCTGTACAGATGAAAAGCCCCGCCCTACACGTGCGTCGAAGTGACGTTGGAGTGCGGCGTCGGTGTTGCCTTCACGAGCTAGCTGTGTGATGCCTTAAAAAGGGCCCATGAAAGAGCTAGGAGCCGCTCTGTGTGATTGCAGTATGTCCATTTTATGTATGTAGTGTAGTAATGTAATGACTGCCAGTCTGTTCTCATTCAATATGCATCATATCACTGGAACGGGGATGTACACAAGAAGCTATTCTAAAACGAATGTACTCATGTAGATTTAGATTCATTCAAAGATCTTTGTCCACATGTTCAATACAATTTAACGCACGTGACTGACCCTCCACATTATAAATAACCTGCACCCCTCATCATCACTGGCCAAATATATTTTCCTGACTCAGACCGTAAAACATGTTACACCCGTGTTTCCTCATTGGATACAATGTTGTCTGATGTTATTCATTTCAGTCTGAATTGTAAAACTAGATTTTATATCTATCAATCACACAAATAGACATGCAAATAAGAATAAAACAACAAGCAAGTGATAAAACATGACTTAAATAATGGCTGTATTGGACAGTATCAGTTACAGTGATTTTATTTTGTTCATATTTCCATTATAAAAGCATAATGAACATATCAATAAAGAATTATTGCATATATAACATCGCATATGTCAACATAAAATTAAACTCAGATTTCAGTGTAAATAAGTAAGATTACCATCTATCTGTCTGAATGTTTTTTTCTCCTCTTAATTAAAGGAACTCTGGCTCACACTCCAGCCTAGTAGGTGGCGGTAATGCGCATTTCACGATAGTGGCCACCTGCTATTAAACAAAACGAAGAAGAAGAATAAGCACGGACTAGTTAAACCACCACAGTGGAGTATTTGGAACAAAGTACAGCAGGTACAGCCTGTTGCTTGAACGCTATCAAGGCAACATGTGGTGGCTCTTCGGCTGGGGAAAGGGCTCCGGTGCTCCGCCGCTGGAGGAGCAGACAGCGGCCGCTGCTGAAGGGGCCGGAGGTGCACCAGGAGGCGGCTCTGGGGGAGACAAACCCGGGGACAAGTGGAGTAACTTTGACCCGACTGGACTGGAGAGAGCTGCAAAAGCTGCAAAGGACCTCGACAAATCACGTGCGTACTAATTGTACCATAATCAAATCAGAGCTCGTGCTTTCTTTCATTATTTCTGATATTTTACTGGACCAGACCTAATTTCCCATGTTGGTAAACCAGTGTCAGCCAAGCAAAGTTAAAACATGTTGTACCCAAAAGTGTAACTATATTGTCTCTGTGGCTAAGATTTAAATGAATGAATAAAGCAGCACCACTCACTGTTTTTATTTCTTTATCTTGAATTTGACCAGGACATGCCAAAGATGCGTTGGAACTGGCTCGTATGCAGGAGCAGACTGTTCAGCTGGAGCATCAGAGTAAAGTGAAGGTATGTTTTTGGAAATGTGATCGTGTGATAAGTATTGGTAATTGTTAAACCGTGATGATGTCACAGTAATAAGCGTTGCACGAACCAAACTCTCCCAACAGGAATATGAAGCCGCTGTGGAGCAGCTGAAGGGCGAGCAGATCCACCTGCAGGGCGAGGAGAGACGCAAAACACTGGCAGAGGAGACAAAGCAAAACCATGCAGTATGGAAATCAACACTTTACACACACACACACACACCATGCTCTTCTGATAGTAAAACACATGTTCCGCCTACAAGAGTTTACCTGCGAAGGTAATTCATTATTTTCTGTATCTCCTCCAGAGGGCACAATATCAAGACAAACTTGCCAGACAGAGGTACGATGATCAGCTCAGGCAACAGGTAAGGCTTCCTTTTTTTTCTTTTAAGAACACCTGAACAGAGCATTTATCATAAGTTTTTTTTTTGTTTGTTTGAATCCACAGCAATTTCTCAACGAGGAGAACCTTCGCAAACAAGAGGAATCGGTTGTGAAGCAAGAGGCCATGAGAAAATGTAAAAGACAAAACCAAATGCACGCTTTCGTTATTCATCACAGTGCCATGTAAAAACAAACTCCTATTAGCCTACTTACAGATGCAATAAGGGGGATTTGTACTGCTCCGAAGCAGAGGATGACCATAATATGTCCTCAGGGGGTCGATAAGGTTGTTGGTCATTACTGATGACTCAGAGATTACATGGCTCACTGTGAGATTTGTGACTCACTAAAGACTCCCTTGGGCCTGTACTCTGTGTTGGGAGAAACTACACAACCCGGTGGAGTTTGAAGACACAAAATACAACCATTCTTCTAGTATCTAATGTGATCGATTCAATACACATTTGCATTGAGTCAAAGAGTTCTTTTTTTCATTGGAGATCCCAGTGAAGCACCCACAGAGAATTACCTCCTGACTGTGCAGTGTCCCTCAACTCTGCAGAGCTTTTATGCTCTTTTTTTAGCTCATTGTTTTCTTTTTTTTCAGCTCACAGCATTACTGTTTTGGTTGACTCTCACTGCTCTCATCATTACCAGCTACAGAAGGCAGCTCTAATACAACTAATTGTGCAATACTGGACAGCTCTAAACAGCAGACAGATGACAGAAGACAGAAGTCTGTGACCAGCTGGTGGTAACAGTTGAGCATTTAGCTGCTAAGGAGACGGATTAGTTGGTCGAGTCCCAAACCAAACTTAAAAAAGAGTAAATATCGGAGTAGCGACTGCACACATTCTCTAAATAACATAATTAAATGATGATATTTTGGTGTCGTTGTTTACAGCTGGTTCCTCCGCCACCCTGTGGCAATAAATACTTTATTGCGGCTTTCATTTTTATCTATGCATGCATGGTAGGGTTGACCAAAAAACGCTCTCTTACAGAGTTTAAAGTTGCGCTCGGAAATAAAACGGGAGCAGACGGACACATCAATAGAACAGAATAATAAACAAGGAAAAGGCTCATATATATATATATATATATATATATATATAACAGTCAACAACAATAATTGCCAATAAGTCAGTAGATTTGTTTGCATTTTCATGGAAACATTTATGTCCCAAGTCAGAAAATGCCATTATTTACTACTTTGAAGTCAGATATAGGCCACGATAAGACTGATGGAAATTCTATATTAACAGCCCCTTCTGTGCAAAATGCAAAGGGTTTCCATATTAAAAGTAGTTCAAAGGAGCTGTGTGTTATAAATCAGTTTGATCTAGTTTTGGCACAGTGTTGAGTTGAACCACACTGATTTAAAGTAGGTCAAATTCTCAGCCTTGTCAGAAGTGGTCATAACCAAGCGTGCAGTTAATAATATCGGCCTCTTTTGCTCCCAGCTACCATTGAGCATGAAATGGAGCTGAGACGCAGGAATGACCTGATTCGCGTGGAAGCGGAGGCCAAAGCCCGCGCCCAGGTGGAGAGAGAGAACGCCGACCTGATCCGGGAACAGATCCGCCTGAAAGCTGCCGAACACAGACAAACTGTCCTGGAATCTATAACGTGAGGGCAAAACGACTTCCCACTTTCCTTAATCCTCTTGAGTAACTGGCACGTTATCTCCCAGTGTCTCTCTCAGCTGCGAGTGAAATCCCAGAGGGCGGCGCGGCGAGTGCGGCTGCCACAGTGGAGGCAGTCGGTGTGATAATTGCATTTTTGTTCCTGGCAGGACGGCGGGAGCGGTGTTCGGGGAGGGATTCAGGGCCTTCGTCTCTGACTATGACAAACTCACAGCCACGGTAAATCCATGTGAGACCTGTCACGCTTTGTCACATTTTCACCACAGGAGGACTGCAGAGGATTATGGGAAGCAGCGGCGTTCATGTTTGGTCTGCTGTACAGCGCGTTTGAAGATGTGTGTTTGCCTTCTTGTCCCCTCCCCACAGGTCGCTGGGTTGACCCTGTTGGCGGCAGGCGTGTATTCGGCCAGGAACGCCACGGCGGTGGCCGGGCGATTCATAGAGGCTCGTCTGGGCAAACCCTCGCTGGTCCGAGAGACCTCCAGGATAACCGTCATTGAGGCCATCAAACACCCAATCAAGGTGAGACGACATCCTAATTCTCCCGTTTTTACCGTACATTGTGGGGATGTGGTCATCTGCACAGGAATGGGAAATTAATTTTCTGTCAAGAAATTGTTTCAATGCATTCGTTTGTTCATGTGTCGTCTGGGATCCGGCTAATCCCGCCCAATGAGCTGAATGTGGGACGACTTTAGAGCGTAACGTGAAAAATGGCAAAAACTGGGAAGTGAACGAATGGAGTGTGTAAAATGAATGAGAACATTCACCAAGATATACGTAACGGTGGGGTCGGATGTGTGCTGAATGATGCAAGTTGTTTTCTGGACTGCTTTTGGTTATTTCTCACATGTTCACCACAAAATCTGTATAACAGACAAGAAACGGAACATTTTAAATTGTCTAAAGCAGAGCGGAAGAGTCACTCATAAGTAACGAAGTGTTAAATGATAATTAGAAACCATATTTATCAGCACAAATATTTCAGATATATTTCTCTGTTCTCGTCATTTCTAGACTACCAAGCGCCTGAGAAGCAGGCCGCAGGACGCCTTGGAGGGCGTGGTGCTCAGCGTGAGTCATTTACTCTTCTTGGCTTTTGTCGTATGGATATCTTCCATCCGTCTACTCTTTTCATGACTTTTGTGAAAAACCGCTGAGTGCTGTCGTTGGGCTGTGGGTCCCAAAGGCAGCTCTGGAGGGACGCGTGAGGGACGTTGCCATCGCCACTCGCAACACCCGGCAGAACAACGGCTTGTACAGAAACATCCTGATGTATGGACCCCCGGGAACTGGAAAAACACTCTTCGCCAAGGTACGGCTAGGTCAAACACCTTTTTGATTTTTGTGACCGTGTACTATATATATATATATATATATATATATATATATATATATATATATATATATATATATATATATATATATATATATATATATATATATATATATATATATATATATATATATATATATATATATATATATATATATGGCTCACGGTTCGGTACGCATGACGAACCGAATACGTTTGAATAAAAAATAAAAAATAAAATTTCTTTTTTTTTTTAAAACCTTTATTTAACCAGGTAGTCCCATTGAGATTAAAAATCTCTTTTGCAAGATGTAAGTAACAATACTACATAACATTAAGGAGCAGCTTTTGTTTTTTATGCTGATGTGTTGCTAAGAAGACACCCCAGAAGACGGGTCACTCAGGTATAGTTCCATCATTGTTCAAAGTCAAAGAATAACTTTATGATGTTAGTTGGAATGAATAAATATATTTTAAAATCAAGTACATTTCTCTGGCATTTATAGTTTTCTACTGTACCGAAACGTACCGAACCGTGGCTCCACCGTATCGTACCGAACCCAACCGTGAATTTTGTGAACAGTTACACCCCTAATATATATATATGCCCCTCTGTTCTGTTTTGAACAAAGCTCTTTCCATTGCCTTCCAGAAACTGGCTCTCCATTCGGGGATGGACTATGCCATCATGACGGGTGGCGACGTGGCACCCATGGGGCGCGATGGAGTCACTGCCATGCACAAGGTGTTCGACTGGGCCAGCACCAGCAGGCGAGGGTAGGACTTTCATTTTCTCCATTAACACTCAATGAATTAGTACTATAATGTGTATCAGCTGTTAGATATGGACCGGGAAAGTTCACTCGTGTAGACTATATGCCGTGTTCAATAACATGCAGAGCTGCTGTTATGGTACCGGCTAATTTCATTGAAGGCCTTGAAGAAAGAAAATGGCGTTGTTGTTTTTTTAAAGCACATTCTCTTTGATGTCCTCTGATTCTCCGCAGCGTCTTGCTGTTCGTAGATGAAGCTGATGCGTTCCTGCGTAAGCGATCCACAGTGAGTTCAGCTGCAGTGCCATATGCATGGTGATGATGCCCTGCGTTTGAATCATATATTCACGAGTCATGGTTTTTGCATTGCAGGAGAAAATCAGCGAGGACCTCAGAGCCACGCTGAATGCATTCCTCTACCGCACTGGGGAGCAGAGCAACAAGTTGGTGTCTTACCGTTATTCACTGTGCATGGCTGGGCATGAAAAGGTCATCGGCCATGACTGAAAAGGTCGCTGGCTGGCTCTAAGTAGTCTCATCCTCTCTCCTCAGGTTCATGCTGGTGCTTGCCAGCAACCAGCCGGAACAGTTCGACTGGGCCATCAACGACCGCATCGATGAGATTGTAAACTTTGCGTTACCTGGTCTGGACGAGAGGGAAAGATTGGTGCGCATGTATTTCGACAAATTTGTGCTGGGTCCTGCCACTACAGGGAGACAGTGAGTACACTTCTTGTATTTCAATTTTCAAACCGCTACTGTTGCAGCTCCGTGGCAGAAGTGATTTACTACCACAAAGGAAAGCACCGGTCCCTAGAGCTTGCATAATGTATTCAGTCCTGAAAACAAAGTGGCGTCTGGGTCATGGACCCATTACTTATTGCTTTCATGAAAAGGTGTTTTAAGTCCTCAGGAAGTGCAGCACACGAGGCGTTGTAGAGCGCATTGGCCAGTTGAAATGGATGATGAATGACATGTTTCAGCTCGAGGTTCACTTACTCTACAAACCTCTTGTGCTTTAACTCAACAGGAGATTAAAGTTGACTCAGTTCGACTATGGACAGAAGTGTTCAGATATTGCAAAGCGAGCAGAGGGCATGTCCGGTCGGGAAATCTCCAAACTTGGTGTGGCCTGGCAGGTGAGTAGAAAAGCCTGTTGGCACAAAATATGAATCTGCCATGAATAAATAAATCCAAAGCCAACCCCCCTTTTTTTAAATTTAATTTGCTTTCCCGGGAAGGCTGCCGCATACTCTTCCGAAGACGGAGTTTTGACCGAAGCGATGATTGACTTGAGAGTCGACGATGCCGTCAAGCAGCACGCACAGAAAATGGACTGGCTGCTGATGGAAGCAGGCGAGGGGGTCGGGAAGGTCGGCGTACTCCTCCCGAAGGCAATGGCCGCAGGGCTCGCAGCCCAGGAAGCGGCGTCACTTGTGCAAACCGAAGACGCAGCCCCGACGGTACGAGAAATCCTTCCACTTCTGGAGGTTGTGAGCAACGCGGCCCAGGCAGAAGCGGCCGCCCTACCTTCAGAAGTGGAGGCAGATGCTGTCCTCAAAGAGGCGGCCGCTTTGGTTAAAGAAAGCCAAGCTGTAGCTGCAACAACTGCAGGAGCTGCTGTCTCAAGGGAAACGGTTGAAACCATCGTTGAGGCCGCTGCTGCTGTCCCGTTGGGGCAGGAGGCTGAGGCCATCAAGGACCCGACTGAGGAGGTTCTTGGCACAGCTTGGGTTGCTGACTCCGTTGTTCCCGAGCTGAAGGATATAGCCACTGAGGTTAAGGATGCTGAGGGTGTACCAGCTTCCGCCATCCAAGAGACTGCTGCTGTGATTAAGGACGAGCCAACTGCTGATGTAGCTGTGCGAGAGGCTGAGGCCATTGAAGTAGTCAAGGAGGAAGCGACAGTCTCTGCAGTTGCTCAGGAGAAGGAATTGGATGCTGTAGTCTCCAACGTTGTTCCGGAGCCAGAGGCTGTGGAAGCCACTAAGGCTGCAGTGGAATTGGCAACGGATGCTGCAAAGGTTGCAGAGGAAATTGCAAACAATGTAGCTGAAGTGTCTGAGTCCCTGGCAAACATTGCCAAAGAGGCTGAAGCAATAGCAACTGATGTGGCCAAGGTGGCTGACACCGTAGTAACCATCACCGAGGAGATGGAGGCAGTAGTCACGAAGGAGGTTGAAGCGATGGGAAGTCACGTCGCCAAGGACCCAATTGAGGCTGTAGCAGAAACTGCGCCTGAAACATCGGAGGTCGCTAAAGAGGTGGAAGTGGTGGCGACAGATGTGGTCAAGGAGTCCGAGAGTGTTGCCACAGACGCTGTTAAGGAGGTCGAACCTGCGATGACTGAGGCCGCTGCCAAGGATGCTGAAGTCATCTCAACAGAGTCTGCCATTGAAACCGAGGCCAAAGTTTCAGAGGAAGCCAAGGAGCCTCACACTACTGCCAGTGAGTTTGTCGCAGAGGGTCAGACTTTGGCTTCTGAGGTCGCTGCCAAGGAAGCTGAGGATCAAACAAAGAAGGCTGCAGAGGAGGCAGAGGCCGTAGTAAAGGAAGTCACCGGTGAGACGGACTCAGCAGCTGTTCCCAACATGGAAACCAAGGTAGATACAGAGACCTTTGTGTGTGAGAAACTAGAGAGTCCAACTACCGAGAAGTCCGCTGCCTCCCAGACTCCCGGCACTGAAGGAGCGGAGCCCGGTCCAACTGAGAAGCCTCTGTCAAACAAACAGAGCGGAGATGACAACGACAAAGCTCAAACCAAGCCTGGTCCAAAGAAGTGATCGCTTCAATACTTCGATGAAACGCTGTTGTGAAAGAAGAGCTGTTGTAATTGTTAAACAGTCGAAACATTCACCTCAAATTCTGTCTACTCTTCTGACTATGTTTTTAACTCAAGTCCTGTGACTGCCAATATATGGTAATGATTTTGATTGTGGTCTGTAGGTTTGTAGTCTGAGTAAAAGCACGTGTGGACCACTTGGTCTGACTTTTGCATTCTGCTTCCTTTTTTTTCCCTCTCTCTCGTCTGGTCCTCATTGCCATTTTCAAAGTCTGTGGCTGGGTGACATTTTGAAAATGTGTCCTCTGAACGGGACGTTCTTCTCGCATGTTTGCTGACCGGCACTGGCAAGAGTTCAACAGCGTGTCTGCAGAATGTTCGCTGGGTGACATTTCTTCCCCGTCACTTCTTAGCAAGAGCGCCAGTGCGGTTGTATAGATTCTTTCACCTTCAATAGAATGACTGCGGTTTCTGCCAGACTATAATTTAAATATAGATTGTTTCTCGCACATGTGCGAGAAACAATTTTGGGAATCAAATTTTGGGAATCAAATAATCGCTGAGTGTCATTTATCATTGGTTTTTTTTTGTGCCATATCTATATCACTTCAATTTGAACATCTTTGGCTTTCAGTCGGACGGTACGAACCATTTAAAGATGCCAACTCAACTTGTTACGCACATTTTATAGATTAGATAATGACTACAACATTCTTCAGAGAAAATAAATAAATAAAATAAGTATTCGCTTCAGCTGTGGTTTGTATGTTTTCAAAGATTAATAGGATAATGCTAAAGAAAATATTCTTGTAAATGCCCTCGGTGTCACTGGAACGTGTCGTATTGTGCCAGCGGAGAACAGTGGAGCGCCCTTCTCAGTTGCACCAGCATCTCATTGGCGTTGTTAGTCATTTCTGAAGTGTTGTTAGTCGGCGCTGTTATAATTCTAACAAACCCGACTGAAGTTGTCAACAGGACCTCTCTGTATAATCCGTCTGCTGTCGCTGCTCTGACATAACCTCTCGCTATGAGAACGTGTTCTCATCTTCGCTCGCATGACACAATCAAACATCAGAGGTCACTGTTGTGCTTCAATGGCACTTTTAATAAAACAGACATTTCATCCTCACAACAGCAATGTCTGGACAGAGGACGAGGAGGAGGAGGGAGAGGGGGGGTGGCTGGGTGAGGGTTCCCTCTGCTGATAGGCTGGTTGCTCCTGATAAGTGAGCGGGAATTGGATAAAGAAAATTGAACTGTGCTGCTGAGCACTGTGTGGGGAAGATGGAGGGGTGTGTGTGTGTGTGCATGTGTGTGTGTGGGGAACTCATCTTGGCTGGCATTTCATTTCTCCTCCCTTGTCTACTAAAGAATGACAATATATCAGAGAGAACCCCGACCTCAACCGTGCACGCTCCCCTCCCCCTCATATTTACAGGAAAAAAAATTAATACATTCAGTTAATTCACTAAGTAACAAAGCTAATTAATCTGTGTTTAGCAGAAATCACATGGTTTCACATCCAGTTTTCAAACAGACTTGTCTTCCCGTTCCATTCCTCTAATCTCTAACCACACAGTCCATCGTTATGGTTTTCTATTGACAAACAACTCGCACAAAAATCCCCCCACGCACCCCCTTTTAAAGACTGTTAAATCCCTTTTGCCTGTATTCATAACTATTTACAGAAGCAGCGATCTAACCATCACAAACAACCCGCCCACCCACCAGTCTCGTTCGCCCCTCCCCAACGCCAACAAAGTCCCACTCCCACCCGATAGTGAAAAAAAAAAAAAAATTCATGACACCCGTCTTGCCGCCCCATTCCATACGCTGCCCACATCTTACCCTGTTCTAAAAGAGCATGCCAAGTTTAACAATGAACACAGAAAATGTCTCTATACAGAAAACACCCTTAAAAATGTTTTTTTTTCTTCCTCCTCCCACAATGGTGGACATGGACATAAGACAAGATTTCAGTGGCAACAAATAATCGTTATCTTTCTCCATTTTTGGATTTTTAATTTTTTTTTTAAGTGCTGACAGGGGCCAGTTTTAGTCATACGAAAGTCCTTTCATGGGGGTTTAAGGGGGCCATGTTGTGAATAGTGGGAGGGCAGTTTTCCAGGGTCTCTGAGGCAACAGTTGGCCAAGGGGAAGTTTGGGATGAGGGAGAGTAGAGGAGGAGGGGAAAGGGGTCTAGGGGCTATTTTTTGTATTATTTAGTTTTTTAGAGTCAGAGGTGTCGGGGACTGGGGTGGCCGTTGTGGTAGAGCTTCTGCTTGATGTGGACCATGTTGCCGCTGGAGTCTTCCAGTTGTCTGAGCTGGGCTCGGCGACGGAGGTCTCGAAGGTTGCAGAACTGGGGCAGCCATGACCAGGACGGGGTATCTGGAGGGAAGAGATGAGAGGCAACAGGACGGTCAGAGGAGGCAGGTGATAAGTGTGTGACCAACAGGGGAAATTTTCCTTTATCTTAAAGATATGCTGCTCTGAATCCACAACTGATGGATGCAGTTTCCCCCTGATGGATACGCTCCTTCCATGTGTCGCCTATTGGAAGCAGTTACCTTTTGATTCCTCAAAATAGAGCATGGAATCACAGGGTAATACAATTGGACAATATCAAAATTACATGAGTACATGGTAAGAAATACATCGTCCATGAGCCTAAAGAGGGAAATTAACTCCTAAAATTGCCAAGCAGGAATGAAACCTGCATTGTATTGTTTTTATTGCATTATCAGGTAAAAAAACGAAATATATTTATTGAGGCCTAGAGAGCGAGTACCTTTTGAAGCAAACTTGTTGGCGATGTATTTTATAAAATCTTTATTCTATGTTATCCATCAATTATAGCAGCTGATGCAATTTTTTTTTTTTAACATCACACAAAGATGATATACTGTATGAGGCCATATACTGTGGAAGCTTCTCACATACGGCCTTGAACAACGTGTGCTAAACTGAGTCCAAGCACTTTTTAAGCTGATTATTTTTTGGCACTTTGCCTTCAATCGGTGGGTGACTCATTAAGACTCATTAAGAGTAAGAGGGGGGGGGGGGGTGCAACAAAGGTCCCACGCAGAATTGAACTGGGAGAGTTACGATTACATCGTAGATTTAATGCGCCTCAATACAACTATAGGTCGTGGCTACACCCGGAGTCTGAGCATTTAAAACACACATCAACATGACCACCTGCCAAAATTCCAATGACAAACGGACGCAAACTGGCAAAAGACTGAACTGCCAGAGAGTCGAACACTTCAGAGTTCAAATGCTTGCAGGAAAAGAAAGAAAGGCCTCTGCATCAGCAAGGCAACGGAAAGTGAGTATCGATATTTTGTCAGAATCACAACATGTCACAGTCACAATATTGATTCACTTCCTTCTCTGCTCCCCTTCTTCACTCCTACTCACAAGTGTGCAAGTGCATGCGACAACAGTGTAGGACTACGTGGTTTATCGTTGGGCAACGTCGTCTCACTTTCGTTGCTGTGCAGACACAAGCAAAGAACTGAATGCAGGACTTTCGAGGACGCCTCAGCCAGACGTTCATGAGATCAAGACACACAATGGTGTAAAATCCTTCTTAGCCTGGTT
Organism: Melanostigma gelatinosum; assembly: GCF_949748355.1. Classification (NCBI taxonomy): domain Eukaryota; kingdom Metazoa; phylum Chordata; class Actinopteri; order Perciformes; family Zoarcidae; genus Melanostigma; species Melanostigma gelatinosum. Next base: position 8,187,566 of record NC_136641.1, on the reverse strand, counting down.
TTCAGGCTCCAAATCCAGTTAGAGGACACATCAGCAACCAGCTGCACAGAGGGCTGATCTCCGTGCTGTGAACTGTCCTTTTTGGATGTTGATGAAAATGAGGCCAAGTGCTTCTTTCACACTCATTTTCTCCACTAATTCTGTATGAATTAAGGATAGGCTGATAATGACTTTCTATTTAAAAGCAATATAATGGCTTGTCATTTTGTGTTGTTTTTTTTCGTGCTCAGTTTCAGTTTACCCTAAAATACAATTCTGAAATTTTAAACTAAACCCCAAAAATGTCTTCCATACAACACGGAGCCAGAAAATGACCCACAATCAGATGCATTGAGGTTTAAAGGTGAGTTGCTGTAAAAGCTGATGTTTATTTTGTCTTTTAGCCGCCGGCTTCATCAAAGCTGTAACAACTTTTAATTCTGGGAAGTAAGGGTGAGCTTTTTTTGGGTAGAGTGACTGAGACGGGATAAAAGATTGGACGAGAACAGTAATTGGCATCAATCTCATCAAGTGCACCACGGTGTTGCCTTTGATTTACCCCACCCCACCCCACCCCACCCCATTTGTGTTTGGACTGTTGCACATGTGACCGCATCCAGGTGTCATTTCTCTACAGTCACGGGGATTTTTACAGGTGAGATTACAGCTGAGGCGTCGAATGCATCTACCTGTCTTTGACCAATTAGCCGACAAAGCGGGAGAGGTGTATAAACGTGAGGAGGGGAATGGTTTGTGTCTGTCGGGTTATAAACTGGAGCTGGCGAGGCGGAGCCAGGTCCACAGAGACAGGAGAGAGAGAGCGAATGAGGGGAGAGCCCCAGACAGCAAACCCAGCAAATGGCCCTGCTAGAGGATGAGCGAGAGGAGCAGGAGGGGTGGTGGTGGTGGAGTTGGGTGGAGGGGAGGTGAGGAGGGAGAGAGAGTGAGTTATTTATAGCTGTGAATGGGTATGCTGTCCACAAGGACTGCTCTGAAGGGTATCCAAAGGAAAAGGGGCAACAAAGACAGGTTTATCTCATTTGAATAAAAGGATGGGGATGGAGTCGGCATAAATGGATGCAAGGCCAAAATGGGAGGCGAAAGGCACAAATGCTCTTTTAGAGGGAGAGGGGGGGCTTGATGCTGAATGTCATCTTTTTCTAATTTTCTCTCTCTCACCAGTGTCTTTGCAAAAGAGACTCTGGTATCAGATATTTGCAGCGCATCAATGATAATATGAAAAAGAAAGAGTGGGAGGCATTGTAAAGGAAATGGCCAGACTAGATTCAATAAGTGGAGAGGGAGGAGCAAGAGATGGAATTAGGGGGGGGGGGAAGCAACAAGAATCAATGTGCATCTCAATGCACACAATGTATGTATGTATGTGTGTGTGTGTGTGTGTGTGTGTGTGTGTGTGTGTGTGTGTGTGTGTGTGTGTGTGTGTGTGTTTTTCTCACTTGCCATTCCAGCTGCTCTCTCTCATTCTATTTATAGCTCTGGAGGAGAGTGTGTGTGTCAGTGGGGGTGGGGATGTGACAGCATCTCCATCCTGCACCCCCAACACACACACACACACTGCTCTGTCAGCCTCACCTTCACTCATCTTCGGGAGGCAAAACGAGCCTGACCTAGCATCAACGTCACAGTCGACACACACACACACAGAGAAAAGGGGCATTCCCTCCCAGCACACACACACACACACACACATGCACTCTCTGCTCCTAATGAAAACGGATGTTTTTTTTTGTATGTATTTTTTATGATGATGTATTTTACACTGTTGCACTACTGCACTGGAGAAAACAGCATTGCCTGACTCGCTGCTGCAAAACAACCTTCCACAGCTCTGAGCAAAGCAGCAGGCTGCAACTATTACAGCTCATACAATTCAAGCCCCTTAGCAGCTCGTTAAAACACTGAAAAATCCAAATATAACATGATATTTTCGATCCAAAAAACGTATTAGTAACAAATAACAAACATTTGAACTGTTTTAACATGGTTCATCCTGCCTGAGGAGCTTTTCCATGGCTCCGAGAATCCAAGCCACATATCACCTTTAGCATGATCCTATATTCTGAGGATCCAGGCCACCTCCACAACACAGTGAGCTCAGACAGAATATTCAACCTCCAAATCCTGTTTTTAAAAAGCCTTGTTACAATATTCAGTATCTTGTAAATCTAGCTTTTTCGTGCCAACAGAACGCAAAAACGATTAGATGTCTGCCCCCCCCCCCCCCCCCCCATAGAGTTTGATCCTGGCTGGGTGGAAAAGCCTGTGACCGTGAGAAACTGAAACAATGTAATCCAGGATGCTAATACTCAGCTCATCAGCATCATCAACATCTTGCCAGTCCTCTGCGTCGTCTCTTCAGCAAAGCGCCAGACTATATGAGGGATTTCATGCTGCCGTGTCATGATCTCACACGTGTGTCACATATCTGCGCAGCTGAAAGCCTTTTATGTCTTCGCTCGTGTCCGCACAACCACACAGGCCAAATGTTGGTGAACTGAACACCACATGTTCCGTCTCATTAAATCTGCCGCATTCCTCTTCTTCTACTTCAATAACATGCATCCGTCATCTGTCAGGGGGGGAGATGGTAAGAGAAATGAAACAGATATTTTTTACGGAGAGAGCGCTGACAGGAGACAGGAAATTAAGGAGCAGCTATCACAATTTGAGTTGGATTTAAACACATGTGGGTATGTGGGAATGTAGCTGTCACTACAGCGCAGCAGATGGCGGGAGTGAAGTCATCTATCAAATCACAGTTTTTTCGAGCCTGGTTCGAACCGGTCTCCGTAACTGCTGTATGCGTATTCATATGTGTAATGGTTTGGTTATCACGCCAAAGCGATGCTTGTTTAAAACAAATAACAGCTTGGCCAGATATTCTCATTACACAACACATTTTCATCAAGCGCTGCACATTAATTCATGTTGGCGTCAGCGAAATGTGAATAGACGAGCCATGCACTTATCCACACCAAGACTCTTTCTATATGTATGGCAATATAATGCATACGTTACACATCATGTATGGTAGCTGTAAATGAATGCTATCCTCTTATTCTCATAGACTAAAGCAGGAGTGCTCTGCAAACTTGCAGAGAGCACTCATGTTCTGTAACTCCATACAGAGTTACAGAACAGGACCAGGGTTCAAACGAGGACCCTCTCGCTGTGACGTGACAGTGCTAAGCACTGAACCACAGCGCAGACCGAATGTTCTCAATGACTGATCGACACGCAGCCATTTCTGGGACGCACAGTTACCCTTGACTCAAAAGTAATATCGTTAGTTGAGCCAAAGGCCCTGCATGCCCATGCATGGTAAACCCACACAAGTGATTTTAGGCAGATTAGGCCCCCTTTCAGGATTGTATGGCCGTGCACAATACGTGCACGCTTGGTTGCTGTTAGCTTTGTTGAGTGGGACTAATCCACTTTATTGGCACGTTGCTGGTTTGTGCTGGTTTGTGCTGGTAGGGGTTCGATTCGGCAGGCGAATGGCAACTGCCGCCTTGAATTGACAAGAAAACAAAATACCACGTGTAGCAGTGTGAACAATACAGACAAAGAAAAACATATTTTACATGGCTTGTTCTGCCTGAATTCAAGTGAAAAAGTACTTTTCTGTAATGTGCATCATACCTGCTGCCTCATATGCAGCATGCACTCCATTGCAGGTTTTCCCACCCTTGCCGCTAACAAGGGGGCACAGTCATTATTTTCAACTGATGAAGTTCGGTGGAATTACGTAAATTATATTTTAGCTCCGCCCACTTTCAACCTGAGGAGTCCGGATAATTAGAAACACTCGTGAGTGTGTAGGGCCTTTAGACATCCATGTGCCACAGAAAAGGACGCTTTTTTCACAGATAACATTTTCAGGCAACATGTGACAGTAGAAAAAAGCACAGGTGTAAATAATGAAATGAGTGATGGCTGAGTTCCATTTAGCTGCTTTAATTTCAGCGTCCTGGTAGTGTGTGTGCTTGCTCCCAGTCACACAGTCATGACTAACTGGGACACTTGGAGAGAACAGAGCCATCGCTTGTGTCGTGACACCTGTGCTTTTTTTCCTACTGCCATAAATGTTTGCTGTGGAAAGGGCCTATACAGTAGATAACACACGTGTACATTTTGCTGACCAAAGCAAGGGTCCAATATCCATTTTCTTTCTGCATGAATGGATGAGGGCATCCACGACCTGCTCCCAATCTTCAATGCAAGTTTTGCCATGCTCAGCCTTTGTGTAAAAAGATTAAAACAGGTTTCTATAATAAGTATGGGATTGCTGTGGGATTATTGAAAGAACAGTTTGACATTTTGGGAGACATGTGTATTAGTTTTTTTTCTGAACTTTATATGAATATATATACCATCCACATGTCTGTGCAAGACTGGTTTAATTCACAGCTGATAAAACGCCTTTCTTCTATTGAGGGTGATGAGCTCCACTCTGTTGTGGCATCCCCCAAAGATCTACCTTGGGTCCCTGATTGTTCTTAATCAATATGTTCTCCGTGGCGCATATCAAAGCTGACAGGCTGTTATAAAGCCATGTATTATGTTATATGTATCCTGCATTTCGCAATGTCTCTCTAATAATAAGTGCTGATGTCCAAATATTTTTGAAAACAATTTAAAGGCTCAAAATAAGAGATCCCAACAATCCCCCCTCCTTGTTCCTGTACTATTCCTATGAATCATTTTATGTATAATCTGCTCAGAGAGAGTGAACAAACATGAAGCCAGAAGCCCATAATCTCAGGTCTGTCTTGTGTAGACGCTCAAGTGGCGTAATTGTGTTTTATTTAACTAGGGCACACCATTAAGAAGATTTAATGTTTCTTTCCTTTGCAGGACTGGAGAAGGTAATTCACGCTTGCGTCCCCTCCAAGCTTGATTGTTGTGACTCACTTGTGGTCTTTCCAGAAGAAATATCAACACACTACAGTTAATTCAGAGTGCTGCTCCCAGGCTAATCACGCTCTCCAAGAGGAGTGACCACATTATCTAAGCCCTTGTCTCCCTTCACAGACTGCCTGCCAGTTGTAGAATTGATTTTAAGGTTTTCAGGGTCACCCTGTTTGTGTGATTTGTTAACCCCCAAGTGAGCCTGATTGCTGCTTGAGATCCCCTTTCAGGGCCCTTCTGGTGATTCTTTCCTCATCACCATCGGAGACCTATGTGTTTGCCTAACCTCAGCTGTTGAAGTCCATGCCAAAAATGTGTGTCCCCTTTTAAATCCTTACCCATACTTCTATCTTTTATAGTCCATCCTTTTTTTTAAGTGCTGTATAAAAGTGTATTCTTTATTGTTAACGTAAACTCATGCTTCGCTAAACTTCCAAATTTCACGAATATAAATTTAGGGAATTGCCATTTTGCCTGTTAGCTAGCTTGTACCCAAACCATTGCTGAAAAGTGATTCAGCCAAACATGCTGAGAAGTTATTTTGTTTGCTGCCACAAGGACACAAACTGTTTGGTTTAATGCTAACACAACATTTTAGCTAATGATTCACATTTAGTTGATGTGAATCAGCAGTTGAATCATTTAGTTTACTTCGATTTTTTTTTCATCATGTTCTCGATCCTTTGAGTCTGTATTATAGCAGCAGCTCTGATTGAGATATGGTTTTGTGTGGTCTTTTTAGATAACTATCTCATGAATAATGAGTTTCACATATTCAGAACATAATTACACCTAATGAGGGTGCTCTCGCGTCAGCCTTTGACTGCTGCTGTTACCTGGAAACAAATCAAGAGGATTTTTTGTGAAATAGGGTTTGAGGTATTTTGGCTGTCCAAAACAGAAGACAACACTTTAAATGTAGTTTTACCTCAGCCGTGAGCCTTCGTCTGACTCATCACACTGTTGGAAGGTTTAGCTTTGATTTTCCAAGAGGTCGCAGAACACTGAGAAAAAAATCCAGTGAGGAGAGCCAAAAATGGACCAAGCAATGGGGGGGAAGTTCATTTACCAGAGCAAAACCAACTGCAGTGTTAGCCTGGCCAACGCAAGCACATGCAGAAGATACATGGCGGATAGATACAGATACATATATTCCGGCTGCATGCAAGCATTTGGCCACCACAAATCCTGATTTTAAATCATAGATACTTTGTTATTTTCCCTGTAAAATTAGGAATATTGAAGTTTCCGTTCCTGTGAACATGCTATAATGTCATTTCCAGTCATGTAGCACCAGTGCGTTCACACCTCGGCACACACTTCCGGAATGAGAAAGATTTTATGATAATTTAGGGTTCGCTGAGCTCTTTTGAGTTTGGGTTGTGTTCATGTGTATCTGCAGCAGACGGTGTCCGTCTTACCGTAGTAGCGGCTCGCCCTCCAGGCCCTGACGGCACAGTGTAGGACTCCGTCCAGCCACAGCAGCAGCCAACTGATGCAGAAGCCCAGCAGCAGCCCCAGCATCAAGTCCATCTCCTGCTTGGTCACACTGTCGCTCACAAAGTAGTTCTCTGATGAGTCCACCAAGGAATGGTCCCCATCATATGGAATTACATAGTGGACATGATGCCTGGGGAGGTGATGGTGATAGGAAGTGTTAGATATAAGCCAACATATCATTTTATGAATCAAAGATACAAATGAACATTTCTTATCCGTCACAGAGACATACAGATGGGTGTTAAATCAAAGGAAAAAACCAGTTGGGCTACCAGAACGGTTTCAATGCTGCTTGGCATGTATACTGTGGAGCTCTACTGGAGGGACGAACACCATTCCTCTCAATTGGTGGTTTGATGATGATGGTGAAGAGCGCTGTATAACATGTTGCTCCAAATTCTCCCACAGGTGTTCAGTTGGGTTGAGATCTGGTAAGTGTGAAGGCCATTGAGTATGTTATGGTGCAACGGTTTACCCTATATATGGTGTTTTTGTGTTCTGTATACCCATCCTAACGTGGATGAAATCCAGAGATTTATTTTCTGAATTTAAAACAAATTGCACCAATCCACCCTTTGCTGAAAAACCCCTTGAAGCCCTCTCAGGGACCCTTGGGTGTCTCCAGGCTGCACTTTAGTGCAGCTGCGACTGGAAAAGTTGAAGGAGACTTTTGCTCACGGCCTGAAATAAGAATAAGCAAACACTCCACTATCTCCTTCAGAGACTACTGTTAAAGGGGACTTTAAGAAAGGCATGTACTCCAATATCCTAAAAAGTTAAGGCAATGCCTGCTCAGTGAAATTCTTTCTGGATTAACTCAATTTTGCAAATACATCATCCGAAATTCATCAAGTATGGTTCTTGAGGTACCTCATAACTAGCAATTATTTGGTCAAAGTGGGCTTCTTCTTCTTCATTTCGTAAAATTATTTTAGAACCAAACGGGTTCTTACTAGACAGTCTCTTTAAATTTGTGCCAAGTTGGAGACATTAATGGACTCGCTATGAATCCAATTTTTATTGTGTTTTCCACAAATCCGCAGCGTCTGTGATTGCTACTAACCAGGTGTTCACATCTCACAGGAGAAGAAAGAAGGGGAAATATGGAAATGTTACGCTGATGGCATGCAAATTAAAAGACGACTGATCCGTGAATGCATCACTCTGTTGCATTGCAGCTTAGGGACACCATGCACGATTACACCATGAATATATCTCTGCATATCAACTGTTGCAGCAACTACTGATCAACGATCATCCAGTCCCTCACATTCATTTCATTGTGCAGCACCGACTCCGCTCCATGTAAAACAGATACAGCCACGTGATATTTAATTCTTACAATACTTTTACTATCATTTTACAATCTAACAACACAGGCAAGTTGTCTGACAAACTCTGTAAGTGAAAGCAGTGGGAGCTGAGAGACTTAACCGCTGGAAGGAACACCTTTGCGCACACACTTTGGGACATTGCATCGATAACGGGTTTGAACTGATGCCGTGTTTAATAAATGTCTGCTTTGCTTATCTCTGGCGGACATAACTCATCATTAATGAAAGCTGATATGCTTAACACCCAGTGTCTAATGTGTCTTTGCTAGCAAAGTCCCAAGGTGCACTGGAAGTTTGACTGTTTACTGATGTTTCTGACTTGTCTGCTGGTAAGTGAGGGAGAAGTGAAAGATCTTCACCTGCAGGAATGCAACTTGTTTAACAGTCTGTGCAGTCTGATTGGCAGATGATCCCTGGGAAGTGCAGTGCTGAAACACCCTCAGCACTTAGCGCTGAATATGGAGGAAAAACCTGATCTTAAGTATCTTACCGAAGAAGTAGTGGGGCCACACGGGGATCAAACCCCCTGAACCTAACTAACTCGAGCCTTACAGCCACTGAGGTCCATTAACGCCAAAACATCCAAAAAACAAAGCGAAGCTACGTGCAAAGATAAGCCTAAATCTTCCTCTTTCATTGCCCTGAAGAATAAAGGATTATTTTGTGTTGCCTGTGTTGGGGTCTGACCAAATGGCTTCAATACGTGCTGTGGACAAAGAGAATCAGGCCTTAACTTTTTCAAGCAAAGGTTTCATCCTGATTTGTAGTTTGATAAGAGCAAAGGAATTTCACACTCGGGCGTGAATTCCCCCCCCCCCCCCCCCCAAAAAAACCATGGTAACCGCTGCAGTCTCATTGGCCGAGAGCCAAGGGGCTCCGGGACCCCCTGTGGTTCAGCCACTGTTCTATAAAACTGTCTTCAGATCACACCTCCAATGCTTTTTCCCTTCGACCTCGGTTGAGTTAGGGAGCACGCAACCGCTCTTCACCCGGACCTTCGTCCTGGACGCATGAAGATACATCGGCCTCTCCTCCCCCCTCCAACACGACGGAGGCCACGAGGACGCAACGGCCCTTCTCCCCTACTCAAACCCTGACAGGTCACGAGCCATTTCGCTGGACGAAACAGCCCGCGATAACGAATCTGCTTCAGCGATCCGTTCTCTGCTTTTTGCTCCTTTTTCTTTTCGTGCACACTCCGGCAGGAAGACGTCTAATCCTCTCCTGACCGATGATTACCGGGAGACGTACGGACAACGTCGTCTCAGCCGAAGTTAAACTGTCCTCCCTGCAGCGAGGATAGTTCACGTCTGCGTTTCGCTCCAGGACGAGCTCACGCCACGACGGACCGAAACAGCGCCAGCTCAAACGCCGCGCTGAGAAGCAGCCCCCCCCCCTTCCTCTCGAGGAAAAAGGAACGCTTTGCCACGAACACACTTCCACGTTGCAACGAAGCATCGACAAGTAAGATTCATGGCATCTGGGCATAGCTTAGCTTAAATTAACGTAAGTTTAATTCAGGTCATTCATTTATATGTTGATATTCCCGTGTTTTTCTGTGTTTAAGTTACTGTCGCGTGATATTGAGATATTACGCAACTCTTTACGGAGCAGAGAAGCTCCGCTGTATTCGTATATTAACTATGACTGTTTGCTTGGGATTTATTTGATTTCTTTTCATTTGTGTTACTACACTTCGTGTAGTATTCTCTCCTCATTAAATCAGCTCTGTGAGTGAAGTGTGGAATCTCGGCTATCGTACATAACTGCTGGCAATTCTACCGACAACGGCACGTTGTGTACGATACGCCAGCGACCCCCATTATCACTGCAACGCGGACCGCCCGCAGAAGCTTGATTCATGACCCCCACCTTTGCTCTCTCTTTCTTATCTCTGCCCCTGGGGAAACCCCGTTGAAACGATCGCCTCACAACACACGTGCTGCATCGACACACGTGATTACATACCGCAGTCTCACCGCCATTTTGTCCGAGTCACTCGACTCCGCCATCTGGTGGTAGTTTAGCTGTAGTTCTTAAGGCCCCTCCCCTTTTGGCCCGCGTCACTCGACGCCGCCATCTTTGTAGTTTTTAGCGGTAGCTGTAAGACTCTCCTTCCTGTTCACCCACAGACCCACACACACATACACATACACACACAGACATACACCCTCATCCACTTTATTCATTCTTTAGTTTAGGCATATAAAATTGTATGATAACGTTTGTTGGTTGCAATATTAATTGATCTGATCATTTATTATTTTGATTTAATAAACTCTGTTATACTTTAAGGAGCAGTCGTCTGTGATTACTTGTGCATATGTATTTGATAAGACTGTATGTAGTAGCCTGTGCTCGAACTTAAAAACCTTCACTGTCACTGAATGTATAGTCATACGCAGACTATTGACATTATGAGTGACTACTAATTATGAGACTTAGTTTTATCGTTTGGTTATTGGTCCCTGTTCGCAGGGTGGTGCCCCGTTTTTATTAATAATCATTAATAATTGTTACATACATCAATAATTCTGTTGATGTCAAGAATTCAGTTTCTTAAATGCTGATAACCCAAACACGCTCCTTTAGATCCCAACACCTGCATTTCGTCCTGTTCACCCGCACCCTGCAACCACTGTGTTTGGGTCTTCTTTTCTCGTACAAAAATGAAAACGATGCAGTTTTTCTGTAAGACTTCCGGATGTAAATGCCACAAAGAGAGCATTTAGATCATCTTAAGACAAACTGCCCTGCAGCCCCTCTTAACAGCATGACACCAATCAGCAGGGTCAGAAACTCCTAGATCTCTCCCCTGCCACAGAGCCAGGCCTCGGCCCGTCAGAGAAACTACATCCGAATCAGAGCACATGAGGCTGCCAAACATATAATGACACCGGCCGTGTCCTCAAGCCTGATAAGGTGAGCGCTGGGGGCGTCACGGCACCTCCACGTCTAACGGGTGGGAGTGAGGCGAGTGAAAAACCAGAGCTCATCTGCTGTTCATCCACGCATCCCGCTCTTTCTGCTGTTCGTGTGAAAACACGGATGACAGAATCTCATTCAGGAGTGTTTCCAGGTCAGGGGGAAAGACACTGTGTGGGTCACCTATAAACTAACAGGAGAGGAAAAGATTTGACTTTACCATCAAGAGCATTGGCTTAATACTTGTATTGGAGGAACAAAATACCATTTTTTGGTATTATCAATGTTGAAATCAGTGCTTAACACTGCTGATAATTGCCTATACTTTTTATTGTCATATCGTTAATGCACACATAACCAAGCCCCCTTCGGCAGTGGCAAGGATGACATGACTGTCAAAATATTACAAAATAAGACGTTGAGTGATACTTCATCTTGTCACACAAATCCTGTCTCCAGACATATTTGTTTGTCTTGACCAGTCTCTAATCCCATCCGTCAGTGGGTGCGAGAGGCCTTTCCAAACTTTCCGTCAGATTATCCCCCTCTGGCATGCACATAGCACCTGATGATGACCCACTTCTGAATTTACAGGCTAAAAGAACACACACAGTGGAACTGGCCTCGCAATGCTGCTCATGAACTGCTACATCAACCCCCTCACTGCAGCATTGCACAGTATACACTGCTGTTTTGTTTTAATGTGCATCTGTTCAGCTTGCACCAACACCACTGGTGACATCCCCCTTTCCTAAAACACTGATCGGTCCTCGTGGCCGCATAGGTTGTCTGCAGGACGCGGGTCAAGATCTCATACCTGAGGGCAATATAGGTGTGAATCTATTGGACGAAAGGACTCTTACTTAAAACCTTGCTAGCTGACAACACTGTTGCCATACCCTCAGGCACTGACTTGAGAGAGAAAAAACAAAAAAACAGAGGCCCACTTGTGTCTCTCTGCATCTCTCAGCCTGATGTATTACATGCTTACTGTTGAATGAAAACGCACAGCACTGCTGTTTAAATCCGGATAAATTTATTAATGACTGTCTTTGCTGCTGTTTTTTTTTGTTCAAAACCCGCTCTCACTGAGGAAAGCAAACCAGCAGGTACAGGCTGCCGAGCAGCCACCAGTGCCCCCAGCCCTATAGCACTTCCTCAGCCATAACCAGTCTCCACTCCTGCACTCATGTTCGTAATAAACCCAGCAGGTTTATCTTGTCGCCGACACCGAGTAGGGCCTGCGCACTTGATGCTCAGATTGTTTTCTTTTTTTGAACGGCCTTATATTGCTCATAGTTCATTACCTATTTATGGCTCCGACACACACCTTCGTAGATGCAGCAAAGCCGAAATCCTCGCAGCCCTTCTGTATAAACTACATAAAAATAAAAATATGAAAAAAACCGCGACCAAACGTGTCTGTTAGAGCAAATAATAAAATGTCAATGTAAATATCGGCGGCTGTAAGCGCTACGAAGGGCTGATATCTTTGCGGGGCTTCGCCGCCAGAAATCGTCGAGGCCTCTTCGACAATTAAGAATTGACGGTTGAAAAAAAAAACTGAAGAAAAAAAATCACACACCACCATGTTTACCCCAAATATCGAACGAGAATTACGGCATTTACCTTCCACAGTTGCAGTGACAGACGCGATCCTCCCCTCGTAGATGCGGTAAGATGTAGTTGTGAAAGCGATCCAGTAGTGCGTTCATGTCCATTAAACAGGCTATCGCCTGCAAAGAAGCACACAAGTCAGCTGGGACATGTCAAGCAATGGGGTATGGGCTATTCCTACAGACAGCGAATTATTCTCTTCATCAGCATCAAGACACATAACAACAACAGGGATCGTAAAGAGAAAGAAGGAGAGCGCCTGGGCAGATCCTCCCGATAAGAGGGGGGACTCGTGCCTCAAAGCGGACTTCGATTATTTATTTATGACAGCAGGTAATTATTGGGTAACCTACTTCCACATGTCATTGGTAGGCCTGCCGTGAGGTGGGTTTCTCGCACAGTGTGATACATTTATGCCACATTTGCAACGCTCGGATCAAATATTCGCCTGCATTAGAAAGAGGAAAAAAACCTTATCGTGGCTGAGGGAGGGTGAATGTGTCTTACCATTACAACTGAAGCACCAAGAATCATAAAAATCATGGTGGTTGTGATCATATGCATCAAAACTTCCAAACTGGCCGCCGTTCCGGTAGCCCGGGGTTCTACCCGCGGCGCTGGAGACGCTCCGGCTGGGCTCTGGGCGCTCTGTCCCGACAGGAGCCGCTCATGGAGCCGCCGCGCCTCTCCTGGCTCCCCGTCCCTTCAAACTGCCCGGTCTCTCTCTCCCCCCCCCCCTCCCCCCACCCCCCCCTCCGTCTCCTCCTACACACGGCAAGCCGCTCTCACAGCCCTCACTGCGCCCTCTCCATCCAAGGATCCAACCCCCCCACCACCACCACGGTCGGTCGGTAGGTCGGACGCGGTTCCAAGGAGGCAGCTCTCTCCTAATTACCGATACAAAAGTGAGCTGTTCTTCCCGGCACGTGTCTATCGCTATCCCAGTTGAAAAAGAACATAAAGAAAACAAGTGACGGGCTCCCACAATATCCTCTAAGGGGTGCCTCGGTATCCTCTCTTCCGTTCTCCAAGTTATTCCAAACCTGGGGCTGCGCTTTAATGCCGGCCAATTCTGTCCTCCATCGGCGAAAACGGTAAATTTCTCTAGCCTTGGACGTTTCACACAGCTGCACCGACTCCTCTCACGGCCATCGCCCTCGTCGTTCTGGGAATGCTTGACACCATCGACATCGAGGTCCAGATAGCTCCAGTCGGGAATTAGACCCACCCTGCGCCCCGAGTCCAGTCCGGATCCAGCAACGGCAGCTGCATCAACGCCAGGAGCCAGACACGCATGATTATCCCATCCCGGCTTCCAGCAGCGACACGAGCATCCACTCCCACCTCTATCGTGCGCGTGCGCGTGCGCGGCGGCGCCTGTGCACGTGCGTGTGTTTGAGAGAAAGAGAGAGAGCGTGCACGGTGGGCGGTGTGAGAGGGGGGAAACTGCAAACTGCCTTTGTGGCATCGGCTTGTAGGCTCATTATTTATAGTGGGTATACCTGCAGATGCGCCGGAGGGCTTCAAGAATGGCGCTCCTCGTGATGATTTCACCTCCTTTTGCTCCAGAGGCACATAAAGAACACATAAACGCCCTCTTCCAGACATTGCAGCTCTTCCGTTTTTGCGCCATTCACGCTGTTTATACTATCCTGCATGTTTCATGTCCAAAATAAATCTTTGATTTAAAAAAAACAAAACAAAAAGAATTCTACACTTTAAACTTGTTTATGTAATATATTCTTTCTTTAAACCACTGAAGGGAAAATTCAGAAATCCCAAATTTGCATTGTTTAAAGCCTCTGCTAAATGACTGTAATGTAATGTAATGTAATATCTTTCATCCAAAACTCAAAGACCTAATAACTTGACCAGCCGTTATGTATTCAGACCAAACTATAAAAGCATCCAATCAAATTTGAACCTGCAGAAACGTCAAGGTAAAATCGAACAGCATTCAAATGCATCAATTAGACCAACCAATCAGCCACAGCAAACAATGTGTTGACAGATGGTTTTGTTCATCTGTGTACTAATCACTACAATGGCCAGTGTTGAACATTGTTTCAGCACCATGGTCAGCGATCACACAGCCGCCTGCATTTACCAGCTGTAGTGAATGCATTTTCTGATTTGTTGTAAAAACTATAACGTTGTACATACTTTATGTACTAAAATGAAAACATTGTGACAAAATAATATGATATAAATATATATATATTATATAATAATAATATTCTTTAGAAAACGCCCTTTGCTGGTACAGAAAACATCTGCTATCTTCAGGCATATACAGTGTTACTTCACTTCAACCTCCCCCAGTGAAGAAACACAGCCAAGCTGGGCACCAGTGTAGCAGACTAATTAAAATCTACAGGAGGTAGAATGGGGGTATTGTAATCATTATAAAAAAGACTTAAAACCAAAACAATCACAAATACAAAAGTGGGACCAATCGTAAGCGACATGAGACAACAAATAAAGCTCCAGATACATCCAGAAGATACATTGCTGTTCACTATCTGCATGCAGATGCCACTAGCAGTGTGCCAGAAAATGTTGAGTGTAGCCACAGTAATATTGTCTACTTCCTGTGGAACATCTCCTGCATTAAAATCCCAACATTTACAAAAACGGAAAATATTGTATTTGGTTTCAAGCAAAAAACAACTGTGCTACACTGGAAGAGCTCAGCTGGGAAGAAACAGTTTGACACAACTGTAAGCCGTAATATATATATATACAAGTCAGTGAAGCTGTCAAAGATTTGTAAGTGTCTCCAGAAAAGGACATCAGTCATAAATATAACATTGTGAAATCAGTTGACATAATGGTACAACAGGCCTACAGTAAAAATGATATGTTGTCCACACTTCGCTGACCGCTCCACTGTTCCACTCAGGTGACTGACACTGATTGCTGCAAATGCACAAATGCATGGCTAGCCTTCAGGCCAAAACACAATGCCATCACTCACTACGCTCTGTAATACACCACACACCAGCTGACGTCTGCCTATGTATGTCCGGTTTCTGTTACGCCAGATGGTTTGATATACATTTTTTAATTACATTTTTCAGGTTTAGGAAGTATAGTCTTACTGTTTCCTTCTGTTTTCTGATGCAATTTTATGTCTTACGGGTATTTTGTCTCAGTGTGTCTGCTGGTCTTTTTACATAGCAAATATCCTGTTTATTGCTTCTCGGCCCACTCCTCCCCCACATTATTTTCACCAACTGGGTGGAGTCATCAGAAGCAGCAGATTTTCTAAGAGTTGAAGAGAGCCGAGTGTGGAGGGATTTTCAGAAGTAACATATTTTTCAAAATCGTAACTGAACCTCCTACTTTGTCCTGAGTCACAGTATATGATGACTCAGAGTTTTCAAACTATTAGATGGATAGATGGATAGATAGACAGACAGACAGACAATCTACGTATCCACGTATAATTATTTCAAAGCCTTCTTTAAAACTTGTCAAGACATTTGTATTAATATTTATTTGGTGTAGTTAGTAGATGCAAACGTCGTTAGCTTGGCCCATTCCCGCTTCCGTACGTTTTTGACGCACATGGATTACGTATGCGGAAGTTAAGTTGTAAACAAAAACGGACAATACACTCACTACATTCATCTCCTGAGCCAAAACATGGTCATATTTTTGTAGAACGCAGCTTTTTGAGGGTAAGGATACATCTATTAACTGTTACGTTTTCCATTCGTTTACTATATAGTGAGTGCTACCAGCGGGGAGATAGGATGTTATGTAACGTTAGCTCATATCCAGTCGTTGTATGCTAGCTAGCTGTCGACTTCTTGTTAGCTAACCTGACAACGATGAAACTCCAAGTAACGTCACTTAGTGCTAGTTATCAACAATACTGTTAACTAGTTAACGTTTGCTAGCTAACTCATATAACGAAACTCGTCATATTGTTATCAAACGTAGCTTATTATTATTAAGATTTTATTTGTACAGGGACAGTTCACATTAATCGACAGCACACATTAATAAAAACATGACTGTAAATGTGACAGTGTTAGCTAAAAAAGCTAATTTTCAACCGTTGTCCCTGGGCACGGTGTTAAAAGCCGCTAAAAACATTTAAACATTTAAAAACTGTTTAAAAAGACAACAACACAAAAACAAGCAAACAGAGCTGTGCAATACAATCCTGCAGACACAGGATCAAACATGACAGACAAGCAGGCAGGCAGGCAGGCAGGCTACATACGGACATGGCAGGCATGAGACTGTTAGTGCTGACACACCTGGTTGTTAATGAGCCAGGCTTTGAGGTTGTGTGTGAAGAACCTGTATGTGGTGCTCTGTCTTATGTGTGATGGGAGAGTGTTCCAGGTGACGGAAGCTTCAGTAACAATGTGACAAAACAGTCAACGTAATTAAACGCTAATATTGTTTCAGTTTCGGCCATATCACATTTTATCGAAAAGAAACATTATCCCTCAAGTGTGAAAGAATCCGATACATTACTTTTTTCCCTTTCATCTTGCATGCAGTCTTCAACTTATTAAACATCTAACTTACACCAAAACCCCTTCACTAAGCGATCCTGTTACTCAGACAATATGCTTTTCATCGAAACACGTCTCGGAGAACATCAGTTAGCAATGTGAACCAAGCAGAGATTACACTGCAACAAATTGTTGCTTAATAAATAACATTTAGAATGTTTGCACCAGAGAATCAGACCAATTATATCGTTCAAGCTGTCCACGTGAAAGGTCGAAGACTCCCAGCATTAAAGTGTCAGAGCTCCTGATGGAGTTTTGCTTAAGGTCTTCTACATCAGGGACAGATTATGACTGAATCTGTATCTCTTTCAAACTACAGCTTCACAGACGACGAACTGGCTGAAATGACAAACTTGGTGATGTTTTAAGAAAACAATACATCTCTTTAAATATTCTGTTTCTGTGTCTTTTCAAATCGGCTCCAGATGTTTGGCAGTGGTTGATGCAGGCGCCGGGTCATTCCTATAAGAAGACATATTTTGGTGTTGTAGGCCCGCAGAAACGACTATAGCCAACATGTCTAGGAAGCAGACGGCGAAACCTGTACGGAGCAACAAGAAGAGTGAACTGGAGCGCAAGAGGGATGAACGGGCGGCACGCAGGACCATCGTAAAGGACCGCAAGAACCGGCCTCAGGATGGCGACGAAGGAGCAGAGTTTATCAGTTTCTCCAATCAGCTCCAGGCCCTGGGGCTCAAGCTGAGAGAAGTCCCCGGAGATGGGTAAGAGCCAAAAAAAAACAAGATTGTGGGCTCTATCGGTGCTTTGTTTCCCTCTGTGTTGTCCACCACCCTCACTGATGCTGCAACACGTGTCTCCTTAATTTTACTATGTACAGAGTGCTTCAAGCTGGAGACAGCAGTCTCATCATGAGGAACATAATGTCTTCAACCTCTGTGCCTACAACTGCCCAGCCCACAATCAATAACAATGTACAGTAAATTTAAATGCAAAGTATTTGTAGTTGCATGGTGGCTGCACAGTAGAGGCAAATTTAACTTTGTTGAAACATGACTTGTCTTCCCCAACGGACGATAACGGCGGTATTGTGTCAGTTACAATATGAAAACAACCAGGGAAAGCTTATTGAACAGATGAGCGTTTGATTGATTTACTATACAGTCTTGTCTATCAGTCATGTTTACTACTGGGCAGAAGGTTTGGGAGCCTTGTGATCTTCAGGACTTAAGTCATTGGTTTCTCCAACACCCAGACGCTTGCCAGCTAATGCCAACTCTGTTGAATGCACAAGTGGAATACAAGCCTTTTACTTAAACACACCATAACCTTCATGCTGGCCAAGAACCTTGACACTGAGTCACTTAACTATGAGGCAGTCATGTGTGGACACACCAGTCTTTGTTTCTTGCAGGAACTGCCTGTTCAGAGCTCTAGGCGACCAGTTGGAGGGTCAGTCCCGGGGTCACCTGCGGCTTCGGCAGGAGACTGTCCAGTATATGATGTCCCATCGACAAGACTTCGAACCCTTTGTTGAGGACGACGTTCCCTTTACACAGCACTGTAAGAGAATCACCCACTGAGCAAAGACTTTTTCTAATGCCTCAAAAACAATTAACTATTCTGTCATATATGGGAAGTCCATGGAGTTCCATGTGGGACAATGTTGACCAGCAACTATACAGTGACCCCTGGTGGCTCTGTTCTGTTTGCAATGGAGGGACATATCAGTGTTATTCTCAGACATTCCTCTGTTTGCTTTTTTTTTTACCTGTGAATTGCAGGATCAATTTGATTTTCAGGCCTCTAAAAACTGGAGAAAGTATATAAAACACGAGGAAACTCACTCTTTGGTTAAACTAGTCACAATGAGTCGACGTGTGACTGTTGATGAAGGATGCACATGGACATTGCTTTGTTTTAAGGTGTCACAAGCCAACACGGTTGTGAAACACATTTGCGTTTGTCTTGACTTCAGAAATTAAATTCTTGACCGATTTAACCAGTTAACATGTTTTATTTCATTACAATGAAATGTATATACAATTCTTATATGATCAATTTAGAAATATATGAAAAAGGTTAAATGACAGTTCAGGATATTGACAGTGTTTTAGGAGATATACTGCATATCTGCTGTGACGGAACCGTAGAAAGTTCAAGACAGGATGATGTGTGGTCACAGGGTAAGATTATCTTGTGAGTAATTGTTTTTCTTTCCTGCCGCCCAGTGTCCAACCTCTCTCAGCCCGGTACATTCGCTGGGAACGATGCCATTGTGGCTTTTGCTCGCAGTCAACAGGTGAAAGTGGTCATCCATCAGCTCAACACACCACTGTGGGAGGTATGGACCGAGGCAGAGACTTTCAAATCATGTCACCTAATTGATGATGCAGTCTAATGATGAATTCTAACTCACTTTTGGGA
Source organism: Melanostigma gelatinosum (assembly GCF_949748355.1). Lineage (NCBI taxonomy): Eukaryota > Metazoa > Chordata > Actinopteri > Perciformes > Zoarcidae > Melanostigma > Melanostigma gelatinosum. Next base: position 8,168,359 of record NC_136641.1, on the reverse strand, counting down.
CACCACCTAGTTTGCGTGTGCTGTTCTCGTTGCAGATAAATGGCGTAGAGAAGGCGGCATGCAGAGAGCTGCACATCGCTTACCGCTATGGAGATCACTATGACAGCGTGAGGCGGACTGGAGACAACTCTGAGATTCCTGCTCAGCTCCGCATAGAGGTATGTTGGGCATTCAGTGGATAAGAATTTGGGAAAACATCCCCAATTAAGTATACTCCAGGTCCACCTCTTTCAATTTAAAGAGTGCATCATGTCATGTTTGCAGCTATTGAAGCAACCTTTACCGATTTTAGTGTTTCTCGCTGTTGCTGTTCCCAGAATCTTCAGAAATCACAAGGCCACCAGCGTGCGTTCGGGGACGGCCAGAGGGACAGATGGAAAAACCCGTCTCCCACAGCCTCAGAGGAGGACAACGTGATCCTGAGCTCCATCAGGAATAGAGGAATCCACGGTCAGAAGCTCCACTTGATTCATTTGCTCCCGGAATAATTAGACTGTTAGGGCATAAAAAAACAACTATGAGTGACTAGGAGGGACTTTTTTTTGTTGCAAATGTCATAACCATCATGCATTCAAGCTTGTCTAATCAGCTACGTTTTCGATTGATCCCATAAAAATGTCAGTCTGTAATTCAGTAGACTTAGTTGCTTTACGTGACCGGGATTGATCAGATCACGCTGACTGGTTGTATTCGTGTGTGTGTGTGTGTTTTCTGCCCCAGGCGACGAGGAGAACCTGCTCCAGCTGAGTGCGGCGACCATCAACGTGGAATGGCTCGTCGGCTCCGTGCTGTGCCAGTCCTGCCAGGACCAGAGTGCCTCAGGGTCCTGCTCAGACTGCTGCGCTTCAGCCACAGACTGCAGCGATTACAGACAGCCAGCAGAGGGCAGCAACGTACAAAAATCAAAGGTAGACTGACTTATCACCCAGCCTGTCTAGTTGTATTAATTGCAATCCAAATTCATTTTAAATTTTAGATTTCACTGGAATGTTTTTCTCACTCACAAACTGACCAGTCCTTCAGACTGCAGCATTTTTGTCATTTAATATGAAGTGAAACAAATACTTGACTTCACCCAGAAGGGTTACAATTACCGTTCATGAATGAATTAAAAACACATAAACATAATCTAATTTACTCTAAATGGATCATAATTTACTAAATGAACATCATGCTATATTGAAGAAGACTTGACACTAGCAGTTGAGACCATAAACTCATGTTTACAATGTTTATTGATTTAATAAATCAAGTGAGAATTCGGGTAATTTTCTCATAGACTCCTATAAAAGTAGACTCCTTTTTGCAACCCCCCTGCTAGCCATTAGAAATAATGCAAGTTTAGGGCACTTCTGCATTGGCTTCACTTTTCAAACCCAGAGTTTGCTGCCCTGATCAAAATGCTCCTCATTTACGGGGAAATTACTGAAATAAAAAACAATTATTTCCCCCCCCCCCCCCTTACTCAGGTATCTAACAAGCAGAGGAAAGAGCAGCAGCGGCAGGAGAAGAAGAAGCGTCAGGAGGACAGGCATCGGCAGAAGTTTCTCCAGAGTAAAGGAGGTCCGGACCAGAACCAGAACCTGCCAGAGGCTGTTACTTTAGTACCAGCTCTCAATACTCTCAGCATATAGACCGGAGCATGGCCAAAATGACATACCGCTACCCTAGCTTCCGGTGGCTGGCGCTGTTTTTGCACAACCCTATAGTTTCTTTGCAATCGGTATAACGGTGCCTGCAAACTTGTGTGTGAGAGTGAGTGAGAGAGCTGTGTGTGAGTTGTAAAAGACAGTGAATGGGCATGACCTCCAGTGTTTGCAGAAGCTCCACAGATCCGGTCTACCTACCACGCTACCTTTCTCCTTCTATGCCGGACGTCTGGCTTCACACAACAACCACGCAGGCAATCTGGTGCAGCTGGGCTTAGCAGAGGATGACGCGCAATTAATGATTGTTATGCACACTGTGTAAGGAATGTGGCAATAAATGATTTACTGTTTTTCAAATTAGAGGTACATTAGTCAAGCTCAACTTCTGACATATTTCAAGTTTTTTTTTATTAATTTCCTTTGGTGTTGGAGAAAATAAGCTTAATATACAAAACTGGACATTAACAGACATAAGGCAGCTCTTAGCAAGAGGCTTACAAAACAAACATGGGAAATTTACTTTCAAAATTTCTTCTTGAAGGATTTGAACCCCCGCAATGCGAAGGTCCCGTCAATGTTTTACAGAGTACACATTGAATGTTTCCCCAGTGCGATCAGTTAATATGTAATCAAGTATTTGACTTTCTGTTATTCTAATTAGATATATCTAATCTGGAGTGGCCAAACAGTTTGTGTCATTTTTAAACCACAGTAGATGAATGATAAAAAGCCTCATCGGGGAATACTTGCACCAGCAATGAGTGTCAGGCAGCTCCTCCTGTTGTGCATGCCGAGGATTTAGCACGCAATGTAATGTTTAATAGCGTTTTTCTAACAGGTAATTGGGCCGTCAGTTCTATGGAAAATTGAAATTGACCCAGAGGCTGCCTGTTGATCATATGGGGAGTGAGAATCTACCGTACAGTCATGCAGTAAAGACACCGTCCCGTTGCATGAAGGTAGAGGAGACGGAACACAGGAGACAACGAATTACAAAGAGAAAAGTGATCGTATCAATTACATATGATTTTCTGATGTGAAAAAAGTCCATTCCACTAGAAAATACAAGAAATGTTTATTTTATTAAAACATAAACAAAATAAAGTACGTGAAGTCAGGGCGAGGCTCACAGAGATACTTTGCCGACAGACTTGACAAACTATGTACACTCAATTCTAGTCCGCCTCGAAGACTGAAACCTACACGCTGGTTATGAACTACACTTTAAAGCGAGATTATGTACATGTTTCTTGTGGCATTTATGGAATGATGTTAAATGCTAGTATAACTAGCATAAGAAAATGATCCTAAAGCCAATAAACCAACTTAGAAATGTCAACAACATAATATCCATTTTGGTAGCATTAAATCACCAAAACCTTACATTTATTGCATATTAATTCAACTCTCCATTTGTAAGACTTATCTTGTTGAAAACCGTACACAGTCTCGCTTTAAATATCTTTTACCGTTGAAAAAAAAAGCTGCATTTCACCATATTTCACTGTAGAATTAGTGGCTGAAGATGTGCGTCTTCACTGAGGTTTCTGGGCCGCTCCTTCTGAACGTGAAAGTTATTTGATGATGCAGTTGAACATGAGCTGTTTCCCGTTAACTCCCCTCCACACAGGTGACTTTCCCTCCCCAGGTTGTTTCTTAGTGCAGTCTGTTAATGAAACAAGACGACATCCTTCCGATTGAGGGGTCACCAGTTTGTAGATCAGTGCTGCGAGGGTGACATCTAGAAGTCCTGGCGTATATTCTCCTTGTTCTCGTCCCCCTGCTGTTGTCTGAGCTGAGTTCCTTCGTTCTCCAGCTGGACGATGGCTCGCTCGATCTCAAAGTTCTTACTGACCAGAGACACCCAGCTGTTGAGGGACAGACACAGATGTTACAACGGAGGGGGAATCTTGCCGACACATTCCCGTGTACAGTGATATAAACTCTATTAAGCAACATACTTTGACTCCAGCTCTCTCAGTTTGGCTCCTCCGGCTAACTGATCATTCTTACGCTGCCAGTTTAAATCCTGAATTTGCTTCCTGTTTGGCAAAAAAAGGAAAAATGGAATTAGTAAACGTGTGAAAACTTGTTTGACCACACTTTGATTCACCACAGACGTTCCAGCGATCCAGTCACCTGAATTTCTGGAGTTCCTTTTGAGCCATCTCATTCATGACGGCCAAGTACCTGACGGAGGAAGAGAAGGTAACATGTTAGCAGTCTTTAGACTAATAATGCACGGAGTTAATGTCTGTGAGAAACGGCTGCCGTCACGTACTTGTTGTAGACTTTCCATGCGTTGGTTCCGTACTGCGACATGAGCTCCAGGTTCTCGATGCGGACGGCCTGGTGCTCCAGCTGGGCCATCGAGTTGTTCACACACTCCTGCCACGCTGTGATGTCGTTCTTCTGTCCCGACGAGGGTGCTGGCAGCTCATACCTCCACAGGAACAGAAGCACGAATAAAAATACACCCGTGCTATCATTTTAAAATGGTTGAGTGGAGTTATAACTGCAGCTGATACTAACAATTGTTGGCATTATCTATTACAGTTTGGGTTTTTAGAAATGAGCACCGACATGAAACTCCACCTGATTTAACATCTAATATTCTTACAGCAGCAAGGGGTTTGTTCAGAGAGTTCACATTTGAATCCCCTCCACACAAAAATACAATTAGCTGAGAGCTGAAACAATTAGTGAAATGATCAATTCGTCAATCGGAGAATAATTTGACAACTATTTTGAATATTTGTTAATACTTAGAAGTAACAGCAAAAAAAAAAAGGCAAATTCCCCGGTTCGATCTTCAGACATATGATTCTGTTTTTTGTAGTCTGCTATGATACTAAACTGAATATCTTTGGGTTTTGGACTGTTGGTTGAAAAAAAACAAAAAACATTTGAAGACTTTACTTCTTGCTGTTCGTTGACATTTTGTACCAACTCAAGGAAATAATGATGACATTAATCTATCGTGAAAATAATAAGTTGCAGCTTTAAATTTGTGATGTTGCAGCTTTAAATCTGTGATGTTGCAGCTTTAAATCTGTGATGTTACAGGATTGTGGCGTGTCTCAGTATTGTTAACTCACTCACCCCACCCTGCAGTTTACCCAGCGGCAGCATAAATGCCCTGTGGCACATTTTGTAACTTCCTGGCCTGTTTTGTTATGGGAAAATATGTCATAGTCTTATGCTTTAGGATTGAAGAATGTAAGTCTTTAAAAGTGCAGGCACAAAACCTATTTGAGTAGATGATTCTATCAGTTTTGCATCCAGGTGTCTTGTTATTTGTTATCTTGTTATCTGTTTTCCTGTGCATTGTTTCTGTCTTCAAAGACGGGGACACCCACAGGGGTCTTGATTACAGTATTTCCTTGATGGGCATCAGCTGAAGGGCATGACCCTCTGTAGGCATATATGATGTGTGATGGTAAAACAGGTTTATTCCGTCTCTGCAATACATCAGACATCAAAGGACGCATCTGGCTGGGTGTATCCATGGTTTATTGTGGGGCAAACTGATAACAAAGGGATTTGTAAACAGGCCATAAAGCGCCTTCAGGGTATCGTAAAGACAGGACATTATGCTTCAAAGAAAAACATCTGCCTTGACTGGTTTCCTTCTTCTGTTTATTCTTGTTTGCGAACCGAGATAACAGCATGCTGGCTGGGTATAAATGTCCATGCATTTGAATGTGTCGTTAGAGCACCTCAAACAGATGACGGTGATGTATCTGTGAGACTGTGCTCTCTTTGCTTGCAAGACATGCATCTGACTGTGTTATTCAGAGCACCTCCTGCAGATGACGTGATGCGTCTGTGGGACAGTGTTCTATTTGCTTGCAAGCAAATAAATTGACTATTACAACTTTGATCGTTCATCCAGACTCTGTTTCATTTGACATTGATTTGATAACACTTTAACACTCTTCTCCCGACTATTCATAGAAATATTCCACAACAGTTTCCATGAACTGAATTCGCTCATTGGTTCGTTACAGGATTAAGTTTACTTTTCAGAAAGCAGTTAGACTTCAAAGGCATTCCTAACGCGAATTAACAAGAAAAGCTTAAAATATATCCACCACTGAAAACATTGCAGTACCTCACTCACCAATGTCTTTTAATTTATACGTGTATACTCTTACCCGAGGCAAATGAGCAAAAAGTATAACTTTATCAGACTGTTGGACGCAGCAGTATTTTTCAATGACTGTGTGTATGTGTTAGGTGCCTATAGAGACATGCAGGCCATTGATTCAGGCGTTCTGCTGCTTTAATTGTAAACACTCCTGCCGTGTGTGAAGGTTTACCTCTTCATGCTCAGGAGATCCATGGGCTGCCGAGCCGCCAGCCGCTCAAATTCATTCCTCATGATTTCTGTCTAATGGGGGAGAAGAAAAATGAGCTCTTATTTCCGTCATGCCGGTTGCGATGTGAAAAGGGTTTCAGAGGTCTGAGGAGTTTGTCACCTCAAAAGTAGAGAAGTCGGGTGTTTGCAAGTAGCTCAGGTAGTTCTTGGTCGGCCGGTATCTTCTGGTCTCTTCCTCCACCAACGCTGCAGCCTAGAGGACAAAAGGTTGTTCAGGGGTTTAAAAGCACTGTATTCAGGAAACCAAAAGGAAGATCAACTATACTCCACAACAGAGCTTCACAGACACTGATGGCATAATTCTTGTGGAATTATCACACGAGATTTCTTTTGCATAACGTCAGCTTGGCTCATACTGACGGTACTTTTTCTGTTGTCTATGTTTTGATCTCATCAGCAAGTAATAATTACGATCTCAGAGCTCAATTTTTCTTTTCTTTGATGAATGTAATGTGCCTCCTAAATCAGATGGCAAACAGTACCATCATGACTGTTATTAATCACACCCATGCTTTACCTTCTATGACAAGTTGTGTGCAAGTGTCTGCTGTGAAAATGGTCTTTCTGTTCTCCCCTAAACTGAACCCATATACACTGCATCTTACTTGGATTAACAATGCAATGTGTCGGTGCTAAACTGGATAAACAACCAGGCAAAATGGGCCCCAGAAGGCCAAAAGTTTACTGTGTCTCACTAGGGCCCTGTTCTAAAAATATAGCTGGTTTGGAGACGTTGTTTCGTTGTTGTGCTGTGGTAATATGGTTAAAAATAGATATAAGCTGATAACACACTAACAGGGAACGTAGGAACAACTTAACATGAATACAGCCTAGCACTCACACGCCATCGCTGCTAATAAAGACCCTGAACTACTAACTTATGGTCTAACATGATATGTTCCTTTAAATTTCTAAGCGGGATGTGGCTTCCGCTGACCAATGCTACACAGGCTAGCAGGAAGCGACGCTAACGTCACATTGAAACGCTAACTTTAACGTTACCTACCGATAGCATACTATTGCATTTAACCAATGAGTGTGATAAACACGAGCATGTGCACAAACTAAATGCCGTAACGTTAGCTTTGAACTGCCCAGTGTGCCATAAATAATGTATAGTGTGCCGTGTCCGTCTCGGTTAAGCATGGTTACGTTACATTAGCAAACACGCTGCGGATAGCTAACGTTAGCTCCCTGTTTACTCACAGCTTCTCTCACACCTGCTGCATCGTAACCTTGGTCAAAATATGGCAAAGCATCGACGAACACTTCGCCAGCTACTGAAGCCGTTCCAGCCATTTTAATCAGTCTATATTGTTGCGTTTGTTTGATATACGCCTCTCGTAGCTACAAAAAGAGTATAATCTTCCCAGCTAACGAAAAGCCGGTTGTTCCGGTCAGGATCTTCAAAATAAAATCCTTAACCAGCACGGCCGTGTGTTATTGATGTGACATCTAGTGGAGTGGAATGTAACTGCTGCTTGAGTAAGACGTAAGAAGTTGCATTTTATTGTGCTCTGACAAAGGTGTTATGCTTTTTTACATTTTTCTTCACTGTAAATGTAGACTTCTGAGGCTCCAGCCCTGTATGTTTTCTCAAAAGCCCAGAATACATTACGTTTTTTAAATACTTTAATCTTTGTGTAATTTCCCCCTCATTCTCTTTGACAAGGCTTTAAATGAATGGACCAAAAGTTCTATCACTGGGTAAATACACAAAATACCATACAAAAATTCCTACCCTACTATTGTTATGTAATTAGAAATAGTAACTTCAGACAATTTTAGGTGGCAGGAGTTAAAATTAGTTATTGTTCCATAGACAGTTGGAGGACAATTATATACAACAATGGACAGGCTTTACAGGAGGATTGTTTTCTTGGTAACTATCATGTTGACAGTTTTTAGGCATTCTGTTATCAAATGGCTTAAGAAAATAGTGCAAATCGCTTCAGTAGATTGGAAAAAGAATCCCCAGGGGAGGATGCATCTGAGCCCCGAATGTTTACAACATCTGGCTTCGCCCCTGCCTGCAACTTGTTTTTCTATTTGAGTTGAGAAAACAGTTGACCTGACCTGTACTTTGATGGTCACGTACTAACATTAAAAGTATGTATCCTCAGCATACGGTACTTCTCCACGTTTCGATACCAAGAGTGCCGTATTTCTTTCTTTTATTGTTGCTGAACTTCTTAATATATTAATTGTTAAGTGCACACATGAAGAATGTTGGCTATTAAGACAGGTGACAATGTTTTAACCATTGGCTAACTGGCTGTTGATCATTGTTTCTTCCTTCTAAACGAGCGTCACCATTAGATGCCACAAAAAATAGTTTCTCTTGTATCTGGCCTCACTATTCATAAGATAAGTAGGAAATAATGACTGTACATGATTCTGATGTCATTTCAGTTGATGATGTAAAGGAAAAAAAAAATACAATATGTGACAATACATTAAGATCCTTGCGATTATGACTTTACGGTAATTAAAACATCTGGAATTGTAATATTATGACTCGCGTTAATCTTTTGATTAAACCAATATAGGCTAACGTCCGTTGGCACTTGTTGCCTTGTAAACTTGCATTGTACTATTTAGAATGATGAGAACCCATAAAACCTATTGACTTGGATACATACGTGTTTAAACACACATATATATCTATATATAGATATATATATATATAGATATATATAAATCCAAATGAATAGAATTTCAGAATCTCCTCGACCGTTTATCAAACATGGCAATAATGACAGATAGCCGTCTGGAATTAATAGTGCAGCTGGTACATATTCCTCATGTCGGGGGTACGAAAAGAAAACCAAAAGACATTTTGGATGATGAAGTTATCAGGAAAAAAGGAAGCTGTCTCCACAGAATCATAAATCCTGACAACCAGTTGTGCTTTGCCATCAATCTGGCACTTCTGTTAAATCCCAGATTAACCAGACATGAGGCTATTGTACAGGGTAACGAACTACAATTTAAGGCAAATTGTCGCCTCATATCCCTGTGTCATTTAAGAACGTTGTTAAATATATATGGCACTAGGGTGTCTAAAAGTTGTGTTTTTCAGACCGGATGGTGAACGGATGGTGAGTCTCTTCAAATTCCAAAACATTCGAGGGGCCGCACCCAAAAACTGTGTTTCTCTTCCTTTTCCGAAGCCACTACTACTATTGTCAATTTGAAAGAGTTCTTGGGTGCAAAATATGTGTGTGAATATTGTTACACATTACTCAAGCTCTGTAAGCCATCAATGCACCGGTCATTGTATGTTCTACAGCAGAATGTACAAAACAGATTGAAAAACTGGTCTTGTGTCGTGATTGTAATGAATTCTGTTGCTCCCTGTTCTGCATGATTACGCACAAAACACCAAAATATCACCATGTAGCCAATGAGTGGATGAGCGATTGCGATATTACTAAAAAGTGCAAAAGGTTTTACTACAGGCCCATTATCTCAGGAGACTCAAAACACAAATGTGAGGCAAAAAAATGTACCGTGTCCGGTGAAAGGAGATATATGATGACCATTATCTATCTGGTTCCCTTTTACGTTAGTGAGATAGATAGACTTCATTTCAGACTCGGGGTCCATACAGACAGATACATAAAAAGACAGACACAAACAATAAAAGTACATAGGCCTAGCAATGCCTTCCAAAGAGACAGCTGTACCAATGTCGCCACAGCTGGGACTGGTAGCGTGTGGTGCTAAACCTTATGTTGGTTCAAACAAGTATGATCCCATTTACAGAGTCATTCAGTCTACAGATGAATTTGTACATGAGATTTCTTAAAACTGTTTGGAAAGTGTTGACTCGTGCAGCCACAAACATTTCACTGGCACTACTCCATCTCGCTCTCTTTAAAAGTATTCTCATGGCGTCATTGTACGCTACTTGAAGTCTCTGTAAACTCTTTTTTTTGTAGTTTGACCACAAGTGTGCAGTGTAGAGTGGAGTACAATATGATCTGAACAGAGACATCTTCACTCCATCTGTACACAGACCAAACTTGCGTGAGAGACTGTTTGCTTGTGCATACATCATACGACATTGCCTGGAAATGTCGTTATTATCAGACATGTGTTCTGTTAAAAAATGACCAAGATATTTTACTTCACTACAGACACCAAGATCATTGTCAGACAATTTGAAGTCAGGGAAGTTTAGACATTTGTCCTCTTTAGTTGGACAGATCAGGACAGAACTCTTACTGGCGTTGTATTTGATGTCATGTTCCACACCGTACACAGTACATATAGTGAGGAGCTGCTGAAGACCAGCGCTAGAAGGACTAAAGATCACCAGATCATCTGCATACATGATGTAATTAACCAGAGTATTTCCAATCATGCACCCAGTATTACAGGCTTTCAGTTGCTTGGACATATCATCAATATACAGATTAAACAGAACTTGTCTGACACCATTGCTAACCCCAAATGGGGCTGACACACTTTTACCCCATTTGACTTGCATACTCTGGTGCGCATACCAGTAAGCCAGAATTCTCACTGTGTATGTGGGGACACCTCTTTGGCTCAGTTTAAAAAATAATTTCCTATGATGAACACGATCAAAAGCTTTGGAGGCATCAATAAAACACATAAGAAGTGATGAGTTTTGACCTCTGTATTTGTTTACAGTTTCCTTTAAGGCATATATACACAAGTCGGTGCCATGTTTGGCTTTGAAGCCGAACTGGTTATCTGTGGAGGTGATGAAGTCCTGTATTCTGTCCAGCAGAATTCTTTCTAGGACTTTTGACAGGACGCTGGCCAAAGCAATGGGCCTGTAATTCTCTAGGCTACATACTTTACCAGCTTTGTTTTTAATGACTGGCACTAAGAGAACAGACAGCATTGAGTCTGGTAACAAGCCGTGAATCATGAAGCCAGTAAAACAAATAGCGAGGAGAGGAGCTAACCTCGGACGAGCATATTTAAGGTGTTCAGCAGTAATATGGTCTAAGCCACTTGCTTTGCCTTCAGACAGTTTGTTGATAGCTTGGTGCTCATATGATGTAATTACCATTCACTCATTACTCTCAGAACTGTCCACGCTGTACAAATCACTTTTGATGCAGTTAAATAAGGTGCTATAATGCTGTCGCCATAACTCAGCAATGTTGTCTGTTCCTGAGATTCCATCTATAGTGCATGGTAAAGATGTTTTACAGTTAAGAGCTCTCACTTCTTTCCAAAAATCAACTACGTTGTTGCTTAGCAGCTTCTTGGCCATGGAGTCAGCCCTCATGGCTTGATCATTCTTGCAAATGAAGCGAATGGCATACTTATATCTTGCATTGGTGAGCTTCTTGTACTCAAGCACTGGTCCTTGTCTGGGTCTACCAGCTAGAGCCCATGATTTGAAGGCTTCACAGGCTTCAGCACGATACTCAGCTACATACTCGTTCCAGCCAGGTTTGATGTTATGGGTCTTATTATGATGCTTGTAGTAGGGCTTGCTGTCTTTATACAGAGCACTTACTATATCATTGTACATGAAGCAGAGATCTCTCCTATGCACCACATCCTTACAGTTAACGTCAGTACACATAGCTGCATCTCTAGCTAGATGAATATGACTGAAGGACTGGTATGTACGAGCAGAATACACTAAGACGTCCTCTTCAGTGAGAGTTGACCAGTCAAGTTTTTCTGTGTTGACACTATTTCCATTTCTAGATAGCGCCGGTAGATGTTCAACATTTATCGACATAGCAAAAGGTATATGATCAGTTGTTGCTGCTCCATAAAGAATGCCCATACATCCCAATGAAGCATGAGCATCAGCTGTATGAATACAATGGTCCAGCCATGATGTAGTGTGCCAGGCCTCACTAATGTATGTGTAGCTATCTGTAGGCAAAAGCACTTCGCTTGATAATGTAAAATAATTGTCTTTACAAAACTGAGCCATGTGCTTGGCAAATACTGAGCTTGTGTCTGAGATATCTGCATTCATATCCCCAATAACATAAATACTAGAAGAAGTATTATCTTGAATGAAGGAATTGATGAAGGCAAGCCTATTTAGATATTCATCCTCATTGTGATTGCACTCATAGGGTGTATAAACATTGAGGATAATGAATTCCTTATCATCATGAGAGACTTTACGAGGTGTAAAATGGAGTTCCTGGGGTCTAGAATGTGTAGGAAACTTTTTCTGTCATTTCAGAACAAGGAAATACAAAGACCACGTCTTTCTTGCTCACAATTCCAAAGGGTTTGGCGGTTATCTTTTACTCAGATATCTCGTCAATCAGGGAAGCACGCCCAAATGAATCATGCAAGGTAGCAAGGTGCTTCTGTTTGAAGATGAGAGCTTTGGTCAGAAATACATTGACTCACTCTCATTCTTAACCATGCGGTTGGCGCAACTGCCTAAAGTAATGGGTTTTGATGCAGAGCTCAGACTGTCAGAAGAAGGTATACGCAAAGGTTATTTTTCACACCTATTCAGCTCAGTGGAGATTTTAAACTACATAAGTCCTGTAATGGTAATTTTTTACACAGTATATATTTCTACTCAGAATATTGTATTCATGCATTAGTAATTTTGCTCTGAACTTTGTTGAACTTCACCATGTCTCTGTCGTGCAAAAGACGAATTCTCCCTTGTTCACATCGATAACTAACTGTTGTATGAGAATGTTCCATTTTCGAGGCCTTTGCGCTGCTTGTTTTTCATTGTTGTTCCTATCAGTCTGAGACCAAAATGTCTGTAACATTGGCCATCGGCCCCCACCTTTGCTCATTCTGTATAAAGAAAGCTTGTTCACATTTTTCTTGGTTCTTCCTCACTGAGTCTGTACACATTCTGTTGTGATGATTGAACCTTCTCTGCACAGAGAATAAATACTTAAAAGACAACCTGGTTTTTGGTATTATGTATTTCAGCATTAAAAGACTCACGCAAAGCGGGTATAGGAATATTTTACACCACAGTCCCTACCCACCCAAAGTAAATATGGCATAGACCGAATGTCAGAAAACAAAAGTCGAGAATTTGATGTTTGGTACGAAACCAAAGCAAGCAAAACGTTTGATTTTAAAACAGAGGTCATTCTTTACGACGACACCAAAATCCTAGCAACTGCAGTTTTGCAACAAATACATCTCTGAGAGACAGGCGTTGATCCTCTCAGTTGCAGTTCCTCCCTCCAAAAACACTGGTCATCCCCTCACAAGACAACTACCATCGTCAATTCAATTAAATTCATTCAGTGGTTAGCTGGACCAATCCATAGCTATACAGCATGCCTTGAATCGGGGTGAGAAAAGACTTGGGGCAATATGTTGTGGAAGGTTCTGCAGAGATTGACGGTTTGAAATCAGTGTGGGAATTTATCGGTTGTTTCTATCGCTGTATGTACACGTCACATCCTTCTATCCTTTCGTCAATGCAAACTTTACCTATCCCACCGGCCACCCCAAAATGATCCAGAAGGATTTCTGATCAATGCCGTTGTGCACCCTCCTCGAAAATCCATATCTGCCAATCCTCCCTTGCAGAACTCTTCACAGGAAATTAGTGTTTACTCTTTGTCGCACATGTGCAGAGACCAACCATCAGAACGGTCCTTGCATGCACCGTGAGGAAGACAGAGCTTTGACCGGCACCTGGACTACCCCTGAATTTCTTTAGGCTTTAGAAAATAGATATCGCGTGTCCAGAAGTGTGGCATTTTGAGGAACAGAGCAATATCTTTGAAGGCTACATTAACACATTTTGAAAAGGAAAGCAAGAAGCCTGAGGGTAGCCCGCGGATGCTCTAGATGAGGAAAACTTCATCGGAGACTACCATGCTAACCAGGGCATCCAGCTAGATAGTGACACAATTCTTAATAACCCTTCCAAAAGACAAACGTCTACAATGTGCCTCAAAAGTTTCTGGGGTAAGTTTGCACAGCGAGTAAATCTACGACCCACCGCCCTCATCATAATTTTTCTCTGCATTTGACCCATCCCTGTATATAGGGAGCAGTGGGCTGCCAATGACAAAACCAGAATAGTTTTTTAAGTACCTTTTTTCAGGACAGTATGACATCAGTTACTTTGCGTTCCTTTCCTTGGGACAGCTCACGGATGAGCTGGGAGGCGATACCATTCACGAATTTGTAGACGCCGGACCGAAAAGCCACGCCTATCGAACGCAATCTGGCAGAATGGCGATGCGTGTCAAGGGGATCACACAGACCCATGACAGCTGCAGAAAAATGAACTTTGACAGTGTGAAACATCTGGTAGAGAGTTACATACAAAATCCAGACAGCTGCGGCGTTATCACACCTCAGCAAATCATTTCTCGAGATAAATTGGGTTTCCGCCTGAAAAATTCTTCATTTCAGAAAAGCTTCAGAGTCTGACAACTCTTGTCAGATGGACAGAACCCTTTGGTCATTGATTTTCTTTTGATGACACTGCTTTGTTTCTATTTATCCCTTTTAGGGGGAAATTTTTCTCTGCATATAGGGAGCAGTGGGCTGCGAATGACAGGCACCCGGGGAGCCGGGGGTTTAGTGTATTGCTCAGGTACACTTCAACACGTGACACATCCCAGTCGGGGATCGAACCATTGACCTTCCGGTTCCCAGACGACCTCTTAACCCAGTGCGCCACGGTCGCCCTATTAGAGGAAATTTCCTCGAAGTAGGAAAGGAAATTGATTTTAATCCGAGATTGCAATAATCGTTTTCATGTTTGGCTCCGAGAAACGTTTTTTTGTGAAGATGCTAATGTCCTGATAATATTGTATTGATTTATACTTCTTTTCAACCATTGTAGAATTGCAAAAGGAAAAATAAAAGAATTAGGTTTGTGAACGGATTGCCTTTTTCTTTTGACGAGGCTCTTTTTCTTCCTGATCAAACACACCACTCTGGGTGTTGCTGATCTTCTTGACCTCTGAGGGTGTAATCTGTGTGCTTATGAATCACTTAACTCAGATTATTCTGCTTTGGATCAAACCAATAAGTGCAGACACGTTTATCTCTCTGTCAGTTTCTTCCAAACTAAAACTAGTTTTATGTGGAACTTAGAACGTTCTATGATTCGGTATGCAAATATTTTAAAACAAGAAAGCTTTACAACATCTAACTTCTTTAGAGACATTGTGGACATTGCCAGATGTTTGCTTTTTTTGCAATATGGATTATTGCATTTTTTTGATCTGTGTTTGTGGTGTTTTTCCTTTCTTTCGATGTTTTTCTTGTGTTAATGTATTCATTTCGCCCCAATCCTCCCTGTAGGGATATTTATTTACTACAGATATTCATATCCTGAACAGTTCAGACACAGTGCACGAGCGCCGAGCCAACCCCAATGTATCTCTGACATGGAATGTGTTGTCGGCGAGTAGAATACTTAAGAGCATAAAAAAGTGGCAATGCATCTCTACCCAGTAAAGTGCTGAAAGCTGCAGATATTCATGAAAATGAAAAATCAACTGTCCTGAGCCACTTTTCTGAAGAGAATCTTTGAAACTATGTTTACTTTCACAAAATCAACTTTTGGCCTCCTCTCTGCCTGAAACGTCCTTTAAATCGTGTAACGTGAACTAGCCGTAATAAACAAGTAAATTGGGTCTTGGTCGACGTCATGACGTAATCATACGTACTCATGGTCCGAAAAGTTACGCAGGGCGTGCAGCGGTTCAAAGAGGAAGGAAGATGGCGGATAACAAAGGCGAGGAGGCTATGGAATCGTCTGCTAATTCGGACTCGGTGCCCTCAGCGCAAGATAACGAGCAGCCAGAAACGACAGTTGAAAATGCGGTAATAGTCATAGAATCAAACACGAAGGATGATGACGCAATAGAGTCTCACGATAACGCTCACGGGACACCTACACCCACCAGCAACGGCGGAGACGTTAGCAGCGGCGGGGCTGCTGCTGCTGTCGTTGGGGAAGTCAACGTTAGCGTTATGAACGATGTGAGCCCGGTTGCGACCAGCAGCACCAACGCAGAGCCAACAGCAGCTGAAACCCTGGCCGCCACGGATGCCCCTGTTGGCGGGCTCTCCACTGAAATGTCCCCCCCACCTACGGCTCCAGCGGCTGCGCCGGTGCCCGCTCCCATCAATTATTTGGATACGTGCGCAGTCTGTAAACAAAGTCTTCAGAGCCGAGACTGTGAACCCAAACTTCTGCCTTGTCTGCACTCCTTTTGCCTAAAATGTATCCCGCAACCAGACCGACAGATAAGCGTCCAGGTACCTGGACCGCACGGGCAGACTGACACACACATAGGTGAGTTTATCACGAGTAAGTTAACGTTATCTTTGCACAGCCATTTGCTCTGTTAGGATGAATTGCTGTCTGTCAAAACTTCGGGTTTCAACAGTTGAAGTTAATTTATTTTCGGCGACAGTTGAAATGGTCTAATGGTAACTGACAGAGCTAGGCGTTTGGGCTGATTCTTAATACCTGACGATATAAACACTGATGCCTACTACTATTGCGTTACATGAAGAAGGTGGCGGCTCTCTCTGTGGTTAGATAGACACAGTTCCATCTCTCCTGGGAGCCCACCATTGGTCAATCCGTCTAGGATTTCTTTCTACCATAATATATTGTTATTTTATTAACAAGCGGCAGTGAGAAACATCATTTGAGATGGTTCTTACTGGTCAGTTGAGACTAAACTTGCATCAGACTTCACGTTCTGTCTTAACATAGTTGTCATTGTCAATAGCCAGGCAGTATTATAATTTGACAGATGTCCGATGTGTCCTGACATAGCAGTCTCTCTAGGGGTTAAAATAACGTTATTAATTTCCAATCCCTCCAGAAATTGAACAATTATACAGTTTTTAATGATGATTTTAATCTGTTTAGATTGACAGTTAACGCTAGGCCACATTAACTTGAATGGATGGTGATCATACACTGTTGTTAACTATTCATTAGTAGTAGCAGTGAGCTATTCTCTAGTGAAGAGACTGACTGGAGTTGAAAATACTGTAACTATTAATAGTTACTTAATGTAGAAAGTATTTATACTGGATCCACGTAAACAGCATGTTCTGGATATTAAGCGTTTCATGCTAAATTGTTATCCAAACGGCATGTATCAAAATACAACTGTAGGACATCTCTGTGCTATTTATGGTATATTTTTTCTTGAACTGTCACAAGTCTTGGGTCTTAGTCATAACCATAACTATGGGACATGAAAGGCATAATTACGAGGTCTCCAAAATGAATTGCCTCGGGGAATACAATGCAATATAATTAACAGTGCCATGTAAGTGCAGACACAAACTTGTTTCGCCAATATGTTTGCTACCTTACCGCTTTTAAAAGATGCACGCATCACACGTCTGCCCAGTAGACTCCATGATGTTTTTGTTTTTTTTAAAGCTTGATTGTCTGATACCTCACAAAAAGCCCAGAGAGTCAGTCAACAACAGTTCAGCTGGAGTAACAAAAGCTTCACGCTGCAAGCAGACTTAGTAAACTTGGTTTTCACTTCCCACTCAGGGAAAACAGACTAGGTTGGAAAGGTGTATTTACTTCTCAAAAGTAGATTCATGTTTTGTCTCTTCCATTTTGCACACTTTAGTCCATAAAAGTCCTCACATAGCATCCCCCTTGAAGGTAGACTTCAGCCAGTCGATATTTTGCAGAGCAACTAAACCGATGGTATACTGGCAGGTGTCTGGACTCATTTCATGTTTATATGTACGACACAAAAATATATTTTTTTGCAGTGCTGAACCAGATAATGTAACTCCAACATCCATTAAAAACAGACCTGAGCACTGGCAACTACAAAAAACAATTGTGTTGTTATTTACTGGTGAGTTTAACGAAGGGGCTCTTAGTGTCTCCTGGTGACATCTCAAATTACTCTTTTAATCTCCAGGTTTTAGTTCTTGTGGGTAGACCTCACTTCCTCACACTACCTGCCACCAAGCTACAGCTTGAAATTCAGAATCCAAAGTCTGAATTGTATTTCTAGAACTGCCCAGCTTCTGGTGTTCAAACTGTAATATTATCTATATATATGGGGGGGGGCAGGCCATCCTTAGTAGATGATTTGTTCATATGACCTCACTCAGCCCGACAATTTGAATTTGACATGGGAATATCTTTTCACTTTAAATGTTTGGCCACAGTTGCCTCTGACTGGAGTTTTGGAAGGTGGGGGTCACATAATACAGAACTACATCTGGCCCAGTCTCTCTGCACTACTTGCCTGAGTTTGTGAAAGCTCGAACCTATCAGAAGATTATTCATTGGCCTTTTTCACTGTTGCAGTTAAATCCTACAAAAAGTGTGTCAGCAACTAGATTCAAAGCATTTGATTGACATGGCTTCACTTAAAGGGTTAGAAATGATGTCTCCCTTCCCAGGTCACAACACTAACCCAAGCTACCGATTGATAGTATTAAACCCTGTGCTTTACCAGATCAGAGGAAAGAGGGGGGGGGGGGGATACTGATACATGATCAGAAAATCTTCTTCATGATGATGTGCATGTTAAGTGGCGTACATAAAATGAGGAAATGTCAAAGCTAGTTGAGAATGCAGTTCATGAATCCATCCTGACTTCTACTTCTCTTTTGTGATGTCTGCTGTAACATGGCAGCAGCTTGTTACGTGACATGTTGTTTTGCTTCTTACTGATATTGCCCGTTGAATATCCAGAAGTACCTGTCAGGTGTGTCCTGAAGACTGCTCTATCTGTTAAACGTGCATTGACCTGCAGAATACTACGATTGCATTTTTTTTTTTTTTTTACGTAGCATGACTCATGGTTTCGTTGTAAACGATAAGAAGTAAAGATGATTAAATGTGACTTAAGATACAAATGTTTTTGTGGTTGGACCAAATTTTGGGTTGGTTTCCATGTTGTGATGAAGTGAACACTGACACCAAGCAGAGTTGAAATGTGATATCTGTCACTTCTACAAGATAAATTATTTCTTTCTTTTCCTGTATTTCAGGGATAGTTGGTGCTATAACTTGATCACAGTGTACGCGTGGTAAATCTCTACTAATGCACTTGCAAATCGACGAGGTTAATGTATATTTGGCAAAGCAATCGCCCAATTTAGTCAAACCGACCTGGTTGCTTTTATAGTCTTGTTTCCCCTTTTTATATTTTCTCTAGCAGTACTTTTAATGAATATAAGGGGGGAGGGGGGGGGGTGCACTGCTCTAGTTCACAGTGACAGCTGTGTGGTACGTGTGTATGTAGGGGTTGTGTTGGTTCCTCCACGCAGTGTGCGTTCCGTCACACAACCCCAGTCCATCTGCTTTCACAACCAATCACTCAGAGACCCATGCAGCTGGAGCTTACACAAACCGGCTGTGTGCTGCTCAAGCCAGTGTAGACCGGTTTAAACTGGCATCAACCAGTTTTTTACCTCAGCTAGCTGATGAGGGGGGGGGGGGGGGGCATTTTATGGGCTTATGAGGTAGAGGGGGAGGGTGACATATATTATGCTGACTCAATTTAAAATGTTGATGTGTTAATGTGAAGTTTGATATTTTGCATATTAATAGACTTGAGAAAATAAATGGCCACGTTAATGCACTGAACTAATTATTTTACGGGTTGTATGATTATAGCAGTAATTGCGCTAATTCCATTAGCAAAGCCAACTAATGCGATTAAGTGAAACAGTCCTCGTTGTTTGGCCATGTGATTTCATTTTCTAATAAACATGCCAAAGATGACAAGATTGAATCTCCTGGAGACGGACGCTTAATCAATTAGCTCCCATGAATAGGCAGTAGGTGTCCCACGGTGCCAAGAATATTTTTAATAACGACAGGAATTTACCGAAAGGAAATAAGCAGAACATATGCAGAGGGCCTCTTATTAATCCTCATTAGTTTGAAGCAGGACTATATTTCACCAAGAGTTAAGGGGACTTCATAAAAAGTCAGGTAATTGGTTTCACGTGGGCTTGTCCTAGTCACCGCTTCTCTGGCTTTGTTTTGCATTTGTCTTCAAAGATCAGTCATCAATCATCAGCAGGCATTGAATGTGTCCTAGCCCAGGGGTTGACCTTTTGATCTCATGTGTGTGTCCCCCTCCCTTGTTTTCTGTCTCTTTTCTGTCCATAGTAAATGTTATGCGCTGTTCAGTGTGCCACCAGGACTACAAACAGAGCGACATCATTGACAACTACTTTGTCAAAGATACCACAGAAGCCACCAATGCGTCTGATGAAAAGGCCGCACAGGTATGTCAAACCGGTTGGCCTTGCGGCCATGATGTTGTACTTCAGTGTATCTGCATCGATGCTTTACCACATAGGTGTGTGGAGGGGTGATCATTTTCTTGATAACTGCAGAGCGTATCTCAAAGAGATATTCACCGTGTACTACAGGTTTGTTTGGGGCTTAAAGTGAGATGTAAAACAAATTAGTTAAGCTTCATGCAAAACATAGGAAGATGCTTATTTTTCATTTTGATTGCACTGGATTTCCTTTAGCACCACTGATAAAAACAAACTATGTACAGAGCCAAATCCAGGCCAATAGTTTTGATCATTGATCTCACAATGAAAGTGAGGGCCAGCGCGCCGGCTGAGGTGGGATCTCGATCCCCGGTAACCGGTCGTCCGGCCTGGGTATAGGGGCGAAAGACTAATCGGACCAGTAGCTGGTTCCCTCTGAAGGTTCCTTCACGTCTCGCCGTTTTTTGTTTTTTCTCACTGCAATCACGTGAATATGTTGGATAGAAAGTGTTGCATCATAGTTCTCATGACAGACGTTTCCTGAAGGCAACGTGGTTGAGGAAGGTCCTCACCCTTCTTTGTTATGCTGTCACTCGTGATTACGCGCCTCAGTCTCAGTTGATGCCACGCCAGAACAAGCCCAAAAGTCTGACACTGTAAAAAAAAAAAAAAAAAAGATCTCAATCTGAAAATATAAAATCTGCAACTGAAAAATATAAGCCCTCAATATCAAAATATATATGAAAGTGAAGAATGAAAATAAATATTCATTCAAAACAATTCCAGAACTGAATCAGTTGAAGTTATATTTAACCCCCAAAAAATGTTCCTTCACTTATTTTTAGTTTGAATACATTGTTGTATTTTACTTTCAGTTTCAACTTTATTTTTAATTTTTTCAAATGATCAAAACTATTGGCCTGTATGTGGCTCCATAACTATGCAGCTCTTGACCCATTACTCAGATGCAAAATCTGAACTGTACATTAATGCTCTAAATTCAACTGAACCAACTTATTTTAGAGAACCTATGACCATTTGTTTAGTTTAACACTAATGTGAACAGGTAGTTTAGGCTTTAATATACCATAATGGGTTCTCTAACATTGTACTATTATTATTAGTAAGTTAGCACTTTGACATTTTTTTGTCAGCCTGGACACATTTGACTTTGTCCTAAATCCCGTGTCTTGTGTACTGTGTCTATATCAAGGCATCGTCATTTCATGATCTGAGCACACATATGTAGAAGCTGCATTTCATATGCTTTCTGGTGTGATCTTCTCAAGGTATGCACAAGCTGCGAGGACAATGCAGGAACCATAGGCTTTTGTGTGGAGTGCGGAGAATGGCTGTGTAAGACCTGCGTGGAGGCGCACCAGAGGGTCAAAATAACCAAGGACCACAAGATCCACACGAAGGAGGATGCCGACGCGGCCTCCGGTAATATGGCTGATCCTCACCGCAAAGGGCCGTGAAGCTAAGACTGCAGAAGCCGAAATAAGACTAACCCTAGTCGAAGCACAGTGAATGTGGTGCCGCTGGTAGGCTGTTGCCATAGTAACAGTGCTGCAGAGTCTGGTTGCTGAGATGGTAACTCTAGCTGGGGGACCAAACACCCTGAAGCTCTGACCAGAGTTTTCTGAGACCTTTTCTGTCTGTTTGCCAACCTGAACTGGCTTTGACATGACGTTTTGCTGTTGTCTATATTTGGCTTTCTTTTGTTCCGTCTTTCTTTCACCGGTTTCTACAATTAACTTGCCTTTTTAATGATTTCTGTCTCTCCACTGTCTCTATAGAGTCTGTCGGTACGTCAGGACAGAGGCCTGTTTTCTGTCCCATCCACAAGCAGGAGCCACTGAAGCTGTTCTGTGAGACCTGTGACACCTTGACCTGTAGGGACTGCCAGCTGCTGGAGCACAAGGAGCATAGGTAGCGCAACATCTAACACGTCCCTCTAGGGATTCTGACCAATAACCACACCGTGTTAACCAATCGTTAGGCGTTAACAGACGATCAATGCCTCGCATGCAGGGGTGCTGTGGTTGATACTCGTGCTTGGCACCGTAGCGCGAGCCTCGGCAGATGGCGTGCCGAGCGCTGAGCATGAACGGAGGCGTTTATACTCTATGAGCCGTTTGTTGCATTATTCTCCAAGATGCCAGAGGGCCTACAGACAAAATGAACTGTGAAGAATCAAAAAGACAACGAGTGTAGCTTATTGACTGTAGGTGTAACCGGCAATAAACTGACCTCGACAATGCAGAGGATGTATTTGAATTATCTGTAAAGTCATATCTCATATTCACGGACTACTTTATTGCCTTTGTACAAGCCCTGTAAAGAAACGAGTTAAGTATTACATGTATTGAAAAGAAATTAAGGTTGAGTATCTGGTAAACAATTTGATTTAGCTGGCAAAATGTAGACTGAAATTAAGATTTTTAAGACCTCCTGTTTCCAAAGCATTTAAAAGTGAATTGGCCCTCTTTGCACAATCCCCAGACAAGTTTAGTGCTTTAATCAGTGAACTATTTGTGACAGTCACAAGACAGCGCCTCGCTCTGGCTTCACTACGCCGGGTATAAACTAAGCTTAACTAGTTTTCTAATCAGAGACTGCTTTGCATCTCGCAAGTTGAATGGAAGCTCCCACCTGTTAGACAGAAAATGAATACTGCTCTTACCAACACAAAGAAAGGCATAGCAAAGAATCCCCTGCTCAGATTCTCATACATCTTCTATTAGTAAGTTGTTGGTAACTTAAAGAGTGTTACTTCCTCTACTCACAGGTACCAGTTCCTAGAGGAGGCTTTCCAGAACCAGAAAGGCATCATTGAGACCAGCGTGGCCAAACTACAGGAAAAGAAGAACTATGTCCATTACTCTGTCTCTCAGGCGCAAAGCAGGTGCGAGTTTTTTTTCATCTCCAGTTTCCTCTCCGGTGCATGTTAATATCCACGGCAATGTTCTGAAAACATGCAGTCAGCATTTCTGTTGGTGGCTAGGGTCTCTCAATGAAGTGTTTGGTTTTTTTATCCAGGTTAAAAGAGCTGAGTGACACACACAAGAAGGTG